>NC_141605.1:5058264-5658264 GCF_047967505.1 Dipteris shenzhenensis
CCTGATGCACCAAAAGCTTTGGAAGACTGTAAAAGAAGACATACCCACTGTGCAAAATGATGCTTGGAAGGAAAAAGATGAAGCAGCACTATCACTCATTGGATTGCACTTGGGTCCAAACATAATTCATCATATAGACTCTAAGGATCATGCCAAGGATGCATGGGATGAGTTGAACACAGTGTTTGGTGCAAAAGCCAAAAACCAAGAAATCCATCTTAAGATTGAATTCTATGGTATGCACATGGGCTTCAATGAATCCATGGCACAATTTGTCAACAAAATCAAAAGCATTATGACTCAACTAGAGGGCATAAATGCAAAAGTAGGAGAGAAAGATGCACTTGCAATTCTCCTTAAAAGCATGCCTACAGAGTATAGTGCATTGACAACCACTTTGAAGAATTTGCCAGATCCAAAGTTTGAAGAATGTGTATCCTCTCTTCTCGAAAAAGAAAGAGAGTTGAAGGCATTGACATCGACATCGACATCTACACACAATAGCTATAATGAAGAACAAGCACTATTTAGTAAAACATCAACGAAGTGCTACCATTGCGGAAGGATGGGTCACTATCAAAGTGACTGCAGATTGAAGAACAAACCAAAGTGTCACCATTGCAAGAAGCTGGGACACAAGGAAGAAGATTGCAGATTGAAGAACCAACAAGTCAACTACGTGGAGTCATCATCAAGCCATGAGCCAAAAGGTGACATCAATGGAATGTATTGAGAAGCAAAAAACCATGCCAACCTTGCCTATTATGTTTTGTAATCAAACCTGACCACCTGAGAGTAGCTATGAAAGCACCCAGGGGAGGTATTGACATGTAAACCACACTTGACCACCTTAAGTAGCATGCATGCACTAAGGGGAGGTGATGGAATGTAACTCACATCTGACCACCTTGTAGTAGCCAAAAGATCATGGCACCAAGGGGAGGTGCTGAGATATGGTGCCATGAGCACATAGATTAAAGGGCTAAGGTATGGTATAGGAAAGAATTAAAGTAGCCACCCTAGGATGTGGACTACAAGATGTAGAGATGTGGATTGAGGATATCCACAAGGAGAGATGTGGATGAGAAGATCCCACATGGTTTGACTATTCTAAAGGCTCTCTCTATATAAGAAGCCTATCATGTATTGTTGATCATATAGATTGCAATAGATTGAGTGTTTGCTACCCTATGTCTCTTTCATGGTGCTTTGATCCTCCTTGATCCTTCACTTGCACAACTCTAGAGCAAAATTCAATTGTTGTAGATCAGATGAACCATACCATTCAGGAAAGGTTGCAATGTACTCTTTCTTATACAAGTCTTTCTGGTGGTTTTTGGGCTTGGGCAATGAAGACTGCAGTGCATGTGATCAATAAATCACCTAGTAAGAGTTTGGATGGTGGTATTCCTGAAGAGGCATGGAGGCATATATTTGGGTGTGAGGCATATGCACATGTGCCAAAAGAGCTTTGAAAGAAGCTAGATCCTAAGTCTAGGAAATGCATCTTTCTAGGTTATGGTGGTGAAAGTGGAGAGATGGGCTATTGTCTCTAGGATCCATAAGCAAAGAAGATCATACAAAGCCATGATGTGGTCTTCAAGAGAAGATGCATAAGACACCCATGAGGGATGTGGAAATGAGGAGAATCACTTTCCAGGATGTGAATCCACCTACATATGTTGATAGAGAGCAAGGTGTCCAAGCGGTGAATGTGCAGGAAATGGTGCCTCCAGGTACTCCCACATGTACACAATCAAAACCAAATGATGTATCATCTATTAGTGGAAATGATGAGCCAAATGTGGCTAATATGTAGGCAGGACAACAAGATGAAATTCCCTTGAGAGGATCAACTAGAATGTCTAGACCACCTGATAGACTTATTTTAGGGGTAGACTATGTGATGCTTACTAATTGTAGGGAGCCTTCTTACTATAGAGAGGCTATGATGCACAAGGATCAGTGCAAGTGGGAGTATGCTATGCAATCATAGATGAGTTCACTCATTAAGAATAAGACTTGGGACTTGGTTTCTTTGCCACATTGAAAGAAAGCATCTCCATGTAAATGGGTCTATAAGATGGTCACAGGTGATGATGTGCCTAAGTATAAGGTCCATTTGGTTGCTAAAGGATTCAAGCAAGAGAAGGGTGTGGACTTTGATGAGATCTTTTCTCCTATTGTGAAGATGACCACACTTAGATGCGTACTTGAGCTTGTAGCAGCAAGGGATATGGAGCTTATGGAGATGGATGTCAAGACAACTTTCTTGCATGGGGATATGCATGAGGAACTTTACATGGTACAGCTAGAAGGGTTTGAAGAAAAGAGCAAAGAACATTGGTTTGCAAGATGAAAAAGAGTCTCTATGGCCTTAAGCAAGTGCCTATAGAATGGTATCAAAAGTTTGGTGCTTTCATTCAATCCCAGGGTTTCATAAGAAGTGAGATTGATCACTACCTCTACACTAAAAGGGCTAAGGATAATAGCCTGATACTCCTGGCACTTTATGTGGATGATATGCTATTGGCTAGCAAGAACACTTATGAGCTAGATGTATCGAATGCCAAGTTGCATGAGGCCTTTGATATGAAGGATTTGGGGCCTGCAGGTCATATTCTTGGTATGTGCATCACTTGTGACTAGAGTAGGAAACTCCTGTGGCTTTCACTAAAGGAGTATGTTACAAAATTATTACAGCATTTCAATATGGAGGGGGGGAGGAAGTGAACTCATCTCTGATTGCATAGCATACTCCCACTTGCGTTGATCCTTGCACATCATAGCTTCTCTGTAGCAAGAAGGCTCCCCGTAATCAGTGAGCATCACATAGTCTACCCCTGGAACAAACCTATCAGGCGGTCTAGACACTCTAGATGATCTTCTCAAGGGCATTTCAGCTTGCTGTCCCACCTGCATATCAGCCACATTTGGCTCATCATTTCCACCGATAGATGATCCATCATCTACCCTTGATTGTATACCTATGGGAGTACTTGGTGGTACCATTTCTTGTGCATTTGGTGCATGGACAGCTTGCTGTCTATCAACATATGTAGGTGGATTCACATCCTGGAAAGTGATTCTCCTCATTTCCACATCCCTCATGGGTGCCTTATGCATCTTCTTCCCATTGAAGACTACATCATGGCTGTGTATGATCTTCTTTGCTTCTAGATCCTAGAGACGATAGCCCATCTCTCCACTTTCACCATAACCTAGAAAGATGCATTTCCTAGACTTAGGATCTAGCTTCTTTCGAAGCTCTTTTGGCACATGTGCATATGCCTCACACCCAAATATATGCAAATGAGAGTAAGAGGGCTTCTTGCCACTCTATGCCTCTTCAGAAATACCACCATCCAAACTCTTACTAGGTGATCTATTGATCACATGCACTGTAGTCTTCATTGCCTCAGCCCAAAAACTACCAGAAAGACTTGCATTGGAAAGCATGCATTGCAACCTTTCTTGAATGGTACGGTTCATCTTTTCTACATCTGGATTTTACTTTGGAGTACGAGGGGATGTGAGCTCCCTCTTAATCCCATGTGTATCATAGAAATGCTGAAAGTCATAAGAGAGATACTCTCCACCATTTGTCAGTCCGTAGGCATTTAAGCGTTCTACCTGACTGATTCTCAACCAAGGCCAGCCATTTCTGAAATACCTGGAACACATCACTCTTTCGAGCTATAGCATAAGCCTACACTTTCCTAGTTGCATCATCAATGAATGTCACATAGTATTCAGCCCTGCCTAATGACCATGCATGGGACCACATACATCTGAATGAACCAAATCAAGCTTTTCACACTCTTTCTTTCCCCTTCATTTATGGGCTGATTTAGTCTGCTTCCCATAGAGACTGTGCTCACAAAATTCAAAATCAGAGAAACTTAAATGCGGTACATAACCCAAACGACATAAGAGTTTCATTCCATTATGGCTCATGTGCCCCAACCTACAATGCCACAAAGAAGTGCTTGGTTGCTCTATTATTGCAACAACATGATCAAATACCCCTGATACATGTAAGGGATACAAAGTCCCACACTTGGCACCCCTGGCCAAAAGCATAGAGCCCTTTTGAATTTTCCAACTCTGAAAGCCAAAAGTGGTGTGAAAACCAACATCATCTAGCTGACCCACTGAAATAAAACTCTTGGTCAACTTAGGCACATGTCTCACATGTTTCAAAATAAATGCACACCCATTTGCAAAAGAAAACTTTATGTCACCTACTCCCACTATGTCACATGCATAGTCATTTCCAAGATGCACACAACCTATCTTTCCACTGTCATAAGTAGAGAACCATTCCCTATGGGGAGTAACATGGAATGAAGCACCAGAATCCAAAATCCAATCCTGGGAATATGCATCATCTGAAGTGGTAAGCAACTCTGCAGATAAAGTAGACATGAAGAGAACATCATTGTCACTATCATGTGTGACTGCATTGATCTCCTCGATCTTCACTTTTCCTTTGTCCTCCCTTGGACTCTCTTCCTTCTTATTTGCACCCCAATTTGCATCCTTTTTCTCATCCTTTTGCTCTCTTTTCAGCTTGTAGCAATCCTTTTCAATATGGCCCTTCTTGCCACAATGGTAACACCCAATGTTCTATACCCTGGATTTGCTAAGAGACTTGCCTCTTTCTTGGGACTTCCCCTTGAATTGTGATGTGCCCCTTTGCACATTTAAGGCTACATCCTGCTTGTTGCCATCCATAGACTTTCGTTTAATCTCCTCAGCCAACAAGCTACCCACAACATCATCAAATTTTAGTACTCCACTAGGTGCACAGTTACTGACAGCTGTACAGAAGGTATCCCATGAGGATGGCAATGAACATAAGAGAAATATTGCCTTAGTCTCCGCATCAAAATTCATCTTCTGAGCCTAAAGCTGGCTAAAAATAATATTGAATTCATTTAAGTGAGAGCAATGGAGCTCTCAGTAATCTAACCAATGTAACAAATTAACCACAAATTCATATTTTGGTGCATTAAATTTTACTAGATGGTGCATAAAGACATGATAATTATCTAAAGTACGCCTTGCCATTTGATTTGATATGTAACATGACCCTGTTTGGACTTGTAAATCAAAAGATACAAGGATGTGAAAATGCCCTCTTTTGGGCCAAAACAGGGAGCGCAAGTAGAAGTGATAGTAAACTGGCCACAGCCTAAAGATATCCCCATGAGTTACGATCTTTTCTAGTTCTGTGTAGTTTCTATTGCAGATTTGTTAGAAATTTTGCACACAAGGCATATCCATTGACTAAACTACTGTGTAAGACTCATGCTTTCTCTTGGGGTCAACAGCACACTTTAGCTTTTCAAAATGACTTAAGGGTGCAATGACGCACACACTAGTTTTAACCATGCCGAACTTTACAAGACCCTTCTTTGTCATGGTTACTGATGCTAGTGGACAGGGTTTTGGGGCTGTGCTCATGCAAGATAACCATCCAATTGGTTATGGGCCCAATATGGGTGGTGGTAATGGAGCAGGATGAGCTCTATACTGGCTCAACTAGCCACAGGACAACCCTATGTGATCAAGGGGTTAGGCGGGGTCGTTAGGACTAATGGGGGTCTCATTTGATACATAGGTTGGGGAAGGGACCTCCGAAATCGACATTGGGAGGTATCATGGTTTCCCCACCTATGGCAGTGTGCACAATAGAGTGTCGGCCTTGCCCTTAGGCACGGACACTTTGGAGGGGTGGTTTCCATTGCATACCCCACACCAGACGTTGTCTCTCCATGGAAACAAGTGGGGGTTTCTCGGTGTCTCCTTAGAGGTTCATGTCCTCCATTGCTGGCCTTGTTGATCCAATAGATTAGAGGCCAGCTCACTCATATCCAAGCCCTTGGGCTCGTTGCTCTCCTTCTTGATCATTTCTACA
Organism: Dipteris shenzhenensis; assembly: GCF_047967505.1. NCBI lineage: Eukaryota > Viridiplantae > Streptophyta > Polypodiopsida > Gleicheniales > Dipteridaceae > Dipteris > Dipteris shenzhenensis. The sequence goes on from NC_141605.1 coordinate 5,064,188, forward strand.
CTTGAAGACCTAACTGATGGAGCTATTTTTTAGGGATCTCGGGTTTTATCCGAACTCGCCTCGTCCATCATGTTGTCACATATGCAGATGGCCACCTTGCTGCATAGATCGAAGGAGGTAGGATTCATTACCATTAGGTGGTCGTGCAGCTTTAAGGCTACCAATCCGATGAGGAAGCACGGATAGTCATTCATCGCTCATCTGCTCGTATGGTTCATAGCGGGCATTGAGGTGCTTGATCCTAGCAATTTAATCCCTTAGGGATTCCTTATTATTCTACTTTACTCCATATAATTGATTAATCAGGCTCCATTTATGGCTGCTGGGAGCGAACCCCACAATGAAGGCCTTTCTCCCAGTTGATTTTCTCTTCTAGGGTGAGAGCCCTATACCATTGGCTTGCTTTGCTATCTAAGGTGAGACCAAACGCATTGGCCATTTCTAGGTCTCCAGGAGCACCAAAAGCTTCACAAATTTTCTCAAATTGCTCCACGTGGGAGATGGGTCTCCTTCTCCATGTACTAGGTCTCCTTCTCCATGTACGTGGGAGATCGAGTCGTAAATTTGCTCAAATCGCTCCGAGCCACACTAGTGAATGGGGCTTCGGACGCCCTTGAACTCGAGGGGCCTTGCATTACTTCATCCAAGCTCTCCTTCTCGTCGGAGCTAGATAGATATTCCTGTTGGGGGCTTATTAACGAGTGGGGGCTAGGAATCGGCTTTTGGATTCCCACCTAGGGCGAAGGGTGGGCTGAGCATAGCTCGAAGCACTATCTTCCTCCACGGGATCCTTGGAAAAATTTCTCTTGGACCTCAAGTGCATGTAGGAGACCTCTAACTAGGCACACTCAGGCTGAACTAAGGTTTTGGATTTTTTTAAATTTTTGGCTACCCCAGAGGTATCCCAATGGTCGTAGGGATAGGTTATCACACCGGATGGCAAGATACTGGCAGGAGCAGCGGTCGGTAGGATAATTATAGCAACAAGCGGTGAAGTAGGCCTATTGCACCAATCGGCGAAATAAATCTTGCCACATGTCCAATAGGATAAGACACAAGTGGTATCCCTATGGGCTTAGGGATAAGATTAAGACAATGGACAGTGGGACAAAGAGGTTGGTGGGATACTAATCAATGCACCGGTCAGTGGTATAGTTATGGCGACAAGCATGGGGATGGAAAATAGCGACGAGCGGCAGAGTAGGCATATCACGATGATCGGTGGGATCAGTATAGCAATGGTGGCGTGATAGGCCTAACACGATGATCGATGGAATACGAATATGACCACGGGCATGGGGGTGGGCTTACTCCACCAGCGATGAATTGGCGAGATTGCAACAGTCGGTGGGATAGCTCTAAGGCCATGGGTCAATGGCTGTCAAGTCGGCAAGATAATTAACTCTGACACGCATTTAATCAAGGTAGTAGGTTAGGACATGGTCAGAGGTTAGGTCAGTGGGAAGCTAATGCATTAGGTCAACATGGTTTGACCGACGGGATACTACTAATGCACCGGTCAATGGGATAGCTCTATGGCGTCGACTCATGGGCATAATGGAAATCTATGTTGCTGACTAGTTCTTGGGGATTTTGAGTTTGTTCTGGTTTTTTTATGCTAGGGGGTGCTACATACCTAGTCTACCTACACAATGAAAAAAACTTGAAGGAAAAACACTTTTTGCAAACCAAAATGCAATATCTCTTGAGGGGTGGGTTCTAGCACACAAAACAACTTCAAAATTCAGCAAAAATCATCATTTCTATTGTTTCTTTGTGTGTTTGGACATCACACACTCCTTAGCAAACTTACAATCGAAGTTCCTATCAACTTAAAACACTAAAAAGCATTAAAAACAAGCTTCAAATGGTCCCAAATGACTTTTCAACAAAAAATGGCAGCTTTCCTAACTTTTCTATCCAAACTCTCACTTCTCCACTCTTTCTTCTCCTACAACTCGTCAAGAAATAAACGAAACATTGCTAGATGGGGGCTTGGGTGTGAATATCCTCCCACATAGTACTGCTAGACAGAGTATCAAGAGACCCTGAAATAGCCCAAATGAATGCAAAATTGAAAAACGACTGGCCCCACTGGGGATGAATGAATGCTCTAGTTTCTATTTCATCTGGCTCAATTGAAGCATTTGACTGATTGATGGAAAAATGTGTTGAAGTGGTGCCCAATTAAAGCTTTGCAATCAATCGCACATTTTGAGGCTTGGAATGGAAGAAAGACAAAGTTATTTCTAGACATTTGGATACCCTAAGTATAGTCAAAGTTATTTCTAGTACTGGTGGTCACCGAAAGATGTAGCGCTCCTCTATCTCAATTGCCATGGTGGGGTACAACCTATAAGTCATGTCCTCCCCCACAATCCCCTATGGTCTCCCTATCTCCAATTGCAAGCGGTGTGATGATACTCTAAGCTAACAGATTGTGATATGCATGCATGGGATGTGACATATGTTCATTTAAGTAATTGGGCTTCTGAATGAAGCCGTCATATTGTTAGAAGTAGAGCCTCATGGGAAACTCTTTTGGATCCAATGATCTGATACATGTGTATATTTGAAGGAGTTCTGAGCAAATGAGTAGATAACTGTCTTCCTTAATGAGAGACAGGAGTAGTGCCTCTAAGCTATAGTCAAAGGACAAAGACAATATATGTCAAAACCATGTGAAGTGAACTAGGGATGAGGCATGGATTCTATCTATTTCTTTGCATATTTTCAAAACTTCTCCTTCTTTCAGTAGGCTACTTTTGATTTTACCATATGGCATCCACATGATCCTTCGGAGGATTCCTCTAGATAGACCATGCAACACAGCCATGCTAGGAGCCCACCACACCGTGCAGCGGTCCACCCTTAGAGAGGGCACTTAGACAAATGTTTAAGACCCTAGCTTAGAGGATCTTTGACACACAATAGCTCCATATTTGAGAGATCATCCATAGATATAGGAGTCACCTACCATGGACAATGGAGAACTTAGACAAAGAAGAGATATTATGATAGTATAGTGTCTGTTGCATGTATCGCCTTCTCACTCCACCACATGTATTTGGGCACATTGACCTCATAATGTAATTCAAGTCTATAGACCCTTAGGCAAAAGATTTTGTTAGCTACACATTGTAATTTTCTTCCAAAGATGTTAACAGAACTTCCTTTTCTTTCTCTTTTTTGGTGTGTGTATTCAACTACATTAATTATAAAATATGCCTAGAGTCATAGTTAAGTGTTCAAGCTAGTTCATCCGATATAAAAGACATTAAGAGTAGTATGACTTTCACTAGAAAATTCATATTATAGCTTATATAATTGGTAATCAAACAACAAAGATAAAGTGATTATCTACTTTTTTTCTCCACAGTAGAAGTTAGGGCAGCGAGGTAAAAGTAGAAGTACTATTAGTCTGAATTTGGCCTCCTTGGGGTGTGATTTTATTGCGAGCTTTTTTACCATTCCATAAATTTTGTGAGTTTTTTTTTGCATTTGCTCAATACTTTGATAACAAATGCATTAGGGTTGAATATAGTGAGCATAGAAAAGCTTGCATACTATGTGATCTAATCAATAGAAAGATATATAATCTCAAGACATGTAGTAGAGCATGTGGGGACAAAAGGTAGTAGAGCTTACATCCAATTCATGCGTACTATGACTAGTTGTACATCATGTGGGGAGAAACGGTTTTAAACAATCAGAATTAAGTGGTGCTTGAGAACCATCATGGTCCATAATTGTGAAGAATCTCATTGATATAGGACATTTTTCACCAATAGATATGATATCACATGATGCTTGAAGAACTAGATTATAGTTGAAAGGAATCGAATGCTCCCAAAGTCATGGGACTATTTGGTCCCTTTTTTACACTAACAAATTTGGTTTTATCCATACACCAGATACTTGACAGAACACCGAGGTTCTCAAATGTATATAATAGTCAATATTAGGATCTATGTGCCCTTGTCCAACATGTTGATTACCACTAAACCAGTGGAACCTTTGCCTTGATGGATGAGATTAAAAATGTGAATCTTGAAAGATAGGGGCCTGAAGCCTTGGAAACATGCTATAACCAATAGACACCTCTTCTAGGCTATGATATCTATCTTAGAGCTAAAACCGGAAGGCGCATATCGAACTCTAGTTTACAAAACCAAAATCTATAGGCCATAATTCTCTAGCAAGTGCAGATCGAATAAGTTGACATAGAACTGTAGAGATAGATCCAGGCGGCTTCTCCTCTGAGCTTGGACTGGGATCACTTAACAAGAGAACTTTTTGTAAAGGACCATTGCAAACTCTGAAGATAAAAAAAGGAGGGTCTCAGCAACTCCCTAGAATCTGTTCTAGCGTAGACTCTGCGAGGTTGCTGAGACCCACCTTTTCGGTTTTGGAACGTCTGCTATCCAAGTTATTGGTTGGTTAACTGTTTTCTTCAGTTCTCTAAGGCATTCTCTCAAAGACTCCTTGATCCAAAATGATGGCTTGCAACTTTTGTATGATTTGCATACATGAGAATTCTCCTTTGGCGACAGGGTCCTTTCATGATTGGCTCTGAGGTCAAGATTCTATACTCCTTGTACTTACAAGTAAGCAACCTCTATATTCAAAGCATTCTAGGCTGCATTCATAGCTTTTCAAACAAGAAATGGGAATGCAACAATGCAACAATGCTTTTTAAGAAATGTAGAACAATGTCCAAAAGAATATAAACTGCAAGCAAATTTGGAAGGCTAAGAATCAAGCAAACAGGCATTCTTCAATATTTTCATTAGCTAAAAGCTTGTGCGATCTTTGGCAGAAGGGGACGTGATGACCACGAACATGCAATTTGGAAGGTCTGGCATCTATGAAACAAAAAAAAGGGGGGGCTCAGTAGCCCCCTAGAGTCTGCGCTACCCCAGAGTCTATGCTAGCACAAACTCTGGGGGGCTGCTAAGCCCCCCCCTTTTTTTGGTTTCATAGATGCTAGACCTTCCAAGATTGCATCTTCGTGGTCATCACGTCCCCTTTGGCTAGTACAAAATCTAGGGGGCTACTGAGCCCCCCCTTTCTTTTGTTTCATAGATGCCAGACCTTCCAAATGCAGACTCTGGGGAACTACTGAGCCCCCCTTTTTTTGGTTTCATAGATGCCAGACCTTCCAAGATTGCATGTTTGTGCTAGCGCAGACTCTGGGGGGCTGCTGAGCCCCCCCTTTTTTTTCATACGATATCTAACACATGATATTTCGCAACTCCATAGACCACGAGTTGTTGAGAGAATTCATCTTTTGTCCTTGGTCTAAGCATGCATGTGTCTGCTCTTCTGACTTCTTTGATGGGTGCCTCCGTCAAGCCTTGCTTCAAGAATTTTCAAATGGGAGAGTCAATAGAAGATATTTTCTTGAACAGTGTATATGGAACAAAAAATTAGGGGGGCTCAGCATCTCCCTAGAGTCTACACTAGCACAAACTCTACGGACTGGACTAAAATGGATTGCAAACCTGTTGTGCTGAGTGGAGGAAATGCCCATGATTTTACAGATCTTTACTCTCTTCATGGGTGGTTAACTCTGCTTAATGGATGATTGTCATATCATTTGTAAAGGTGTGGCTAAGGGAGTGAGGTGAGAGGAAAGGGGAACTATGTGAGTGCTAAGGAGGAGGAGGTGGAAAGGTGGAAGGAGGGAGGAGAGAGCCGAGAGAGGGGGTGAAGGATAAGGTGACCACAAAAATCCATGTTTTTGGACTGCTATCATTAACTAGTGTCAGATTGTGGTGGCAAGGCATAATCCACGTTCCACCATCAATCCTCTCTACTCGATTAATCATCCCTATATGGTTTGTTAATGGATGTGGTGGTTGTAGTTAAAGATTTATAGCATGTTGCTTGTAAGGCTTAAGATTGTGGCATCCTAGCATAATCCAAGTTTCTAAAAGAATCTCGGCCGCCACCTTTCCCACCATCATTCCAGCTCAATGGGTTGTAATGACAGTCACATGGCTACTTCTGATTGTGGTGTCAAGGCATAATCAATGTTGGAATTAGCTCAAACACCACCTGTTTCACAATCCTCTACCCAAGGATAGTGCTCCACTATGTCCTCTACACATTTTCAATATTTGCACTTTGCTTTCTCGTGACCACATACCTCGCATCCTCATACTACTCTCTTGTCATTTTCTCCTCTTCATTCTCTCCCACCATTACTTTGCTAAGTCTCTTTGGTTGCCTTCTAGCTTTGCATCACATTGCATTTCTCTCTTTCATCCCTTATTACCGTGTTGGGTTGTCATCCCTCTGCTCTCAATGCCATATTGGATTACCATCCCTCTGCTCTCAAGATTGTTTGTATTCTCTGAGCTCCTCTAATAACCAGTTTCACTGAGGCAAGTCTTAACATATATCTATCTTTGGTACCTTTTGTTGTGTCATCCATAATGGCTATAGAAGAGGCTTCTATTGAATGGCTTATTGAAGGAGTGAATCTATCGCACTCTATCCCACTCAAGGATGGAAGAAGGATTGTTAGTGCACATTTCCTTCAAACCCTTCTTCCCCATACACACAAGCTCATTTGCCTTAAGGCAGTCATTGAAGGTGAAGCAACAATGAAGGTAAAGGTTTCATCTGAGTGGGATATTGATGGTCAAGAGCATTACATACTGGATGCCTCCTTGCCAAAAAGGTATGCTCTCATCCACAATACAATCATGGTAGCAAGTACCATAAGTGATCTTGAAGAGTCTGGTTCATCGCGTTGTGTTGCTAGTAGAGTTTACTCTGAAGACTTTGGCAAAGAAGGAAAGAAAACCTCTCAACCATCTCCTTATGTGAATCTTGAAGAGTTAAGTCCCATTGAGAAGCCTGGTATGTACCACAATTCTTATAAATGGAGGACTAATGTTGACATTAAGATGATGTAGACTTCACACATTGACCTTGAAGGCTCAAATGAGGACCAGTCAAAAGATGAATGTCAGATTAGCAAAAGCATCATACCTTGGATCATGGAGAACAAGCAAGCCAATATACTCAAAATGCGGATTGCAAACATAAAGCAAAGGAAGCAAGTCACTGAATTACCAAGGGTATACTATGGAAGTATGCTATTGGAATTTCCTCCAACTTTTGGAAACATCAATGGCATGAATGGCATGGAGCAAAAATTTGATGGCCACATATGGACCGAACCATCAACCACAAACATGGCTATCTCATGTACAATAAGGCTTAGCTACTATGTTGGCTCATTAGAATGCCATAGGATTACTTGCCCTTATTTTGCAAAGAATAAGAAGTTTAACACATCTTTCTTTAGAAGATTGCTCTTGGACTCTTGACTGAAGAGGTGAAGAACAAGATGGTTTGTCACTATTGTTGTAAGCCTGCTTATTGCATTGATACTTGTAATTGCATGGTATATTATGTAATTCCATTTGATGAAACAATGACTAGATTGTTGGTCCATGTTGGTGAACATCAGCACCCTGTGTAGCCAAGAACATCTAAGGCAATGATAGAGGAAACAAAGAAGCTTGTTGCAGATGTTTTGAAGGTGGATAAAAATGTTGGACCATGCAAAGCTCAAATGAGTGTTGCCAAAGAGCTCTTGAATTCATCCTTGATGAGAGGAGACAATAACGAAGGGTCAAGTGTGGGAGATATAGAGTTGACCAACTTTCTTGAGCAATTGGTACCCCTACTTGAGAATCAATGGTATGTTTGTTTGTAGATAAATGATTTTTAGTTTACTTAACTTTAAAATGGCATAGGGACCTTCTAAATAGTGGACTTGTGATGTTATAGGTTCAAATGGATTGTTGCACAAGACAAGAAGGCAAGGTTACCTGTTGGGGAAGGCTATGATAGCCTACTTTTACTAAAGAAAAGGTTGATGTATTCATTCTTCCATGGAAGTCATTTTCCAGGGCAAGGCTTGCCAGATGAAAAATGTTTTGTTTTTAAAATGTCAACCAATAGTCCAACATCTGGTGTGGATCTTGTCAATCACATGAGAAGAGGAGGAAATGGTGATTTGTGGAATTCATGGGTGCAATTTGATCACACCCATCGAGTGCCTATCCACCATACCTTTTGGGCAATTCGAAGGACCTCCAAAAACTTTAAAGTGAAGTGTCTTGGATTCATAGATAACAAAAGGTTAAGTGTAGTCGATATATACAAAGCAGTTCACAAGGAGTGGTGACACCCAGTTTCTACTCTGAACGGCAGGATCCAGGGGTAGTAGGACCAAAAGCACAATGGATGTGGTTTTGTAATGATGATATAACTCATACATGGCATCTAGATCATAATATCATGCATGTTCCTGAACGTCCATCTATGTGGAAGGTGGAAACAAACATCATAAGTGAGGAGATAGGAAATCTCATCAAGGTTGGTTTTAGACTGCAAATAGTGGTTCAAGCCCATGTGAACTAGAGGACACCAAATGTACCTCAAGGATCGACACTGATGCCAACTAATTTTTGTGATCAACACAAGGAGGTTCGGCATCCATACCAAGGAATCTAGCTCAACACACATTGGTAAGAACCTCAAAATGGAGGCATGGCATATCTAAGGAGGTTGCAAAAAGAATAGCTAGTGCTCAATCTATGCATGCTGTTGTCATGGGAGAAATGACAGTGGAGCTACTTCATCATAGTATTTTCCATTTGAGAACAACAGGGTCTGACAAGGCTTGGATGTCTTATGATGTGCACATCAAGACTGAACCCATGTGTACATGTCCAGATTTTCAAAAAAGAGAGTTGGGTCAAAAACCTTACCTGGCATGCAAACATATCTATTACATCTTCATCCATGTATTGGGATTGGATCCAAATCAGCACATGCTTATTCATCAACCAACCCTTTCCACTATTGATGTTTCATCAGTCCTTAGCCGATCAAATCCATAGACCTGAATGCAAAATATAAACTTGGTTGGTGTTATGATAGCCCACTTTTTGATGTGACACTATTTTTTGCATCGACATGCAATACATAGTGCTCAAAATTTGTTATGTTGAGTCAAGACAATGTTCTTGATGTGAAACATTTTATTAATTGCTTTGGCCTTTTCAAATAACAGAACTACATGAAAATTGGCATATGCTTACTTGAAGTTTCATTAAACCTTTGTTGCCTTAGCAACAATCCATAGACTTGAATGCATAATACATATTTGATGGTATTGTGATGGCTCATTTTTATATATGATATCATTTGATATTGACTTGTAATACAAATTACTTGGATTAATAGCTTTGTCTTTTTTAGTCCATAGAATTGCTAATTGCTTTGGTATTTTCTAGGATAAATCCATATATACAGGATAAGTAATTACTTTGTTATTTTTTAATTAATCGGCCTTTATTTATGGGACTCTAAAAAAGCTCGCAAACTTTGATCAATTTCAAAAAAGCTCGCATTAAAAAGCTCACAATAAAATTTTCCCCGCCTCCTTGTTGGTTATTTTTAACCCCACCCTCGCATCCACACTTTGATGTCCATAGATGCCATGCAAATTGAGAGATGTAATGTATCTAAGATAATTGCACTTTGCATTGCACTTGTCTTCCTTTGTTATCTACCCATTGCACAAGGCTTCAAGCTTAACTTGGAGCTTTGTTAGTCACTGCCCACAAAATACATCTAAGTTGGGTGCAATTGAACCAGTGTGCTTGGAGGTAAGAAAAAACATCCTTTGTGCTATCAATACTTTTTCCAAATTGATCCAAATAGTTTTAAGCTTACAATCTACTGGATGGCTCATAGACACCTCAATAATATGATGCCTACTCTTGTGGAAGGAGGGTCCTTATAAACACCAAGTACATTATTGATACCTTTTTACGGAGGAGATGCCGGCCTCCGTAAGCACCATTATTGATCTATTTAAATTTTATATATAACATTAATCTTAACACTAAACTTGAAACCAAAGTTTTGTTTATGTTTGTGTAGATGACAAAATATGTGTTCAACTTCAGAGCTAGGATGATTGTAGATCTCCTTTGATATGCCTCCTTGTTACTATAAGCCAAAAGAGGGAAGGAGGAAAGCTCTAAGAAATTAGATCAGGGATAATAAGCTCAAAATTGATGGAGGACATCATTCGAGAGCAAGATGAGGACTCTCTGACAAGAATTAAGGACCCTGAGGCCCAACCGCAAAAGCCTCCACCATCCACTGAATTTCATCCTCTAACTACTGAGCCTAGACCTGAGGATCGTGAGCCCCTTCCCCATCCAAATACTGAGGATTCTAAGCCTAGGCATGACAATTTTGAGCCCCTACCCCATCCAAATATGGAGTCTAGATGTGAGGATCCTGAGCCCCTTACACATCCATATACCGAGGCTTGACTAGAGAATCCTTTCACTAAGTTAGAGCCTCCTATGTGAGTTGAGGCACATTGTACTCTTGGAAGTTTGTAATACATAATGATGTCTAATGAAATTCATATATGTATGAGACTCTAGTTTGTAATAAATAGAGCAAGAGCAAGAGAGAGAGAGAGAGAGAGAGAGAGAGAGAGAGAGAGAGAGAGAGAGAAAGTTCACTCGTGAATATAGATGTATCTCTTATAAAAATTTTATGACAAACTATTACAATACGAGAGAAATTGAGTTTCCATTATTGTTTGTAAAATGATGAAAGAATATAGTTATGAGGCAAATTATGGCTGCAACTTTAGAGCTAGAACTATTGTAGAGCTTCTCTGACTTGCTCCTTCCACACCAGCACTGAAGAGTGTAGCTAAAACTATTGTATAGCTTCTCTGACTTGCTCCTTCCACACCAACACTGAAGAGTGTAGGAGAAAAGTTCAACAACTAGAGAAGAGGCTATTCTAGCGGAGATGCTGGATGAGGACATGGTAGAGGAGGTGGTGGATGAGGAAAAGGCACAAGAGAAGCTTCGTGTTCAACCTTCTTTGTAGGATCATCCTAGGAATTGGATGCCAACCCTTCACAGCATCAGCCATCACCTGAACAATAGCCATTGCCTCAGAATCATCCATTTGTTTGACATTATAATGTATACTTTTCATTCGTATACTAAGTAAGCAATCATTTAGAACCTATGTGGTGTATTAGTATAGTATCTGTAATCATGAGTTTTGAATTATCTCAATAATCCCATTTGGGATGTCTCTGCATAGAATCGTCCTTTCCCTTTGTTGCAATACCTATCAACATGTAGTGTTTATCAGTGGTGTCCGTTAAAAAGAGAAAGACTAGATCTTTCTCTTATTTGTTCAATAATAAAGAAAAAACATTGAATTATATTCAACTCTTGGTTTATGTCCTTGTTATTTAGAATGAATGAGAATCCTTTTGCAACACTACCCTCTGTCTCCACTTGAATGTCCTAGCATAAGTGGGTGAGTATGCAACATTGTCTGAGTGATATAATTCCCAATAAATTTTCATTATCATTAACAATGATATCAAGTGCTTCATTCTCAGGACCAAAAGAGTTCACTTAAGATTAATGGAGTTGTGCACAACCTCACAATATACTTGGTTGGATGTTATAATGTCCCAACCATAATCCAAGAAGTCATGAATTCTTTCAGCACCGTTTGTATTATAAGTGAGCATCGTCTTGCAAACCTTGATAGAAAATTTATTCAATAGATCTACAAATACCATTATTGGTATGAAAATAGTTATTTTGTTAATTCTACTAGAAATCCCTGGCTGAAACGATCGTTGTACTTTTGTAAACAACCTAGCTCTATAATGATTCTATTATAGTTTCATGAGGAATTGGCCAATCAATGGTATTCTATGCTAGGAGAGGTAGTTTCTTCAACACACCATGTGTGTTGGCTTTATCCAATAGTTGGTAAAAATGATCATAGAAAAAGGCTCTTGACTGAGCTCACTGTGTTGTCGGTCTACCTTGACATTGCAATTCTCATGTGGACCCATGTAACACATCCATGAATCCTAAAATACATTTGGTAGGCTGCCACTACTCAGAAGATGAAGGATATATATCTAAAAATAAAAATCAAGACATTCAAATTCAAGAAATTCTCTGATTATGAAATATGAATTCTCAATGAAGTCACTTACAATTTGGTCTGTGTTGTGGAAGATGGTTTGGATAATTATCTCACAACACAATCTCTCTCTGCATGTATACATGTTGAACCAATATTTTGTTTATTGATTTTGTGCCCTCCTTGGTTCTAAAATTTTTCACCCTACCCTTCCAAGATGCCAAAGAGGGATTACTTGAACATGGTTTCTTCCTTCTGTTTGGTTGCAAAAGCACCCAACAACCTTTTGATATAGTCAATCTTTGCTAATAGCCATCCACAGTAACCTTGTTGGTAGCTTTGATAGAAGATATAGAGGAAAGAGGTCGACAATGGAGGGATCTCATGTCTATAGCTTCGTCCTCGCCCATTTGATCAACATGACTTTTTGCACAAGAACGGGTTTGATTATCAATGCATGCCATTGAGAACTTATACTCAAACACCTGAAAACTCAATGGAGATATCAAGGAGCACACATTATATTCTAGTCTTGCATAAGCACGATCTTCTTATTGAAAACTTGATGAATATTATCAAAGAGAGAGATTGGCAAAGCAACGAGATCGCTCTAGTACCTTACTCTTCAATATTATGATCAACACAGCTTCTCATAGAACAAGGTCTAGTTACTAGGTTGTTGTCCCTATAAAATTTTTTTTCAAGTTATATTCTAGTCTACAACATCTTCATAAATACACCATTTTGCAAAAGCACACTCTTACTCAATCAAAAACTGTATTATCCAACCTAACACTTTAACTTTTGAAAACTCAAAGAGAGAGATTGAAAAAGCAAGGAGTTCTCTTGTGTTGAGATATGGTGCCATGAGCACATAGATTAAAGGGCTAAGGTATGGTATAGGAAAGAATTAAAGTAGCCACCCTAGGATGTGGACTACAAGATGTGGAGATGTGGATTGAGGATATCCACAAGGAGAGATGTGGATGAGAGGATCCCACATGGTTTGACTATTCTAAAGGCTCTCTCTATATAAGAAGCCTATCATGTATTGTTGAGAACACACATTGCAATAGATTGATTGCTTGCTACCCTATGTCTACCTTATGGTGCTTTGATCCTCCTTGATCCCTTCTTTTCTCATGGTATCAGAGCCCAGGTTAGCTAAGTCTAGATTAGTTTTAGATGTAGTTGAGAATGCTTTGTGAGACTTCTTGAGTGTTGCCTTAGAGAGAGAGAGAAAGAGAGAGTTTTCTCTATAGTAAGCCCCTACAAGGAGGACCTTCACAAGCAAAGGCTCTAAAAGTACAGGTCGAGCTCTTGACTACTAGCCATTTCCTTCGACTCACCTTTCCTGTGCCTACGGACAGCTTGCCAACTACAATCGCTAACTCCTGGCTGCCCCCATGCGGTCCACAGACTGCTGCCCTCTCCATCTCTAGTCCTTCATTGCAAGACTGCCTACTCCATAGCTAGTCCTTCATTGTAGCCAAGCAGTTACTGGACGGCTCGAAAGTTGCAGCCAAGCAGTCGCAATGAACTTTGCTTCAACAAGCTGCGCCTTTTGACTATTCTGCAACGCTCCTTCTCCAACGCTTCTGTAGTGTGCTCCATCCCTCGACCAGAAGCTTCAAGCTCCCTACAAACGAAATCCAGGCTCGAGCCACACGCTTGCTAGTAAACCATCGAGGGTTGTATACCAACCTCAACTGCTCTGCGGAGCGTTCCCTGCATCGCTTTCCAAGCACACATGTGATGGAGGTTGGAACTGCAGATCCAAAATGATGACTGATCGCATGCGCCTCAATATCTCGACCACGGCGCCTCCTCTAGTAGAGACTAGAGGAACGAAAGCAAAAGGAGGGCTTGGTTGGAGCAATAGAGGAATGGTAGGAGAAGAAATGGAGGCAACTACTAGAGAAGGCAACTTTCCTAACGTTCACATAGCAAGGTAGAAAGCTGAGGCAAGTCCAGGCTCCCATCGAACCGACGACGCAGCCCAGAAGCAAGAGTTGCCATCGGCCATCGATCGCCATCATCCTCAGAAATCCAAAGTCTTCTCTAAGGTGTAGCAGAGTGACATGTGGCAAAGATCAAAATTAACCATGGTTGAATGTCTTGAACCTTGGTTGAGTATGTGGTTAAAATTAACGGAGGTGGTTAGGTTAGTGGGGTTAGGTTCAATTGCTTGAATCATAGTTAAGTTTGCTTAGCCTTGCGTTAACTCAGCTGAGTTAAAACATTTCCATGTGGCATAGAGCCACCTAAGCACAATTTGTAAGCTACATGTGAATCCTTGTGCCACATCATCAAGGCCCCTTCTTCTTCACAAAAGCTCCAACAAGCCATAACTTGCAATCTAGGAAGAATTTGCACACGCTCCAAAAAGGAAAAGTGATCATCTTTTCGAGCTCTACGCACCTGTCAGATCAGAATCATTGTATGCAATTAGACACTGCCATATTTGAAAGTATCATCAACTGGTAAGACCTTTGCAATGGCAATCCGCACACCAACTGTTGAGAAGTTCACCGGGGAAGGATTTCACACATGGTCTACACAAATGAGATATCTCCTGATGCACCAAAAGCTTTGGAAAACTGTAAAAGAAGACATACCCACTGCACAAAATGATGCTTGGAAGGAAAAAGATGAAGCAGCACTATCACTCATTGGATTGCACTTAGGTCCAAACATAATTCATCATATAGACTCTAAAGATCATGCCAAGGATGCATGGGATGAGTTGAACACAGTGTTTGGTGCAAAAGCCAAAAACCAAGAAATCCATCTTAAAATTGAATTCTATGGTATGCACATGGGCTTCAATGAATCCATGGCACAATTTGTCAACAAAATCAAAAGCATTATGACTCAACTAGAGGGCATAAATGCAAAAGTAGGAGAGAAAGATGCACTTGCAATTCTCCCTAAAAGCATGCCTGCAGAGTATAGTGCATTGACAACCACTTTGAAGAATTTGCCAGATCCAAAGTTTAAAGAATGTGTATCCTCTCTTCTCGAAAAAGAAAGAGAGTTGAAGGCATCGACATCGACATCAACACTCAATAGCTATAATGAAGAACAAGCACTATTCAGTAAAACATCAGTGAAATGCTACCATTGCACAAGGATGGGTCACTATCAAAGTGACTGCAGATTGAAGAACAAACCAAAGTGTCACCATTGCAAGAAGCTGGGACACAAGGAAGAAGATTGCAAATTGAAGAATCTACAAGTCAACTACGTGGAGTCATCATCAAGCCATGAGCCAAAAGGTGACATCAATGGAATGTATTGAAAAGCAAAAGCCTTGCCAACTTTGCCTATATTTTGTAATCAAACCTGACCACCTGAGAGTAGCTATGAAAGCACCTAGGGGAGGTATTTACATGTAAAAGCCACACTTGACCACCTTAAGTAGCAATGCATGCACTAAGGGGAGGTGATGGAATGTAACTCACATCTGACCACCTTGCAGTAGCCAAAGGATCATGGCACCAAGGGGAGGTGTTGAGATATGGTGCCATGAGCACATAGATTAAAGGGCTAAGGTATGGTATAGGAAAGAATTAAAGTAGCCACCCTAGGATGTGGACTACAAGATGTGGAGATGTGGATTGAGGATATCCACAAGGAGAGATGTGGATGAGAGGATCCCACATGGTTTGACTATTCTAAAGGCTCTCTCTATATAAGAAGCCTATCATGTATTGTTGAGAACACACATTGCAATAGATTGATTGCTTGCTACCCTATGTCTACCTTATGGTGCTTTGATCCTCCTTGATCCCTTCTTTTCTCATCTCGTGTACCTTTCTCCTCAATATTTTGATATAAAGAAATCTTCTCAAAGGGAAAGATCAAGTTACTGGTTTGCTGTACCCATGAAAAACTTGCAAAAGTTACATTCTAGTCTGCAACATTTTGATAAACACACCATTTCGCAAAAGCATAGTCTTGTTCATTTCAAACTTATAAAAATTCAAAGAGAGAGATTGACAAAGCAAAGATCTTGCTCTTGTACCTAGGTCCCAGAGGTACTTTGAGTAACTAGTTTGCCATCGCCACTAAAAATTCATAGAAGGCAACCCAATCCAGATGTTGAAGGAATGCATACGAGGAAGCAACCGAGAGAGAGAGAGAGAGAGAGAGAGAGAGAGAGAGAGAAGAGTACTTTGGGAGGGGAGAGTAGTTTGGGAGGGAAACCACATTTCAGTTGGTGATCTTTTTTGAATAAGGCATTGTCATATAGTAGAATCATGTCAATACCTTGACCAAATTTTTTATTTGTTATTGATAGTTGTACATGCATAAAATATTATTCCTTGCTCTAACATTCCAAAAATTTTCAAAATTTTTACATTTTCTCCATGTTACATTGGCCCTATGGCCATTAGTTGACAGCTATTTTTCATTTTGGCCAAAAGGCCCCAAAATGAGCTCCCTTTTTTCCTAATGTGCACAGTGGATATAAGTGCTCAGATATAAATAAAGTGCCCAAGACAGATGAGTAAACAGGGCTCCACCCTCAATGGTGGCTACCATTTTGAAGCACGAGGAATTTTGGCATACCTATTGCTCAGCGAGGCAAGACCGATGAGTCGACCTAACTTATATGCCTCTTAGATGACATTGGTTGTGGAAATATTTTGAAGTACTGATGGCCTCCAACCCCAATATTGTTTACAATTTTCCTTGGCTAGATTTCCAATGGTGGTACCTCCTATGCTATCACTGCACAAACAGAGGAATTTAATAACACTTTTACGGCAATCCCTAATCTAGCAGTAGTAGCCACAATGTATTTTTCCTAACTCCTCATCATTTTGTGATGGGACATCCCTACACACGAGCCCACCATGGAAGATAATATTTAGGGGTTTCACTCAGAGATCATGGTCGACCTCAACACCGCTAGCCCTCAGTTTTCCCAAATTATGTGCCTATAACTATGTGTCTGCAATCTTCATGGCCACCACTACATTGAGATTTTCGAAGATATGTTTGACACACAATTTTAAAAGCCTATTCATCCATCTCTCCGCATCTCCCAAAGGCTATTCGACTGCCACCAACGACTGCCACCAAATCATGAACAATTCCCTCAAGCCAGACGTCATGCATAGAGTCTGATCCACGCATGGATCATGAGAGTAAGAAGGGGGGCATGTTAACCACCATGGTCTATGCAAAGTTTCCATTCTAGCATCATTGCACTTGAACAGTTGTGCTAAGGGGCTCTCCAAGTGGTTTAAGGTTCCTAGAACACCAAATTGAATGGCTATTGAGTGGTTGGATGTTTTGCAAGATAGTGCAGAGAAGAGGAGTTCTTGTGTGTTCTGTCATAGTGCCCTTGTGATTGCCACTCCCTCTCCCCCCTCTTCCCTTCTTCATTCTCCTCTTTCCTTCCCCCTCCCCCTCTCTTCCCCTCTCTCCCCTCCTCCTCTCCCTCTTGTGGAGTCATGTTGCAATAACCTGGAACTTGCTTGTGTGACACAAGTGGATGACAATCCTTGCATTGCTTCTCATCATGCGAGTCGAGGAGGGAGTTCCCTTGGCATATTAGTGAACTTCCCCATGACATGTGAGTCACAGCCAGGACTACATAGTGCCCATCAGGTGCACTCAAACTCTAGCGGTCTCAAATATCAATTTCAAGTATTTGCCATCCTTTATATTATTCAAGTTGTTTAGCATGCTCTTGGAGATGGCCCTTGAGAAAGAGACCAGGAATCTGTCCAATTGTTGCTCTACTAGTACTTGGATGTGCTAGAACTTCACGGATCCTCTCATGTCAAGAAAGAAATTCCTTGTATCCTACAAAACATGCTAAACATTTGATGGCAAGCTCGAGGCCTTGGCTTCACCATCTCAACTAATCTGAGCTTTGAAAAATTAATCTAAAAGGTTTTTTTTCTTCCATGACTTTGCCAAGTAACAAGCTTGCAAAATGCCTCCATGGATGCTGATCACCTTTTCAGTCAAGCTTGCCTCGATAGACAATTTTTTATTATGATAGACAATATATCCCTCCTTAAAAATCACTTCTTTCATCACCTTGGTGAAGTTGACAAGAAAACCTAGATCATGCATCTGAAGCTGGATGGGACTATGTCTCATGATTTCAAGATTGGAGGAAAGTTGGATGGGACTATGTCTCATGATTTCAAGATTGGAGGAAAGTTGGATGGGACTATGTCTCACAATATCAAGATGGGAGGGGTTGGATGGCAATCTAGAGGGATCCATTAGGGAGGAGGGGTTGGATGGTGAGCCAGATGGATCCATTGGGTAGACGTGGCTAGATGGCGAGTTTTGGAGCTCATTGTGCCCAATGGGATCACTATGATAGGGGTGCATGAGGGGATGGAAGTTGCAAGATGGCTAAGTATAATTTTAAGGGAGTGAGCTAAGGTGTAAGATGGCTGATTTCAAGGGATTTTGCAAGGCTGGAATCAATTGAAGTAGAATAGACCACCAGGTTTATGCAAAGTAAGTAGGGGGTTGGCATGCATTGGATGCAAGTATACAGCTTGACTTTTGATTGACCATCATGCATTGGATCTAAGCATGTAACAAATCACAATTTTGTATTGATAATCTAAACAAAAGTCACGATGACGACCATTGGGCTAAGTGTAATTACAAGGGAGTGAGCTAAGGAGTAAGGTGGCTGAGTTCAAGGGATTTTGCAAGGGTGGCATCAATTTAAGTAGAATAGACCACCGTGTTTATGCAAAGTAAGTAGCGGGCTAGCATGCATTGGATGCAAGTATACATCTTGACTTTTGATTGATCGTCACGCATTGGATCCAAGCATGTAACAATTACAATTTGGTATTGATGATTTGAACAGAAGTCATGATGACAACCACTAGGCTTGCATGCAAAGTAAGTAAGTAGAGTGAGCCATTACAAATCATTGATGACAAACACCGAGCATGCATGCACCATTTGGCTTGCATGTAGAGTAAGAAGAGAGAGCCATGACCAATTATGATGACAACTACAAGGGTTGCACGCATGCATCACCCAGCCTGCATGCAAAGTAAGTAGAATGAGCCATTACTAGTCATGATGATAACCATAGGGCTCGCATGCATGCACCACCTAGCTTGCATGAAAAGTAAGTTGAGTGAGGCATTACTACTCATGATGACAACCATCGGATTTGCATGTAAAGTAAGTAGAGTGAGCAGCTAATTACCAATCATCAATGGTAGAGCAGCCCATCCATTGGGAATGGAGCTACCTAGCTCGAATGCATTAGATGCAAGTATTTGCCTTGAATTGAGTTTGCAAGGATGGCTTCCATTTGAGAATATAATGATGATTCTAACTGTGGCCATGATGACAACCACTGGGTTTGCATGCACCACTAGGCTTTCATGTAGAGCAAGTAGAGTGAATGGTTAATTATAGGTCATAGAGACTTAATTTGGCATTGTGAACGAATCCACTTGGCTAGCATGCATTGGGTGTATGATTGATTGATTAAAGGTGAGTCATGGTTAATTGGACACCCGACCAAGATTAATTGGATGCACGACCATGATAATTTAGCTGCTCATGATTAATTAGACACAAATAAGTTGGCATGCGATTAATTTGAAGGCCACTTTAGTTATTTTAAGGCCACCATTAATGATTTTTTGAACATGCCAAATATATAGACACAAGTGTAAAAGAGCACCCTCGTCTTCATGCATCTAATGCTCTTTCTCCTTTGCTCATTGACTCCCTTGTTCACCATCTAGAGCTCTATTTCTCCATCACTATTTTTCACTTCTCATCGGCTCCCCAATTGCCATATTGAATGCTACTTCTCCACTGCTCCTCTATTCTTCATGTCTACTATTGTGTTGGCACCTGCTATTGCAAATATTTCCTTATGTCAACATCAACCCTATTCTATCTTCTTTCTCCTTCAAGGTGGTCACATTGCATTGCTCATATGTTTTAATGCCATGTGTTGTATTTAGGCTTCGTGTTCAATAGCAATTCCTAATCAGTCTCAAGATCGAGGAGTTCAGACAAATAAACACAAACGGCCAGCATTTAGTTTTTATCTATGGACCCCATTCAGACATCGATGAAGGAGTTTACATTTTCTTGGAAGAGTTTGCTCGTTTTTCCCTGTACGCTCGTTAAAGTCCCTATTCTATTTATGTCCAAACTGCTTCAAAGGCTTGCATGGTAGGGCAGTACTTTTCCCCTTCAAAGTGGAGCTCCACTGGTGATCTTGTTTATGTATGACCTCCTTCAAAGGCTTGCAAGGCAAGACAGTATTCCTTTCAAACTAGAGATGGCTTGTTTTATGTTGGACCTCCTTCGGGATGCACTGAGGGGTGCAAACAACTAAACTTTTGTACAAAGGACTAAAGCATGCACTATAAAGGACTGAAGCGTGCACCTTAGGATGCAAATTGCCAGTTGTACATAGGGCCCAAGGCTACCAAAGTTTTGTAATATTTTCAACTTTGGTAATAATAGAGGGATAATACAAATACATTTTCTATTCTCATATTCTCTCAACACATGCAAAATGGTGAATCTACTTAGATTGTTGTAGTAAAAGTTTTATGGTAGATTGGACCCAAGGCTACAAAATTTTAAAATAATACAAACACATTATTTTTGTCATATTTTCTCAACACGTGCCAAATGGTGAATCTCCTTATACTATTGTAATAAAAAAATTATAGTAGATTGTTACCAAGATTTTGTAATATTTACAAATTTTGTAATAATACAATCACGTTTCTCTTTTATCATATTCTCTCGTGTCAAATATTGAATCTTCTTAGACTGTTGTAATAAAAATTTAATAGTAAAGTATGATTTTGTAGTAGAGTATGCCACTATTGGGTGCTAAGGATTTCTAATATACCCTTAAAATACACGTGATAGTCTAGTTTTTATACAAAACACGCGTGTCTCTATGAGATTTATTTTTTTGCTTTGTGTTAGTCTCTATATGATCATAAGCATGCTCTAAAAACGTCGTTTTGTATATTTGCCCGTGTGAGGTAGAAGACAAAATATTTTGCAGTGACAAAATATTTTGCAGTGTTCTATAATGGCATCTGATTCTCTTTCACAGATTGTAACTGAAAAGCTTGACAAGGACAACTTCCAAGCATGGAAGTTTAGAATGACAAATTTCCTTATGGGAAAAGGCTATTAGGAGTTCATTACAGGAAATGAAGAAGAACCAGTTCTTCCTAATGTTCCCAATCAACAGGAAATGCAGGCATTTAAAGGATGGCATGAGAGAGCTAGAAAAGTTATGTACTGGCTGTCTATCAGTATTTCGGATTCTATGATTGTGCATATTCAGGATGCAAATATGCCAAAGGAGGCATGGGATACTTTGGCAAAAATGTATAGCACAAATAAGCAAGCCAGGAAAATGCAGCTTAAGCAGGAGTTGCACAATGTGCAGAGAGAAAATATGAGCATCAATGACTACCACATGAAGGTGAAGAAAATTGCAGATGCACTTGCTTCCATTGGGTTGCCAGTGGAAGATGATGATTTAGTCTATGTGACCTTGAATGGTCTAGGAAAGGATTATGCGCAGTTTCGGACATCCATTGCCATCCGTGAAAAATTTCCTGACTTTGAGGAGTTGTTTGCTCTTCTAATTTCTGAAGAGCAGAGAAATGGTGGTGCATCTTCTTCAGGAGGAACTTCAAAAGAAACTATCTTCTACTCAAATGCTGGAAGAGATAGAGGAAGAGGTAGAGGAGGCCGATCTGGAGGCCGTCATAGAAATCAGAATATGCAGCAAACTCAAGAAAACCAGTCCTTTAGAGGAGGACATGGTAACTCTAGAGGCAGGGGGAGTCAAAGAGGTCGTGGTGGATGGCAGAGAGGCCAAAATGCAAACAACAATGTTGAATGCTACTATTGTGGTAAAATGGGTCATATGGCTAAAGACTGCTACAAAAAGCAGAATGACATTATGAATGGAAAATTGCAGCAAGGCAATTATGCATCCTCTAGTAGACAAGGTGATGACAGAAATGAGCATTTGTTTATGGTGCAGCACATGACCAATTCTGTGACAAGTGCAGAAGAAAGTAATGATGTGTGGTATGTTGACTCAAGTGCATCAAACCACATGACAGGTCATGCAGAGTGGATGCAAGATGCAAGGAAAATGGAAAGACCAGGATTTGTGGAGACTGGTGATCATACCGCACATCCTATTGTGTAGATTGGTAAAATTCCTTTGTCTATGTAAGATAGGAAAAAGAAATACTTGACTGATGTATTTCATGTCCCGAACATCACCAAGAACCTGGTTTCTGTTGGTCAAATGGTTGAGCAGGGATTGCAGGTCAGATTTAATCCTCATGCTTTGTCGAGGATATGAAAAATAACAGTCACTTGATAGCAAAAGGAAAGAAGAAGGGCAGGATGTTTACATTAGATGCAGGCATGCCTGAATTGAGTGCAGCAATGTTTGCACATGGGACCGTGTAGTTGTAGATATTGATATCTGGCATAAACACATTGGTCATGTTAATGTATAGCGACTTAAATCAATGCAGGCCCAAAATATTGTTGCAGGATTGCCTAAATTCAAGGTTGCAGAAATGCATAAGGTATGTGAAGCCTGTCAATTTGGAAAATAGGCAAGGAAACCATTTCCTAGACATGTTCAAGAGAGGAAGAAGCCATTGGAATTAATCCACTCTGATGTGTGAACTACTAAAGCTGCATCTATTGGAGGCTGTCATTACTTTGTCACTTTTATTGATGACTACAGCAGAAAAGTTTGGGTGTATTTTATGAAAAAGAAAAGTGAAGTGTTTGGGCATTTCAAAGCTTTTAAAGCTATGATTGAAAAAGAAACAGGCCTACAAATAAAATGCCTAAGGTCAGATGGAGGGGGAGAGTACCTCTCAAATGAGTTTGCAAGGTTCTTGTAGGAGCATGGCATAAAGCAGCAATATTCATGCAGTCATACCCCACAACAAAATGGACTTGCAGAAAGGAAAAACAAGCATATTAGAGAGGTATCTCGGGCCATGCTAAATTAAAAAGAACTACCAGATTATTATTAGGCTGAAGCAGTTGCTACAGCAGTTTACATAATGAACAGGACTCCCACTGCAGCAATACATGGCATGATGCCAAAGGAGATGTATACTGGTAGGAAACCAGATATTTCTCATTTGAAAATTTTTGGTTGCATTGCCTATGTTCATGTCCCAGATGAATTGAGGTCCAAGTTGGATCCAAAAGCTGAGAAGTGCATCTTTATTGGTTATTCTCTACAAGAGAAAGGGTATAGATGCTATAACCCTTCTACTCGTAAGTTTACAGTGAGCAGAGATGTTGTTTTTTATGAGATGAGCAATTGGTATAAACCAGTCAATGTGATTAATGATGTAGATGCACAAAATGGTAATGCTGCATAGAATTCACAGCAACAATCACAAAATATTAGTGGACCTGCAGTGTCCTCTAGCAGTGGTTCACATACTTCGCCATGGATAGGCAGATTGAGATCAGGAGAATCTCCTCAAAGCAATGCAGATAGTGGTATGCAGGTATCACGAAAAGGAAAAGAGAAGGTAGATCAGCCCATGTTTGATGTGAATGCAGGTCACTCTTATGTGGATGGTGAATCTAGTGGCTCTGAATAGAGCATTGATGATGAGTTGGCTATTCCTTCTGTTGTTACACCTAGAGTAAGGAAGACCAAGGATGTTTTGAGAGCACCTGGTAGTGAGCCTATTTTGCTTAGGTCGACCAGAGTCAAGTATCCTATGGATAGGCTGAAATATGATGGATTTATAGCCATTCACTATGCCTATATGGTCAAAGTGATATAGGAACCAGAACCCACTTCTTTTGAGCAAGCCATGGGAAAAGAAAAATGGGAGAAAGCCATGGATGAAGAAATGGATTCCTTGGAAGCAAATGCTACATGGGAATTGATGCCTTTGCCTAAAGACAAGAATGCAATTGGCTATAAGATGGTTTATAAGGTGAAGCACAATGTAGATGATTCTGTGAACAGATACAAGGCAAGATTAGTTGTCAAGGGGTATGCACAGACATATGGCATTGATTATGAAGAAACATTCAATCCGATTGTAAGGATGGCAACCGTAAGAGCAGTCATTGCTATGGCTGCATCAAAGGGATGGTCTTTACATCAGATGGATGTAAAGAATGCCTTCTTGCATGGTGATTTGCAAGAAGAGGTCTTTATGGAGCAGCCACCAGGTTATGTTCATGCTGTTCATCCTGAGTTTGTTTGCAGGTTGAAGAAAGCCTTGTATGGCTTGAGGCTCCCCAATTGATTTCCTTGAAATGCCTCCCTGAAGCATGTCAAGGTCCAAAGTATAGTAGTCCTCCTTATAGGGGTGCAGCAATGGCTGCATGTGAGGTAGCTTGGTTGCATAAACTACTTTATGATATGCATCAGTCTACAAATGGGCTAGTTGTCATTTATTGTGACAACATGAGCAGTATACACTTGGCAAATGACCCAGTCTATCATGCTAGAACAAGGCACATTGAGGTGCATTATCACTATGTGTGGGAGAAGGTTTTACTAGGTCTTATTGATCTAGTTTATGTCAGCACAGAGGATCAAGTAGCTAACATATTCACGAAGGCATTGGGCACAAAGAAGCTGCACAAATTCAGAGACTTGCTTGGTGTGCAGGAATTGGGATTAAGCTCGAGGGGGAGTGTTGAGATATCGAGCTCCACTCATGATATGCCAGGGTGACCATTGTGCATTTATGTCACTGACTTGTTAGCTGCAGATGCGGTTGGTACACCGCCCATGAGTAATAGCTGGATGACAGCTATCCTTATTTACTTTAGTTCATGGCTCAGTTAGTATGCCACCTTGGTTAGCTGAGTTTGGTTTGAGACCCACATATAGGGTTCTCCTATTTCTTTGTACTAGAGTTCTTTTGGCTTTCACAACTAAGAAGAGGAAAACTGTTTTCAGCCTCCACCTTTGTGTGTATTCCCCCATTGTGTATGTGAGAAAGTTGCAAGTGAGACTCCTTCCTTCTCTCCCGCTATCTTCACAGTCATCCCATACCTCCTCCAATCCAATCTTAACCCATGGACTCATTCGCTCCTTCTCCACTTGTGACTTAAACTTCTCTTGTGGCTTAAATTTTTTAAATTATCTAAGAATCCATATGGTTGTATATATCCCTAGGTAAAGTGATAACAGGTTGGGAAAAACAGGCATTACCTATCTACCCAAACATAACTATGATGTTCTAACACCTAGTTTGTTTGGATGGTGGCAGGTAAGTGGACCCCAACCTTGGAACCTAGACTCTACCTCAGGATTCAAGATCGTTTTTCAAAATTATGTTTATCAAACTCAATATTATTAAAAATTCTTAATTTTGATCGAAATCTTTGCAAACTCTAGTTGTTGCATTTTTCAAATTAGATGTCTCAAACATTTTTTCCTTATATGTCTTCCTTTTTTTACTTTTTATCCAATTGATGGAATTAATTGTATGGCTCAATTATTGATGGAACTTTTTAATCTAAACACACAGTTTGAATTCCCAACTAGCCTTTGGTTGAGCTAGTGCCATACAGTTAATTCACATCCATTAGATAGATATTTAGCATGAATAATCCCTAGTCATTTTGTGATATGCGTTATTTTTTACTAACTTTTATATCTATTTTGCAGAAGTGGTACACATTCACTATTGGCATCATTTTTTCATTTTGACACTTATCATACATATCCACTTTTATTCACTTATTGTCAGTGGGTGGGGAGTAAGTTACACATGGTGGGGAGGGGAGTAAGTTACACATGGTGGGCTTACTCCCCACCATGTGGTCTTACCCTCTGGGTTGGGGGTGGGATAGACACACACACACACACACACACATCACGATGAGAAACCTTGTAGACTTGGGAGTGCTTAACTCATATTTCCATTGAAATTAATTGATTTTTTTATATGTAGAGTATGCAAAATTTGTGAATTGGATCCTACAAGATCTTGAATTATATATACATGTATATGTATAGGAAAAAAAAGAGGCTCCCCTAAAATGCTTTACCCTTAAGATCAATGTTGGCATTGAATTTGTGATTCAATTATAACTAAAGAAATTGGTCCTTTGTTTTATTAATAGGGGCATATTGTTTGCTCATTAGTATTAGGAGCACATGATCCTTGGTAATGAGAGCGCACTACTATAATGGCATTTGGCATACACCAAGGGGTACTGAAATAGTTGCATTGAAGTCGTCCCATTAAAGTATTGAAGGATAGGAGAAAAGAGGGACTTCTATTTTGTAGCATGTACATACTTTAACATATCACTTGATATATGTCTTTTCTTTATGGTTAATGCAAAGATCAAGAACTGGAGAGCCTTGTTGACCTATTGATTGTACCTTAGCTTGATGATATACCACTTGATTTATATTATATTTTTCTAGAACTGATCCACCCTCTTATTGTCCCTTGAATACTTAGAATGAGTGATGATATAAGAGGAGAGAACACTCTGATATATTTTAGATTCTTGCACCAATAGAAAAAGGATTCAATGGCCAAATATTCCAAGTTACTCGCTACAAATTAGCACCATGCATTCTTTATGGAGGAATAAAAGTGGACATGCATGCATTCGATGGACATACACACACACACACATGCATGCATTCAATGCACATACATGCACATGCACGTGCATGCCCACAAATGTACACACATACACACACACACACACACACATGCACATAACACTATTGTAGATGAAGTGAGAACTATTTCGCATAAACAAGAACTAAACGGAACATTCCTTTTTATCCGTTAAAAAAATGCCAAATTTTAAATCATTTTAGGAAACATGGCTTCCTATCATCAGTCCAAAAAGAAAAACACTTTAAAAAACACGTTTTTTATTCTATTCAATTTGAAAATTAATATTAAAAAACCATATTTTCCATTGAACCATGGTATGCACATGGGTAAAAGTAAAAACGATATCAGTTTCTTATACACCATCATATCAAAATAGAAGAAGCACTTTTCTATATTTCTAGTCCAAGGATTACTCAAGAGGTCTTACAAATCATCATGTGTACTCCATGTGTAGCATCCTCATTTGTATCCACACCCCTAAGCTCCTCATTAACATCATGCCCACTAGGAGATGAAGGAGAATATCCATCATCTTTGACACTATCAACAATCACATTGTACTCATTCCTCTTCGTATGTTTTGAATGCGATGCAAAAATTCCTTTCAAAGCTTCACAAACAATGCATAAAATCAATGAGCAAACCCATAACCAAGTAAAGTTAATTCTAATTCTAAGACACAAATATATTGGGTTGCTCCTTACTTGCTTATAATGTGAGCCTCAATCAGTTCAATACTAAAGCAATCCTAGATAGTGCAATCGAGGTGCAATCATGGTGCAAAATGTGGCTATGGTTGCAACTTCCATCACTACTAGTGCTTCACATAGATGCACGTCATCAACCACTCGCACAATGAGAATTTGTTAGCTCAAGCACATAACATGAACTCATGGTTTGGTGATGACTGATTAGCAACTGGAGACACTACATCGTACATATCTGTTTATCAAACTATTTGCCAACAGTTGTGGCAATGCACACAGCCGTACGATATGCTAGAGCACTATGTGAGGTGAGTTTTCTGAAACCTTTTGAAAATTGTAAATACTTAGATTAATTTTTCATGAACATATGGCACAACTCGATGTTGTTATCGAGTTGTGTCATAAGTTTCCAAAAAAAAAAGAAAGCATTATGAAACTCATGACGCAAGTCTATAACATCATTGAATTACATCATATCTTGTTTTCTTTTATTTATCGAGTTGTATCATAAATTTCATGTTTGTTCATTTTAAAAAAGAAAACATATGACACAATTCGATGCTGTTATCGAATTGTGTCACAAGTTTCAAAAACATGTCCCCCAAAAACATGAGATTTATGACACAACTCGATAACAGCATCGAGTTGCATCATCACTGCAACAGTGATGACACAACTCGATGTTGTTATCGAGTTGTGTCATAACTCTCATGTTTTGGGAGGGGAAATTTTGTTGAATTTTTTGTAAGAGAGTTTTTTTCCCCTAGATTCTTCTTTTTAAAACTTATGACATAACTCAATAACAACATCGAATTCTTTCATATGTTTATGATAAAATAATGAGCAGATTTATAGTGTCCAAAGGTTTGAGCAAGCTCAATAGACAAAACACTTTATTGTGACATAACACCTTATACATCTCCAAAAGTTGTTGATAAATAGTGAGATAGATGGAGATCTACCGATACAGAGTCTCCAACTACTCATCGATCATCCCTAAATTATGGGTTTTATTCTAATAGTTAATCGAGTGCATATGAGTGAAGCACTAGAAATGAAGGAAGTGGCTATAGTCATGGTGTTATCAAATTGTGTCATGAGCTTTTTTACCAAAAAGATTCATCATGTTACTTTGCTTTGAAATAAATGTCTATACCATCCACGATGATATAGTCCTAGTCTATTTTTGTGGATGTGAAATATTTATTGCATTCTTTTAAAAGAAAAACATATTTTGGTATGCGTTTTGAAGACAACAGTCATGTGTAGTTAAGTATCAAAACCTAAGTAACTGTATTTACCCCACTTTGGAAAGTTGCACTATATAAATTTGTGCTCTTTTCTAGAATCAATTATTTCGGAGATAGAACTATGAAGAAATATTTCTATACCATCAACAATGATGGAATATTAGGGTAGTTTTGAGGATGTGAAATATTTCTTACAAAAAAAAAAAAGAAAATCATAACTTGGCATGTGTTTAGAATACAACATCCATGTGTCACAAAGTATAAAAACTAAACTATGAGTATTGAGTCCACCTTGAAAAGTTACATTACATAAATTTTTGCTCTTTTGTAAAATCAATTATTTTTGGAGATAGACCTGTGAAAAAAAAGAGTACTTTAAAAAAAAGGAAATAATCTTAATATTTTGAATGGAATCTTTTTTTGAGAACCCACACAATGTTCTCATTGCATCCGCAATGGTGTTACATGCGTGTGTATGTGCATGCATGCGCATGCACATGTGCATGCACACACACACACACACACAGAGGCATGCATGCATGCATGCATACATGCACACAAACACACATAGACATCTTTGTTTGTGTATAGCTTTGCTTTTAGCATTTCCTTCCCCTTTACCCTTTAAGTTTTCGTTGATCTTTCCCTTTTCCATTTTATCTTTTCGTATCTAGTTTCTTCCCCTTTTTTTCCCCTTTCCCTCTATGTTTTCCTATCTTGCTCATTCAAACTTGTCCAAAAAAATGCATGGATCTGTTTCATTTTCACTTGAATCCACTCCAAATATACAACTTAAAAGTCTTCACATCTCATGATATATGCCAGTCAATGCTAATAGATCCAAGGGCTTGCATATGAAGTACATCTCCTTTATTTTGAGAATCTATAACAATTAGAATTGGAGATCTTTCTTTCAAAAACCCACTTCAATAGGAGTGTGTCCTTTTAGGGAGTTCAAATGCAATAAGCCATCAAATGTGTTTTTATGGTTGCAAACTAAAAATCTTCTTGAAGTTCCATATTCTTTGCATGCTTTATGGACTTTTTCATACGCATAATTTCCATGTCTCCCAAGTTGCGACCTTTTCACAAATTTGCACTTATCTAACTTGATGACAAACATAGGCTTGTGTCTACATTCTAATGTTGCACTATTACATCTTCAACCTTGCGCACATCCCAAAATATAGTATTAAATTCCATGTAGCCATATGTACTTGATCTTTGCTCAAGTGCATTGCAAAAAATTCCATGTACTCTATGTACTTGATCTTTTCTCTCTTTTGTTCATGTCATCATGTTAGTTTGTCTTTCTCTTTTGTGAAGTATTCCTCTTGGTGGCTTGTGCACTTTTCTTATTAATGTGTAGGCCTTTTTCCTTCTTTATGCTTTCCAACACCATGAATTCACATTAGAAAGTTTATCACATGCATCTCTTCCTACAACCTCATCCATAATTTTATTACAAAAAGCATGATGAGCAAACCAAAACACAATAATTACTTTTTGATGATTTTATGGCATGCTTTATGCTAGAACACAAATAATACATAGTTGAGATACAAATTGTGTAGTTTGAACCCTGTTTTTCTTCCTTGCTCCACCACAATTGGTCTCCTCTTTTGTGAAGTAGTCCTCTTAGTGGCTTGTGCACTTTTCTTAATTGTGTATAGGCCTTTTTCTTGTTTTTTCTTTCTAACCCCATGGCTTCACAACAAAATTTTTATCACATGCATCTCTTCCAACAACCTCATCCATAAAATTGCTACAAAGAGCATGATGGGTAAACAAAAACTCAATAATTACTTTGTGAAGTTGAGATACAAACTGTGTAGCTTGCACCCTATGTTTCTTCCTTGCTCCACCACAATCGGTCTTTCTCTTTTATGAAGTAGTCCTCTCAGCTTGTGCACTTTTATTAATTGTGTATAAGGAAAGACTCTTGGATCACAAGTACCCCTTCCTATGCTTATTGAACCTTGGGAGTGAATATCCATGACTTTATTACCAAAATGCCTACTATTATAATCAAATCATATGATATGATGATAGGAGACTGCTTTAGTCAGCAAACATACTTTACCCCATGCAAAAAGCCTCTCTCAGCTTAGCGAGCTACACATATGTTCATCAAGTAGATCTTTAATGTACATCATGGCTTGCCAAACATAATAGTATCTTATCGAGATTCTAAAGTTTGTAGTAACTTTTTGAGTGCATTATTTGAGAATGTTGTGAGTAGGCTAGATTTTTCTTTAGCCTTATAAGGAGCATCTAATGACCAAATTGAAGTAACAAATAGTACTATTCTAGATATGTTCAAAGCCTCAAAATAAGTTTATTCATATCTTACAATTTACCTACAATAATATAGTTCATTTGGCAACTAGAAGGGAACCATCTAAGGTAATCGAAGGGAAGTTTCTACATGTACCTATCACTAGATTTCCCCATAGAGTTGAGGCAACCAATGAATTTACTTAATAGGTATGACTACATCCTCAAGGAGGTAAAAGAAGCCATTAGCCTTGCATAAAAGAGAATATAATAAGAAAATAAAATGTATGATCTTGAAA
Source organism: Dipteris shenzhenensis (assembly GCF_047967505.1). Classification (NCBI taxonomy): domain Eukaryota; kingdom Viridiplantae; phylum Streptophyta; class Polypodiopsida; order Gleicheniales; family Dipteridaceae; genus Dipteris; species Dipteris shenzhenensis. The sequence continues at coordinate 5,095,423 of NC_141605.1, forward strand.
GAGGGTGATTACATCCTTTTGAGGATGGATAAAAGAAGGTGAAAAAGTTTTGAAAAATGTTTTGTGACAAAAATGGCTCTACAATGTTATGGACCATTTAACATTATACAAAAATTTATAATCTTGCCTATGAGATTGAGCTACTTGATCATTGGAGAATCCCCACAATGCATTTCATATTGATCTATTGATACCATGTAAGGGACCTCTACCTACACATGTTGTGTCAAGTTTCCCATATCTCCAACAATCCTTGCAATACGTGTCAAGCCTAATGACTTCCGAAACCTTCCTTCAGCTAGAAATTAAAGTCATTCTCAATCTCACATATTGTTTGCCTTATAACATTGCAAATTAATTTATTAATACACCTCCCCACCCAAATGTAGCATTCACTTTTACCTCCTGTTCTTGTAAATTAATTTATGCCATCATAGCAATGAGCAAAAGTCACACTCCCCCTATGGATAATCCATACATACACTTTTAATGACATTCTTCTACAACCTTCACATAAACATGAAAATAATAAAAAGTAGTGGAAACCAAAAATTGAACTAGACAAATGGAATTATACTCATACATCTTTGGAACAAAGTGTAGTGACTATGTATCAGTCACTAGAATATTGGAAAACAAGCAAGTGAGTCCGATGCCAACTTCCCTAGGCACATCCTCCTCCACATCATATTTAGAAACCATCACCACATATTCATGAGTGATTTACATCTCCAGCGCTTTCATTTTGCCACTCTTCATGTCATAATCTAAGCAAAGCTGTGGACAATTTGGATACATTGAGGTAATTACAAGAGATTGAAATTCTATACGGGGTGAGATAAGATTGTCTATGTGTCATTCAATTTGCAAAATGTATGCTTCACAACAATGCATATAATTTGACAATAATTAATAATGTTACATTTGAAATCAAAACTCTTCGGCATGAACAAGAACGTGATGGTACTTTTGAAGGGATTCCCCAAGGACCTTAAAGACTAGGGCTTTTTGGAAAAGTTTGTAGGTTTAACATTGTGCTTTCAAAAATGGCATAAAAGCCTACCGTTACTTTAAGAAAAAACACTCAAATTTGCCCCAAAAAATTCATTTTTAAAGCTTGAAGTAATACATTTTGGATGATATCAAGAAACTTAGTAACAATCACATTTTGTAATTAAAAGTACAATAAAGAGAATGTATCGTCTAACTTGTAACATGCTTTTCATCTCTATTATTAAACGATTAGGTATGAAGTGTCAATAAATTCTTTACATTTCAAGCCCATACCATCCTCCTTTTCGTTGGCAATTCATATAATTTTATTGAACATCTAACCAATATGATCACAAATATGATGTAGTGATGCCAAAATGCCTTTCTAAACTGGCATGCAAGTCACAAAAACAACTTTATTATCAGTTGATGTGTCATTCGATTCCCCATATAACACTCAAGAAAGACTGGTTGTGTGATTCTGTAACTATTGAATTTATTTGGAGAACTCAAATAAACCTTTAGCATTAGTTCTCCATATCATATGACCTTAAGATGCAATCTAATTAGCAACAATCAATTGAATGAATCACTGAATCAATGAAGCCCAATATAGTGTTACTCAATATATAATAATCAAAGATAACATGGAATTACCCACAATATCGACCATCTAGCATTGGGAAAACATAGGTCAATTAGGCATTCCCAACTTAACCACACAAAGTATCCATTAGAGCCCCCTCTGAATCCTTTGTAGTTCTATGGAGTACTTTGGCCATAGTCAACAAGATTATGATTCCGTAACATCCCTCTTGCTTGGATGCAACATCAACTCAGTGTTTGATTATAGAAACTAATGAGGTTTGGAAAATCTCGAAAGAATTGTTTAGACGTCCACTGAGCATCATCATTTTTGGGATGATTCTTAAACTTGAGAAAATATATGACATAAAAGTTTTCTTTTTAGTTATAATTTGTTGATGGTCCGAAATATAGTCACGTTCAAGTATTCGTTCTTCATCAACAATCAAGGGAGCCTATCATGAAGGATGCCCTTGTTCTACTCACTTGTTATAAAAAAAGGCATCAAAGAAGCTATGTCATGCAAACATTTCTTAACATGAAAACGTGGACTATATGCAAAATTCAAGCATTAAGAACACCTCATTAGCAAAGTATATTGGTCTATCGAACTATAGATGTGAAGCAATATGGCCATGAAGGCATCTAGGTGATTTTGGATCGACCCAAGTGAAGGCCCTTGCAATCTTCCTATTGCAATCTTTTGTGGGAAGACAAGTGCATGAATTTGGATTTTTTGCTAAATTAATTGAAAATACAAGCTCTCTCTCTAAAAAAACAAGCATAATAGAACACAAAGTTAAGAAATTTAGGAGAAACAAGAGACATACAATGTAAAATCTACATTCTTGATGATTAAAATTTAACAATCCATTTTTGTGCAAAGTATCCCATAGTTCCACGTTGTTGATGGGGGCAATCAATAACTCAGAGATAACAAACCAGCAAGCAAACAGTAAATTTTAAAAATGCCATCTATAATAGGATCCAAAACATCATGAAATCTAATGCCTTCTCAAGTATGCATTTTACTTGGATCTTACAAAGCATAGATAAGTACGAGACTTATGTAGATCAAATGCAAACCATTTTTAATTCTTCCAGAAAAGTACTAGACTTATGTAGATCAAATGCAAACCATTTTAAATTCTTCCTACAATGCAATAGTGCAAGAAGTAGGATAGCACACAAATAAAATCTTTCAATCTTGGTGAACATTATTTTTTAATAACTCATACATTGCAATCATTGTCCTATATCCACTCTCACTACTTCGTATTCATGGGTAGGCATCAAGTTTCACTTATTTTTTTAAATGACTCTATATTATTGCCTACTATGGATCTAGATGAGGCAGGGATATCTCGAGTATCTACAAATCCCCTCTTACAGTAGGCACGCTTCGTTGCACGTGGAACAACATCAGGTGTGTCCATATTGTTGTTTATGTTCTACCCTAAGAAGCGTCAAATAAAGATCGGAGGGAGGTAGAAAATGCAATGTGCTAGAACGGTGATTGAGGTTAATAGATTCCATCTGTGTTTTGATCACTAGAACGGTTGATTTCAAGGAGGTCCATGCACGTGCTTAGGTAAGGATTTCGCATACCTGCAGATGAAAGTCACAACTACGAGAGCTGGTTCCAGGCCAGAAAGTGTAATATAGGCTCATGAGCATTGTTGTGAAGATGAAGTAGAGGTGCTTGCAAGTGAGTTATGGCTTGTTTTCTCTCGCCTTGGTCGAGGAGTTGATGCACGCCTATAGCACAACCTTCTTATTATAGAAACTTCATACATGAGAAGATTAGAACCCTCCGTTACTCTAGGTTTGTACATAGTGCTTCTCACAAGTTTTGCCCTAGTGGAGGAGTTGATGCACACCTATAGCACAACCTTCTTAGTATAGAAATTTCATATATTAGAAGACTAGAACCCTTCATTACTCCAGGTTTGTACATAGTGCTTCTCACAAATTTTACTCGTAGACTGAATGCATTCACTATCTACTAAGAAACTGGACAACGATAACAAGGCTTGCTATGGGAGTTCCCTATCGCCATCAAAAAAGGGAATAAATGATCAATTTCAACACTAATGTCAAACCCAAGAAAGAGACGAGTAGAGATCCCCTTGAGGTCACTATCATAATTGAAGACCAAGGAGGAACTTAGACCAAGGAAATGGATGGGTCGTGTTTCTTATTTGTAGAGGAAGGCATGAATGCAAGTTATGGCATGAACATGCATGCCATATGTCCAAACTCTTAGAGCCACCATGAGATAGATGTTGTTCTGAGTTATGGCCTTGTAATAATCAAAGCAACTTAGCCTATTTTGCCAAGTGCCAAGGTGGTGACCCAAGATAAGGAACCAAGATAGCATTTTTGAGGCAAAGTCAATACGAGAAAAGGAACATGAACCTTGTGGCTACAAGACCATGATGGAATTGAGGGGCAAAGCCCCAATCACAGTTGTACCTTGCCCAAAAATGGCTAAGACGAATTGCTAACCAAACATCATATGAAGCCAAGTTGATGGAAACCAAGCCAAGCAAGGAGCTAAAAGGTAGGCAACATTTTGAGCAAGGCATACTCACCTTTGCAAAGGCAAGCATCAACTTTGAAACAAGGACCCTCAAATACATAAGAGATCTTTAGGTCTATGTGCTTTCAACCCTCCCATCCCACTTCAAAAGCCATGAGAGCACTTGTGGAGCAAAGAATGTACAAGGCGATGCATGTTCAAATCAATCACCAAGAACATGCCCTTACCCACTTTGCTCATTGCTTGATAACCTATGATCATTGGGATGAGATTTAGACTCTCATTATTCCTCACAAATAGGGGGTCAATACCTATTTATCCGCATTTTCTTAACCAAAATGCCAAGGGCCTAAGATTCAATGCTCTCATAACCTTGACTTCAAGATGTACCTGGGGTAGCTAGTCAAGGTGGGAAATCTTTATAGAATGCCTCTTTTCATGCCTAGTCTCACAAAGTTTCTCTCGCTAAAGATGCAAGAGTTCGCTTCAATACACACACACACACACATACACACACCTTGACAAGACTAGAATATATCCAATCTAGAAATTTATTTTTTTATAAAACAAGTGAAGAACAAAGAAAGGAAGGGAGTTTGTAAGTGACTTTGAACAAAATCGTGAAAATTAAAAATAAAAATTAACTTAATACGCAAAGCTACGCTTATGTTTCAATCAGTACCCAAGCATAAGCTACCGAATTGAGTTTCAAAGATTCCATAATCTCTTTGGTAAACCCAATGCTTACTAAGCAATGTAACCCCAACCCAAACAACAAAAACTTTGATAACAAAAAGAAAGAAACAAAGTAAAAAATAAGGGAAAAAATGAGAGAATGAGAGAAAGAGAGAGAGAGAGAGAGAGAGAGAGAGAGAGAGAGTTTATTAAAGTCTTTGAAAGACCAATGGGTCTATGAGACTGTGAAAAACCTGGTACAAACGAGCTATGATAGTGGAGCTACTAAACGAGCATCCACACCAATGCAAAATGCAAAAAATGCAGAATGGTAGTACAAAGTCCTAATAACAGTCATGTCGGTGGTCGACTATATATCAATCTCATTATCATCATCAAGGTGGATGAGGCAATGGGGGCATGAACTCGACAATAGAGAGCTGTCGGTCACTCACATGTTCAACCCTGGCACGTTTGTTGGTCATAGCTATGTGTCTAACTAGGGCTACCATGACCCCTGTCAGTCGGGCTCCACCAGCCGACTCCGGGCTCCGACTCTAAACAGAGAGGGAATGTCCCCAAGTGTGATAAGTGTGTCAACCCTTTGTCTGAGCTGTCAGATCACTAGCTCCAAGTCAAGATCATGTCGAGGCCTTGTCTCATGGGAGTCCACGTGATCTCGCTGAAAAAACTCCGTGATAGAGCTCTGAGAGAGCTTAGCTAAGGAAAAAGTATGCTCCTATCTCCATTCTCAAAGTCTTCTCTCGCGGTGTCTGAGTACCTCATCAATGAAGCTTACTAAACATCGCTGGTCTGGGTAGGAGAAGAATCGGGCCAAAATCCCACAGCTATCTCTAAAGAGACAGTAGAAACGCCCTTAGATCTCATAGTAAGTAGGACACCTGAAGATGAAGTGCTCCTATATCTCAACCTCATGCACGTCACATAATGTGCATATGCATCTCTCCCTGGGTAGTCACTCTGCTCTGTCGCTCTCGATACGAAGTCTATGTGAAGAGACCCAAAACTGCCCAATAGAGATCCTCAGTGAGTGGGGTGAGTAGATCTATGTGTATCCTAAGGGATCAATGAAACCCTGATCTGTGATATGTAAGCAGTGATCTCTGTAGAAGCTAAGCTTCACTGGGAGTTCACTTGACGAGGTCTAAAATGTGTGAGCTGTTAAGAGATCACCTGGTTAACCTCGTCTGATAGGAGGGGAGAAAATGGAGCATCCATGCTATACTACAAGGGAGGTAGTCTATCCATGTGGAGCCCCAATTGCTCAAACCATCTCTCTGTGTGTGCATATCAGCACCTCTAGTCCCCTCCTACTGCAAGTACCATAGAAGAGGACAGTGCTAGCCATGGTAGCCTGCTATGCCCAGAGGTGTGATCCCCATACTCCCTACCTCGATACAGATACGTGATGACCTGAAATGCAGCATCTAGCTATAATGGGGGTGACCCAAACTCAACCTAAATGATCTGGTAAGGAACGAATGGCTTACCACGAATCATCTGTGATAACATGAGAACCTATAGCCGCTCCACACGGACGTACTCTGTATCCGACAAGTCTGGCCCCTAACATGTGAGAGAGAGAGAGAGAGAGAGAGAGAGAGAGAGAGAGAGAGAGAGAGTCCACTTCAACATATGTTCATGCCTCTTGCTAGGACCATGTGAATCTTACTCTTAAACTTATGCAAGAGCTTTCTCCACATTTTTCCAAGTATGGAAATTTAAAACCTAGTAATCTTAATCCATTGTCGATGTTTGGCTTATTTCTTATTTCCAACTTTGGTTGCAAAACATATTTTTGACATTTGCATTTATGCATAATCTCCATGCCATAATTCCCATGCCTTGGAATGTATGACATTTACCCATCTCCAAGTTTAGATGAAAACACAACTCCATGATGGCTTCTTTCTTTTTCTTTCATATGTTGACTCGGTATTGTTGGTAGGTCATATTTTCAAAGCACTAAGGATATCAACCATATGTGCCCGAGCCCTCTGCTTTAATTTGGGATGATGATCAACAATATATATTTGTAGATCTTTTGGGATGTTCCAAAGTATTCAATAATAGAACTCAAAGAATTCTTCTCTTGGAGAGAATTTTTGGATCATATGCTTGGCACGGTTGGCCTATACATGCAATCCACTATGGCAATCCTTGGCAATCTATTATTATTTGAAGAGGGCTATTTGCCCTACATTTACCTGGTCAAGTACCAAGACTAGGATTTCTTAATTTGGGAGCCACACACATTTGAAACGATATACCAATATGGGTGAAAAAATCAAGGAAGAGTGACGTCTGACAATTTCAAAGCAAGTGTCTATGGACCCTAGGCTTGCACTAGATAAAATCCTAATTTGGATAGCCCGACTAAATACGTGTGCCTCATTATTCCTTCATTCACTCTAATGATTTAAGGCAAACAATCGTCACACGAGTTCCTTCTCATCCTAACTACTTCACCACCCTAGTGTTTTCCTTGCACCTGCCACCTGCTAAGGCCTTTTAGAAGCAACTTCTCGTGTGAAGTTGTCAATCTCTCCTTGCACATGCTAGTGTTCTCAAACTGCAAATGAAATTCCCTGGAGTTGCTCTTGGTCTTGTCACCTTGTGAGCTCTTTGGTGCATATATCTGCTCATCTCACCATGTTTCCAGCCTTTGACTCATCACATTGTGAGCTTGTTGCTTCATACGTCCGTTAATGTGGCCCTATTTCTAGCCTGCATTCATAGTTGCATGCCAAAATGAAAACAGGAGAAACAAAAATGGAAGAAACGAAGTTTTCAAACTGAATTAGAAATGGCAATATGGCCTAATTTATGTGTAAATTTTAAAAAAAAACATAATACAATTACCAATTTTTATACATAATACAATTACCAATATAGTGCTTAAAGTCATGGCTTATGCAACATGCTTCAACATCTATGATTCTACGATCTATCATTCATGAATGATGATTCAAAAATCAACAACAATCTGAAACGGATTACAATTAGCAACCGCATAAGTAAAAAACATACATAGTATCTACTATTATCCTTATTCATGAACCATGTGACATATCACTGTCAAAAAAATAAAGCACCCATAGTACCATCCATGATCATGAATCATGTCAAAAAGAGGTAGCCAACTAGCAAAGTAAACTCAAAATAACATAGTTTAGGACACATATGAAGGGGTGAAGACTATACAATTTCTAGTCTCTCCAAAAATGAGCATCTAAGCAAAAAATGCTTAGACAATCTAGCTGATAGGGCAACACACCACTTTAGATAGAAAGAATTTATCATAATATCAGCAAGCCGCAACACGGACGAAAACTTGACAAGGTAAAATTTACATGTTCACTAATACAGCGGGAACATACATCTAGATGAATGTAGAACATGCCCAAACTCATCCTATAGATACGCAACACATAGTGCAGTTTCAATCTCATGATAGTCACTCGAACTAGTGAAAACCATAATCTCCATCGCATAGCAAGGACTAGCTACTATGACATCCCCACCGACATCATCAGCGCCCAATGGTCGGTATACACCATAGTATAAACATATGCTCTCACACATACAAATCCACACCCACACGTACTTGAGAATCCATTTATACAAGCAATTCCCAAATCAGTAGTCAAGAGCAATGATGCCTGGAACTGCCTGAGGGTTGGTGAGTCAAAACAAGGTAACCTGATAACAACTCACCAAACTGATTCCTGGTATGAAGAACCACAGGATTTAGTAGACATCATCAATGGACATATGTAGGTGCACTCGGCATGCATAAACATATGCCAACTCTCATATAATTCCATCTTTTACATTAAATAACATGCCCAGTTCTATAACTTATGTAGAAGTTACAGGCTACCCTTGTGTGCAATATACTTTCCAAAATTGACAACCTTGAAAGCCAAAAATTGAGATGCATAAACATATGCCAACTCTCATATAATTCCATCTTTTACATTGAATAACATGCCCAGTTCTATAACTTATGTAGAAGTTACAGGCTACCCTTGTGTGCAATGTACTTTCCAAAATTGACAACCTTGAAAGCCAAAAATTGAGGTCTTAACGCATTAGGATTCTACTGCTACAGCACGGAGCACTATTGATCAAAACTTAATTAAGTAATCGTGCTTTTAGATTATCACAAAATTCCAAACCTGCTGATGAAGTAGACGAGGCTGGAAGTCTAAGACAGTCAAAGGACAATGACAGAAGAGACTTAGACATACATGGCAATTAAGGACCGAAAAACTTTCAATAGAAGATTAGATGAAGCATGCACTGAAGCCAAACACGAGCTCATCAGCCAAACCTTTCTTTCAAAGACAAAAAATTATCACTCTTGGCCCGAAGGAGTGATATGAAATGTTGAATTATAAAAAGGATCCACCAAGTAGGGTGTGAATAGCCCTATGCCCCCACGAGTCTCAAGAATTGATGTATTACCTTTCAGCTCATCTAAGGACTTAACCCATTCAATTTTTGATGAATGTTCTCTAGTATGTTTATGCAATAGAAAAAGTGAATTATATTCACAGTTGGGAAACATGAAAAAAGGAAAAGAACCATTTAATCTATAAACAACATATCCAAAACTTAGCTGGTCTCGGGGTGTAAACCTGTTGACTTCATTGAACCACAAACAGCTGAATAAGTTAGTTAGAGGAGTATGCTCCCGAATGATGATAGCCCCTTCTGGTACATCTGTTTAATGACAAAATACAGTGAGAGAAAAACCAACAAGGTCTCAGCTGAAAGCGGTATTGTTTAGTTACAACATAGTCCATTGACTCCAATATTCAAACATAACCCTCTGAAATAAAGCAAGAATAGATGCAGAGTGAAAAGTTCTAAGGCTCTCAAGAGACCAAGGACTAAAAAGATGCAGTGTGGGTCCTACTTTCACATTGAGGGACATCCTTGACACAGCCAAGCAGCTGGAGTATGCGTAAGAAAAGACAAGATTATTCCCCAGCTCAGCATCAGAAAATAACAAAACAGGTATCCTTATGGCATCAGCAGCCCAAAGCTTGTGTACACAACATACATAAAGATATGTTCATATGATATAAGTATAGCTTTGCCAGTTCTCCATGGGACTAAGGGCAGACTCGGCCATGATAAGCCTAGGGGATGTACCTTTAAAAGACAAATGAATTAGACACAGTAAATCAATTCTCCTTACACATCAGGAGTCTTAGCCCGGGTTGGTTGGATCATCAAGTTACCCATCAGTGTCATTATCCATTGAAACAGCCACAGCATAAGCCTAAAACATAAGTTCTCTTACCTATTCCGAAGTCATTGCAGAAGCCAAGCCTCACTGTGAAAAAAGAAAAGGGTCATTTATAGATTTCAATAAAACCTTCTTGTTTAGAGGATCTTCACATATAAAGTCTATTCTTCATGTTGCTCTTGTATCTCAGGATATCATCTGTCAAAACGGCACTAGTGAGCTATTCATTGAGAGTCTGCTCTACTGGAGGGGTTGATGTGTAATTCCACATGGTGATCATCTTGTAAACTGATGCTTTTTACTGGATCTTTACATATGACAGCTACATTCTTCATGTCCTCCGAAGTCTTTGACCATGATCGGTAAACATGAATCCCACTCAAGAATCTGCTGTGACAGATTCTGGCAAAGTTTGAAATCCCATTCTTAAGCAGCTTCAGGGTCTGCTCCTCTCAGAAGACTTGCTGGCCATCATCCTATTAAACTATGTATTGCCCTTGTTACAACAGTTGCAGCATTGTTTGTCTGGGGACGTTCTTGTGACCAAGACAAACTCCATCCGTGCAAGAATATTGTAAAGATAAGAATATTGTAAAAGTGTAGGGCCGCCAGTCATACGCCTTCATAAGACTAGGATCTATCCAATCTTACAAATTATTTTTATAAAACAAGTGAAAGAACAAAGGAAAGAAGGGAGATTGTAAGCCACTTTAAACAAAATTATGAGTAAATGAGAACAATAAAAATAATATAACCCAGTAAGCAAAGTTACGCTTAGCTGCCATCTAGGCTGCTAGTCAGCTCAAATTTAAGATGATGGCAAGAACTACACCTTGAAATACCTATAGTAGCTATATTAAAAATAAAGAGATGATATCATTCTCATGCGACATACTCCAATACCACTAAGCTCCATGGGTAAATATAAACTTTAAACTTGAAGTTGCACAACGAGGAGAGAGTGTTTGCAGCCAACCATCAATTACAGATCCAAAACCCTGCTGCCAGCTCTTTGGTGCCCTCATGGAATGTGCCCCTTTGGTGTCAAGCCTCTTACCCTAAAAGCAATGCACCTAATCTAAAACACGTCTGATAATCCAATTTTCTCAAGGTACTATCCCCATCACTATCAAATCAACATCCAAAATCATATTTTCAAATTTGGAGCGATTTTCCCAGCCGTTCATTCGAGTTGTGCCTGATCACCATTACTCTATCAGACAGTAGATCACCATTACTCTATCAGACTGCAGGATCACTTTCTCCATTCATTGACACCTATTGCTCACACGCTAGTTGGCCCGTTCCTGAATCCAACGATCTATTCAACCATCGCTAAATATTCAAACCACTAGAATCAATCCAGAATGCCTCCAGGACAAAAAACATGGCCATGCATCCTTACGAAGCTTTAGAGTTGGATTTTCTTAACCTTTTCAGGCCACATACCATCTAGAAACATGTGCACCAGTGTCAACTCCGTGGTTACAATGAGATGCTTATATGAATTCAACCATTGTATATATAGCTTAACCATATAAACATCGCATATTTGTGTCCACTGTCACTTGTCTGGACATTATGCATGCACTCAATTACTCAAGCCATGCGCAAACACGTGTGTTCGCAAAGAGAGAGAGAGAGAGAGAGAGAGAGAGATGTATTAACGTCTTCCGGAAGCCTCACAGGCCTATGAGAAAAGGTACAATAAAAAAAGTAACTCATACAAGCCACTACGGGCTGAGGCAAAGGGCTTGCTAGGGCCCTTGCTGAGCGCTATGCTAAGAAACTCAAAAAACTAGTACTTGAGATATAAAACGCAGAAATCCTGAGATAACAAGAGATGCGATCTAAAATCATGTATGACCCTAGTGCCATGGCTGGGATGCGAAGATATCTCGTATCTGTCTCTGCCAGGTCGTCTCTCGCTGCAATGGAGGTGTGATCTCTATATCTAGTGGGCCATATCGAGAGTGACCCTTGACTCTAATAGTCCCTTCTGAGTAATGTTGAGGTAGGCTAGACCTACATCGTACAAGCTCTCGTCAACCTCTGCACCGTACATGGTCTATGTGTCTCTAGCTCCAGAGCTTCACGTCGTCTCAACCTCGTGATCCACTATGCCCTCCTATCAGCTAGCTCCTCCTCCTCAACTCAGTTGTGTCTTGGAGCTAGCTATGAAACCAAAAGGTATTTCTTTCACGCACAAATTCACCAATTAATCAATTGGAGAAGAAGAACACCATCACACCACGAAAGCGACAACAAACTGGGTACAATCTCCCCCCCCTAGATGAGTGGCTCACGCTTCCTCATCTAGAGTATTTATGATATTTCATAAAAGCACCAAGGAGCCAAAATTATCCCTCTCTTTCAAAATGAGGGATTTGCTTTACATAGCCATCTTAGGGCCCAAAAATGGATTATGTCCACTACAAAATATATTGGTCAAACTTTGCAATAATAAAGCAAATACAAAATTGGCCCATGGCCATATATAATGCACTGTGCGACACCTCGATCGGTACCCTCGCACTAACTCCAATCCTCGCTATGAGTTCCATCACCTGTACTCAAGCCGCCAGTTACATTAGTTATTAACAATCGATTGAACGAATCACCGAATCAACCAATCCCAACATAACCACGCTCAAAGCACAATAATCAAGCACAACACCAATAATACTAGCGACATCAGTATTAACATGGAATCACCCACAATACCGACCATCTAGCATGGCAAAACACAAGCTAGTCAGCGTCCCTAACTAACCACACAAAGTATCCACTAGGACCCCCGCCACGTCCAATGCGCTCCTATGGAGTACTTTGCCATAGTCACACTTGACTAAAATAATAATGTCCAAAGCAAGATATATCAGAAATATAATTTTCGTAACAGGCTCAAATGTGTAGAAGTTTGTGACATATCGTTGTGCAAGCCTAGTCTATCACTGCCTTCTGTGGCACCGTCATGTCCTACTGTCTAGTCTATCTCAAAAGGTCCCTTGGTATCGCTGCATCTCAATCAAATAGAGACCAGCGCAGCCCTGGTCATGAACGTGGATCAGCTGAGAGTGTGGCCCGAAACCGTGCTCCTCTTGGGAAAGGCAATGGTATCGTCCACGAGTCTCATCATAGACTAGGTAAATACATAGGAAATGCTCCTTTGCCGCCTCCTCCCCCAATGTGCATGGCCCATAGATCCACTGCTCTCTAGGCATCCTTACAACTCTCCCTACCTCGATCCTCAATTGATGGGACGAAATCCGTATATGTCCAATAGCAATCTTCAGTGCATGTGAGACTCGTATGTCCTCCAAGTACTAGGGTCTAATAGTCACACCATCTCAAGTGGTCATGACAAAGCTGGATCTTGGTGGGGAACTTTCAGTTCCCCTCCACTTCCGTGACATATAGAGTAGAGTAGATTCAACAATATGATATGGTTGAGCTCATCTCGTGGGAAGAGGGGGGACATGGCATCCAAACTATACTAAAAGAGGAAAGAGGGAGGGGGATCGGTCCACATGGATATGGTTGATCTCATCTCATGAGACGAGGGGGGACAAGGCATACAAAGTATACTAAAAGAGGAGAGTTAAGTCCATCTGAAAATCCTGGCTAGCAAACCATCTGAACATACGTGCATACTAGGCCGTGCTAACCCCTCAATCTGCTAGTCGTCTAGATGACTAGTGTGCCACATCAATAGTCTCCAGCTAAGCAAAGCAAAACCCGTGGAAGTATGTCACCATCTAAAAGAAAACATCAATCTGAAGTGGTGTCATGGCGAACTCTCCCTATATTGTCTCATGAGAGACTAAGGGCTTACTCCGAATCATTCAAGATCCCATAATCACATGTAGCCTCTCAAACCTCCTCCAATTAGTCAACGAGAGAGGACTTTCCCAAAAGGGTGTTGCATACATGATTGTCACCCTCACTAGTGTATAAACAGCCATTCCTTCATCAAGGTCCTCAAAAGTGTGCATGGAAGCAATGTCGCTCTGGCCGGACTTTTAACTGACTCATATAGACCCATCATCCCCCAGATCATGACCCCTGGGATCTGCATCTCCTGAAACCTACTAATCGTACGAGATCATGGGAGTGCGTTAAAGGCCTTTCGAAAGTCTACAAAGCAAGCGAGACTTTTCGGGATCCCAATCTCGCCTCCTCGATGATGGCCCGTAGAGTAAGGATGTGGTCAAGAGTAGAGTATTGCCTCGGGAACCCAACCCGCCTTGAAGTCCATTGCACCTGCGCCTCTGTGTAGGTGTTGATCTCTCTCTCTCTCTCTCTTACTCAACCCGTGAATCTTGGCTAGTGTGTGACCAATTGTGAGAGTGCAATAGTTCCCAATGTCCATGGAGTCCCCTACTTTGTATATCGGCAAGATGGTGGTGGTACTCGAAGCAAGGGCGAGACCGTAACATACAACATGATTAAACTTCTATGCTATGATTGGGGCCAAGACCTCCTATTTATGTGCAAAGTGCTCAATCCGTAATGCCCTTGTGATCTCGGGCTCTTTATTCTTGGAGCCGACGCAATGCAGCATTCACATTGATGCGGTGAACAAGGTGAATGTGGTGGTCTTGGGCAGAGAGGACATATCAAGTAGTGCATGGACCAAGATGCATAGAGGGATGTTGCATAAGTGTGCCAGACACCTAGATCTTTATGGGGATAGGTGCCTTTCCCTTAGAGGGAAGCCCCCATGCAACAATAGAGTCCCCTTCTTGGAAAGAGCAGATCACATCATCTAACCTATGCACGAGGAAAGCCCGCCTCTTAGAGAAAAGCCCCCATGCAACAGTAGAGTCCCCTTCTCGGAAAGAGCAAATCACATCATCCAACCTATGCACGAGGAAATCCCGCCTCTTACAACATGTAAGGAGGCATGAGATCTATTGTGCCTCGAACATTGTCAAGTACCCCAAATCCTACTCGCATATGAGATGAGATCTCATCTCTTAGCGCTTAGTATCAAACCATGGGTTTTGAGACATCTTCCCAACGAGGGGCATGCTGTAAATCAAGTCATAGGGAATGATCTGGCGGCGGTATCTTGAACCACTGATACAAGAGTGTCTAAAGCATGGGCGAGGTTCGCATCATCTACAAGAGAGGTCGACACTCATGAGACAAGTGGATCACATACATCTCATCAAGGCCCCAGGGCATGATCAAAGTCTGGACATGGGTCAAGATGGGTCAAGACATGAGGATCATGTCCTGTGTTTGGTGTAGTAGTCCAGAAACTAAATGCTAGGTAGGAATGATCAGCATTGAGTTTTTTTCTCTTTTTTTTTTTTGGGGGGGGGGGGACTGCAAAATCATGTAATCGGACACAAATACTGGAGAGCCCATCAAGTAGTTCATTGTACTTGTCCTCTAGTGATCAGGTCCTGTGCTGCTCCCATCTCCAGTAAATGTTGCCCATACCCTATCACATGTGGTTCATCCTGTAAGTGCCTCGCTATCCCAAGCTCTCCTCGGTCCATCTCTAGTACTCTAAGGAGGTCCGAACCAAAGTCTAGTAAGCCCACCTATCTACTCACCGTCTGCGCATTGAAGTCACCTAGAAGGAGGATCTCTTCTTGCCTATAGAACTCCATGATATCGCCATATGTCGTCTCATATGGGTTGTGACTCTATGGTGACCCCACGCGCATATGATGATGCATCCGAGGGGAAATAGCACACTGCAATGAAAAGCGGCTGTGTATCACGTGACTAAACTCGTACCCACATGTGTCGTGCATGCTTCTCTCTCCGCATCACATATGAGCAGTCATAGACATGATCTGAAAAGAACTACTACACTCCCAAAGCCTCGTACCCATTCTCTCTCCTCGTCTCCTTTCTGTGAGCTAAATCCCAGGTGCATCTTTTCACTCTGGGTAGCCCCCTCTCTAGACTCTCACATGTCTCGAAGTAGAATACAACCTCTCTGCCCCTTCGATCTAGACCAAAGGGCAACATTGCAACTTCACACAACCATTCTCAATCTAGTTTATACCCCCGTCTCCTAGGCCCAACATTGTCATGTCCTATCTACATCCCTCTCTCCCCTTTCTCCTTTCTCTCACACCGTCATGTCATGTCTACATCCCTCTCTCCCCTTTCTCCTTTCTCTTGAATAATTTCTTTACCGTCTTTGTAGGCAGCCCACTTCCCTTCCTATCTTGCTACCATCACCCAGACAATCCCCTCCCTCCAATTCTCTTACTGCCGGAGCGTGACATCTACATATGTCTTGGTCCCCTTCAATGTGGCCCTCATACTCATGAAGATGGACCTCTCCGCTGCTGTCCGGAATGTCACTACCATTGGCCTTGTGGTGCCTCAGCCTAACGCACTCTCTAAGCTGCCTCAAAAGTAAGGTTGACACCCATCTTGGTGATCAAAGCTTCAGCGTCAGCCAGCAGGATATCACCCACTACAAGGACATTTAGGGCCTTGCTGTTGTGTCTCTTATCCTCCTCTAGAGCATCCAAGATGAACACTTTCTTTGCGGCTGATGTGCCCCCATCTCTGCTTTCCCTTTGGTGATCTGTTGTGAGAATTCAGCACGTTTTCCCTACATAGGGCCTGCCTAGCTGCCCTTTCTTTCCAAAGTCCTTCATTTTCTGATATTAGTTCTTCCATAGCTTTGCATGCCAACTCCAGTGCCCCTTTCATGTCTCTGAGCTGTTGCATCTCTGATCCCATGGCCTGCATCTTGTCTTTTATGCTGGTTTTTTCCGATTCCCATTCCGCCTTTTCTTTCTCCCACTTCTCTCTCTTATTTTTCTCCTTTCTCCACTCTTCTTGTATCTTTCCCCCTTGCTTCTTGACTTCAGCCATTATTTTTCATCATGTGTTTTCTCATTTAGAAATGCCACTTTCGTGGCTTCCAATTTGTTGGTTTTCTCCATCCTAGGTAGCCTTATGTGGTGTTCATGCCATGTAAGCTGTCATAGCATTATCCAAAGCCTGCCTTCCCCATTATCTTCCACACAGCCCCATCGTGGCATAATGCATGCAGTTGTAGGTGTTGTTGCAGCCAAGTGTAGTCCACAGGATTCTAGGAACAGTACCAGTTTCTGTTTTACCAGACACCAGTAGCTGTTTTACTCAGTTCATGAGATTACAAGAGATTACAGACCATCAGTTCTATGCACAGGACTACTACAGTTCCCTCAACAAGCACAGAACAACTTAACAATGGTTCCTGAGGTGTTAAACAGTTGCAGTAAGATAAGTCATTTCCAGTACACTTCAAAATATTGAACCACAAACACAACATATGCGCAGAAGTTTGTGCCTTACAGTAATTACATTAACAGGGATTGCTCAAGGGCTTCAAACAATGAATAAGCAGCATGTGAGCCGAAAAAGAAACACAGCAAGACCCCCAAAATCCCTATAACAAGGACAGAAAAGACCCTCTGATTTCCAGTGAAAATCTAGTCTTCTAGGCACAATGAGTCACAAAATGCTGTTGGGGGGTGCACTTACCACTGAGAAGAGGAAGCTTCTTGGCACTCCATACTTCCATGCCTTCGTGAAGATATATCTGCATTTGTTTGTCAATAAGTGGCCGGGCATAGCGTTTCCTTCGTTTGTTTGCATCTGCTTCTTCATAGACGTTGCAGTGATGCTTGTGCCGTGCAATTGCAAAACTATGCCCACCTCGCCACAAATACCTATAGAAGACCAAGCAAACATTGTTATGTCTGTCATCATCAGTTTAGTCTTTTACGGTAATATCTATCAGCACATGTAGGGGTAATCGAATGCATTTCTTTGTTGTAACTCTGTCTAAGGGGACTTCAATAAGCATTGCACTACATTCATGAGCAGGCACCGACAGCACTAGATGAGGTCCAATCTGCTTCAGTAGCGTTGAGGAAACAATCCAGTACCAATAGCCAATCTACACAAACTACCATTCAGTAGCCTAGATGACAGTCTCCAAGAGACATCCAATCCGATTTAGTAACTTCAAGCGGCCCATCTTGCTCAAAGGTGCTTCTCTCGCAGGTCTATGATTTGACGAAACAGTACTTCTCCAATATGTTGCTCGTACATGGAACTCCTTTGCCAGTAAAAAGTGATCCCTCTATAGGGGAGGTAGAGAGAGGGTCCTAGCAAACGCAGAACCAAGGAAGCGGATGGGATTTCCACAAGGGCAATCGTCAATTTCGGGACAAATGAATTCGGTGACCTGCAAAGGAGCTCATCTCTGAAACAATCATGACCTAGATCGCAACAATGGCAAATTGATATCCTGCAAAAGAGCTCACCACACCCTTCCCCCTTCACCCCTCCCAAGTTTGGCTGGTGGCCGTTTGTGCCTTCAAAGGCTTAAAATCAGCCTTTTTGTTCTCAAATTGGCGGATGGCTTCACATCCATCCAATCCTTCTTCCACTCATCAGCCACACAAACTTTTTTTTTCTTAGAAAGAAAAGTTGCAGCAGCTCAAAAAGGACAACAATTTAGAGAGTACCACCACAGTCTTTACTCGCATTCATGGGTCATGATCTCAGGCCAGAGACTGGATGCTGGCAGCCTTCAGATCTCTTAGTGCATTTATCAGATACTCATCTATTCAAAAGGGACTTTTCCCATGTGTTTTTTAATTCTCCCAAAGAAGTGTTAGGGACTAGCCCTCAGTGCCAAAAAGATTTTCCTTTTGGGGTTTGACCTTGTGGGACAAAGTTTATCTTCCCTCTTCATATGTTCTCTGAGTCCTCCTCAGCTTTATCTTCACCTCTTCTCACCATTGGCACTGAGGTCCCCCTGCCCCCCCTTCCCCTTCCGGGTTCGCCTTCTTCAACAGCAAAGGCAATCAAGATGGATGGGGTATCGATCCATGTGCGGTACCTGATCCCATATCATGTGGTACACTTCAGCTACTGTAACACGCAAGCAAGCTTGCCAATGATTCTCCCAAGGCTTTGATGAGAATTAGCACAATAGCCCCATCGAGAATGCAATGTCAGGGCGAGTGTTGGTGAGCTAAACTTCCCACTAGTTGACAATACTTTGTTATATTTACCGACTCACATTGTCTTCTTTGCTGAGTTTGTTTGCAACTTCCATAGGCATGATGGCCTCTTTGCATTCCTCCATCTAGAACGAAATTTCTTGGCGGTATTCCTCCCAAGAGATGAAGATCTTTCTTCCTCTTGCCACATCTCAAATCCCAATAAATAATGCAAACGACCAAAGTCAACCATGTCAAGCTCTTCATGCAATAGAGTTTTTACATTCCTTATTTTTTCGCTGAAATCCCCAATCAAGATGAGATCCTCCACATATTATTCTATCTCCCTATAAATGAAGCTACACGTTTGCATTTGACAAGCTTTGAGAAAGGCCAATCTACAAGAAGTAGTCATTGATGTGTTGATACCAAGCTCGAGGGGCTTGTTTCAGCTGCTAGAGTGGCTTCTTGAGTTTGCACACTTATGGTCCTCTTGGTCTGAAAGCCCTGTGGCTGCTCCACATAGACTTCCTCCTCCAAGTCTACATTGAGAAAAGCAGATTTTACATCAACGTGATAGCTAGGCCACTTGAGGTGGGCAACCATTGCAATCATTATCGGAATAGTCCCCATGCGAGTTGCCAGTGCGCGAAGGTCTCAACCCCTTTTTATGAACATGATTTGGCACCCAATCTTGCCTTGTACTTGTTGAGACTAGCATCTGACTTATACCTAGCCTTGTAGATCCACTTGGTTCCAATAACCTTTTGCTTGGCTGGTCTGGTTACCAAATCCCACATGTGGCTCTTTTCAATGGCAGCCATCTCTTGTCTCCATTGCTTCCGCCACTCTGGGACATCCTTTGCTTCTGCGAAGTTCTTTGGCTCATAGTTCACTGTCAAAGCTTTCTAGGTCCTTCGAGACCACCTCTCTCACCTAAACTCAATCCAAGTGACCCGGAAAATGATCTAGTAGGCATGGGCCCACACATAGTTGAATCATTCAACTCCAATGGCTCAGTGGCCCAATTCGTGGCCTCCATGTGGAATGATGCCTGGTGTTGCTTATGTTCCAGGCAAGGTATGCAAACTTATGCCTTGCTTATCAATTGTACCATGCCTATCTTCTCATCACTTCTAGAGCAATGTATGTGAGGTGCCAAACTCTCGTGCATAAGTCTAAACATCCGTTCATCTCCTTATATCATCATTGCACTAATCATGTAGAGTCCATCACCTTCAAGGCCTCAAGCATTCACCTTATCCATCGCTTTGGATTGGATAATCACTTAATCCTCGTTGAAAATGACTCTCATCCTACTCTTAGCCAATTGACTAACCAGAAAGCAATTCTTACATAGATCATGTACATACAAGACATTTGACAATACCTTATTATCATCCGCACTTGTTGTGAATGGAACGCTCCTAATACCCTTGATTGGACAGCTTCAATTGCCTCCCACTGTAACAAGGATGATCCAAAACTTGGCTTCCCCATCGCAAGAAAGGCCTCGTCATTGGATCTGTCAAACATCTTCTCCTAGCTTCTTCCTACAGGTGTAGCGGCACTAGCTCTTTGAATGTAACTAGTGCCGACCATTGCCTTGCAATCACGGCTGTCACAAAATTTTTGTACCTCTTGGAAGCATGCCAATCAAAAGCCTGGCTACCCGAGACAAATCCGTTTGTTAACCAGCTATTGGGAGCCAATCCCTTACTATTTTCATCTTTGTGATGTGGTCCTGTACTAAGTTTGTGATGTGGTCTTGTACTGAGTCCCCTTGTTCACCTTTCATGTTGTAAAGTTAGTCTCGAGATCAAGGACTCTGGTTGTGTTGTTGATCTCATACATGTCCTTCAAATTGTTCCATGCTTAAGTTGGCCGACCTTGTTGGCTGTGACCATGGTTGGCTGATCAACACCAATGGTTCACCAAGTCGGTCAAAAGTTAATGTTGACTTTTTTACTGAAAAAGTCGACTCTGCCTTTTTTGACCTGCTTTGTCTTCTACTAACTTTTGTGCTCTTGGATCTCCCCCTACATCTATTGTTTGTTGTGGGGCTGCTAGCAAGGCAAATTTCCTCGTACAACTTGGTGATGTGATTGGCCTCATACACTTTCTTAGAAGTCTTGGTGAGAAGGGACTTGAACCTCTTACCAAAAGGTGCCTCATAGGGAATCCTAGCCATGTTACTCAGAAGGATGTCATTCAAGAACCCCTAAACCAATGGAAGAAACGGCTCCCATCGGGTCTGTGAATCTACAACTTTAACACTTTAGAACATCGAAGGCCAAATGGTATAAATTACTATCTAGCCATTGGACTAAGGATGGAAGCTGCTAGAAAAATTCAGCTTTGTACCAAAGTTGTCGAAGAGAGACCTCCAAAACTAACTAGTGAATTTGGAATGCCGATCCAACACAATGCAATGTGGCATACCACACATCAGTCGAAGAGACATGTTGTGTCATGTGCATCGATGGTACATTTGCATGAAATGAGCATGAACACCTTTCCACAATGGTCAGACACATGGTGTTCCTTAAACCAATGGTGGGAGGAAGGTTTTGACAAAATCCATGCAGATTTGCTCTAAAGGATGATCACGAATATCAAGGGGCTGAAGAAGACCTAGCATCTTCCCATGAGATACCTTTACTTTCTAGCACACTCGTGGACGTCAATGCGTAAATGAGGCTAGAAAACCTCGTTGTCAATCTTCTTAAGAGTGCCCAGAACACCCTATGGCTGCCAACTACTCAATCATGCGCGTCATGGAGTATGGCAGCACGAAACTGGGACAAGGGATGCATCTCAGTATGCAGACATAGATTGCTGGAATGATGAGCAGCACACTGAATATGCCACAGATGCAGGGATTGGGACCGGGAATGTTTGACCCCACCATGGGTATGGGTGGCATGGCTCAAAATGCAGGATCAACGATGCCTCCACCCTTTTTACAGCCCCCCGTTTATGATAATATTACCCCACAAGGCAAGCCGAAAGATTATAAGAAGGGAGGGGCAGCTGTGAAGTTTGAAACCTTCAATGGAATGCAGGACAAATTGAAGGCTCTCACATTTGTGCAACAGTTTGATGCTGCCTATTCCGGTGGACATTTCACGGAGTCTTCCAAAGTTCGAAAGGCAGCCACCTTCTTGAAGGTAATGCACTCCAATGGTGGACCAATTTGCTTTTGCAAGGTAAAGCCCCTAACACTGGGGTTGAGTTCAAGCAAGTTTTCTCATCCGCTTGGCTTACACTTTTGAAGTGGATATCATGACAACATGGCATAAGCTGGATTCCGCGAATTGTAAGAACCTCAAAGAGTATAATAAAAAGATGCCAGTCAATCCGTATAGGACTGTAAAACTGTCTAAGCAAGTGGAAAAGTATTGTTGTGGGCTGCCAAAGGAGCTTCGTGACTATCGCGCCAAGACAAGGGTCTCCAACATGTCTCAGCTGATTGAGAATGCTACAACAACCTATGCTCTCATGAAAGGGATGACTCTGGGGTTCAAAGGTAATGACAGCATGGCATAAGCTAGATGCCGCGATCTGTGAGAACCTCAAAGAGTATAATAAAAAGTTATGGGAGGCCTTATTGCCAGTCAGTTCGTATAGGACTGTATCATTGTCTGAGCAAGTGGAAAAGTATTGTTGTGGGCTGCCAAAGGAGCTTTATGACTATTGCACCAAGACAAGGGTCTCCAACATGTCTCAGCTGATTGAGAATGCTACTACAGCCTATATGCTCTCATGCAAGGGATGACTCCGGGGTTCAAAGGTCACAAAAAGGAAATTTTCCAAGACAACTAAAGTCAAGTTTAATGTGGACCCAAGGCCTGATAGTAAGCCCACTACTAGAGAGAGATTGTCTCCTGAGGAACGGCAAGCCCTATTTGAAGCTGGAAAGTGTTTCCTTTGCAAAGAGGAGGGCCATCAGGCCAAAGATTGTCCCAATCGTAAACGGAAACAACCTATGGGAGCGCAAGAAGCGAAAAAGGAAAGCCACACGTGCTAGGAGATTGATGAGATCTCCCCAACCTACTGGATATAGGGTCAGAGCATCCAGAGGATAGCACTCCACGAGGCAGTCCCTCCTGTAGCCTAGCTCCTCCTCCTCCTAGGGAGGACAGTGTTTGGGAGGTGGTAGCCAGCATCACGGCTTGGAACATTTGGGTGGCTCCTTGCAGTCTTGTGATGGGTGAGCACCCGGTTCCACCCTCGGCTACCCTAGTTGCCATCTGGCAAGATATCATTTACACTCTACGGTCCACCTGGGAGCGTGGGACTCCAGGCTCCAGGGTGACTATCGAGAGGCATGCACGTTTCTGCAAGGCTTCGCCTGCAGAAGTTTTCTACACATTCACTCCACGAGGGATTCACTGGTTGTATAGTCCCCCTACTTGGCTGTTAGCCACTGTACTTCAAGTTTTGTATGAGGTTTTCTTTCAAGCATTAATAGAAGGTTCCTTTCTTTGAAAAAAAAATAACATATTTTTCATTTTCTTCCTGCAACAACCACCCACACCAAACCAAGATAAGCGGCCAGCTTCAAAACTTAGGCACCGTGCTGTAAGGAGGCTCCGAGAGCACTCCGAATGTCAAGAATCAGGGTGGCCTGCTGTTTTGAGGTGACTTCTAGCGACGAAAAAGAATTTCTTCACAACAAACGAGTACAGAAATAAGTGGGGAGGGGCTGGAGAGCAAGGGGCAGATTTTGGAGATGGAGAGAGCTCCAAATGTGGAGCTCATCTGAAATGTGATTGCAAAAATGGAGGACATGAGACATTACAAAACCCTAAAACCCTAGGGTGAGCCGAAACTGACTCTAATACTAATTCAGCCACTAACTATGGTGAAAAGGTGCCCCTAATCCTCCTCATTAACTAATACATTGGCAACTGCCTTAAATATCTGTTTTGCATTAGATTAATTGGCACAAAGCCACAGGCTTTTGGGTTAGTGATGAGAACCCTTCGCGCCAGGATTCAGGTTTTGGCCTTACTTTGGTTCGTAGAGGAGATTTTGTTAGGTAAGAGGGCTGTCAGGTTACACAGCAATTTGCTCCCCCTTTGGAGAGTATCAGGAGGAAACTCTTTTTTTGGAGGTAAGCCAGGTTAAATCAACCTCTAAAGTGGTAGTAGTCAACCAGGTTTTGTTAGCCTCTACCTGGTTTGTTTGTTCATGTGGTGCCACTCTCAGGGCTGCATCGCACGGCACAAGAGGCCAATCAAGAATTCCAAGTGGAGTGGACTTGATGGATCCACTGAAGCTAGAGCTAGAGTGGCTCAGGAAATCTTGATTCTAGCGGCCCTTGAAAGAGGGCTTAAATGTTATCGATCTTACTGGCAAAGCTTTGTTGTAAGAGTTTGTTCTTAAGGGACTGTTGCTAGGTGAAGAGGCTCGGAAGGATTTCTTTCTTCAATGCTTCGGACAACACAATGGATCTTTACTTCTACAGATATCAGGATGCCTTCTTTGCCACTTATGGCTGCTATAGTCAAAGTTTGGCACATTTTCAAGGGCTCCTTATGGAGGATTTTGCATATTATGCAAAATGAGATGGATAGACAGCTGGTTATGTGGGATGCTACTCATTGTGCCCTCTTCCTGCTACTAAATTAGAATCTGAGCATGCTCCACTGAGGGTGCTTGCTAAGGGAGTTCTAGACCAAATTCGGAGTAAGACTGATGCCCAAATGATTAGGGAAACCCTCCTTTTATAGGCTTTTAGGGCAGAACTCACCAAACCTGATTGGCTGGTCAACACCAACAGTTAGCCCAGGTCGATCAAAAGTAGATCCGCTCTGTGCTTTTTGACCCGCTTTGTCTTCCACTGACTTTTGTACTGCTGGATCTGTCCATGCATCTGCTGTTTGCTATGGGGCTGGTGTATAGATCAGTCCATCATTTGCTCCTTGTTGGTATTTATTTATGGCAGAGGCCATGAGCGTTTTTTTTAAGATCACAGACTGATATCATTGGGCTAAGACTTCCCCTCAAACAAAATGAAAAGTTGCTAGACAAAGAACTTGCAGATGACAGGACTGTTATTTTAGATACTTCCCCTCACCACCTAATTGCTTTTTGGACTTGTGAGATTTTGGAGATGGAGAGAGCTCAAAACCATGGAGCTTAGCTGAAATGAGATTGCAAGAATGGAGTACAAGTGCGCTGTCAACATGACCAAACCCTAAAAACCCTAGGGTGAGTCAAAACTAACTATAACAGTAATTCAACCACTAATTGTGGTTCGGGGAAAAAACCTTAGAAGGAAAAAGTGCCCCTCACTTTCCGAAAATGTGTTGGCCATTTCCTTAAATATCACAATATTTCCAGCACCCCCCGCAGTGACAATGCCCTAGTGTACAAGGAGTGATTTCACTCACCAAATGGAAGTAAGCCCAAAGCTTTGTGAAAGCTTCAAACGTTTCGCTGAAGAAGGCCATCTGCAACTTCTGATGTGTGGGATAGTAGATCAAATTGATCTCTCTTGCATGATAATTCATCTCAATGTGGTTCATGCATGCATAAAACACAAGATGTCGTTCCACCGCAATAGCACTCTGATTGTCACTGGTGAGCCAGTATGGGAGTAGAAGGCTGCAAGCCACCACGAAGATCTGTCATCAATCATTCAATTGTAGTTGTGAAGCTGCCTTCTACTCACAAGATGAAGTTGCCAAAAGCATGGGCTGCAAATACAGAAACAATTTCCACTGGTGGAATGTCTAGTGTCATAATGACCAACCCAATCGGAACCACTGAAAACATGAAAGTTAGAGTCCCCCAGCATAAAGCAAACCAAGAGACAAAACACGCTTTACAGCACACCAACGCTGTGTCTTTGGGCTGTGCATATACCTGCTCAACTAGGACACACTGAACTGAATATCTAGGTGGGTATTACAAAAATACGTAAGGCAATCCAAGAGCCTGAATGTATAAAAGGGTTCACCTGCATCATGCATGAGCAGTCTCAGCCCTGGCTCCATGAGAGTTGATATAGGCTTGCAACAGTCCCCGAGTGTAATTTGACTGTTTAGGCACAATGCCTTCATCAGTTTGCATAAACTGAACCCCCAAATAATGGTGTAACAAATCAAGATCAGAAGCTTCCATATCCTTCTTATATTTTGCAAATTTTTCTCCTTTTGTACCTGTGAGCAGCATACCATTCACATACAAGATGATAATCAGTAAATCGTTTTTGGCTTTCTTGACACAAAGGGTACGCTTAGTTGGACTATTCTGTAGACCCTGATTGGTCAAAAATGTATAAATTTTATCATATCAAGCCCATGGGGCTTGTTTCAACCCATAAAGTGCCTTGTGGAGTCTGAAAACTAACAGGCTGACTCACATGCACTTCCTCCTGCAAGTCTCCATTGATTTGATATGTACTCTCCAACCAAAGAGCAGCCAATGAAACAGCACACCTGATCGTGGTCATCCTGGAAGTGGGGGCAAAGGTTTCATCATAATCTATCCCCTTCTGCTGAGAATAGCCCTTAGCAACCAACCTTGCCTTGCACCTATCAATGATACCATCAGATCTTTAAATCTTGTACCCAATTTTTCCCAATAGCTCTCTTCACTAAGGGCAGATCCAAGAGTTCCCGTGTACTGTTCTTCATGATAGAATCCAATTCTACCTGCATGGCCCTCAATAATGCTCACTATCTTGAGCATCCTCAAACCCTGCTTGGTTCTTTTGTATCATAATCAACAAAGTTAGCTCCACTTGTCCCTCTTGAACCAGCCCTATCCTACTAGAGAGAGGGACTGAAAGTCTGATGTCCTACAAAGCCTATAAGAGCCATCTAGGGACTATCTAGCTTCCTATGAAGTGGCCGTCTCTGCGCAGACAACCTCCTACACATCCTCATATGTGATAGGCTGATCCTGGACCTGATCTGGAGCATCCAAACACTATTGAGCTTCAGCAGGTGCAGGCTGAATATTTTATTTTTCTACCGGCTGCTCCGAAGTGCCTTCAACTGCCAATGGAAGCAACCCTTCAAACAAATCCTGAGTGCCCGTATGTTGTCTATCAAACTCAATTGGTCTAATTTTTCTTATCTCTACTGACAAAAATCCTTCATGTCTGAGGATTGTAGAGACAGTAAGGCTTGCTCTCACTACTGTAGCCAACAAAAATGCATTTAATTGTCTTATCATCCAGCTTGCTCTCACTGACTAGGCATATGTGCATAGGCTACACAGCCGAACACCCTGAGGTAGTCCACCTTGGGTTTCCCGTTGTACCAAGCCTCAAATTGGTGTAACAGTTTCAAGACCTTGGTGGGACATCTGTTTCAAAACATCTATCAGGGCTCACCCGGTCAAGTCTGTGGCTGAAGCATTAACTCCCAGCTTCTTAGTCCATATAGCAGTAGTGAGGTTGATTGGCATGCAGGAAGTTAATCTCTTAGTCAAAACAAGAATGGACGTCCATTTTCGAGAATCTATGCATGTATCCTAAAGAACAGAATACCTTGCCAGACCTCTAATGCAGCAAAAGAATGTTATACTGAAGGAAGTATCTTTGAACCAAGGAAGAAACTCCAAATAGATCTAGCTTCAATTGCCATATGTGCACAAGTATCAATCACAAAGGACACTCAAATCTGCAATAATAGGAAGCAGTAGAACAGTGAAATACCTCAAAGTTTATTGCTCGAAACACATGTCAAAACCAGACAACTACAAGCTTCCACAAAGAGCCCACACATGCAGCCAACTTCTGCCAGAAGGATGCTCGGTGGAGACTGTAGAGACCAGTTGGGGGTAGGAGGAGAGCCCTTGCAGGTCTGCATTACCCCAGCGATTACGGCTTGCTTCCTAGGCCCTTCAAGATCTAGTATTCAAGCTACAATGCTGCCATGTGTAACCTTAGTTCTCGGATTTCTTGCTGTAGATAGAAAATCCATTCATGGGGGGCAACGGTTAAGTCCCCCCGCTGGTATGTCTTTGCTAGGGAGTAGGTGTCAAGGCACTAGGCAGCAACTGTAAAGTATTTGTATATATAGAGAGAGGGATAGAGTGTGTGTGTCGGTGGGTGTATGCATGTGCACGTGCGCACGTACGCGCGTGCGCCAAATCGGACCTTCTTTCCTAAAGAAGAAGTTGCTGCACTTTTGTCCTCTCCTCAGGCTGATGCTTCATCCCAAGGCAGAGGCCCGGACATTGAGGTGGAAATGCAGACGTAGACAGCCGTTAGTTGCTGTATATACCTGTCCCATAACTGTAAATATGCTCGATCATCTGAAGTGTGTTACTCTCAATGTACAGGGAATGTGTGATGGTCGCAAATGGAAACTCGTCTAGATGTATATTAGGCAATTGCAGCCTGATATAGTTGCTTTGCAAGAGCATAATCAGCATATGTATGCTGGTCAAATAGGCCATTTTGCTGGTTATGATATCTTCTATGCCAGAGAGCAGTCCTTTTCTGGTGTGGCTTTTTTGGTAAAGCACGACCTTCAACCTGTTGTGGCTCTCAATGATCGCCATGGTAGATGGATTATTGTTCAATGCCTTGTTCAAGAGGAAATTTTTGAATTTGCATCGGTTTATGCCCCCCAATCTTCTCGTGATAGAGCTTTGATCTGGGCTGCCATGCATACTTATCCATGGCGACAACATGCCTTCATTTGTGGTGACTTTAATAATGCCCCTCAATCGGGTGACAACACCTCAAGCCACACTCATATGTTGGCTTCTGAAACACAGGCATGGTCTGATTTTTTGCTTCAGTTGCACCTGGTTGATCTCTGGAAGGAATTACAACCCATGCTTCCGGGCTATACCTTTGCATTCCAAAGACTGGCATAGTCTATTATGGCCCGGGGATATCATTCCACCCACTCAGTTTGTTCGTCATCTTGGTTACCCTTTGGGGTGGGAACTCACTCGCCGACAACAAACTGATTGGGTTTTGGCTAAGCTTCGGAAAAAGCTTGAGTATTGGAAACTGGCAACCTGGCCTTTGTACGTTCGTCTTCGAATAGTGCAGTCCATCCTTGTGGCATAAATTCAATTTTACTTGCCATTGATCATGTTCACTAAGACAGATCTTACATCTTTCATGTCTGTCTTTATGGAAATCTTCTGGCGATCCAAACATGGTAGAAAAAGTCTTAGGCTACTTTAAATGCATCACATTTGTTCTCCCAAGATGCATGGTGGATTGAACATCACGGATATTCATGTGCATATTCTTGCCCATAGGAGAAAATGTTGCTACAATTTCTGCAAGGTGATCAACCTTGGGCTCTTATGATTAGGACTCTAGTCACTCATATCAGTATTTCAGCGTTTGGTTATTGGCAACTCGATCACTGGGATTTCTTTTTGGCTGCATTGATGGCACTTTGCCTGGCTACCCTTTTGTCTCTAGCTTGCTTCTTGACTGGAAGCATGTTCTTTCTCATCTGGAATGGAATGGACGGCAATCTTTGCTTGGGAATTCTTTGAGAGCTGAAAGCATTCATTGGTCGAAAGTCTTTCAACCTCCCTTGGCTTTACAAGAACATCGATGTTCCTACTTTGTCTCGTTTAAAGGCATCACCTCGATTGCTGATGTTATAGATGATGCTGGTACTCTGCTCCCCTTTTCTCTAGCAACCACTACATATGGATTGGGCTCTCATTATCATCCTTTGTGGAGACAAATTACTTCTATGCTTTCGCCTTTTGTTCCGATTCCTCCTTTGGAACTCTAGGACCAGCTGGAAGATTGGACTTTGACTTCTCCAGGGTCCTCTTCTCGTCCTTTGAGGCTATCTCAAATTACCTGTACCTGCATTGTATAAAATCCTTTTGCCTCAACCTTGGGTTTCAGAGAGAGGTGATTCTGTTTGGCGAATGCATCGCCCAGCCAAGTGGTGGAGGAAAAGATTACAGCAACTTTGGACCTATAAAGTACCGCTTCGGCAACCGGTTTTCTTTTGGCAAGTTCTTTTGGTTTGGACAGCTATTAGCTCATCGACACATTGCTCCTGCACTTTGCCACAGATGTTCTACTTCTTCAGAGACTGTGCCTCACTTGTTTTGGCATTGTCCGTGCTCTCGTGAGTTTTTTGATTTGCTTCGACAGCGCCTACGAGCGAGATTTCCATCTGTTCCGTTTGAGAAGTTCTTATGGCTGTTTGGGTTTCATCCATCCAGACCAGAGTTTCATCTTTTCTTCGTTTGGGTTCGCTACTGGGCACTATAGACTTTATGGACATATAGGAATTGTAAAGTCTTTGGTGATCCTACTTTCTCTCTGTTTAGCTTTTTTAGGCGTTCTCTATAGCAATCTTTCTTTGATTGCTTGCAGACCCGCTGCATAGATCATGAGGTCTTTTTGGCATATACTGAAATTTTCAGTTGATTTGATTGTAGCACCTTATTTTGAGGTTGCTACTCATATAATATAATCAATCAAAGATTTCACCCCAAAAAAAGTGTGTGTTGAGATCTTTCTTGGCCTCCAAGCGCATTGCTTCCTCGACTTACCCCAATTGCTCTCATGCGAGAGAGACGGTCTTGCATTTCTTTTGGACCTGCCCTTTTGCATGGGATTTCTTTTTCAGTTTACAGGGCTTCGCGCTCATTTTCCATCCACTTCCTTTTGGAAGCTGGAAGATATGCTTCTATCCCGGAGTATGATCTTTTTTTCTCATGGTGTCGATATTGGGCTCTTTGGTCATTATATTGTGCTCGTACCATTCGATTGTATGAGCACTCTTCACTCTTCAATGTGACTATCTTCCCATATTTTTCAAGCTTCCCTAATTCGGTCTCTATAGGTCTATAGAGATGCTCGTAGCTGTCCCACTCTAGGACAGCTATGAATGTAAATGCTTCCTTAATACAAAATTCTTTTTACCCAAAAAATGTGTGTGTGTGTGTGTGTGTGTGTGTGTGTGAGAGGAAAAAAGGTGTGTGTGTAGGAGGTGCGATGGAGACCTCCTCCTCTACCCTACCAGCCTCGTCTTCCTCCTCGTTTCCGTCCGTGTTGTCACCCTCGACGTCCCTGCTGCCTACCTTGCCTTCCGTACAGCTGCCATCAGCTGTATGGCCTTCCGTACAGACTCAGTGCACCCTGCAGCCCCCCGTACAGCTCCCGTGCTCCTTGCAGTCCGTACCATCTGTACGGCCATCCATACAGTCTGTATGGTCGTCCATACAAGCTATACAAACGTCTGTACAGTCCCCGCCTCTTGATTCAGTCTCCAGTCCCTTCTCCGTTCAGTTCTCCACCGTTGATCCGGTGCGATCTGTACACTCCTTGCAACCACCACCTTCCTCTCCATCTTTTCTTGTTGTTGCTTCTCCCGAAACTTGTGTTTTCCGCTTCCTCTGTTCCTCCTGCCCGAGTTTTCATTCGATGGAAGCGCGGTGCTTTGCCTTCTTCATCCTCTTTCAAATCAGCAAAGCTTGATCTTGCAGATGGCCCTTCTTCTTCCCTTCAGCTGGATCTTCTACGCCAGTTATGTTCAGCCTCTGTCACAGATGTTCCTTCATCGGGTTCCCCATTTGTTTGTTCATTGGATTCTACCCTTCTAGTTTCAGGTCTTCGATAGGCTCAGCAGTTTGGAGTCTGTCTCTACTTTATGGGCAGGGTTCTTTCTGCCGCTCATCTTCGTCGTTGGACTGAAGCCACAGTGGGTCTGGATTGTATTTCCTCCTTTGTCTTTCTAGGCAAAGGGTTTTATTATGCCCACTGTTCTTCCACTGATGTGATGGAGCAACTTGTCAATCGTGCTAGTGTTCCTAGGGCTGGTTTCTTTGCTTATGTGATGCCCTCGGATCCACTTTTCGATCCTTCTGCTACCCTTTTGACACACTGTCCGGTCTGGATTACTCTCAAAGCGCTGCCTGTGCCTCTTCTTCAACATCTTCCTACTCTTGCAAAACTTTTGGGGAGGCCTCTTCATGTTTCGAGACAGGAGTTCTTGCAAGCTTCCTGTGACGTTCGCCTTTGTGTTTTGTGGGATATGATGCAACCCGTGCCATCTACTCTGGATCTTGATTTGGGATTTGCCCATCCGATGCGCATCGAGCTGCATTTTGCATCTTTTCCCACTGCATGTTATCGGTGCTAACACGTTGGTCATTTTGCACGTGATTGCCCTTCTACATCTAGGCCCACTCCTTCTGCTCCTTCTTCAGCTGTCAAGGTTACTCTCCCTTCTCCTCCGGTTTTTGCTATGGCTTCTTTGGAGAAGCCTTCTGCTACTGCTCCAAAGCACTACTGGAGGAAGGTAGATAAATCACAGGCCAATCTTTCTCTTGCTGACGAAGCTCACGCTCTGAGGCTTTACTTGTAAATTTTTTCTTTGTACTTATTGGTGGGTTTATACCTCTTTTTGGGGTTTCCCACACAGAAATAAAAGATTTCACTAAAAAAAAAAGTGTGTGTGTGTGTGTGTGTGTGTGTGTGTGTGTGAGAGAGAGAGAGAGAGAGAGGATTTGTGCTTGGGGCGAGGTCGCCTCCCAAAGCATCCACATGATTCATGCATCAAAAAACTTTTGAGTGATGCTCTCAAGGCACAAAGCACTTCTCAGCATGACCTATGCCAGAGTGAATGTAAAGTCCTTACATAATATGACTTCAAGATATAATAAGATTAGAGTATCAAAGTCATAAATCCCTTTTTAAGACAGCTATGCCCTTAGACATTCCAGCCCATATTCTACATTTAGGTTCTACCAACACACGACTCTAAGAGGAGCCTCTACTGAAAGTACTGCAACATACAAAGTGAGCCTAATTTCACTCTTCAGGCTATGTCAGCCCATTCTACACTAAATCCTCGCCTAAAGAGCCTGGCCATGAGCTGCAAATCCTCACGTAAAGGCCTGGCCTTTAACTGCAAATCTGCTGTCTCATAACCGAATTTATACCCAAGGAACTATTGGCACCTTTTGTAGCTTTGCATAAAGGTACTTCATACTACATATCTCTAAAGGTTGATCAAAGACAGGAAGTTACTGCTGGACAGCTTGAGGAAAAGGCATATACAAGCATTGGATCGTAAAACAGATCCCATTCAATCTAAAGCTCCTCCTTTATGACTGAACCAATGCGTGGGAAATGCATAAATAGGCATATGAATGCTATTTGTCCAAAATGATATGGCAGCTACCCTCACAAAATTAAGTGCAATCATGCGGGGCCAGCAGTCTTGGCAGATTTGAAAAATGGCTCTCAACAGCTAGTACGTGAAGAATTCAACATTTATAAAGAAGTAGCTGTGAAGACATTGAAATGTCAGAATTATGCATTGTATTGGCAGAAAAAAAAGCACGCGTATCATCCTTTCCTTGTGCAAAATTTTCAAAGTTGGCGTGGACGAATAGTTCAAAACTTAAGTAATACTTGCCTTTCAAGAATAAGTAGAGGATCAATTAACAGTTCCATTTTGCCATCAATCCATATGCTGTATTCTGTTTCTGGCAACAGCCTATGTGTTAGAAGCTTTGGCACTTTTCCATTCCTACGAGGCTCATCATATGGAGAGTTCCTAAATAAAATCAGCCGCCAAAGACCAACCCATTTCCCTCCATTCTTATCCTCTCTAAGAGTGTGGGTCTTCTGTATGCTTTTCAATGACTTCTCATCAACCACCATCAGGAAGCAAAATAGCTTCCTGGAGCGGAGGCTAATATTTGAAGGTTGATGTGGACTGTCATATCCATCAAAAATCCCAGATGCTACCACAAACCGACACTTTTTCACATAGGCTTGATCTTCTTTGTCAAGGTCACCACCAGAGTTGCCAACAAAGCCACAGTGTATCTGAAACACAACCCCTAATAATATTAGAGTCAAACCAGCTTCCTTTCTCTACAGCATGTCCTATTTTCATTTGAATCCATGGTGATGAAAGAACCTGATTTGACATTAGCTCTACCGGAACCATGCAATGCAACAACTGTGCCAATACCCTATAATGCCCATCTTATACAAATTAAGCAGTTGGCACTACAAAAAGTTACTTAAACCTCTCTAAAAGCTGAAAGCCTTACAAAATCTAGAAATAAACAACATATCTTCCTCCTTTCTCTGCTGTGAACAGTGAATGCAAGACGTTCAGGCAAACAAAATGAGCAAACTTAACATGCACACTACAGCTTTTTAAAATTATAACCCCACTTCATAACCACCATGATTATCATTATCTATGGTGGGAGAAGATGTATGAGATTTGCCATACAGGATATTTCGGATTGTAGGATATTTATGTTAGCATATATGCCTCAATTGCAGACCATGTAGATGGATCATATCTGTCAATGCTTCTCCATTTAATGAAAGTAAAGTACGACAAGACACACAAGATTCCATACCACAACACCCTGTGAAAAGGTCACATTCTATTAATGTCTCGTTACTGAATACAAATAATATTATAACAAACCAACTCTGTCTCTGCAGCTCTTAGCTGCTAGCCTTTCCTCTCCTTTACTGATTCCTCAACAGTACGTCCTCACCCGAGGTGTCAACCCAGGCTGACAAGCTCTCGCAATACGAAATTACTTCTCAATCTTACATCCTTGTAATGCCTCAATCTCATGACATAAGCGTTGGACTAGCAATTTGTTATTGAGGTTTCGAATGAACGTTAGCTAAAGAAAGCTTCCATCCTTGATCTACCTCAATCTCACTACACAAGTGTTGTATGAGCGCCATTTTGTTCCTAAGGTTTTACATGAACAATGGAGGCAGGATAGATAGTGAAAAGAGAGCTAGATTAGCAACAAGCAGGATGCACAAGGGGAAAAGAGAGTTGACATCTCTATCTCCGATTTCAGTTAAGTGCACCATTGGTCCTTTTGGTGCAGTGTCTTTAATTTTAGGTTCCATTTGCAGTTTATCGTGTGCTTTCTACTGCTTCCTGTATATGCCTATGCCCAACTTTAATGAAGGGGGTAAGTTGGATGGGGCCAACTATCCATAGTGGATGGTCAAGGTCCAAAGCCACTTTGTTGCAAGTAAGATATGCCATAGGACATGACCCTTGGCAAGGACCTCGTGTCTACAGATCCAAAGAAAGTTGAGGAGTGAAAAGACAAAGATGTCGAACCATTATACATGATAATTGGAAAGATGGCAGTGGAAACATTTCACGTATCTAGCTTGTGAAGGTGGCTTTCAAAGCTTGGACGATTTTAAAGGAAACATACGAGACAAATATACTCTACAAAGATTCTCAACCTAGTTAACTGTTCAGTGTTCACCATGAGGATGGAGCTCGATGCATGACCACCTCACTTTGTCAGCGACAGTTGACAGCAGTTGGTCAAAAGATGGGAATGACCACAATCGTAGTCAACATCCTTCTACAAAGCTTTAGAGGGTTTGTAACAAAAGTTTGATGGCAAAGCATATCGTTCACTTTTGATGACATGGGATGAATGCTATTGCCAGAAGAAGATAGAGGAAGGTGTTTGATAAGGAGGATGACAAGGCATTCCTTGCATCAGGTGAAGGTAAAGGCTATTGTAGGCTCAACAAGGGCAAGCCCAGGGATGACAAAGATTCAAAAGGTAAGAAGTCTTTTGGCGCTGAAGAAGGAAAAGAAGTGTTTTTACTATGATAGGCATTGCCAGTATGCAAATGATTGTAGGGAGAAGGAGAAAAGACAAATTAGAAAAGAAAGAAGATGAAAAGGCCCGAGGGAGAGTCACAGTCGCATTCTACCAGTGTTGCTATTACTAAAGAATCCATCCTTGTCATTGAGCATCATTCCACACATGCATTGACGAATAGGGAAGAGGAATGGATTGCAGATAGTGGTGCTTCCAAGCTCATGCCCAACAGTAAGGAAAGGCAAACCCAACACATCCAAACTCATCATGTAATAGCAGATCTGCCCAATCAAAGGGGCTGGAAATGTTCCATTCAAAGATGAGAAGGTAAGCTTCAATGTTCGTTATGTTCTAGATATTTATAAGAACTTGGTTTCAGTTGTGCTCTGATGAATCATAGAATGAAAGTAGAGTTCGACAACCGCGAAGTAAATATTCTAGAGGCTTGTGTGTGCAAGATCAATGCCTCGCTCATGCATCTCAAGGTTGTGCATGAGAGATTTGGTAACATAAGCTATAACACTCTTTTAAAGATGCAGAAACCACAAATGGTGGATGGACTTCCAGGATGGGAAGTGCACCAAATATTTTGTCAAGCTTGTATGGAGGGCAAGCAACACATTCCCAAAAGGGGCCATGGTTCGGCCACAACCATGCTTGAGTTGGTCCAGTTTGACATCTACGAGAAGATGACCACCAGGTCAATTTCAGGTTTAATGTACCTTCTTACCTTGATTGCTGCCTAGAGCCACACGATTTGGATGTATTTTCCGACTAAGAAACCACAAGCCTTAAATGACCTGAAGGAATGGAAGGCCAAGCCAAGAATGAGTCAGGAAGTAAGACATTCAGAACTAGTAGGAGACAATTCACATTCGACGCTTTCAGCAATACTGTAAGAAGGACGCGATCAAACAATAGTTGATGATGGCAAATGGTATAGCAAAAAAGAACCATTCCATGGTGGAGATGGGTTTGAGCTTGCTGAGGATAAGAACCTTCAACTGTCCTTTTTGGCTTTGGCAATCCACATGGCTGTCCAAATCCTAAACCGGTAAATAGAGGACTCCTCATGACAGGCCTGATATTTTGAGAGCATTCATGGCTGATGGACGTGTGTAATGTCATGGCAGCACAGCCACATGGATATCCAGGAAATGATGTGGCATACAGCCACAAGGACAGTCGATAGATGATGTGGCACGCAAACCACATGGACAGCCTGTCACATGGCAGTTGGCCAAGTGGCTAGCCAAGACTTAGCAAGCTACAGGTCAATGAGGCCCACCTAGTCGTGAGTTAAATTGGTTGAACCACTTTAGGTCTCCTCAAGACATATATAAGGTAAGGGTTGCAACCTCTCCATATCACATCCTGCACTTCATTCCTGCCTCCCTTGGAGAGTAGAAGTATACCCAAGCTTTGCTCAGCATTGGAGCAACCTTGTCCTTTACACTGCTGTGCATCAGCATGTGCAGGCTGTAATTGCTGATCTTCTACTGGCTATTCTGATGTCAGCTCAATGGCCAGTTGGATATAAGCCTTTAAACCCATCTTGAGAATGTGTGTGCAGCTGTCTATCAAATCCAATCATGGACTGATCTGAATTTCCGCAAAACCCAGATCTCTACTGACCAAATCCTTCTTAGTCTGAGGATTGCAGGGACGGTAAGCTTTACTTTCACCAATGTAACCAGCAAAAATGCATCTAATGGCCTTATCATCCACCTCTCTTCTCAACTGACTAGGCATATATGCATGGGTTGTGCAGCTAAACACCTTGAGGTAGTCAACCTTGGGATTTCTGTTATAGCAAGCCTCAAAGGGAGTAATGGTTTTTGAGGCCTTGGTTGGGCGTCTATTCAAAATGTGTGTTGCACACATTATTGCATCCATTCAAAATCTGTGTGGCAGTATTTTCCTCTTAATCATGCATCTAGCTGTTTTCATCAAAGACCTATTTTTTCTCTCAATAACACCATTTCGATGAGGTGTATATGGAGCTGTACCTTGGTGCTTAATGCGTCTCTCCTTCAAGAAATATTTGAAAGCATCTGACATATACTCCCCCCTCTCAAAGTCATGCTTTGCACTGTGACTCATTCTCAACCATAGCCACAAATTAGCAATTGTTCTCTAAGGTCGAGGATCTTAGCCAGGTAATCTAACATTGAATCACTTTTCTGCACCTATCAAGCTGTCTTTTCAAGTTAGAAACCCTGGTCTCATTCCTCGCTTGATACATATTCTCCAAAGTATCCCAAGCTTGCTTGCTTGGAAGTTCTGGAGGAACGGATATGAGGTACAATGAACCTCTTAACAGACAAGGCAATAAAAGAGATAGCTTGAGCATCTATAGCATCCCATCCCCTCTGA
The DNA here is from genome assembly GCF_047967505.1 of Dipteris shenzhenensis. Classification (NCBI taxonomy): domain Eukaryota; kingdom Viridiplantae; phylum Streptophyta; class Polypodiopsida; order Gleicheniales; family Dipteridaceae; genus Dipteris; species Dipteris shenzhenensis. The sequence continues at coordinate 5,133,455 of NC_141605.1, forward strand.
TTCTGAGTAGGAACAGTAGGTGCAGCTGGCCTTGCTTGTTGCCTACCACGGGCATTACCTCCTTGCTGAGGTGTACCATCTCCTGGATGGGCAGCAGGCCCAAAACAGAGACAGCTCCACAAAAGTGAAACAACAGGGCCTACAGCAGTGTGACTGACTGAAACCAGGCCGACATATAGCTCTCCATGTGACAAAATTGTGCTCCAAGGCTGGTAAGGGTGCAGGCAGGCAGTAGCAAGGATTTTATAAGTTGGAAACCCTAAATAACAGTTCAAAAACGCCTCCAAAGGTGATGAGCAGACCATGAACGAAGGCAGTTGCAGGCGTCCAATCAGAATCGGAGCAGACGCACCATACAATAGCTGTAGAACAGCTGTACAGCAGGCAAGATTCTCCGAAACAGAGCACCTGCTGAAAACTTGGCTAGCGAGGTTCTCCATGACAAAGGCTCTCTCCCAGGGCTGAGAGAGAAAATGAGCCTGGCAAGCGAGGTTCTCCGCTACAGAAACTCTCCCAGGCAGACGCTGGAGAAAAGCAGCCTGCTTTGATACCAAATGTCAAAAATGAGAGGAGGATTGAGAGCAGAGAGAATGAAAGAGAATCTGATGTTGCAAGAATTAAGAATAAGAGAGTACACGGGTTGTCAACATAACAAAACCCTAAGGCAACCCAAATGAGGGTTACAACCCACACCCCTAAACTCAACCACTAACTGTGGTTAGGGGGGATACCCTTAGACAAGGGAAAAAGTGCCCCTAACCCTTCTAGCTTATTATTTAATTGGCACTACCTTATTATACCAATGTTTTCCAACAAGGGTGCCATTTGCTGCCCAACACTTGCTCCAAATCTAGCTCAACCTAAAGGGCCCTTAGAACCAGTGCAACTCCTCATGTACGGCCCTACATGTGGCAGTGGCCACAGAATGTCTAGGTCGTCCAATGGGTTTCATGGTTCTTGCTGTGCTTACACGCCAGGCTACCTACCCCCCCCCCCCCCCCCCCCCAAAAAAAAACTTCGTGGGACAAACTGCTCACAAGGAACTGTATAGGATGAATATGTTGCAGATCACAGGCCCCTCTTTTGTTAGCTCCAATAGGAACAGAGTCTGTACTGAATGAAAGAGTAATTAAGGAAGACCTGCATATAACGAATACATACCATATCAAAGGCCACCTTCTGCCAGCTCCAATGGTAAAGGAGCTGGAAACAGTGAGAGAGGAATTAAAAGGACCACCAGAGCTTTCACATCTTCTCATGTTGCAATTTTAGAGTTTGGGACTAGCTCTTGTTCTCCATCTCTTCTTTCACTTGCTGAGACATGAAGCGATTGCTGAACCAGGGCAGGGCTCATCACCTGTGTTAGCCTACCAGTGTCTGTTGGACAGCCAAAAACTGGCCTATTCAAAATGCTGGCCTACTCGTAGGAAGCAGTTGAACCATTATCAAATCAAAGGCATGAGCCTAGGAGTGGCATTCGACCTGTGCCCGTGCAGGCAAAGAGAGGGTTATCAGTTGTGCAACACAAACATGCACCTTCAGTGTGTCACTTAGCTTTGTCAGAAGAATCACCAGCTCAAATCATTTGTTCAATAACCAGACAGCAGATAAGAGTACAATCCATTTGCCATTTTAAGGTGAGACATTCCGAAATAAGTCCCAAGTCAGATACCCAAACTAGACCATCCTTTAAACGCCTGATACGTTTCATCAAAGTCCTAAACCTAAAATTAGGTGCAAGTCCCTCCATCAGCAATGCACATAGCTGTGGTATGACTTTTAAAGAACTCTGAAAGACCATCAGCACAGTCAGGCTCAAATTCTGCCCTTTTGTGTAGGAATAGATAAGTTACCTTCAAATTTGTCGAATTCAAAAGCCTTTGCACCTATGTACCCCTGTTGTAAAGACCTCCAAACTTCGTTTAAAGCCTCTCTTACCCAAACTGGATGGGTTTTCGAGAGTCAATTTACAGGAAATTTGCACAACCAGTTGATTTCATATAGAGGCTATGGTATTTTGGTAAACTCTTGCAATTACAAATTACCTAGAACCAACACTTCCACGTTCCTTTTCTCAACAAAAAGCCATTATCCACGCAACACAGTCATAAATGAACAGGCGCCAATGAAAGGCAAAGTTTTTGACGCAAGGAAAGTGCATATGTTTTGATCACGAATTCTTAAATCGAAAGGCCAAGAACTAACACCACAGCAAACTGGTACCTCCATTTGGGGCCTTATTTTGAAACTCTCTTCACGCTGTTGCCATGTCTGATAACCACCAAACAAGGGAGTCGCTTTAGGATCTACAACAAACGCAGAGTCCTTCATAATATATGTCAAATTCGAGGGAGTTCGACTATAAACTCTTGCATCGGGAATCTTTACAGACTGAGGATCGTCCAGAACAGGTACGGAACAGCCTGCCAAACCACCAAAGTTTGAAGAACAAGTAGAGGCAATGCCAATACATTATGAACGACATACGGCTTTGCTTGAAAGCTTCGAGGGAGCATACTGACGGTGAACAGGCTTCGGAAGCAATCCTAGCGCCCCGAACATGATGTACAACTTGTTCTTTTTGCAGTGGCCTACAGTAAAAGCAGAAGACGATTCAAGCCATGTTCAAAGTTGCCGAACTTGAATATACAGAAGAACGGTAATTTCCCTACGCGCGGTGAGGAATTGTTAAATTGGCCAGACCATGCTATCCGACTATAAGACATGGTAAATCAACGGCATCACCACGAATTCGGGAGCGGTAAGCAGCAAGGATCATACCTGGCGGAGAATTCTGAGGAGATTGGCAAGTCCAGAAAACCAACAGCCAGACGACACTGAGTGTACAAACCCAAACAATTCCAGCTGCCAGAAACAACTGCAAACTGTTCCTGCTGTGGATCAACTTCAACATTTCTGATGTGGCGGATCGCCATCCCTTCCTCTGGGAGGCACTGTGGCTCAAGCGGAAGCTTCTGGAGGGGAAAACCATCGTTCTGGAAACTGGGGGCGATCCAAGTATCATCAACGAATGCTAGAGCTGGAAGCTCGACAGTGAGATCTGGACGATCTTGTACAAGCAAATTTGAACTTCATGGGAGTGAGCTCAAGTGGGGAGCTGGAGTAGTGAAGAAGGTGCTGCTCATCAGTGTAACTGTATTTGTTTATGCGTGTAAGATTTTTTGCGCGCAAATAACATGTTATTAGCTAAAATACGAATATTCAACATCCATAAAATCCTCGTCAAATATGTTGAATAGTAACCACTCCTATCTACTAACTCGAAATTGAACTTGAATCCTAGCATTTTATCAAATTTTTAAAGGAAAAAAGTGAATGAAAAATGTGGACATGAGGCACCACACAGGGTCTGTTAGGACTCGATCCTCCCTGCAAATGTCAAGGGTGGTGGCCATATTGTTTGTGCATTTTGGGAGTTGAAGCCCAACAAATACATGAATAAAGCGACGCTCACAAGAGCGCATAACTGATCCTCATTGCAGTCTATACAATATTGTTACATGGACTATAATCATATGAATAAAGGTGTCGATATCTTTTGATCTTGCATCCAGGTTGGATTTCCTTGCTCCCTTGCATCAAGAACATGCATCAAAAGAAAGGAATGTTGTAAGAATTTAGATTGAGAACAAGTAATTTTGAATGGACGAGCAATTCAAAATATTTATATGATAATATATAATATATAATTATTATAACCATACACAGTGTGGGCGAGGAGGCAGTGCGCTTCCTTCCCCAAAGAGTTATAATCCGAGGGAACGGGCCCTTCCCCGTGCACCGAGAATATAAGCGCCAAGAATATAAACACCGAGAATAAGTCTCGCGAATGGATAAGATACTAGCAATATTACCTGAATGTCAATAGTCATAATCGTAGTTGAATGCTAGTAAAATCACCACGAGCAACTGCTAATACTTTCTTTGCTTCATCTTTTGTTATAAACAAACTAGAACCATTAAGGTGAGAAAGTAGCTTGGGGTCAACTTCCCCAATCTTCACTTATCTAGGGTACCAAAGAAACATGATGAAAGGGCCAAACATTTTATACCTCAATATACATGTTCCACACCCTAAAGGCCGGATTTTATTACTTATAAACATGGTTACACTGTGTGCGACCCATGCCAACTCAACTGACTAACCACCCAAAGACTTGCCACTATAGAGCAGAACTTTAATCATTTAGGCACATGCCCACTAGAGTATCCCGCCTCTCACAAGCTTTCCTATATCACTCATCAAGCTCTTGGTTTTCCAAAAGTCACATCCACACCACATCTGAATACGAGTTATCCATTTTGGTATTAAATTCAACTTGCTCATTAGGAAAGATTCTCTGGGAACTCACCCTTATTTTGGAAGGATTTTTGTATGCAATCCTTCAAAAAATGGACTTTTGAAAGACCAAATTTGAGTCTCTCTGGGTACCTTTCAAATTGAGAAGTGCATGAGTTGCGGATATGATCCACACGATTGTACCGATTTTGGGCAAATTGAACGCCAGTGTCATTGCAATTGAGGGCAAGCTTGCCATCGGCCTACTCAAAGAAGAGACCGGATTGAGCTTGAAGAAGAGGACATGCTAGATGGCTCCAACAATATTGAACGCCTTGGCATGGGTCACTTTCTAGAACATTTGTAGCATATTCATGGGCATACAACCGGGCCCTTTGGCTGATGACATCTACACATTATACTCGTCCTTCATCAAGGGCCTTTGAGCTTTTCCTTTGAACATCCTCGGCATAAAATTTTAGAGGGCTCTCAAAGTAAGAATACTTGAACAGCCATAGCTGGCTTCTACCCAATAGGTGACACAATTTTTGTCCTGGGCAACAATACTTCTCTTGCAAAAGCTTGAGGTGTCCTCGCTATGTATTTTCAGGAAGAGCATTAACAGATCCAAGCCAAGAAAAAGGAGGGACCTTTGTGCCTTCTTTTAGCAGAAGAGTTTGCCTCCACTTACTACCACAAGGAAGATTGACAAATCAATAGGCTCTATGATTGTGAGTTCAAGATGGAGGAAGTAGTAGCACTATCTAGTACGACAAAACTGGCAAAGGTGTGTACTGTGCGATCGTTCGCTCAATGGAGACTTGGCTCACAACAAATAATGGTGAGTGGACGAGGATCAATTTTTTAGAGTTATCTACTCACGAGAGCATCGTGCAAGATAATTTCATATGCTTGAATTAATTGTATCCAATGTGTTTCATCGTAAATCTTTGCATCAGCCTGAATTACTCTACTCATACTGGATTGTAAGATTATAGGCCATTGGAAGATCTTCAGCTTAGTTGTAGGTTTTGCATGATCAAAGCACGGGCAACCTGAGCGTGAGTAACATCATGGAAGTTGATGATCACACACCAACCATCGTTATCCACTTCTTGCATGCTGGGTGATAAGGTGAAAGCTGGCAAAGAAGTCGTAATGGTGGAGAGAGAAAGAGCCGGTGCTGCATGGTGCAGCTTTGAAGACTTCTTTTGAACCAATCGCTCAGCTCACTCCTCACTAATTGCTCCACCTCCTTGTATGAGGCATAATGCATCCCCGAAAGAGATGAAAATGTGACTCCATAAGCGAAGTTGTGGATCCGTCTCCTAGAAGACCAGTCTTCCATTTATATGGAATCCCTTAGCCATCCAGTTAAGTACAAACTTCCATAGTGAACAAGTCACAACACATCCCCAAAAGAGATGAAAATGTGACTCTAAGCAGACTTTCCAGAATGACCAAAATGGTGACACCTCCTTCCATTTCGTGATTCTATCTTTGGTTAATAGCTACAAGTCAACAACTGCTAAAGAAGAAAATTGAAACATAAGGAGGGAGTCGCAATCCAAACTCTATGCAGTCGAGCGACTCGAACAAAGCAAAATTATTCCAAACTTGAAGAGGCACTAATGGAATTGCCATTGAATCCCTTATGAGAAAATCTTTGAGTGAAAGGCAATGCAGATTCTTGTCATGGGAGTTTGGAGCTAGTCAGCCAATCTGGCCTTAGACATTGGAGCATTTTTGCAAAAAAGTGGACTCTCTGGGTGGTCAGTTGAAAGTGATTAGCCAGTTCTGCAGTAGTAAACTAGCAGCACTGATGTTGCTCCCATAAATCGAACCAAATGCAAAGACCTCTATTATTCATCCACTTTGAAACTCTAGGCCTAATTTGAATAGGTGCTATATTATTTATAAAGGGAAACCTAGAAAACCAAATGTAGCCATCGCTACCCAATTGTGTGGTACCAAGTTAGCTATAGTCATCCAAACAATGTCACCATAGTTCAACCAGCTTAGTCATAGGATTGAACTATCTGATCTTAATACAAAAGTAAGAGATAAATATTTCTCTACCACTTGACACCACCTAGAGTAAATCCTAAGAGACCTTGATTTTTAAGAAGATAATAGGCAATGATGGCCCAACTTGCAAGGAAATGAGTTGCAAAGCCCATTTAGTATAAAGCTGATTGCATTAAAAAAAAAGTTTACATCTGGCGAGGATAACCACTCACCCATTGGCTAGAGCCCAAAGGATTACATCTGACAGGATAACCATTGAGCCTCATTGAGCAAAAGTTGCAAAGAGGATATTTTTACAACTCAGTATTGCCAAGAGTTGCAGATAGACCGCTATACCTTATAGTATCCACAGAGGCCAATCTAGCTTGTTAAGTTCGAATTTTTAGGGAGCTGACAATGGAGATGATGGAGAGGCCGTAGATCATGCACAATTGCAAGAGTCAGAATTTGGGATCGAAAACAACACAAGAAAACTCTACCGTGAAAGAGCACATACATAAAGAGGTTAGCTGCATGCATGCCATCCAAGGTGGCGACCTAGAGATGTGTGGGGAATCAATGGAGACTATGAAGACTATGCACAAGAGCAAGCATTTCAATTCCTGGCAAGCGCAACACAATGACCTTATATGAAGAAAGCATACAAGATTGGGATCATGTTGAATTGTAGAGGGGTAGTATTGTTGGCTTCATTTGCTAATGATGAAGAAGTAAAAAGAGTGGGTGAGCAGTGGAGTGGATGAGCAAGGGAGCGGATGAGAGCTAGAGTAGAGAGTGTGGAGCAAAGTAGCAAAGTAGGGGTGGATGAGAGCAAAGTAGCCAAATAGTATCCTCCATGTTTGGGGCATGGTTGAAGAGTAACAGTGGCTCTCTAATAATAATGAGCCACCTTAAACTAATCAAAATTCAAGCCACTGTGGTGACTGTAGGCTCGGTGGTGCCATCCAAATAATCATGAGCCATCGTCTAGACTATAATTACTCCTTCACCATTTTCAACTCCCTTCATTGTTACCTCCCAACCTTTCTTTATTGTACTCTTCCTACAACTTCTATCCACTCTCACAATGGATCCCCTTGGACACACTGAGATCCCAAACATGTCATCATGCTCCTCCATCTCTTCATAGTCCAAGAGTCTCACACAATCTTTTCTCCCCCTCTGCACAGTGCGAGAGCTTCTCACATAGTCTTTCCTCCCCTAATCTTGAAACCATGACATGCGAGAGCTCTTCACACAATCATTTGTCCCGAATCTTGAAATCATGACATAGGAGAGCTCGTTACATAGTCTTCAAAAGACCCGTTTGGATTCTCCCTCCAACTTCATGCAGTTGTTGGAAGTCCTGATGAAGTGAATGTGAAGGATGGATAAATTGTCTGTCAAAGTTAGAAGATTAACATTAGTGAAAGCATGATTGAAAAGGTGCTAGGCATTTCTGGAGGTGATTTGCAAGCACAATTCTTGGAAAAGTCGTGGAAGAGAAATAATATTTTAGATTTATACCCCAATGCTCAGATTAGTGTAGATGGTGAAGTCAAGGTTTTGAGATGTGTTGAAATAGACAAGGCAGTACTTCCTGATGTGAGAGGGACCATGAAGCTCTAGCATGTTTATGCACTAGTAAATATATTGAGCAGACGTATAGTCTCTTTCTCAAAGGTGATCTTCAGGAGTGTGATGACTAACTTGAAGAATTGCAAGGATGGCAGATCTAAATTGTCATCTCAATCAATCGGAGTTGCTATGTACTTGATGGAGACTTCCCTCAAATCAGTTTTTAGGCAATATGATAGGAAGATGAATTTTCTACACATGAAAGCCACCGGTACAGCAAAGATAGCGCCATGTGAGAGAATGCTCAGGGAGGGTGCAGAAGCCAAGGTGGAGGAGGTAGAAGTGAAGGCCTTGTAGGCATGAGAGCAATCTGAGGCCGATGGAAAGGCATAAAAGAGAAGAGAAGAGGTAGAGAATGCACATCAAGTTGATGTATCAGTAGCTTGATGAAGTTGGGACAACACGGAGCAAGAGCTAGCAGGGATGAAAAAACTTATTGAAGACCAGAGAGCCAAGAAGGAGACTCTTTACCAATGGCTCTGCAACATGCATAATGCATTGAACATCAATAAAGACAAAATGATAGAGCAACTCAAAAGGGAGAATGTAGAAACCAGAGCAATGATGCAAGAGATGTGAGAGAGTTTCAAGGCAAGGAAGGATGCAGATCGAGTAAAGAGCAGCCATGATGGAGAAGACAAAGAGAATGTGCAATTTTGGCAAGATATGTACAATTCCCTAAAATTGGATTAGACTAGGGCTTTGCACAAGCTTGTTGTGGCTCTTGACAGTTTTGAAAAGCAGTCCCTCATCTTCATTGAAAACCAACATAAAGTGAATCTCTTGGAAGAGGTCTATGCAGATACTGCTAAACAAACCAGCTTCAACCGCAGTTGATAGAATCAGATAGAGCTACTGCAGCAGTGAGTGAGCAGTAAGTGGAGGTGTTGTAGGAGAACATTTGCACCCTCAGGATGAGGCAGGGAGGAATCAAGAAATATCTTGCTAATGTTATGGTCAGACTATTGTATTGTGACAGCTGTAATAGTTAAACCAAATGACTAACCTATTACGATGCGGCAGGGTCATACATGCATGGTCCGCCATTTGCACATCATAGATGAGTGCATGATCTGATGGTCTAAGTGCGGCCACCCTCTACATGTGTTTTTCTTCAAGGTGTTCATGGATGCAACCTCAAAATGCAGAGGACGTGATTGTAATTTGCCACTGCCTAGGTTATCAAAACATTAATTGTGCCTACCTATTACAGCTATCCACAACAGTGAGAAAGTAGATGCTACAAGAGCCTTCGCCACTTGGGCCTACAACACAAAAAGAAAGGGCCCTCAAGGAAAGAACCAACCCCCTAAAAGAAAGGAGCCTGAAGGGAAGAAGGCCAAGCTCAAGCCTAAAAAAGAAGGGCCAATCCTCTCATCAGGGAGCAAACATAGCCCAAAGAGTTCAAAGCAACCTGATGAAGGGTGCCCAAAGCAGAAAGTAAAATGTGGAACCAGTCACCTTGTGTGGAACCAGCCCCCTCAAGGAAAGGAGTGAGAAGGGCTGATCCTCCCATCAGGGAGCTAAAAGACCTCCATGTGACTGGATGTAGATAAAACACCTCAATGTATGAGATGTATTTGTTCAATTATTAATGAAACCACTCTTTAATTATTTTCAAAGTTGTCAAATGTTTGTAGCCATTTAAATACAAGTTTTTTATATACAAACAAGCTATTTTACAATCACAACTAGCATGGTGGTAGTACATGATAAATGGGATCACAAGTTTCCTTTATACAAGTTGTTTTAGGACCGCAACCAGCACGGTGGTAGTACATGATAAGTGGCACCAGTGAGGTGGTTGGTTGCATATGATATATGGGCCCTTGAGGGGTCCCCTTTAGGGACAAGGGCCATATCAACATGCCACAAGACATCTATGGCATGTTGATATGGCTCTTGTCCCTAAAGGGGACCCCTCAAGGGCCATATTGACAATTGCATTTACACAAGTTGTTTTAGGATCACAACTAGTGCAGTGGTTGGTTGCACAAGATATGTTGTGTAGAATTAATTACCATAAGTGCGGTGGCTTCCTTCAATAATTATAAGATGAGTGGCATCCAATTCATTCGTTTAGGATTTTTGGTCACCAACTCAGTGGTTTTACAAGATACGTGGCATATATTTTCCCTTGTTTAGGATTACTAAAACAAGGATAGGGTTGTTTGGGATTTACTAAAACAAACATTGTGGGTTTGGGATTTATTATACAAAAGAAGTGCAGTGGTTGTAAATCAAGGATAGGGTTGTTTGGGATTTACTAAAACAAACATTGTGGATTTGGGATTTACTATACAAAAGAAGTGGTTGTAAAACAAGTGTAGTCAGGATTTTCTCTTTGGGATTTACATAAAAGAAGTGCGATAGGGTTGGGATTTACTAAAAACAAGCGCAATGGTTGTAAAACAAGCACGGTGGGATTGGGATGATGTTTCTCTTATATTGGCCATTTTTAATGCTTAAACATTAGCAAATGAAATGGGGTAGTAATTTTCTTTTTCTCTTTGCCTTTCCCTTTTTCCCACATTCCATCTCTTTCCCTTTCACTCTTTCCCCTTCCCTTTCTCTTTCCCCCTTTCCCACTTCCATAGGAGTCCACGGAATACCGCATGGAGATTTTGGAGCAAGTAGATGGATCCCGATTGCAGAGCTAGTACCCGACATTGGAGATATAGTCCTACCTAACAAGAGGCACATGGATCAGGTGTCAAAGAAGAAATTTTCCAAGAGATGGCAACTGGTGTTGGTTTTCAACAGTCAGATGGGCGAAGTGTTGACGCGCAAGCCTCTTTAGACTATCATCCTAGTATCATGCCTTCAATGTAGGATCTGCACCTTGACATCAATTTTAGGTACCTCTTCATACTAGATTGCTATTTTGGTTACTTCAATGTTAACACCTAGGGTGTAGGTGTGGGTCATTGCTCCATCATGGTGCTTTGGTAGAATTTTGTGCAATGGGGTATGAGCCCCATTAATTGACTGATCAAATCATCACATTCAACTTTTGGAACTTCTCCAAGGCTGTGTTGTTTTGCCCTTGATTAATTGGCCTTTTGGCCTCTTCTTTGGTTGGGGTTTTGTTGTCCCCACATGTCCATTTGTTTTTCTCTATTGGTTTCCCTTTTAGTAGTTGATATGATCTCTGACCATTTTGATGATTGGTTCCTTCTTCTTCATCTCATGGCTAATCTTTGTTGCCATCATCTTTCCTCCTTCTAGTAGAACTACTACTTTGTTCAACTTCTTCAGTTCCATCTAGGATGGCCTTGTGACCACGTGATTATAGCAAGTCCACCTTGGTCATCACCATGCCTACTTGGGGTGCACCATCTTCTTGGTCACATGCTTTCCATGCTTTCTAGAGCATGTTGCATTGCTTCTTCCACAATTGGCACTTGCTTTTCTAGTGCCCCTTCTTTCCACAAAAGAAACATGCCATGTTGGTGTTCTTTAATATTTCACCTTGGTAGGCCTTCGACTTTGGATCTTGCTCCACTTTGTGGATTTCCATTGTTAGCTTATGCTTGTTGTACCAACAATCTTCGATCGTGTGGTCTAAGAGGTTGTAGATCTCGCACCATTTGCCTGATTGACACTCATTCATTGTGTGACCATGGGTTTTGCATTTGTGGCACAAGGTTTTGCCCTTTTCTAGGTTCCCTACAATGCCTATGTCCTTTAATAGCTTTTTGAGCTGATCCTTCTCTACCTTGTTTTGTATTGGGTTCCTCTTACTCTTCATCATCACTCTTCACTTCTTGAATGGGCAACTTCTTTTTCTTTCAAAACTCTGAGCCCCCTTTTCTAACACAATTGCTTATTGGAGCAATTCTTCATATGTCCTCATTGGGTACTTATCCCCATGTCATGTAGCTTCGTTCCTAAGGTGAGGCCACTCATCAACCATGATCTTCATATGTCCTCATTAGGTACTTATCCCCATGTCATGTAGCTTCGTTCCTAAGGTGAAGCCACTCATCAACCATGATCTCAATGCATCTGATGTAGCTATTGTGGCCGTTAATACCATAGCATGACTCCTTACATGAAGAAGTTGCTTCTTGATTCCTTCCTCCCTCGTCCTAAGGTTGTGGATGTTCTCCTTCAGCTCCTCCACTCTTTGCTCACTCCATGCAATAGCTTCATCTAATTCCCTTAGCATCTCTTGAAGCTGTTTAAATTGATCATAGCATCAAGATGGGCCATTTCTAATACTTCTAGTCATCCAAGCACTAAGTTTCAGGAGAGGGCGACAAAGGTCCAACGCTACACTATGAATTTTGCAACAGCACGTGCAAAGCATATCTTATGGGAATGGTACTAGCCGATTGTAAATACATTTTCCATTTTTCCAAGATAAGTGTAATACATTTTCCTCAGAATGCATTTTCTTGTGTTATCTTAGTCGTACACTACTCCAAGACACCCCATCATGAACTCATGCGTGTCTAAATCCATTTTTAATACGCTCTTTCCATTCTTTCATCTAGGCACAGCTTGCAACTAGAACTTAATGCTCTTACTAGATGAGAGTACACAAATGTATGTGGACTCTTAAGTAACAGAATGTAATAATGGCCTCTCTTGAATGTTTTTTGTACTAGATAGCTCGAACTACTACATCCCACTTCTCATAGCTGACTCCCTAATGATCCTCAAATGCTTCCTCAACCTTTTGGATAGTTTGTTTATATTTCTAGCCCAATGCAATCTTGAGACACAACAAATGCGTGCATTGGCTTGCAGAAGAATGATAGACAAAAAAATTCAAGACAAGATCTATAGACTACATAGGAAAGAAAAGCAATTAGGGGCTCCCTCACTACCATGCGAGCAAGATCAACCATGATTTTGGACCACTATCATGAGAAAAGGAAAATATTTAAGCCATGAATAACACACCCTGTAACCCATGCTCCTCTTGCAAGAACCTGGTATTTAGAAATCAATTGCAAATACTAAGCCATGTTGGTCTCATCACATTTAATTCCATATCTCATTTAAACAATACAAACTCCAATGTAGAAGAGCTAGTCTAATACATAAGAAATGAACACAATCATTCAATCGTGTGGCAGAACACCAAAGTTATTTGTAGGCTCCACATTGCCAATGAATAGTCTTAATATATTTCAAAGCTCAATCCAATAAAGGCATGATTGGTCTCCATAAGTATAACATTCACTCAATTTGAGAGCTAAATTATGAGGGACAATGAGAGAAATTGTGGTAAACATAAATGCAAAGGTCGATAAAGCACAAGTGCTACCCCAATTTCTAGATGATGAAGCATTCATGCTAGTGGAGATTATGATAAGAATACAATACAAATATTGCTACATAAATGGGATTTTTCAAACACTATTGACAATGAAAGCACCCATGAGCTTATCGCAATGCCACTTTACATTGAAAATAACATAGTTACTATGAGTCATGCATGGACTGATCACATTAGTACATTGCAAAGGAGAAAACATCTAGGGACTATGACTGGCAACATCCAGGGACGACAACTAGCGACACTGCCGATGAAGAGTACGATGATTACAAACCAACACATTTAATTCACAGCTTGTATGCATCATAACAAGTAGTTGACCAAAATGATTCCATCACATATATTGCACCAGCAAAAGACTATTCTAAAACACAAATGTCATTCTCGACATTCTTCTTTGGGTAAAGAAGATTATACCATGAGCTGTCGCATGATAAATACCAAGCAATCGCAAAGTGGAACCTACTGAATGAAGACAAAAGATTTGCAAAAACAAATAGAGAACCTATTCTTCAAAACAATAAAGTAATGGTTGTGAAGTTCTTGGCATCCACTTGGATATGCTTATGAAAGGGACAATTACAAGGAAAGCAACTCAATGCAAAAGATGTTCACAATGATACAACATCAGCCACTTGGATATACTTATGAAAGGGACAATTACAAGGAAAGCAACTCAATGCAAAAGATGTTCACAATAATACAACATTGGACAGTTAATTACTAAATTCAAGAATGGGACATGAATACTTTGACACTTTACAAACATCAAAAGACTACAAAGAAAAATTGAAGAAGAATGTATTTGCAATGATATGGTACCTTGGGACTCCCACATTCTTTGTGATGTTGTCTTGTGCTAAAAAATGATGGCGAAAGCTACTAGAAGGCCTAAACCTAGATATCAACCTTCACTAGATGAAGTAGAGAAAGTGTTCTTTTAAAATCTCTTTCATTCAAGTCCCATAACAATAGCAAGGTATTACGTGCATTGGTTTAAAGCAATCAATCAAGAACTAAGAAGGAATAATGAAATCCTTAATAAGCTGGTTGATTTCTTCTTTGTTATACAATTTTAGCACAGGAGCAGCCAGCATGACCATGGCTTGTTGTGGATCAAAAGATGCACCAATAGCTATGTGTTCCTCAGATGTTGAGATAACTACATTCATTGATGCAGACATATCTATAGATAGCAACAAGTTTCTTGCATCTCTGTGCAATGCAAAAGTCCACCATCATTGGTGTGTTGCAAAAAAGGCAATAAAAAAATGTAGATTTGGCTTCCCAAAGCCACGCTCTCAAAAAGCTCATCTTACAACCAATTGACCACAAACTAGACATTCATGACCCAAATCTTGAGACACTAGCTCAAAAACTAAAAGAATACCTACATAAACTTCAACATGAAGCAATCTTTTCCTTTGACAAACACGTTAAAGTACTAGGCACAACAGAAGAGATATACATCAAAGCAATCAGATATTCCATTAGCAAACCTTTTGTTTTGATGAGGAGAGGCCCAAAGAATATTTACACTAATAGCTTCAATTATAAGCTCTCTCACTTATGGGATGCAAACACAAACATACAATTCTTCCTAAACCAATAGCATATTGCACATCCTACATTGCGAAGTTGGAAACAAGTACAACAAGAGAAATGAAAGAGGAATTTGACTATTGCATGAAGAACAACCTCAGCATAGTTGAGTGATTACAAAGACTAGCCAACACAACAATAATAAACACCCAAGAACTGAGTTCTCAACAAGCTGCATACATTGCATTACCAATGGCACTTTCAAGCTCCTCTAGTCAATTTGTCTTTATCAACACCAACTTCTTAGAAGACACTACATTGCTCTCAAAGCACAAAGCAAT
The DNA here is from genome assembly GCF_047967505.1 of Dipteris shenzhenensis. Classification (NCBI taxonomy): domain Eukaryota; kingdom Viridiplantae; phylum Streptophyta; class Polypodiopsida; order Gleicheniales; family Dipteridaceae; genus Dipteris; species Dipteris shenzhenensis. Next base: position 5,148,573 of record NC_141605.1, read on the forward strand.
CTTAAAAGCTCTAGCTGGTCATGATGCCAACATAATTTTTTGAGGACATCTTACAAAATTATTATAAGTGTCAAAGCACACTAGATGACTTGCATAGTTGAATATGTGTCTGAGTACAAGACAACGAATGGGATTAAAAAAAAACTTAGAAATCCATAAATCATGCATTTTGTCCATGTTAATCAACATAAAGACTGAACACACTTCTACCATGACAATTGTCTTTTATATATTCCATTTAAGAATTTTTAGGAGATCCTATTGCAAAGAGATAAAACATGGCATGATGCATACAAAGAGAACAAAAACATTATCAATCGAAACAAAGAGAAGTTTAATAAGATAATATTTTAATTAGCAATGATAACAAATCAGCACAATCACTTAGCAACAAATAAAGCCAACGATGTAGCTATGATATTGGATTGGATATGGTAGTACATAGAAGTGAGCCTATCAGCAATCATTCAATGCACAAGACCTACAAAGACTTGGAAACATAATGACAAACACCCAAGAACAAAGTTCACAACAAGCTGCATACATTGCCTTACCATTGCCACTTTCAAGCTCCTTGAGGAAATTCATCTTTATCAACACCAACTTCTTGGAAGATAGGACACTCCTATCACAGTGCAAAGCAAGCTTACAAGCTCTAGCTAATCATGACACTAACATATTCATTGAGGAGACCATACAAAAATATTACAAGTTCTAAAGCACGTTAGGTGACATTTGCTTTTTAGTAGAATATGTGTCCGAGTACAAGACAACAAATGGCAGACTAAAAAACTTAGAAATCTATACATCATTCATTTTATCCACTTCAATCAATAAAAATACCCAACACACTTCTACCATGAAATTTTCTTTTATATATTCCATTCAAAAAAATTTAGGAGACCCTATGAGGAAGAGATAAAACATGGGATGATGCATACAAATAGAACACAAATATCATTAATCAAAACAAAGATAATATCAAGTAAGATAATAATCTGATTAGCAATGATAATGAATCAACACAATCATTAGCAATAGATAAAGCCAATGATGGTGTTATGATATTGGATTGGATATGCTAGTATATAGAATTGAGCTTAACAACAACTATTCAATGCACAAGACCTACAAATTCACGCCTCAATTGGATGACTTAAATTCAATTAGGAAATTAAAACCAACAATGACTACTCTATGATGACATAATGCTGTAAAAAGTATTAGAGCTTCAAAAATCTATGCATCTCTTCTTGATGAGTGGTGTCGACACAAGCAATATATTTGTGCTTTGCATTAAATTCCAAGGACCTATTCAACACTACACACACACAATCGAGAAAGAAATTGATATTACAATGACACTACTCATAGCCTACACAAGAAAAGCTGCATTTAACATAGGTGGCACACCGATTCACTTAGCATTGCACCTCCCATTAATGACTTAAACATCAACAAATCTAATAGCCAAGCAACCAAACAACCTTAGTTCATTGTATAAGAACATAAAATTGGTTATTTTTGGTAAAGTATCACGGATTGGACAATAGATGTTAACTTAATCGACACCCACATTTAATTAATCAAGCACAATCATACAAAACCATTTAGTGGCCTTGACATCATATTCTATGGTGACCCTTACCAAGCAAGTCCTGCTAGAGATAATTGGATATTCAAAACAATAATATGCCCAACGATTCTCATAATGACTCACACTAGCAAAATCAAATTCTATGCTATGAGCTAACAACAACAATGCAACAAAAAGACAACAAATTCATAGAAGTCTTGAATAGAATTAAAATTGGCCAACAAACTAATGAAACTTAGATTATATAAATAACACATTTCATAGGAAGCCCAAGCTAAACACTCCTCTTCTTCATGAATGCTTAGAAAGAAAACTAGAATCATCATATATTTGAGAAACTACCTTGAACATTGCACATCCTATAAGCAATTGACATAAAACACAAAACATGCAGTAAATAGGCACCCAAAGATGCATAGGCAACAGCTGGACATTTGCACTCAAACTAGGGATGATAGTAGGTAACAGACACATTCTAGTTGGCCTCATCAATGGTGCTAATGGTATCTTTAAAATTGCAATGGGCTGGATTCATCATTTCCTAAGTAGTAATATAGGTTCAAAAGATTGATATGAAAATCGACATTTGTACAATGAAGAAACACCACTAGCATGGATACCACTAAATCAAATCACTACAAATTTTCAAATTGGCAAAAATTCATTGGATATAATGACATGAAAGCCATTCCCAATACGACCACCTAATGCAAGAACAATATATAGATCCCAAGGACTGTCAATGGCAAGCGTAGCATTTGACCCCCAAAACATTCAAACCCATGGATTCGCATGCATAGCTCTTTCTAGAATTGCATCCATGGAGCATCTATTCTTATTCTCAGCAAGCTAGAAAACATGCACATAAAAGTAGATACCAATGCTCTAAAAAAAAATTCATGGCTACAAACAACTGCAAAGTGGGAATGTCTCCAAAGGCAAACACCAACATAAAAGAAATCCTCACATCATGATCAAATCATTGAATACTATCTCATTAACTGCATCGAATAAGAAATACTAGTAGACAACAACCTTGGGCCTATCGAGATCTTATGTTTACGAGTGGCAAGAAACAACTAGATAGCGGACCCTCTCTTACCTAGCTTCAACAACCTAAGTTGCTTCAATGGATATAGAATATTGGTCCTATATGCAGAAAAACAATGACTAATTTGCAGGCACAATGATAGCAAACAAAGGCATAGAGCTAATAAGCAGCACCTTCAAAAACCAAATTATTTAACAAAAGCACATGATTGGAATATACAAATCACCTTCTTCTTGCATAAAAAATAAAAAATAAAAAATATACAAATCACATAAAATAAACATGAACAAATTCATACCTTTCTAAAGGACACTTTGGCAATAATGGACAACATCAAGACATGCATAATTCTCAAAGACTAATAGCCAAAGTGCAACACACGCATCCAAGATCTCACCAAGACCCTCTGACAGCAATCGTGCATCCAAGCGATCAATGAACCAATAATAATATACTGGCAATCCATATTGGACATGTGGGGATTAAAGGCCACTGTGCCTTAACCCCAGTTATGTACAATGTTCAAACACACACACACGCGCGTGCACACACAAACACACACACACACATACACATACCATATATATATATATGGATGACATAGAAGATTAGGGTGTTCTGCACCCATCAAAAAGTTGTGTGGCTCTAGACTTCTGTCTGTCTGTCTCTCTCACCCTCTTCCATTTCGCTTCCATTGAGAGCACTCTCAAACAACTGGTATCAAAGCTTGGGTGGTCTATTTGCTGCTTGTGGGTGGTCTAGCTATTCTATTTGCTGCTTGTGGGTGGTCTAGCTAAGCTTATGTGTGAGCCTAGATCATGAAGTCTACTACTACATCTCTATGGGAGGAAGGAGAAGCTCTATGGGTAGCTTTACCTGCATCTTGGTGTGCAAAACCTTGAAAAGAGTGCAGGGAGATGTTTTCTCTTTATGGGTGATGATTTTTGCTTAGGATTACCTCATGGGTATTGTGGGTGCTACCGTTTCCTATTCTTGGACTCTCTAACTTATCTTGTGAGCTCAAAATCCAATTTGTTTTCTTCTTGAGCCTTTGGCATCCCCTACTATGAAATATCTCGTGAATTTCCATTGCCTTCCAAAGCTCTTCCAAGCCTCCATCTAGCTTTTGAGAAGCCCGAGAGAAGTACCAGGAGTAGAAAAAACCCACTAGAAGCAATCATTTTGGATTTTTAAAGCTCTTGTAAGCTCTGGATGCCCGAGATTCGGATACAATCCCACAAACCACCATTTTCCATTTAGTCTATTCTGGTGGATCAGGGATGTGGGCCAGAACTATTGCCTATGAATTTCAAGGTGATTCGATGAAGCATTCGGGGAGTTAAAGATCTCTGCACTGAAGATTTTTGTCTTTGTTATAGTTTCATCATAGTTTTTTACACAGGTGCCACGTGGCATTATCTACTAAGGTTGCATCTGCTAAGGTTTTAATTGCTGGTAAATTGCAAGGGTTGACTCCCCGTTTCACATCCATGGTGGCTGGGATTTCGGAGTTCTAACTTAAGAGAGATATTTGCAGATTGTCTTGCTAATTTCCATTATGTAGTGATGCCCATGTTTTGAGGCATCTCAGGTTCTATTTTCACTAGCAATCATTGCCATAGCACTGTGATGTTTTGGGCATACCTTATGCAGATCACTTTGGTTGCAGTTTGAGCCATGTGTGCTCATTCATGGTGTGCATTGCTTTACAGGACATTTGGATGCATTACAATCCTTGTTGGATGCACTAATAGGACTAGATTGCCTTTTGGCATGCTTTATTGATGGATGTTTAGCACACATATGCTATTTTATGCTGAGGGACAGCTTTGACACATTGCAGTTGATGCACTGATAGTGCTATGCTCTCTTGGATGAGACATTATTGATGCTTATGCCCATGGGCAGTGTTTATGCTTGAGGCATTTGGCTCTTATTGTCATTCGGTTTGTCATCGTTTTGTCATTGTAGGTGGACATTTTCTTTTGGGCCAAATTTGCTTATATGGATGCATAGTATATACAGACGAGTCAGTTGCACTTTTTGATGCTTTGAGCCTTTGAGGTTTGGCGATATTACCTTCCATTGTGGCATACATGTTTGGGTGCACCTAGTATTTGGTGTTTCTCTCTTGCAGGCATTATCATTTGGAGTTTTGCTTTATTTGCATCATGGCATCCTCTTCCATGTCTAAAAAGGAGTTTTTCAGCATTAAAAAGTTTGATGGGACAAACTTTTCTTTGTGGAAAGAACAGATAAGGGATGTGCTTATTCAAAAGAAGCAGATTAAACCCTTGGAAAAACCCTTGGAAGGGATTGTAGCTAAGCCTACAGCTATGTTTGAGGATGTGCTTTTGGGGTCCTTTAGTATTGTTTATGGTTTTGCTACAAGTTTTGTGTCTATTGTCAATTGCATGTAGGATATGTGTGTCACCTAGCGACATACCACAAATTTTAGGGATAAGATTGATAGATTTTTCCTTGTTGGTGTCTATAATTTCTTTGTGGTCAATTTACATGTCATGCTATGTAGACATGTTATCATTTAGTATTGGCTCCATAGTGTGAAATGGTAAAAAAAGCATGCATAGATATCTATAGTAGTTCTCATGGATGTACATGTTAAAGCATATTATTGGGGTTGTTTCTTTTTTTGTGTTTTCTACCATAGATTGTGTAGTCACTAGCGTAGCTTGCCAAACAAATTGTGTGGAGGCAAGGGTTAGACTGCAAGTATTTAGCAACAATGTCTTCAAAGAAGATGTCTATGCTCTCAGGGTGTAATTGTTTCAATTGTTCTCACTGCTTTAATAGCAAGGTGTGCTCTTCGGGGGGATTCGTGTTAATGTATTGGAACTCCCTTGTGGAGCTTGTGAATGGCAACAAGAGCGCCAAGTACACTACTTGCTGATAACTTATGTGCTAAGTGTTTAGTATTGTGTTGCCAATGTGCCGAATGCGCTCACTTGTAGGAACATTCGAATGTATGCTTTGAGATAACGATGCTTTCACTGCTTTTGTTGTTTCTTTATCGATTTTCATAATGTAGGATGTGCAATAAGCAGTAGTGCCATGGGGTTTAGAACAAATTAAGCATCTGTGTTTGGGCCCCAAAGCTTCGACAAAGCTGGGTTGACATTATTTGTTTACATGTCCTTCAGATGTCTCTTTAAGAATAAGATTGAAGGGTTGTAAAGTCAAGACATATTCTTCCTCCAATAAAGGTGGCATAGGAATGAGTTGTAATCTAAGAGCAATGTGGAGTCCTTCGTTAAGAATGAATTAATATGTTTCATGTTTTGGAAAATATGTGGTTGTCATATGTGATGTCTAGAGGAAGTAAGATTTGTGTTTTCACCACACGGGCTCAAGGAAATCCAAATCCACATATTTTATTCTTTTTGTAACAAGATTTATGATGTTTGTGTGCTTAGATTTCAGTTTGTGGCATTAGGAGAAGTGAAATGTTAGTAGTGATGTAAGTGTCCACAAAAACCTTAGTTTTTGTGTTTGTAGATGTCGCAAGAGTTGGCACCTTATTTATCCAAAGGAGTCCATGATCATGTTGGCTTCCTCTATTTTGTAACTCTATTACGAAGAAGAAGTCGTTGATTGTACCAAGTATGCTACTATCTTTTCTTAATAAGGTTCTCAATGCTTTGAATTTGTGAACATTGTATTAGGTAGTTGTGACCGGGTCTTGGATTAGTTGTCGTGCTTGTATGTTTGGATTTAGCTCCACCATTGGGTTCTACTTTGCAAACAATTCATCAAGGGTTCCCACAACCTTTTTGCAGATGAGAGAGCAATGTAGAAACATGGGGGACCTAGAGGCATTAACATTGCAAAGAGATTCTTCTTCAAATGATGTTTGTAGTCTGTGGAAGTGGAGTTGTGTGAAGCCAAAATAGCAAATCTTGGGTTGTAGAAGTTTTTCTATGTTTGTATCTAAAAGTGTGTCCTTTACTTGGAATGTTCCCCCTTTAGTTTGTGCTTTTCATAGATGTGGACAACATTTGTTGCACATGAATTAGAGGTTTTCTATACAAAGCACAAGTCAACGATCTACGTTGGTTAGCTCTCAATATGTAATATCTTGATATGAGGTGCACTTTGGAAGGCTATAATTGTGTTGTACCCCAAAGAATAGGTTGGGAAATACAAGCTCCTCACAAAATTTGTCCTTAAAAACTCTTACTCGGGAAAACCCTTCGGAAGGAGCTCCAACTAAAGTTTGGTCTTCTAAATCAATCATTTTTTGGCTTATACATATCCCATGGATTAAAGTGTTAGTTTCAAGTTCTTCTTCTTGTAATTGGGAAGGCTCTGTTTTTAGTAGCTCATTAAGTGTCAATATTGTCAGTGTGGGTCACACAATGCTACTCATGTAGCTATGTCTATAGGAAACCTTCTGTTTGATTTAAGAGCAACATTGTCATCTAGACTTAGAAATCTTGGCAACACATGTTGAGCTCTATCAATGTCCGCAAAGACATCTCAACAGTCCCATTGATAGGGCAACATTTTGTACTTGATAAAAACTCTTAGGATCCACAACAAGCGCATGGAAACTTAGTGTGTCTAAAATTTGCTTTGCATATTGTTCTTCTGGTACAAAAGTGCCCCTTTTCCCTCTTGCCTCTAGTAAGTTTTGTTGGCTGATTTGCTAGTTGCTTGTCTTCAAATTGTGGTTTGGAAACATCAAGCTAGATGGTGCAACATTAGGTGCGATGTTGATATCAATGGTTGAGGTATTCTTCCTTCTCATATTGTATATATTGTTTAAGATACCTTGCATTGTGCAGTTTCCTTTGAAGTAGGTGCTGATTTTAGCAAGAAAAGTCTACCGTTACCTAATAGGAGGACCTTAGAAAGTTTTACCCCATCGTAGCATAGCAATGATATTTTGCATATTACTATGGATGAGGATCGTTCAAGTATATCAACAAACAATAAGACATGCCTAGAATTGCATCTACTTTTACCTAAAAGGAGGACCTTAGAAAGTTACCCTATCATAGCATAGCAATGATATTGTGCATTGTACTATGGATGAGAATAGTTCAAGTATATTAACAAACAATGCATGATATCTTGAGGGCATTACCTTGAGGGCATTATGAGCCAATCCTCTAACATAATCAATAGTCAACAAGTGCTTAGCTCCATAACTAGACATTGAGTTGAAGATGCGCCAAAGACTATCAAGTGTATTGGATTTCAACATAATATGCTCATACATCATACTTAGTATTTGTTCATATGTAAGAGTAGGAAAGAATTACAAAAGACACATGAAGGTATTTGTATTTGTTGGGATTCTTAAGATCAAAACTTAAGTTCTTTTCCAATTGTTTTTTTGCAAGAAGATGATGTACGTCCATTGATTTAAATAAAGACTATATTGACAATGAGGCCATGACTTGTAATTGTTAAATGAGCAAAATTAAATTGTTAGCACTTGCACAAATAAGTGGCAAGAACATTATATTGAGAGGGGAGAGTACAATAGGTGTTTGGTTCCAATGCAATCACAAACCCAAATCTATTTATAGTAAAACTCCCACTAGGTTTGGTGCTTCTAAGTTTTGTGCATGCGCTTAGAGCATCTTCTTTATACAATTGAAGCAACAGACAATCTAACCAAAGAACGGTGTTACTCCCACTAGGTTTGGTGCTTGCATATCAGCTACATTTGGCTCATCATTTCCACCAATGGATGATCCATCATTTTCTCTAGAAGCATAACTGTGCTCCTTTCCACCAATGGATAATCCATCATTTGCTCTTGAAGCGTAACTGTGGGAGCACCTAGTGGCACCATTTTTCGCACATTTAGTGCATGGACAACTTGCTATCTATCAACATCTATAGGTGGATTTACATCCTGGAAAGTGATTCTCCTCATTTCCACATCCCTCAGGGGTGTCTTATGCATCTTCTTCTCATTGAAGACCACATCACCACATCATGGCTATGTATGATCCTCTTTGCTTCTAGATCCCAGAGACAATAGCCCATCTCTCCACTTTCACCATAACCCAGAAAGATGCATTTCCTAGACTTTGGATCTAGCTTCTTCCGAAGCTCTTTTGGCACATGTGCATATGCCTTATACCCAAATATACACAATTGAGAGTAAGAGGGCTTCTTGCCACTCCATGCCTCTCTAGGAATACCACCATCCAAACTCTTACTAGGTGATCTATTGATCACATGTATTGCAGTCTTCATTGCCTTAGCCCAAAAACCACTAGAAAGACTTGCATTGGAAAGCATACATTGCAACCTTTCCTAAATGGTTCAGTTCATCTTTTCTACAACTGGATTTTGCTCTAGAGTATGAGGGGACATGAGCTCCCTCTTGATCCCACATGTATCACAAAAATGTTGAAAGTCATGAGAGAGATACTCTCCACCATTGTTAGCCCATAGGCATTTAAGCATTCTATCTCATTGATTTTCAACTGAAGCTAATAATTTCTGAAATACCTAGAACACATCTCTCTTTTGAGCTATCGCATAAGCCCACACTTTCCTAGTTGCATCATCAATGAATGTCACATAGTATTCAGTCCCACCTGATGACCATGTAGGCATGGGACCACATACATCTGAATGCACCAAATCAAGCCTTTCAAGCTCTTTCTTTCCCCTTCTTTTATGGGCTGATTTAGTTTGCTTCCCATAGAGACAGTGCTCACAAAAATTCAAAATAAGAAAGACTCAAAGGCAGTACATAACCCAAACAACATAAGAGATTTATTCCATTCTACCCCAATCGGCAATGCCACAAAAAAGTACTTGGCTGCTCAGTTATTGCAACAACATGATCAAACACCCCTGATACATGTAAGGGATATAGAGTCCCACACATGGCACCCCTAGCCAAAAGCATAGAGTCCTTATGAATTTTCCAACTTCCAAAACCAAAGATGGTATGAAAACTAGCATCATCTAGCTGACCCATTGAAATGAGACTCTTGGTCAGCTTAGGCACATGTCTTACATTTTTCAAAACAAAAGCAGACCCATTTGCAAAAGAAAACTTTATGTCACCTACTCCCACTATGTCACATGCATAGTTATTTCCAAGATGCACACAACTTGTCTTTCCACAATCATAAGTAGAGAACCATTCCCTATGGGGAGTAACATGGAATGAAGCACTAGAATTCAAAATCCAATCCTAGGAATATGCATCATCTGAAGCGATAAACAACTATGCAAGTAGACTAGAGATGAAGAGGGTAGACTAGACATGAAGAGAATGTCATTGTCACTATTATGAGTGGCTTCATTGATATTCTCGATCTTCACTTTTCCTTTGTCCTCCCTTGGACTCTTTTTCTTCTTATTTGCACCCCAGTTTGCATTCTTTTTCTTATCCTTTTGCTCTCTTTTCAGCTTGTAGCAATCATTTTTCATGTGGCCCTTCTTGCCACAATGGTAACTCTCAATGTTCCATGCCCTGGATTTGCTTCGAGAGATTCTTGTTTCTTGGGACTTTCCTCTTGAACTGTGATCTGCACATTTAACATTGCATCCTGCTTGTTGCCATCCATAGACTTCCGTTTAATCTCCTTGGCCAACAAGCTACCCATGACATCATCAAACTTTAGTACTCTAGCAAGTGCAGAGTTACTGACAGTTGTACAGAAGGTATCCCAAGACGATGGCAATGAACATAAGAGGAATATTGCCTTAGTCTCCGCAACAAAATTCAACTTCAGTGCCTGAAGCTGGTTGAAAATATTATTAAATTGATTCAAGTGAGAAGCAATGGAGACCCCTTCATTCATTTGTAGCTCAAACAACCTTTGAGGTAAATTTTATTAGAGGCAATTTCCTTCTCATAAGTGGCACATAATATTTTCCACAAATCTTCCATAGTATACTCATTTACTACTATGAAATAAACTGATTTTGCAAGGAAGTCTAACAGTAGACTTTGCTAATGCATCCAGCTCACGCAACTTGGATAACTATGATGGGCTTGTTATAACCCATCGTAGCTAGGACAATACATAGATCTCAAGAACTATCGATGGACTACGTAAGCACTTCTTTGCTTGCTACAACATCTTCTTTAAATGGTTCAACCTTCAACAACCACAATAATAATAGGGAATTTTAACATCAACTACAACAATTTTAACACAAGTCTTACAACATAATAGGGGATTTTAACATCAACTACAACAAGTTTAACATAAGCAAAACACAACTTCTTACATCCATGACACATAAAAGTATGACACAACTCATAGTTAAACCACAACCATCCATGGATCAATATTGACCACATATGGACCAACAAACCAAACCAACATGAACACTTTGGAACTAACTTCATTTATTGGTTTGAACACTCTCTCATTTACACAAACCTTCGACTCCGTACAAGGCAGGCCTTATGAATGTAATTTACCTTGTTCATAGATCTAAATACCTTCATACTTTTAATAAATGTCGATGCCACACATTTAATAAAGGCCGACAAACTCTAAACATTAAACCACCTTAGATTTTCATGGTTTTACCATTTTAGCATCACCACAAAAGACACAGAGACCTCACCACCGATTGAGGAGATGAAAATCATCTCATCAACATCCAAAAGAAGGCAACAATAAGTGTGGATTTCAAAGTTCCACCATCATTGCTTCATAAAAGCAAAACATCATTTTCTACAGTGCATGAACTTTAGTCTTTTCTCCTACAGCATGGTATAAATAGGGACATCCTCATGCCCATCATGTTCTCTCGTCTTCCCCAATTTGTAGCTAAAACTTCCTATAATATAAATATTCAGGGTAATGCAAGAATGTGATGTAACTATCTAACCCCTCATTGAGCACTACTAACGTGGTCCATTGTCCATGTAAGAGAGCTTCCCCATGGTGGCTAGCAGAGCTAGTCCAGCCCCACTAACAAGTAAATTTGCACGTCCTATAGTACTTGGATTGTTGAAACTCAGACATGCATTGCTAGTTCAACCGGCTTGTTTGAGGCACTAGCGTAGCAATGCAACGCCCAAGCATTGTCATCGGCTTAAGTACTTTCACCTTCCATCATATTCGTCAACCAGTCTGTAAAACCCCTCTCAAACATCATACATGTCACTTTGAGATCAGGCTAAGCTAGCCCGTTACTACCATACTAGGTTGAGCATTACAATGTTGAGCTTTGAGCCTTGTAGCTTGTCCTCTAATGTATTTGGAGGCTAAGGAACATCTTGGCTGAAAAACCAAGTGTGACTTCTTCCCATGATCTCCCTAAGGGACGAAAAGAGCATGATGTCACTCCCCATTTGTTAATGATATAAATCAAACCTTCCCCACCCTAGTCCCCACTTTATTCTTTAATGGGACATCCCTTCACTATCCCTATTAAATGATTTTTTGTTTTTTGTGGAAAATATGATTAAATTAAATTTAAAAAAAGGAATTACAAAATAGGAAAAACATCCAAACTTAATATGGACTACCAGCTTTGACAACAAACAGCAACTCCTAATAGGAGTGAGCATAATATGCTGCGACATTTAACACCCTTCTTTGGATAAGCTCAACCAAGCTAGTAGGCACCTTCCCTTGCCTAAATATCAGATTATTACATGCCTTCCATACCTTTGTAATCACAAAAGATTGTACCAAGTTCCAAATGTGAACATGGGAGTTCAAACAATGATGCCTATCACCACACAAAGCACTTGGGGTAGCAACCCAAATACGTTTGACGCGAATTCTCCAAACGAATAGATCATCATGAGTTGCATACTTCTTCCAGGCCTGCTTTGTGAGCTAAGTAAATATCAAGTGAGCAAACTTTGAGAAAATCCTGGAGCCGAGACAAGTCCTTCCCATTAGGATACAACTAGCCGTGCAAATCAATTGCTCTAATAGGGAGAAAACTTATAGCTAGTGTCTTTAGTTCGTGCTAATGTGGACGAAAGGATAACCTTTAAATCAAAATCATGCATGATACCCTCTATGTCTTGAGTCCCAGATCCATGTAGTAACTCTTTAGTTGCCTTGCTACCCGAGGATTGATTGGATGGGAGCAACATGATTGTGCAATGCACAAGCATTGATCCAAATGTTAAGGGCCAACGACCTATCCCCTTTAAGATGGACAACACCTCTCCAAGTTACATTATCACCAATCTATACTATTTCTTAAGGAGGAAGGGAGGCAAGAATGTCCCACGTGTCGTGTGGAGAGGGAGTTGCAAGAATGTGCCACATGTCATGTGGAGAGGGAGTTGAAGGGGAGCTTGGGAAGAAGTAGAAAGGAGGTTTCGATAGGACAAGGCACATTTTGAAATTTGAATTTGGCGCTCTTTCTTCTCGGTTGACCACCTGCCCTCCATTGCCTTGCAGCCCACGACTCCTACAAGAGAAAGGCTTTAGTGATTTCTCCCCTTGCCCAGTTAATCTGCCATAGCCACCAGCTCCCTTGCATTCAATTTGCCATGAACTTTCTGCAAGGCTGAGAGACTCCTCACCCCACAAGCAAGACATGAACGACAGCTTGCAAGCAAAGAACAAGGGCGAAGTTTTTGAGCACATGATATCTCTCCTTAACGGTGCGAGGGATTGCAGGGTAGCTATCTATCCATTTTTCTCCCCGTTGGTCTGAAAATGTGGTAGCAGTGGGAAGGTTCAGAGCGATGGTGAGGGAAGGGGTAATCAACAGCAGCGGGGAATGGAGGTCTGGAGGTTGGAACGATGGTGGATACGGTGCCATGGCTGACGGTGGGAGCGAGAACAATGGGGACAGGGAGCTTCCGAGGGTGGTGGAGCTGGGGGATGAGACGGACGTGGGAGGTTCGCCATTGTTGTGATGTTGATCACAAGTTGCAAGTCGCACCTGAAATTTCCAATCCAAGCTGTGAAGTCTCCCTCAGCCAAGGTAGACAAAGCAACTCACGCAAGCTCCACATGACAAAAGCAAATAAGAACCACCTGGCCAACCCATGGCGAATCAAAGTCACGTAATGGATGTAGCCGATCTTCGCCAACCTTGCAGTGGAAGAGATTGGAAAGCGCTATCAAACTTCAACCTCTATCTACTGTTATCGAGAACATCTTGCAGTCCAGGAGATCTGATCAGAGGTGCCAAAATCAAGACCATGGATGGATCCACGGACGTTTGTGTGCAGCAGCGTCATTTCCAAGTTTGCTCACAGGTTTTTTCGAAATGCAAAGAAATAACAGTTTTATGATTTGCTGATGAAGTTGTAGCGGTTATCTCCTGAGGGTTTTTCTTCCTGCCAAAGCAAAGTCAAGGAGTGATTCTAGCGCTCGATGGGTGCTGCATTCTCTAACGTTCATGGGGAGGGAGAAGATTGGGAAGAACACAAGTGCCGAGCGAACCTCAAAAACCTTGCAAGAATGCTGCTAGAGACAGTCGTGCTATCGGCAAGAGATCTGCCTCTCCCTTCATAGTCACCTCACAGATCTCAGTAGCACCTAGCCCAGCTGAGCTTGAGAATTATTCATCGCCACGTACCCCTGCAAACTGAGGCTCGACCAACGAGAAGATCTCTTTGTAGACCCCTCGAACGACTGCAAAAATGCCGAATTCTCCATTGCTCACAAATAGGGAGGTGGCAGATTTGTGAGCAAGGCTATTGATGGATCTAAGGAGCTAGCGATGGAGACACAAGGAGGGCATGGTGGAGTCACTCAAGTCTACAATGAGACCTCCACTGTAGCTGCAAAAGATGGTGTGGCGCAAGAAACACTCAGGGCGTTGGCCAAGGACCTTGATACCCATCACCCCATCTTCTCTGAAATCTGCCTCGATATTTCAACACCAATGACCGGGAAACTCCTTGGTCGATTTCTAGGAAAAGCTTGAGGTGGGGAGATCGCTGGTGCACAACTGCATGTAGCTCACTGTCTAGCACCCCATTCAGAAACTTCCCTACAACAAAGCCATCTCGAAGTTGAGACGGCTTTAGGAATGCTACGTTTGCAGCATGTACATGAATACCAGCTAGTTCTACAATAGTAATAGAAGCTGTGAGAATCAGTCGATCTAACGACCCACTTATAGGGCGCCAGTGATCAAAATACATCTCTTCTCATGGAGTGGGTTAGTCAAGCTGATAGAACTAGAGACCATGCTGCTACAGGTAATGATCATGTCTAGAGGCAAGTTGGAGCAAATGTATAGCCAGTACTTGAGTTTGTGGTAGGTCTTGATGATACAGTCAGCCAAGTGAAGTTGCTTCTCTTCTCTGGCAAGGAGAAGATGGTTGCAATAGTTGGAGGCATGGGTGCGATCATATCGACAACGCTGCATCCTTGGTGTAGGAGGCAAGCAGATAACAGTCATCATTGCCTATTACACCAACATTGAGGAGGCAAATGAACCATCCTTTGAGCTCTACAAATTAGCGATGGGATCAAGGGAGGTGCCTCCAAAGCCAGTGTTGGAAGATTTGTAGAGCAATGAGTATCACTAGCCATGGGCTGATTCTTGGGTGGAAGAAGGTTTTTGAAAGAATTATTCACTTCCTTAGCAATCCTACTTGCTTACCAAATTTTGCATTACTGTTGTCCCCTTAATTTTTTACAAAAATTGGAGTCAATGAGTCTGGTATCTTTCTTGACTTTGAAATTTAATTGTTGTTGGGTGCCGAGTTTGATAGCTATTGCTTCTATGAACAATGTCTCCAAATGTTTGTGGGAGGGCACCAAACTTGCAAAAAGTTGTACAATGTGTTGCCCACTATTCAGGAGCTGAAGTGGATGGTTCTACCTGTGAATTAGGCAACTACATTTATGTCAATGTACACATCCAAGTGTTGATGCTTGAGCTAACATTATGCTAAAGTTGCATACATTGTGGTTGCTTGAAACGTTGGAGAGGATGTGAGAGGGAGAAAACGCCTCAACCTCTCTATATACCCAACTAATCATGTGCCAACCATTTCCATTTGCGGACATGTCCATATCCTACATAATCAGTACATAATGCATGCTTTTAATGTTGCCGAGAAGGGCACCACATGGTGGCAATGATTGGATGCCTTTGTGGGCAGCGAGGGAAAAAGAAAGAGAGGGGGTTGCCACATGGGCAAGCACCTCATAGCAGAGCAAGGGGACTACCACATGGGCAGCACATGGGTAGCCATGTGTGCAACACAAGAAATGAGTACCTGGCACCAAGATGGACAACAACAGGCTGCGTAAAGAGACTGAGAAAGACCACGATGTTGTCAGCATGGGTACAACTTGGTACGGATGCTTGGAGCAGACTATATAGAGGTCCACATGGCCTGCTGACAAAAGGCGGATCCAAGGCAGGAAGGAGGTGTACTGTGGTGCAGATCTATAGGTGTCTGGCAAACCCTTAGGACTTGCATTGGACCATGGTTTGGGGCAGAAAAGGCCCTAAACAAATGGCAGGGAAGATAGGCGAGGGTTATGGGCAGGTGGCAGGCCTACAATAGGCCCTGGGATAGGGCAGATATGCGAGGCACCCAGGTGGCCAAGAGCAACAGTAAAAGGGCTGGCCATGGGGCCTTAGATAGAGCCCTATTGGGTCAGCCCAGTGGGTAGGCCAGCCAATAGGGGGGCTGCTGGGTTGGCCCATTTCCCCCTACTGGATGGGTTGGTTTTGGGCCTTATGAAAGGGCCCCTTTTGGGGCTCATAAGGCATCACTTGGAGCAAGAGTAGAAAGGCCTGCAATAGGCCCTAGGATAGGGCAGGTGGCAGGCCTACAATAGGCCCTGGGATAGGGCAGATATGCTAGGCACCCAGGTGGCCGGGAGCAGCACTAAAAGGGCTGGCCATGGGGCCTTAAATAGAGCCCTACTAGCTCAGCCCAGTAGGCAGGTCAGCCAATAGGGGGATGCAGTGATCTGTGGGTGTGCCTTGAAAGAGTGGGAGATGTAGAGAGAAAGAGAGAAGGAGAGAGTGATGGAAGCAGTGAGGAAAGGAGAGAGTGATGGAAGTCTGCAGAGCCCGTGGCCATGCTGGCTATAGCCAGCACACATTGCCATGCAAGCAACCACATTAGCTGCCACATAGGTAGCCAAGTCGGCTGTCACATAGGTAGTCAACGACAGTAGACAATCATACAGACAGCACCACATTAGTGCACAATAGCCACATCAGCAACATGGCAGTCGGTGATTGGAGCAGATGCAGCCCGACCAGCTTGGTCGAGACAGATTTGGCCAAGGGGTTGCTTGCCTTGGTCGGTCATTTCTAAGGCCCAAGGGAGCCTATAAAAGGTAGCCACCTTGGCCTCTTTCGTCATTCACTTCCAGGGTTGAAGAGTGCAGCCAACAGTAGTATTTTGCAGCTGAGGTCAGGCTAGGAATAGGAGCAGCGAATCTGGTTCATCCTTGGCATCTTCCAGGCCCAGGACATCTTCCAGGCCCCTTCATTTTGGACAGCAGCAGTAGCATTAGGGTCTGCATCAAAGCATCCCTCTTCTGCTTATCTACAGTGAGGGTTTATCCCTCCATACAGTACTTATTCTTTGAGTTGTATTCAGCCCTATTGGGAAACATTTATGTTGGCAATGGGCAGGTCACCTCCCCATTTGTAAGTTCCCAAATGAGGAGAGCATGGGGGAGGTGGACCTAGGGCCAGGGCTACCACATGAGCATTTGATTGGATGCCTTTGTGGGCAGCATGCCCCGAGGGAAAAAGAAAGAGAGGGGGTTGCCACATGGGCAAGCACCTCACAACAGAGCAAGGGGACTACCACATGGGCAGCACATGGGTAGCCATGTGTGCAACACAAGAAATGAGTACGTGGCACCAAGATGGACAACAACAGGCTGCGTAAAGAGACTGAGAAAGACCACGATGTTGTCAGCATGGGTACAACTTGGTACGGATGCTTGGAGCAGACTATATAGAGGTCCACGTGGCCTGACAAAAGGCGGATCCAAGGCAGGAAGGAGGTGCAGCTGTGGTGCAGATCTATAGGTGTCTGGCAAACCCTTAGGACTTGCATTGGACCACGGTTTGGGGCAGGACAGGCCCTGGACAAATGGCAGGGAAGATAGGCGAGGGTTATGGGCAGGTGGCAGGCCTACAATAGGCCCTGGGATAGGGCAGATATGCGAGGCACCCAGGTGGCCAAGAGCAACAGTAAAAGGGCTGGCCATGGGGCCTTAGATCTCTGAGCCCTATTGGGTCGACCCAGTGGGTAGGTCAGCCAATAGGGGGGCTACTGGGTTGGCCCATTTCCCCCTACTGGATGGGTTGGTTTTGGGCCTTATAAAAGGGCCCCTTCTGGGGCTCATAAGGCATCACTTGGAGCAGCAATCCAAGAGTAGAAAGGCCTGCAATAGGCCCTAGGATAGGGCAGGTGGCAGGCCTAAAATAGGCCCTGGGATAGGGCAGATATGCTAGGCACCCAGGTGGCCAGGAGCAGCAGTAAAAGGGCTGGTCGTGGGGCCTTAAATAGAGCCCTATTGGCTCAGCCCATTAGGCAGGTCAGCCAATAGGGGGATGCAGTGATCTGTGGGTGTGCCTTGAAAGAGTGGGAGATGTAGAGAGAAAGAGAGAAGGAGAGAGTGATGGAAGCAGTGAGGAAAGGAGAGAGTGATGGAAGTCTGCAGAGCCCATGGCCATGCTGGCTACAGCCAGCACACATTGCCATGCAAGCAACCACATTAGCTGCCACATAGGTAGCCAAGTCGGCTGTCACATAGGTAGTCAACGACAGCAGACAATCATACAGATAGCACCACATTAGTGCACAATAGCCACATCAGCAACATGGCAGTCGGTGATTGGAGCAGATGCAGCCCGACCAGCTTGGTCGGGACAGATTTGGCCAAGGGGTTGCTTGCCTTGGTCGGTCATTTCTAAGGCCCAAGGGAGCCTATAAAAGGTAGCCGCCTTGGCCTCTTTCGTCATTCACTTCCAAGGTTGAAGAGTGCAGCCAACAGTAGTATTTTGCAGCTGAGGTCAGGCTAGGAATAGGAGCAGCGAATCTGGTTCGTCCTTGGCAACCAACCGATCCAGTAGGGGGAAATGGGCCAACCCAGCAGCCCCCCTATTGGCTGACCTACCCACTGGGCCGACCCAATAGGGCTCTATCTAAGGCCCCATGACCAGCCCTTTTACTGCTGCTCTTGGCCACCTGGGTGCCTAGCATATCTGCCCTATCCCAGGGCCTATTGTAGGCCTGCCACCTGCCCATAACCCTCGCCTATCTTCCCTGCCCTTTGTCCAGGGCCTTTCCTGCCCCAAACCGTTGTCCAATGCAAGTCCTAAGGGTTTGCCAGATACCTATAGATCTGCACCACAGCTGCACCTCCTTCCTGCCTTGGATCCACCTTTTGTCAGGCCACGTGGACCTCTATATAGTCTGCTCCAAGCATCCGTACCAAGTTGTACCCATGCTGACAACATCGTGGTCTTTCTCAGTCTCTTTACGCAGCCTGTTGTTGTCCATCTTGGTGCCAGGTACTCATTTCTTGTGTTGCAGACATGGTTACCCATGTGCTGCCCATGTGGTAGTCCCCTTGCTCTGTTGTGAGGTGCTTGCCCATGTGGCAACCCCCTCTCTTTCTTTTTCCCTCGGGGCATGCTGCCCACAAAGGCATCCAATCAAATGCTCATGTGGTAGCCCTGGCCCTAGGTCCACCTCCCCCACGCTCTCCTCATTTGGGAACTTACAGATGGGGAGGTGACCTGCCCATTGCCAACATAAATGTATTCCCAATAGGGCTGAATACAACTCAAAGAATAAGTACTGTATGGAGGGATAAACCCTCACTGTAGATAAGTAGAAGAGGGATGCTTTGATGCAGACACTAATGCTGCTGCTGCTGTCCAAAATGAAGGGACCTGGAAGATGTCCTGGGCCTGGAAAATCTCATAAAAGGGCCCCTTCTGGGGCTCATAAGGCATCACTTGGAGAAGCAATCCAAGAGTAGAAAGGCCTGCAATAGGCCCTAGGATAGGGCAGGTGGCAAGCCTACAATAGGCCCTGGGATAGGGCAGATATGCTAGGCACCCAGGTGGCTGGGAGCAGCAGTAAAAGGGCTGGCCGTGGGGCCTTAAATAGAGCCCTACTGGCTTAGCCCAGTAGGCAGGTCAGCCAATAGGGGGATGCAGTGATCTGTGGGTGTGCCTTGAAAGAGTGGGAGATGTAGAGAGAAAGAGAGAAGGAGAGAGTGATGGAAGCAGTGAGGAAAGGAGAGAGTGATGGAAGTCTGCAGAGCCCGTGGCCATGCTGGCTACAGCCAGCACACATTGCCATGCAAGCAACCACATTAGCTGCCACATAGGTAGCCAAGTCGGCTATCACATAGGTAGTCAATGATAGCACACAATCATACAGACAGCACCACATTAGTGCACAATAGCCACATTAGCAACATGGCAGTCGGTGATTGGAGCAGATGCAGCCCGACCACTTGGTCGGGACAGATTTGGCCAAGGGGTTGCTTGCCTTGGTCGGTCATTTCTAAGGCCCAAGGGAGCCTATAAAAGGTAGCCGCCTTGGCCTCTTTCGTCATTCACTTCTAGGGTTAAAGAGTGCAGCCAACAGTAGTATTTTGCAGCTGAGGTCAGGCTAGGATTAGGAGCAGCGAATCTGGTTCGTCCTTGGCATCTTCCAAGCCCAGGACATCTTCCAGGCCCCTTCATTTTGGACAGCAGCAGCAGCATTAGGGTCTGCATCAAAGCATCCCTCTTCTACTTATCTACAGTGAGGGTTTATCCCTCCATACAGTACTTATTCTTTGAGTTGTATTCAGCCCTATTGGGAATACATTTATGTTGGCAATGGGCAGGTCACCTCCCCATTTGTAAGTTCCCAAATGAGGAGAGCGTGGGGGAGGTGGACCTAGGGCCAGGGCTACCACATGAGCATTTGATTGGATGCCTTTGTGGGCAGCATGCCCCGAGGGAAAAAGAAAGAGAGGGGGTTGCCACATGGGCAAGCACCTCACAGCAGAGCAAGGGGACTACCACATGGGCAGCACATGGGTAGCCATGTCTGCAACACAAGAAATGAGTACCTGGCACCAAGATGGACAACAACAGGCTGCGTAAAGAGACTGAGAAAGACCACGATGTTGTCTGCATGGGTACAACTTCGTACGGATGCTTGGATCAGACTATATAGAGGTCCATGTGGCCTGACAAAAGGCGGATCTAAGGCAGGAAGGAGGTGCAGCTGTGGTGCAGATCTATAGGTGTCTGGCAAACCCTTAGGACTTGCATTGGACCACGGTTTGGGGCAGGAAAGGCCCTGGACAAAGGGCAGGGAAGATAGGCGAGGGTTATGGGCAGGTGGCAGGCCTACAATAGGCCCTGGGATAGGGCAGATATGCTAGGCACCTAGGTGGCCAAGAGCAGCAGTAAAAGGACTGGCCATGGGGCCTTAGATAGAGCCCTATTGGGTCGGCCCAGTGGGTAGGTCAGCCAATAGGGGGGCTGCTGGGTTGGCCCATTTCCCCCTACTAGATCGGTTGGTTTTGGGCCTTATAAAAGGGCCCCTTCTGGGGTTCATAAGGCATCACTTGGAGCAGCAATCCAAGAGTAGAAAGGCCTGCAATAGGCCCTAGGATAGGGCAGGTGGCAAGCCTACAATAGGCCCTGGGATAGGGTAGATATGCTAGGCACCCAGGTGGCCGGGAGCAGCAGTAAAAGGGCTGGCCGTGGGGCCTTAAATAGAGCCCTACTGGCTCAGCCCAGTAGGCAGGTCAGCCAATAGGGGGATGAAGTGATCTCTGGGTGTGCCTTGAAAGAGTGGGAGATGTAGAGAGAAAGAGAGAAGGAGAGAGTGATGGAAGCAGTGAGGAAAGGAGAGAGTGATGGAAGTCTGCAGAGCCCGTGGCCATGCTGGCTACAGCCAGCACACATTGCCATGCAAGCAACCACATTAGCTGCCACATAGGTAGCCAAGTCAGCTGTCACATAGGTAGTCAATGACAGTAGACAATCATACAGACAGCACCACATTAGTGCACAATAGCCACATCAGCAACATGGTAGTCGGTGATTGGAGCAGATGCAGCCCGACCAGCTTGGTCGGGACAGATTTGGGCAAGGGGTTGCTTGCCTTGGTCGGTCATTTCTAAGGCCCAAGGGAGCCTATAAAAGGTAGCCGCCTTGGCCTCTTTCGTCATTCACTTCCAGGGTTGAAGAGTGTAGCCAACAATAGTATTTTGCAGCTGAGGTCAGGCTAGGATTAGGAGCAGCGAATCTGGTTCGTCCTTGGCATCTTCCAGGCCCAGGACATCTTCCAGGCCCCTTCATTTTGGACAGCAGCAGCAGCATTAGGGTCTGCATCAAAGCATTCCTCTTCTGCTTATCTATAGTGAGGGTTTATCCCTCCATACAGTACTTATTCTTTGAGTTGTATTCAGCCCTATTGGGAATACATTTATGTTGGCAATGGGTAGGTCACCTCCCCATCTGTAAGTTCCCAAATGAGGAGAGCGTGGGGGAGGTGGACCTAGGGCCAGGGCTACCACATGAGCATTTGATTGGATGCCTTTGTGGGCAGCATGCCCCGAGGGAAAAAGAAAGAGAGGGGGTTGCCACATGGGCAAGCACCTCACAGCAGAGCAAGGGGACTACCACATGGGCAGCACATGGGTAGCCATGTGTGCAACACAAGAAATGAGGACCTGGCACCAAGATGGACAACAACAGGCTGCGTAAAGAGCTGTGTAAAGAGACTGAGAAAGACCACGATGTTGTCAGCATGGGTGCAACTTGGTACGGATGCTTGGAGCAAACTATATAGAGGTCCACGTGGCTTGACAAAAGGCGGATCCAAGGCAGGAAGGAGGTGCAGCTGTGGTGCAGATCTATAGGTGTCTGGCAAACCCTTAGGGCTTGCATTGGACCACGGTTTGGGGCAGAAAAGGCCCTGGACAAATGGCAGGGAAGATGGAGCAGATAGGCGAGGGTTATGGGCAGGTGGCAGGCCTACAATAGGCCCTGGGATAGGGCAGATATGCTAGGCACCCAGGTGGCCAAGAGCAGCAGTAAAAGGACTGGCCATGGGGCCTTAGATAGAGCCCTATTGGGTCGGCCCAGTGGGTAGGTCAGCCAATAGGGG
Source organism: Dipteris shenzhenensis (assembly GCF_047967505.1). Taxonomy (NCBI): domain Eukaryota; kingdom Viridiplantae; phylum Streptophyta; class Polypodiopsida; order Gleicheniales; family Dipteridaceae; genus Dipteris; species Dipteris shenzhenensis. Next base: position 5,171,289 of record NC_141605.1, read on the forward strand.
GGCTGTTGGGTTGGCCCATTTCCCCCTACTGGATCGGTTGTTTTGGGCCTTATAAAAGGGCCCCTTCTGGGGCTCATAAGGCATCACTTGGAGAAGCAATCCAAGAGTAGAAAGGCCTGCAATAGGCCCTAGGATAGGGCAGGTGGCAGGCCTACAATAGGCCCTGGGATAGGGCAGGTATGCTAAGCACCAAGGTGGCCGGGAGCAGCAGTAAAAGGGCTAGCCGTGGGGCCTTAAATAGAGCCCTACTGGCTCAGCCCAGTAGGCAGGTCAGCCAATAGGGGGGGCTGCTGCGTCGACCCATTCCCCCCTACTGGGTCGGTTGGTTTTGGGCCTTATAAAAGGGCCCCTTCTAGGGCTCATAAGGGATCACTTGGAGCACCAATCCAGGAGTAGGAAGGAGCGGCAATGCAGTAGCAAGGAGCAGCAGCAATAGGTCCATCCTTGGGCCTATAAATAGGAGCTGAAGGAGACATACAAGGGCTGTAGTCTTAGCTCAAGGTGCTGCCCACGTAGGCTGGCTACCCGGATAGCAAGGTGGAAGGGATCAGTGACAGAGAGTGACAGCAAGATAGTAGTACAACATTTTGGTAAGGTCAGAGGACCATGCATTGGTGGGACTCTAAGCCTCTCTTTTGTATTGTGTCCTTCTGTGGTTGGACAGAAATATCTTTGGCAATAAGAGGTGGAGTGGAGGGAGAGCTAGGAGATTTGCCATGTGTTGCTATGGTGCCCTTTCCATCTTGACACGCCATAGCAGAGGCACTTGGGCATCACTGTGTAGGAGCAAGGCAGAAGAGAGAAGCCATTCACTAACACGAGTGAGGACTCAGAGGCGGCAAGTCATGACTGTAGATAGCAAGCAGATATGAGTTGGGAACTTTGGCAATGGGACTGACCAGAGATGTGAGAATAGATTGGTGTCATGGTGACTGGTCTTCACAGCTAACGAGTGATGGAGTGTGCATAGCAAAGAGCAATCGCGCAGATTGGAATAGTGGAGCTGAAGGATTGGCTACACACTGATAGAGTGGATGGCAACGCAGAAGAGCATAGTTGGCAACGCAGCAGACAGAGCACAGTGATTGACCTCTTTTTCTGTTTTATCAATAGTAGAAGGGGAAGCATAGTCTGGATGAGGGGTTGTGAGGCAGGCACATGTCAGTCCACATGGATGCACATTGTCTGTCAGACAGCCACGAGGCGAGTTGCTGACGTGCGATGCCACGGCAGTGAGTGGTTTAAATGAGATTTTTTTTTCAAAATTTTGTGCTTAGTTTATATATTCACACACACACACATGTAACATTTTTAAAACCTTTTAATAATCCTTTGTCAAATGCTTTTCATTTAATTTTTATTTCTTTTTGAAGGCGAGCGAGAGAGAGAAAGAGAGAGAGAGAGACTTTATATTATGTATACAATATTTACATTTCATGTTTAATTTATATATATATACACATATATAAATTGCCTTTTAAATTAATCCTTTTTTAAATGTTTTTCATTTAATTTTTATCGCTTTTTGGAGGCATGAGAGAGAGAATATTATATATATGATATTTATTTATATTTATACATTTCATGTTTAGAGAGAAAGAGAGAGAGTAAACATACGCGCACACAAACACACACACACACACATGTGGGTAACAAGGCAATAGGGTGGGTTTATGCTTTATTTTCAAATATGTGGCACATTGTGAGGGCTCTAGAAGATAGGCTCAAACGACTCCACATGTAACAAGAGAGGCTAAGACACAAGCTTGACAACCATGTGTGTGGAGTGGGCATGCGGTGAGTTATTGCCATGAAATGACACGTGGCCTTTGTGCAACAAGCTACCACCTTCAAGCCTCTAGCCATACCCGCACACGTGCGTGTGCACACACACACGTATGTACATTTATATGTACATACAAATGTACATACGTATGTATGTATGTACGTGTGTATATATGTATGTTTATACAGATAGAGACATGGTGCAAGATCGATGGAATTGACACACTTATGTGCATGGGTGCAAATATTCTAGCCATGTGCATTCAAAGGTGCACATACATCACATGAACATATATAGACACTTATAGGGACACAAGCACACATGTACATGAGTACACAATCATATTGGATTGCACATGGACATATAGATGCATACATCCACTTGCATTGGCCTACACATAGACACACATGCAATCATCCACAATGCACAAAAAAACCCACACACTCCTAAGCAAACATACAAACATTATCATCATACACACACCTCTTCTTTAAAAACAAGCTTCTCCAAAATTGCATTTCTTCAATTTTAGGACTTGACTTTAATTAACGTCATTTTAATGTTCAAATAAAAATTCTTCATGTGTGTGTGTGTGTGTGAAATAAATAATACATATTTTATTTATACCTTCAAATGAAAAATCAATATATAATAATTAATGTGATGATTGATTATAGTCGGTCAATCTAATTCAATTAATTTAGATCATATTATTAATAAAGGAACTCCTAGGGATTCATTTGGATTTGATTAGAAAATTTAATAAAAAGCTTACAAATGTTGAGATTTGTATGTGTGTGTGTGGGTGTGTGTGTGTGTGTGTGTGTGTGAGAGAGAGAGAGAGAGAGAGAGAGAGAGAATGTAGATACAATTTGAAAATTTCTTAAAGTTATAGTTAAAATCTTAAATTTAATTCCTCGAAATTAAAGGCAACTTATGGTCTCAACTTTGAGACCCAACGAAGCGGGTCTGTAACCCGTCGTAGACGGGTCATGCTACTCGTGTGGACAATGCTCAAGGCAAATGGTCAATGGTGTAGGCATCCACACTCCACGCAACCAAAAGCACAATTTTAGAGTGTTCCCCCTTTGCTCACATCTGTGAATTGTTTTCAATGACAAGACCCGAAAATTGCTGTGAATTGCATGCAGAATGTAGGTAAACCGGCCTGTTGGGAACCCAATCGACCTTGATCTCCGTGGCAGACGCGGCAGCCATTACAATCAACCAGCGCCCGTGATTGAAGGGGGCCAGAACGGCGCCGATTTCACCTCATCCAATTACACAGCGCACCGAAAGGACGCGCGGGTCCCCATGCCTCTCGCCGTACCTTCAAGCGCCGATTCGGGAACAGGTCGCGGTATGGACTCGTGAAAGATTGTCTTCGTCAACCGCCGACAGCTATGGGGCCCAGACAAGCATAAAAGGCCAAGAACGTCGTGCATCGACTTCATTGCAAAGTCCATAAAGGGATTCGCCATCCAAGCACGACCCATCTTATTAGAGGGCATTCCCACGCCTTTCTGATCTTCAATCCTAAGCTCAAGGGCGTCTGATGCAACGAGTTGTTCCCATGCCTTCTCCAACTTGAGGTAGCCGACTTCAAAGGTATCTAGATAAACGTGGAATCCACAGACATTCCAGCCCTTCTACTCGTTGCAACTAGCGAAAAGCAAGGCAAATCCTTAGCCACCCTATTCTTCTAGTTAACATCAACAACTAGATTGCTTGGCCAGCTGGGCTCTTGATGAATACTTCTCTCTTTTGCTATCTTGTTGAGGTTCACATGAGTCACGTTGTCAGAAATGATGCAGAAGATTGATGTTCAATTGCATGCAACCTTTTCTAGAGATTTCGTTATCATCCAGTCCTGCTTGCACTTGATGTTGTTCATGTCGACAGTAAAACGTAGTTTTTCTTTTTTTCGGAGGAAGACAAATTCCTATTCTTTGCACTGTAAGCAAATCTATTGTCATTCCACTTCGAGCGAACGACGGGGAGATGTATTTCAGAAATGTATAAATAATAAATTAAAACCAAATTGAGACAGAAGCATGCAACTGTGACAGGAATAATCCAAACCCAAAGCTGCATTGCATGTACGACAAAAGTTCCAGCACCATTTGCAACTTCATTGGATCTCTTTTTTTGAAGGCACAAATGTTTATTTTTTGGGTCAAATTATGTTCCTACGCTTTAGGAAATAGTACTTCCGCGCTCTAGCCGGATGGCCCTCGAGCGTGTTGTAACCTAATGGACCTACTGTGTTGTGGCTCCTTATGTAGTACTGCTCTAAAGTTCGTGCTTTGTCTACAGTGTCTGTTGTTTCCAAAACTTTGATTTCGAAATTTTCTTTGAAGGGCTTGTAACGCTGCAAGTCCTCTTTCATTTTCGCCGGTGGTTTTTTATTGTGCTGTTTGATCCTCCGCGACAAGTCCGTTGTGCTCCCTATGTATTTTCTGTTGTTGGGCTTGCACGTGATGCAGTAGACGACGAGGCTCGCACGATTCCCTTGCGCGGGCGCTTCAGTGGAGGCTCCTCCTTCATCTCGAGACTCGCGTCTTTCAATGTCGTACCTGCGTAAACATTGACAATTACGTTAGTCATCGAGGTTTTCGGTCTTTTTTTTTTCGTTTGACGTCCATAATAGAATGCATTTATTTACTTGCCCTGGTTTTTCTCTGTTGGCGTTAAAGGATCGTTTCCAATACCGAAGCGCTCCTCGTATAAGTCCCTGTCGAAAATATACGTAAGCTTCTCCATTGTCGTCACCGGGTGTGTCGCGTCGTGCGTCCCTCCAAATTGTTCCATGAATTGTTCGAGTATAGCCGTTCCTTGATCGCGCGTCGTGTCCCTCAGCAACTCCAAGGATACGTTGTACCCGTAATGCAGCAGCTCGCACGCATACGCTGTGATCCCTTTCGTCTTCGTGTCTAGTAGCTTCTGCCCCTCCAAACTTTCCATCATCCTATCGGTCTCATCGAACTCAATGTCAAGCTCGACAAGGATCTCTTTGAGGAGTCCTGCAGGAGAAGTGTAATCCATGATGAGTTTGTTGTTCTTGCAACTCGTTAATTCTTTTTCTCAATTGTTTCGGTTTTTTTTAATTTTCGGAAGCATTACATACCATTTGCGAATCTCAAGCCTCCCGGCTCTCTTTTAGCTGGCAAACGCCTATTGCAGTTGTCAATGAAGTCGCGTAGTTCCGCATACGTGTTGAAGCCGTTGATGTAAGCTCCCGGACGTTCTCCTGCATTGTTTGCTAGCCGGATTTGCTTTGTGGTTAGGAAGAACCTCCTCTTTGTTGGTGGAGGTTTTGTTACCTTCGCGTTGCTTTTGTATAGCTCAAATAGCTGCTTGCAAGCACGACTTATTACACCGTCTTTTCAAATGAGCTGTCTTTTTAAATCTTCAAGAAAAAAAGATTCTTTCATGCTGGTGGAATTTACCTTGTCTGCGTCCATGTCTTATGTTGCAATGTCCCGAGCTTTCTGATTCTCTGCACCTGTTCTCGACAACAGACAAGATATTAAAACCATTTTCCTTGCACGCATGTTTGACGTAACATATTCATGACTTGTCTCTGCCTTTTTCAATCTCTGGTAGTGAATACCTTTATGCGCGTGGTTGTGTTGTCGGCTATGAGAACTCTCGTGGAATTGGTCTGAATATGTCTGGATGTGGGCAATGTAGTATGCGCAGCCTCGTTCTCTCAGTCACTCTGGACAACATCACGTATGCTAGGCCAGGGGCAAACACTCCTCAAAATATGAGCAGCGCTTTGTTGGATATGGTTGCGCCTTGGGATTTGTGTCCTGTGATAGCGTATGCTAGGGTTGGTGGAAATGTGGACTTGTGGAACCATTTTCCATTTATTGCCTTTCGCTAATGCTTCGAGCGTCGTAATGTGAGCACGGCCGCTGTTGTGTCCACGACGACAGTGATACCGTTGATTTCTCCCCTGCTAGTTGCATTGATGCTCTTGATTTTGCACATTGCTCCATTTGCAGCACCTATTGCGAGGTCGATGTTTTCCGTTATCATTGCCTTCGCCCCCACGCAAATTTTTCCTATCTCGTTGAAGCTTTTGTCCTCCAACCATTCTTTGAGAGCTGGTTCGCTTGCGGCGTTACTGTGTATTTGAACATGCACAATCATCTCGGGAGTGTTGAATTTCTCCACAAGCTCATCGTTGAAGGTAGCGACATCGACTCTGTGCGTGCAAATGATGGTTGTTTCGGCATCGATGAAGTGGCATGCACCTTCCTGGTCGACAATGCACTGCCCCAAACAGTCGGAAATCTCGTCAGTTGTGGGCGTCCTGAGTCTTATGGTATGCAAGAATGCCAGGAACGGCATGTCTCGTGCATGTTGCACCGAGAATTGCATGTGGTACATTTTCGCTTGAGCCCAGTGCGCGGAGGACATGATGTGGCACGGTGGTAATTGGCAGACTGGCGGTAATTGCGCCAGGTCACCAAAAATTATGAGCATTTTGTGTCTGAATGGCTCATGCAATGTGCCATTAGTCACATTGACGATTTGTCTTACCACGAGATCGAAAGTCATCCTTGTTAGCATGGACATCTCGTCAATGATGATCGCATTGGCTTCCTTGATTGCGAGGTGTTGCTCATCTGTCTCATGGATGTTCAGTGGGTACTGACTGCTGCGCACAGGGATCTTGAATTGGTAGTGTACAGTGGTTGCAATCCCGCTCAGTCGCGTCGCAGCCACCCCTGTTGATGCACAAAGTATTGCTGTTTTGTTTTGCACTACCAGATGCAAAACATAGTACCGTATCAAGAAGCTTTTGCCGCTACCTGGTGTTCCACAGACAACGTGCAGGCCCGAGCTTGTTGAAGCTAGGCTTTCGAAGACTCTTTGTTGTTCTATTGTCAATGCGGCATTAGCGACGGTGCGAAACTCGGCCATTTTTTCCAACATCCTCATGCGTGTTGGCCCTTCGACGGTTTGCTGGTCGATGTTAGGCGCTTCGATCGGGCAGTCTCGGATGATCGCAACCTTTTGCAATATCATATTGATCAACTGGTCTGTGTGGTCAGTCGCTAGCAAGTTCCTTTGCGTGTATTCGGTCACATACATCTCGAGGTCCTCGTTGCTCAATATGAGGCCGCGCATTTGGCATTCGACAAAGTAGGATCCAGCTGTGTTGGCAGGTGATATGAGCTCCGTTTCATTCCTGAAGTTGAGTTTTCGCAAGAGCACGTTGTAGAAGTACCCCTCTGGTTGATGTCCAGGGTGGTAGTCAGTGAATCTGACTACTCGCTCACATTTTGCGATCCTGTTGCCTAAGAGGTCAAGAGCGACCGTTCCACGTTGCGTTTCCTTGGGCTTTCGGATCACATATTGCCTATGGTGATTGTAGAACGTGCTATCCTCGATGACGCTCGGTCTCCCGCAGTATATGTCGACCGGGTGCAGGGTGACATTGTTGTTTCGCGAGATGATGTGTTGTCTTAGAGATGGTGGCGAGGAGTTGACATAGTGAACGGTCTCGCTCCTTGTGATTGTTGGTATCTGCATGCAGTTTAGCACGGCCTCTGTTGGAGAGGTTGGTTTTGATAGGAGGCTCGCGGCAATGAGTTTCAACTTTACTTTGTCAAGATGTTGCAACCCCAAACGCGAGGCATCTTCTGAACGGATGTTCAGTTTGCCCATTGGTTCAAATTTCATCACGTACTTGAGGAGGTAGTGAGAGATTGAAGAGTTTGTCACCCGCTGTATGTTCATGTGTGCACCCCACAACAGTAACACGGAAGGGTGGTAAGGGACGACGTTTCGGTGCTCATGTCCCGGCCGGTAATACAACCAACGTTGCGTCAGAGGGTCGAGGATGGGTTCATATTCTGGCTGTGTTGTGAAAGGGAAGCCGTGCTTGCAACTGTGGTGTGACGGTCCGACGTAGCACGCTTTCCTGCATACGTGCAACTGCTTCCTGAGAACTAGTTCTCGCAGCCTTGTGTTTCGAGGATCCAGGGCCTCGTCCTTGGGGACGTAAGCTGCAATCTCATTTGCAATTCGCTCTGACGGTCATCATGGTGGACCCACAATATGACATGGGCGTGTAGGGAGCCCCTGTTTTGTATTCCTCATGTTCTGCATGTTTGGATATGTTGGTTAGCATATGTGCAATTTCCTAAAGATGATAAATTCAAGCACAAAAGCTATACACAATCCAACGATCAAAGATGTTCAAACCATCAAGGTAATCATCTTCACACATCTTCGAGCAGTTGTAGTTACAATTTTTGCCTTTGCAAGATTCCAAAAAATTACGACTATGGAAATATAAAAGTGCGTATAAATAACATCTTATTATATCTAAAATGATTCACTATGTCCATGATCTTATGAGTTGGCAATAGTTATCATTGACACTTTTGCAAACTTTGATCAGATCGCGACAATTATTGATGTTTGCATCCCATCCACCTCCAAACTATTTTATTGTGTAGACTACCAATGGTAGCAACTCAAAGTGTTAATCTGAGATTGGATCGAAGGATTTTAGAACTACGTAGACTGTATGCACGGCTAGATGCACGAGTATATGTATGCAGCAATAGGCCTCCCATACCCAAAAAGCAAACTATGATTTTCATCATTATCAAAGAATGTGGCGGAGGCATGTTTTGTTGCCTATACAGACACCATGGCTGGTCGTTGCACTTCCTACTACTAATTCTCTAGATTCAATACAATTTCCACAATTAATGTGAAGTTATGTTTGACATGAGTGGCAGAAGGAGTATAACACTATTGTGGACGCAAAGAGATGGCCATGGTGTAGCTCTAGGCAACAGGGTTAGGCTGTCTTTTTTTGGCTTGCTGTAGAGTTCCGAGCTGTTCTTACAAAAAAATCGACTAAACACTATTCTGAATCAACGTAGGTTGTCTAAAAATTTCGTCTCTATTATGGAATCCTGGACAATTTTAGAACCGGCAGAGAGCTCGAAGATTTTGCCTCAGTATGTAGAGCTATGAAGTAACTATGAATGGACTTGAATATTGCACACAATGTCCGTCAATGAACTCCAGATGGTTGATGAAAGAACGTTCATGGGTTGCAACAACGGCCAATGGCGACTAGAACTCGTCATATATCTGCAGCAAGCAAATGTTCAAGGTGGATATGCACAAGCGTTGATGATAGACAGAGGTGGTGTGCAGCGTAAGCGAGGAAGCAACTATGGAGATGTCTGACTCTCGCAAGCTGTTCTTCTATGACTCAAAGTCTCAAGAGGTCACACTCCTACCCACCCAAACGTTGCACATGATCATTAGTGCCCGAGAATTGCAGATCAAAATTAGAAGCAATTGTAGAAATTATAGCTAAAGAACTAGAGGATCTCTCGTTGCAAGCCCACGTTCCAACTACAAAATTAAGTCCCTAGATCCTTCCATCGATTCCCAATTCGCTGAAGTTCATCAACAGTTTAAATAGACCGATCTATAGTCATAAGCTCAAAGACACAAAATCCATAATGAAGGAGATTCATGGGCAGTGGCTCGATACAAGCTTCAGTATAAGCAGGAGCAAACCTGATGGTGACGGCACGTGAACATTCAAAAGCCAATACGTGAGGGTCTCTTCACAAACCAATAGCCTTCATAAAGCAATCTACGTTGTTTTTGGCTTACGTTCGTCCGTTTCGCCTATATTTAAAGGTTTTGCCTTGGCTTTTTACGCAGCTTTTCAAAAGCTTTCAAAGCTTTTGGGCTTTCAGAATTAAAAAAATCTAAGGGTGTATATTGTGCCATGTGGAAGCACAGGATTTCAGAATTTGAAAAAACGTCCTAGTGCTGGCCAAGTAAAAATGCCGATGTTAATGGAGCTCATTTTATCTCCTCAATAGCCAGTGTAGCTCTTGGGACTGCACCAAAAATGGTCTCTTGAATTCGCACGGCGATGGCTTTGACCAACGTGGGAATGCCCTCTTAGAGGGCTTTCTTGCTGACTACCAGAGCTGGCAAATATGCCAGCATCCTGGCAATCAAGCGGCATAGCTCAGGGAACGTCCCCACAAACGCCATGCTGTGATGGAGCCTTGATTTCTTTGGACACTTGCGCTGGCATACCTAGCTACAATTACCCTGCATGGACTCATGAGCTAATTTCTAGAGATGACCTTGTAATGCCTGGGTGGAGAGGGATTTTTCCCATCTCCAAAGGGGCATTGCAGGTGCTCAATTCGAGCCCCTACACTACAGGGCCATACATGGGAACCTTTAAAGCGCAAGCATTCCCCAACAATTTTGCTAGGTCTACCAAGCCTGGGAATGTGCTCTTAGAGGTCAAACTAGCATTCTGTTTTCTTTACAGCCTACACAAACATTCCTCCCAAGTCTTTATCATTGAGATGTGGGGCCTACGCACTCATAAATTCTATGCTCACAACTATCCAAAAACTCAATTATAACTCCAATTGAACTTGAAATGAAGAGGGATTATAACCACTCTAAAAGCATATTGAAACCATGTTTACTAATTCTAAATGAATAGGAGCATACTTCACATTCCCCCCCATCTAACAAGAAAAACAGCTCACTAGGATACATGTACAACTATAGTTGGTCACTCAACCATGTGACAAAGCTAAGAATCAACTCACTAGGATACATGTACCAACTACATTACAGCTAGGCAATCTAAGCATTATGTTTATTGAATGCATTGTGTGAATTGTGAAATCTCATATTGCAACTCCAAAGCAAACATCGTAAAATGAAGAAATATGACCTATTTAATGAAAGCAAGAAAGACTATGAACCAATCCCTTTCTCATATAAGTGGTCTCACTCAGTTGAAAAGGATCATTAGATTGGATAAGAAATGTCCAAATACTCAAATTTCATATCTTGCGTTTGAGGAGTGATTTGCCACTACAAGTGTGAAAGGTTTTTTCTACAGTAGCAAGTAGCAGTCTTAATTTACACTAGCACCTACAAATGCACCTTTACTTATGTGAGATCGAATAGCTTTAGAATATTCTAAAATGAGTGGGAATTACTTTTTTTGGAGACAATGCTCAACAATATTCCAAAGGTTGATTTAAATGAGCAGTTTTTGTCAGACCTATTTCACTCCCAAACCTTGCTTTACCAGCACAGCAGAGCCTAGGACAGTTCACGAACGCTTTGAAACAAGCTTTATTGACTGAAAGCCAAAAAACATCCTCTAATCTGCACTTGATTTCGTGCAACAACACCACATCAAGGCTCCTACTCAGAATTACCCTAATGTATCTATTCTGCTTATTCTTGTCACAGTATCCTCTCAAATTCCAGGACCAAATCTTCACCGTCTTGGAGGCTTTGCTACCGCCCTTACTATGCCAAGGTCCTACAAGCATTTTTGAAAAATCGAAGACGGTTTTCCTTGCCCAGAGACTCCCCGCGGGCCATGTCCTTGAGTCTCTTTGAGACACCCTTCGATGCTTGACTTTGCTCCTTGGGCCGACTCACATTAGATCTTTCTTCCAGAACTCGCTTTTTGTGATATGCCTCAGGTAATGTTTCATCCCCGCCTCTAGCAGCATCCTCCATACCAACATCCACCCACTAAACCAAAGAGGCACTGGGGCTATAAGGGTTAACCATGCCATCCAGCCATGGCTCCATCTGCTCAAGTGCCTCCGTTTCGTGTGTAGTGGCAGTTGTCTCTTGATCTGAACTTTGCCCTTTAGCAATAGGCCGATACGGAGAGCCATCGTAAACTCCTGCATCCTACCTTTCTTATCAACCAGTTTCCACTTATTTTCCTTCTCCACCTGGTCCCCCGCTCCCAAGTGAAGAACTGAAACTCACCGGCCTGCCTTCGTAATCGACACTGTCTCCTGATGGTTCTCATCTTGCTTTTGCTACTCCCTTTGCACACAAACCTTCCCCTCTTTTGAATCACACCGAGCTGTCTTCGTATCCGACACTACCATTTGACGGGACTCCGCTTGCTTCTGCTTCTTAGACTCTTTCAAAAAATGGGTCAACATCTTCTCAAGTACTCCTGGATCTTCCCTTTGATCACCTTTGCCTTCCTCCTCTGCTAGTCCTCTAGCAAGTTTAGTGTTCTCTGCCCTTCTAGGGCACTCTCTAGCATAGTGTCCCAATTCTTTGCAAATGTAACATGCATCTGGGAAGGGATTGAATTGCACACGCTAACACAGAAGACCTCCATTCGAAAATGCCACTTGTATGACATCGGGAAGTTCTTAATTATGATCCAAGAGGATCCTCGCCTTTCGGGTAGTCGACTCTCTTCTTAAGGGAGGAGGAACCGGTACTAGTCTCCCCAAAGTACTAGCCATCCTGCCACAGCCCCACCCAGCCACTTCGGGAGACCTGGAAACTCAATCCAAATGTGCTAACTTAAGGCAACGTTCAATGAAGAAATATGGGTTGGCTCTAGAGTGTGTACCCTGTGGCTTTATGTAGGATGTGTATTGCATGGAGAGTAGATTGTACATGTATTGAATGCAAGGAGTTTGGAACTAAAAAGTTTACCATTGGAGCACGTCCGATTTTCCCCCTAGAGTGGTTAGCCCTACATGCAGCCCCCTCGTACACAGAGATATAGAGAGAGAGAGAGAGAGAGAGAGAGAGAGAGAGAGAGGATGAGCCGTCTCTTCCTTCCTAGATTCACACATGCACACACACCCCAGTGGCTCTGCTCTTCCTTCCTATATTCACACACACACACACACACACCAGTGCCAGAGCCAGTGCCTGCCCACACAAGAGAATGTTCTACCTCTTGTCCTCCTCTCAACAAGAGTGTCAACTTTGAAGCCGTTTCTTGCCAGGGGGCGCCCAGCTGCATTGCATTGCAACACAGTCAGCAATGATAATGGCTCCCCCGTTGCTCTGCCGCTTGCCTCTGCTCCTCCTCCTCTTCACCTGCCCCCCGTCCTCCTCCTCCTCCTTGGACTACCTCGCCGCTCTCAGCCACAGCATCCTTTTCTTCGAGGGCCAGCGCTCCGGCCACCTCCCCTCCTCCCAACGAGCGGCCTGGCGAGCGAGCTCGGCCCTCCACGATGGCCTCGCCCAAGGAGTAACCGACCGCCCCTCTCCACAGCTTTCTCCTTCCCCGCATTGCATTGCATCGCATCGCATTGACTTGCTGCCATCTTTTAAGGTTTTCCTTGGCTTTGCCGCAGGTGGATCTCGTTGGTGGCTACTACGACGCTGGGGATAACGTCAAATTTGGCCTCCCCATGGCCTTCACCATCACCATGCTCTCTTGGAGTGTGGTTGAATACGGTGGCCACATTACCTCCGCTGGTGAACTTCAACACGCCATGGACGCCATCCGATGGGGAACTGACTACCTCATCAAAGCTCACCCGGAGCCGGACGTTCTGTGGGGAGAGGTAAGTTAGATATATCGTTCCTACCTCGTTCGCGAATTGTTTGAAAATTCCTTTCTAATCTCAGTCGGTCTCTTCTTCATAATGCAGGTCGGGGATGGCGATACAGACCATTATTGTTGGCAGAGGCCAGAGGAGATGACTACTTCCCGCCAAGCTTACAAGATTGATCCTTCCAACCCTGGGTCCGACCTCGCAGGTGAAACAGCGTCTGCTTTTGCTGCAGCTTCCATCGCTTTGAGAAACTCGGACGCAGCTTATGCAAATCTGCTCATTCAACATGCCAAGCAGGTGATTACTCAGCCTTACATTGTCTGCTTTAACGTTTAAAGAACTCTAGATTCATGTAGCCGCTTTCAAAGGCAGCTGATATATAGCTTCTCCCTCTCTCCCTTTCACGGTTACCCCAATTTGATTAGAAACGTCTGCCTTCCCTGCAGCTCTTCACGTTTGCGGACACTTACAGAGGGAGGTATGACAGCAGCATAACGGTTGCTCGTCCTTATTACCAGTCCGAGAGCGGCTACGATGTAAGCTCTTTTTGCTGAACACGTTATGCCGAGCAATGAATTTCGGATCCTTTCCTATACTTCTCATCTCTCTCGTCGCTTTCCGTCCAGGATGAGCTTCTATGGTCCGCGCTGTGGCTCTTTGAGGCTACGTTGGAGGAGTACTACCTCGACTATGCTATTCAGAATGCCCAGAGCTTAGGTGGCACCGCGTGGGCGATGACAGAATTCAGTTGGGATGTGAAGTACGCCGGTGTACAGGTCCTCGCCTCAAAGGTCGGTGCTCATTATTGGCAGCTTGCCAATCCTCATCGTTTGCCCGATGTCTCAGCCTGAAGATTTGCCTTTGCTGCAGATACTTCTTGAAGGCAGGGGCGGAAATGCCGAGGTTTTACAGCAGTATCAGGCGCAGGCTGAGTTCTTCATGTGCGCCTGTCTCCAGAAAAATAACGGGAAAAATGTCGCTCGCACGCCAGGTATGAGTACGCTGGGATGTTCGACTTTTCATGGAGAGGTTGAATACGGCTTTCGCCTGAAATTGCTCTGTTTGGCTATGAGCTTCAGGCGGGTTGATGTATACGAGATCATGGAACAACATGCAGTATGTTAGCAGCGCCTCCTTCCTGCTGACGGTGTATTCGGATTATTTATCCTCCGCTAGGCGGCAAATGCGTTGCTCTACTGGATATGTACAGCCATCGGAGATCCTTGGGATGGCGAATTCTCAGGTGCTAGGGGGAGCGAGCTATGTTAGCGGAAATTTTCATTGGCCGTCGATGTTGCATGCCTAGTTGCCAAGGCAAGGCTGGGGGTGGTTGCTATTTGTTAGGACAGTGATCGCTAATACAAATTGTGTGCTTCCGCTCAGGTTGATTACATCTTGGGTAACAATCCAAGAGGCACGAGCTACATGGTTGGATTTGGGGCCAACTATCCCCAACGCATTCACCATCGTGCAGCTTCCATAGTTTCCTTCAAAGTGAACCCCAGCTTTGTGGCTTGCAGAGTGGGCTATCAAACGTGGTACACGAAAAGTTCTAGCGACCCAAATGTGCATGTTGGCGCTGTGGTTGGGGGCCCTGACGAGAACGATGACTATGCAGACAACCGGGACGATTACGAGCAGAGCGAACCTACAACCTACAACAACGGACCCCTCGTGGGAGTGTTCGCGAGGTTGCACGGAGGAACTAGCTATGGCCGCCTCTACCCAGGTGCATTTCTCAAATTCTTTGTTAGTCTGTTACCACGAAAGCTTTTTCCACAGAGCTAACATTATTAACATATCCTAGAACTCTTCCTTGCAGTGTTGACTCCAACCTTGTCTCCGGCTACACACTTGCCCAGATCGACGCCAGGTATCCTTACATCGTCGTTATGGTAAACTGAAAGCTAGGACCCTTCGGAATGCGCAACATTAATTTGATTTGAAGCGCGTTCTTCCTTTTGCAGTTTCGAGCCATCCTCGCACTCAGGCTTCCAATCTCAACATCTCTCAAATGATGACTAATTCTTGGAGCTTCGAGGGTCAAACTTACTACCGATACGAGGCTGTTGTGAAGAATAACTCGCCTAGCACACTTGAACACCTTCAGCTTCTTGTGCAGAATTTGTATGGGCCTCTCTGGGGTCTCTCTAGGACTGGTCACGATACTTACACTTTCCCTGAATGGGTGAGTGCTCTGCCTTCAGGGCAGAGTTTGGACTTTGTATATATCCATTCAGCACCCAAAGCAGCCATCCTAGTAGCCAGTGCAAATTTTAACTGACGCGTTGGTCGGCAGCCTCAGTCTATCGGGTGCAGTGCTTGTGTGTGTGTGTGTGTACATGCCAGACACCGAGCAGGGCCAAGGGCAGCGTGGAATGCTGGGCATCCTTGTTTTTACGTCCATGGAGGGCGGCATTTCTCCCAGTATAATTTGCTTATTGTTTCTGTACACTACATGGAACCCCTATGTATTTATCTTCCGAGAGCTCCAAGCCTTTGAAGCAGAGGCCGAGAAGCTTTGCACAGATTTCTCGAGGAGATTTAGACGTCATCCCAGAAATCTAGCTACAAAACCCACCAGAATAAAAGTCTAGCTTTTTTTAACTAATCTCAACATGCTTGTTAAGGAAATTTCAAATTGAATCTTTAGCATTACGTTTAGGTGGGTAAAATGATTTTGGTAACCTTGCATAAGTGCCTCTCTCTCTCTCTCTCCATGCGAAAGTTTACATATGCCAATGAATCCTTAACAATGCCTTTATTTGGGAAAAATATTTTTAGTAATTACTTAAATCAAATCCGAATGAATCCCTAATAACGCATACCAATCGAGACTCTCTCTCTCAATCTCAATCTCAATCTCAATCTCAATCTCAATCTCAATCTCAATCTCAGAGTGTGTGGCTATAATAACCATGTGTATACACACACTAATGTACACTTTTATATCACATCTTGTGCACGTGCTCAAGAGTGTCTTTGGGCATGTTTCCATATGCACATCTCCATCTATGTATGCATGCAGTCTATGCTTATGTACATGTGTGTCTATCTTGTGGAGATCTTGTGTTTTACTCACCATATAAAAACACAAATATACACACATAGAGACAAACATGTATAATAACGCCATATTCACACATAGAGACACACTCATATCTTACACACCCTCATACGTGTATACATACATAGATTAAATCACAAAACACATGTAGAAACACCCATGTAAACACAAACATAAAGACATAACAACACATTCACACATAGAGATGCACTCACACATGCCTCTTGTGTGATGGATTTTTCAAGATTCTTCCATGATAGAATGACTAAAGTGGAGGCATACTTTCACACTTGAAAATCATGAAAGTAGAACGTTGAACTTTCTTATGTCCTCAATTGTGATGATGAAAGCCTTGTATGATTTCATAGAGAAAAGGAATGAAAACCCTTGTCTCTAGCCAAGAATACCCACTCACAATAAATTGAGACTGAAACTACATGTGATGGCTAAGGCTGGCTAAGGCCCAGGTGTTGATCTTTGCTCATGTGTGTTGTTTTCGTTGAGACCATGTTGTGTAACCTAGCCATAGTTTCCCCACATTAGTGGCTCTTGAAGCTCCCTTAGAGCAATATTCCTCCCTTTAGACAATTCTTCCAAGGTAGGAGGGTGAATGTCTGTGTCTGCATCTGTGTTGATCTTTGCTCATGTGTGTTGCTTTCGTTAAGACCATGTTGTGTAACCCAGCCATACTTTCCCCACATTAGTGGCTCTGGAAGCTCCCCTAGAGCAATATTCCTCCCTCTGGAAGCTCCCCTAGAGCAATATTCCTCCCTTTAGACAATTCTTCCAAGGTAGGAGGGTGAATGTCTGTGTTTGTGTCTGTGTGCAAATTTATTGTCCCCCTCAAAGTTATGATTAGTTTTAAACAAACACACACACACACACACACACACACACACGTACATACATACATGTGTATGTGTGTGTGTGTCTCTCTCTCTCTATATATATATATATAAGTTATACATTAAAAAAAAGTAAGTAAATAAATAAATAATTATATTTATATTTATATCTAATATATATCTATATATATATATTTATACATTCATATTTATAAATAAATAAGTGTATATATATATTTATATAAATATAAATATACATATAAATAAAAAATAAAATAAATATTTATATGTATATATATACATGTACTCTCTCTCTCTCTCTCTCTCTCTCCCCTTCTTATCTTTATATACTCTCTCTCCAATCCCCTCTGCATCTTTCTTGCCCCCTCCCCCGTAGCCACATAGGCTCTTTGCTCTGGCTGTGACTTCTACCCTCTGCTATAGTCCATGCCACATGGCATAACCGTCTCTTCGTGCCCCCCACTCCTATGCCACATGGCACAAATGTGGCTTCTCTCAATTTGTGCACTTGTCCCCACACTCTACCATGTGGCACTAGCATTATGCCTTTGTGCACCATCTGGCTCGACATCAGTGACTTCCTCTCCCTGTGTATGCAGTCCAACAGTCTGCAGACTCTGTCTCCCCCCCCCCGCCCCCCCCCCTTTGTCTCTCCCTCTCTCCCCCCCCCCCCTCTCTCTCTCTCTCCCCTCTCCCTCTCCCTCTCCCTCTCCCTCCCCCCCCCCCTCGCTCTCTCTCTCTCTCTCTCTCTCTCTCTCTCTCTCTCTCTCTCTCTCCCCCCCCCCTCAGCTGCTCAGCCCACAGTAGCGCAGGAGTCATGCTGATGCTGCCCCCTGCTTATGGATTTGGGCCCCATATCTTCAATCTGTTCTCAGAGGCTACGTAAGTTCTTGCACTGACCTTTAAGCCTGGCTGTTATTGCCCCCATGCTCACAGTCGTCTTGCTCAGTCCACTACCCCCCTCAGTTCTCCATTTGCTCTCCTTCCGCTCAGCCTGCACACTCCAATGAAAGTCCTCCATCCAATTGCAATAGCAACAGGTGTCCCATCTGCCCCCACTATTCACGCTTTTTGATGACAACGCCTTTAAAACCCTGACTCCTCGAGCCAACTTGGTGCAATAAGACTCGCTTTGCCTCGCAGCCTCTCTTCCTCAGTTGCAGTTTTTGTGCCTCTATATGTGATAACCCTTGTACCAAAGGCCAGTCCCAACCCTAGTGCCCATGCAGATGCACCCATAAATCGATGCACCACCTCACGTGTGACCCATGCGAAGACACGAGGTGCACCGAGATCTGCCTACCTTTGCCAGTTCCCTAACTATTCATCTGCTGTGCCGCAAAGTCTCTAGCTGCCTACCTCTACCACGTGGCACCCACATTATCCCATGGCATCACCCCCTCTCTGTTGTCCCATGCCATGTGGCGCTCGTGCAATTGGCGGCCCTTGCCTTTGCTCCACCGGTCTTCAGGTCTTGTGTCCCATTTCATGCCTTTGCAGTACCACATGGCACCACTCGAATTTTGCACATGCCTCTGTAGTCTTGTGATGCCTTAGTCTTTTGCGATGCCTCTGCCCTCCCTGCCCTTTTCCCTTCTTTGCTCTTTCTCTGGCCCTCTCATAGAGTTCCCCTACCCTCCCTTCTCCCTCATTGAACCTCCCTCTCCCAACCTTCCTCCTCTCTTCTCGAGACTCCAAAAATGCTCCATGTGCTAGGTTTGGTAATACGCCCCTTAAGGAATATAAGAGAAGAGAACATCAGTGAAATTGGGCCGTAAATTCTTTCATTTGCTAACGATTTTCGCTCTTAAAGGCTACATGAGCTCTAGACATTTGGCGAGAATGTATTGGTGGGTCACAACATTCCAATTTTTGTGCGAAGCTCCCAATGTAGTTTTGTTGAGTGCATGGTGTGGTTTTGAGATCATTTTGTGATCCACTCATACCATAGATACCTTTTATTTTGATAAATATTTGATATTTTTTTGGGGTAAAATATGCCAGCTACGGGGATGTACATAGTTAATAGCATCTATCAACTTTAAAGAAAAGAAATCACATCTCGTAAGCATGGGCGGATCAACATATGTTTCTTGCTAGTTAGCTAACAAAGGTTTTGCAAATTGACTTTCAAGCCAGCTTGATTCTCTATGACCTAATCCTCTCTATTCACTCCTCTCTGAAAATTCAGTTAATTAATTTGTCTTCGCATCCTAGCACTCCTATAGACAACTTTAATATGAAAGGTTAAAGCCAAAAATCAAGGCTTGCCTTCAATTCCTTCGCGTGAGAGGTAGTTGTTGTAGGTTATCCCAGCCCCCCTCCGCCTCTCCCTCCCCCATGCATAGTTTTTGATTGATCGACTATCCCTTCCCCTCTTTATAGTTGCTCAGGGCAATAGCTAACTTTTGGAATCAGGACCTTTGGAAACTTCTTGAAACCAGCTTACCCAAAAAAATTGCCACCTGTGCGGAATCAATCACGTCTGCATCCCTTATCTAATCTCTCACCTTACTTAATCTTTCAAGTCTGTGTCCCTTATTAGTTAATGCCCCTGCCACCGCCTTAATTCACACTTAATTTGGACTTTGGGCCCTCCTATGCCTGCGCCTCACAAAACTAATTAATGGAATGTATTTTTGGGAACATTAGGGGCCCCTATTTAGATGAAAAAGAGACCGATTTCTAACTCCCCATAAACATAGCAGCACCACTACAACAATCTAATGTGTCTAGCTCTTCTTGAATAAGACAATCAACAAAACTGAGTGTCTTGGAGGTCTATATGTCTATAGTAGATAATCTATATGTCTGTAGTAGATCATCAACAGATTGGGTTGATCAAGTCAAGAGACATCTTCGAAAATGTTCTTATTTGTAAAACAACTATGGATTTTGTGTGCTGAATTGGGTAGAAGACTCTTCTTTTTGAATTTGAGTTGGATAAGGCCAACAAGAGGGAAAGATGGGATTCCATTATACTGGATTGATTGGGGTTGAGGTTTGTGTTTGCTACGATGGCGTCCGCCCTTCTAGGTAATGCATTTGCAATAGTCTAGATGTTTGAATGGAGTGGTTGGGACATTTGCATTGAAAGATTTATGAGATAGACAAATTGCAATCAACGCTTTTGTTGGTACATTATAAGATGTATTGAGCATCGTGATGGGACTCGTCCCCAATGTAGCCTACATTGGCACTTCAAAATAGTCTGACCAACCTAGCATTCACATCCTTCGTACCAAGTCCTTGCTTATGACATCACAAAATGCAATAAAAACTCTACAGTTAGCCCATTAAGGCCGGTCCTTTGTTGTTGCATTTGCCATGGACAACAAGTCCTTGCTCATGACATCCCAAAATGTAATAAAAGCTTTGATGTCAATCCACAGAGTCGCCAAACGTCCTCAAATCGCCCAAAATAGTAGTAGTATAGCAAGGCTTTCGTTTGCAGATTTGGATGTCTGAATCTCTCCGATGGCAAACATGGCCACATGCTGAGCAGATTGTGGTGGAGAAAGTATAGGTTACAACTGTAGGGCACATTGGTCCATGCACTTTGTAGGTTGCAGCATGCAAACAAGGGAATGGAGGGTTTGGAGGTGCTACAAAGAGGCCCTTTTGGCACCTCTATTCTAGCTCCATACTACCATTGCGCAATGGGGTGGAATTCAAGGTAATCAATGAGGCTATCAGTCACTTCTTTATCTCTGTTCAACAACAAAGCCCTCTATTCACAATAGGGTTAGGTGTCCTCCCTTCCTTAACATGTGACCTCAATTTTTGCCACTTTACCTCCCCAAACCTCCCAGATGGAGATACATGTGGCTACACTCTTAGGGACCGACTTATGCTTCTCCATTGAACGACTTTACCTCCCATAGAAATCACAAATTGCAAGGATTGGCCAAGGTCCTCTGCACCTAAGTGACTCTACAATCCAAATCGGTGAGAACCTCAAACACGTTGGTGCGTCATCTTGCACTCCCAATTGACCCAGAATCCTGCTCAACTTAGCTCTAAAGACTTCACCACATGTTAGAATTTAGTAGCTAGATTCCCTTGGCTATCCATCACGCTGTTGACAGTTTCACACAAGTGCTTCCTCTTCATCGCCTAAAAGAACATCTTAAAAGAGTAGTCACCAACCGACATCAAGAGCTGTCTAGTTTTGATCAGGCATGCTCAACTTCCTGAAGTTATTGGATGCTTGCAAGGCCCCTTCATGTTCTTTCAATAAAGGAAAAAGAATAGAGCGTTGTTGCATGGTGGTGATACCTCTAGATCTCATCTTGATCCCTAGTGGACAGGTTGACCCATGACCTAAGCATCGTTATTCTCAATTGAAGGGTCAATTCCAAGGCCAACCTTAATGCCTCTCGAGCGTGTGTTGTTAATCCTTTAGGTTTACTTCTCTATAATCGATACTAGTAATCCCTAGTCCTATCCTTAGCAAGAACACCTCAAATGGTAGCATCCACTTCACACAGGAATACTCCATCCCTTTTACACATTCCCTCCTAGAAGCGTAGACCACTGGCAAGGAGAACCTGCAAACTATCGATACATGATCAGAGACATGGGATGACAACAAGTACTTCTCCCCATCGAAGCAAAGCACCACTCGTCATCAAAAGCATAAAATCTATCAATTCTACTACTATAAAGTCATTCCCCTTTTGTTTATTATTCCAAGAAAACCCTCCCAAGATTTGCTTAGTAAATTACACCCTAGTTCAAACACAAATCCTCCCATGACTCACGCTCTAACCTTGACAAATATTTGCCCACATGCGACATATTCCAATCACCCACGAGGATCCACTTAATACTAGTAAAGAAGTGTGTGTGTGTGTGTGTGTTCACACAAAAAAAAGTGCATGCAAAGGTGCGTGTGTGCATGTGTGCATGTGTGTGTGTTTGCACACGCATACAAGCACACATGCATGCATGCATGCATGTGCATGTGTATGTGCATGTGTGTACATGCACATGCACATGCACTTACACACACACACAAGTGCACACACATGTGTGTGTGTGTTTATAAAATAAAACCTTTTAACAACACGGCACACGATGCTCAAATAAGGGTAGATAAGAAATTTGTCATTAAAAGGGTGTATATAAAATATTTATACAATTGGTACAAAAGTGTCAAATCCATTAGGTAGTCCAAGCTCTGAGGTCAGGGTCTACTTACCTCTACCACCATCCAACCCAACCAGTTGTTAGAACAATGAAGTTGAATTTGGGAGGTAATGCCTGTATCCCCTGTCTTGTTATCACTTTACCAAAGAACATGAACACACCTTTCAAAATTTTAAGATAAAAAGGAGGTTTAAAGGAATGTAAGAAATAGAGGGGGTTTACATTCTAAAGAATTTAGAGAAAGTGAAAAAAATTCTAAGGGGGGTAATCCTCGTCCCTGAGTGATAATTAAGGGCCAAATAAATTAATTGGATTAAAGTTGGGGGTAATCCACTCCCATGAAAGTTAAATTAAGGAAAAAGTAAAAATTAATGTTGAGAGGTACCAAATTGGAAATTTTAATTACAAAGAGAATCCACATGAAGGGTACTCATCATTAAAACTGGGGGGTAATCCTCATCCAAGGTAGTTCATCATCAAAGAAATTATAATCATCAGTATACAAATTTTTATAACAATGTAACCAACAAGAAAACACTCCACAACATTATTGTTTAGAAGAAAAGAAAAATAATAGAAGAAAAGACCGTATCAGTGCCATGTATAGTGTGAAAATCATGTAAAAAAAACCAACCAGTCTAGAAGAATAAATTGTAAATATATAAAATGGGAAAGTTAGATAAGAATTTATACATAAATAAGAAAGTATATCAATACATACATAAGTACTTATAAATAAATATCTAAGTGTTATAAACAAAGGAAATCCTAAGAGAAAAATTCCTTTCATCTTGAATAAGCATTGATCAGGTAAAGTGATCTTATGCCCTTATAATGTGATCCAAACAACACTATAGATTTTATAGAATGTCCTACCATGGACTCATCTTTTTGTTGTCTTTTTTTCAAGAAGTCTACTCTTGTATTGTGAGATATCCACTAGGGATGGAAATTTCCCTGAGGTAGCATTTTGATTGGTTCAAGATAAGTTGAGGGAGAAGTTTTATGGGTGGTATTGGCTTTGTCTGTGGTGGTGAAATGCTTGGGTTATGACAAGTCAACATGTGATGGCTACTACGATTTATGTGGGGAAGATGTTGGGTGGTAGAAGATGCATTCTGTTCTTGATATCTTATTCGATCTTTCAAACAATAGCATGAGATCCCCAATTTTTGCACTTAAGAAAAACAAAAACTAAAAGTACCCCAAAATAATTATATTTTCCAATCTGGTTATATCAGGCTCATCGGCTTTGCCAAAAAATGCAAAAAATGACAATTCTTACTTTTCTAAAAAATGATTAGACTTTGTTGTCATGCAAACGTTTTGCTACCTGCTTTTGAGGTTAAGGATTGCTCTAGGCTATTCACCCACACTACCTTTTTATCCAATGCTACACCAATTTCTTTTTATCCTTTTGTCCATCTGCTTGGTGTATTTTGTGTATCTACCTTATAGAGAAAGACCTTGGTGAATTTTAGTGGATAATATCCTATGTTGCTTGGACCAGATAGTTTGAACTCAAGCTCATACGTAAGAACATTAAAGTTGTATAAAATCACATTATTCTATGTTTCTCTTTTTCCTCTACCTAACGGCTTATTTGTTGTCATAGAATGGATGTGAAGATGTTGTGAAATCTTGATGAGCTTGAATCTCATTCCCCTCTGATAAGTTTTTTGGGATATTAGGGGGAGAGAGTGGAGTGAACAAGATAGGTAAGTGTACACTACATTGTATTGATCATAAAGATGAATATACTTGAGAACCCCTTAAGGTTAGGGTAATGGCTAGACCTTATGCCCTTATGATATAGTGCAATTTACACCATCCTTAACACCCCATCTTAAATTGCATTCGGTAAATAGAGGGTGCATGTACAATATTTTTTTTTGGTGATTTCAATTGGTGAATATGATGCAAAGACTATTGGAAAAGAAAGAATGAAAAAATGAGGGTAGTATGTGCATGTGTGCGCATAGTGAGCAGAAGTATGTACAATGAGTACAACTTAGTAGATCCTATACATCAACTTGCATTTCTCCCTTGTTAAGTTGTAGATCATCCTTCACCTTCGGAACCAAGCCCAAAAAAGAATAAAGTGATGAATGTAGAACTCCAAAAAAATTAAAGTCATCAGGTTCAAGGACTAGTTGATCAAAAGATAACCGCATCTATAATCGTATATATGGATGCATGCTAAACATGTTAAGATGAATAGGTCATGTCTCCATGGATTATGCAGTTGGTCTATAGAAGAACTCAAATGTGAAGGCAGTTGGCATAGCCATGAAGAAATAATTTAGTAGGTTGTGAGATACAAGAGTGCCACCAACCAAAAAGAATTGATAGCAATGATAAAGGTATGCTCCAAGAGTGTAATATCTGTCAAGTGATGCAGGGAAGACTACATCATAGGTGTTGATAGAGTGATCTAGGAGCTACAAAAGTTGGAGCTAAAAGTGCAAGTATGGTACTTTGCTCTACTTAAGAAGAGGCCCGTAACTAACAAGACATGGAAGAATGTCAAACATGTATGCCCAATAGATGGGGTGGCACTTGTTGTCTTTTGGCTTCATTTCTTGAGTGACTTGGTACGATGTTGTTGTACCAACATTCCAAGCAATCATGGTCATGCTTGGCACAAGCATTACAACACTCTTCTTTGGTCTGTTTGTAACATGAACATTTGTCACATCACTTCTCACTAGCTTCAGGACTTCCTCAATAGGTCTTGAAGTGCTTTCTTCAGTTGTGTTGTCAGTGCTTCCTTTTTCATTGGTGTTGGTCTATCTTCCTCCTTGCTTTCCTCAATCATCTTCTTTTTCTTCGGTTTGGTTGTTCCACTTTTTTCCAAAGAAATGGATCTGTTGAGAAGTTTCTCGTAGTTCTTTGTTGGATTTTACCTCGATTTTACTATCTCCAAGGAATGGAGGCCAATGTTTGTACCACAAAATAGACACATTCATATTGTTTTATCATCTAGTAGTGTGCTCAATTGATTGATCAAAGCTCTCATGCAATGCACAATATCTTTAATGCCCTCTCCTTTCTTATGTATCATTGAGCTTGGTTCAAACATTTTGCTTATAGACTTCTTGATAAAACTATTTCAAGAAGGCTTCCAACAATTCGAGAAGTGTCAAATGGGGAACTAGTCAAACCATCTCTATGCTATCCTCACCAATGTGCATGGAAATTTATTCATATACCCATCTTTGTTTGTAGCTTTATTGATGTCATAAACACAAAGAAAGCTATGCAAATGATTATACGGTTCTTTATCTTATGCTCCTTTGAAATCTCGAAACTTCACCTTAATGGGTTGGGATGTTGTTGCTTGAGGTATTGCCACCCTTAGGCTTCTTGGGTGCTTTTTTTTCAGCTCCTCACACTTTGCTCTGTTGGGCTTTTAGCCTTGCCTTTGGTCACGTGTGACTACACTCACCGTCATGTGCATGCATCAACCCTAGTCTTCTCTTGCATTCTTCTAGTCTAGCTATGAATCAGGGTCCGTCGTTGACTCCTTTGTTCTAGTATGTAACTCACAATCAAACCCATGTTTAGACTCAAGGATTCTCCTATGTTCCTCTACTCTGGCATGTCACTCACAATCGGATATGCATTTAAACTTAGGGATTGACACCCTTAGTGTTTTTGGATAGCCTCGCTCATAACTTGTCTTATATATACACCACTTCCTCTTTGAATTGTGCATGTGTGTTGGTCTCTCTTCTTCTTGCCTTGCATGTGTTGTTCTTGGTTAGATCCACGCCTTGACTTGGGACTTGCTCCTAGCTCATTCGATCTATCATGTCATTCTAGATTGGAGACGTGTCTTGATTTAGGGCTTGACACCCATTCTACTCTTGATGGGCTTTATGGTTGTTTGGTTGGTACCACAATCCTTCATTAAAGTAAATCAAAATCCTTGCTCTTTAAAGATGATGACTCGAGGTCTACACCAAGCATGGTCCTAAGGTTCTTCTTATTTTAGGTTTCACACCATCCCTAGGCAAAAGATAGGGACTGAGGTTCACCTCAGGGTGTGGTAGTCTGTTGGTGCATCCCTTCTAATTAGGCTAAGTCTTCTCAGCCCTAATGATATCTAGAATCTAAGGCTTACTACCTTGGATAAGATTTTGTAGGGCAATGCCAGGGAGGATGATAGACCTCCACTAGGAGATGATGATTATTTACCCCCTTTTGGGTTGAATAGTCCTTATAGACTTGGGGCAACCCACATCCATAGTTAACTATATATTGTACCATCTTCCTCTAAGAGATACTATACATATGTATAGCCAAAATATACTTGGGCATGTGGCTCTTTCTCTTCACTGTGTGTGTAGAGTATGAGATGTATGCTTAGTTCAACATGGTATCAAAGCTTATGGATAATCCTTGAAATAGAATGAAGGTGGGATTTAATAGCTTCCCATTCAAATATGTATTCAATTTAGAAACTAAAAGAGATCTAGAATGTGAAATATGCAATTTAGAAACTAAAAGATTCTAGGTCTAGCTAATATGTGTATTCAACTTAGAAACCAAATATTTTAAGCTTAGCTAGTAAGTGTAGAAACTAAACAATTAGCTAGTATGTGAAATCTTGTGCCAGTTTCCTTCTTCCCTCTTATGTTAGCTCTCAAATCTTGTGTTAGTTTCCTGTGATAGAACTCTTGTACAAGTCCAAAAATTGAAGGTTTGGCCATGGTAATGTGATTGGCATACACAATGTAGTAGATGAATTTTTCTAGTTAGGAGCCTTAGCTTTTTTGACAATTAACACATGACTTTTACCTTAGAAAAAGGACTCCATTAATACTTGTTTTCTAAATATGTATTTGAAGGAGGCATGCAATGATCATGATGTAAAATGGGAGGCATGCAAAGTTTTTTGAGATCTTTCTAATATGACCATCTTTAAAGCAACTTGAAGACTTTAATTTTAGTCCTTTGTCAAGGCAAGGAATCACAAATTACATGTACTAGTTTTCTTTTCTTTTTTTTGGGACTTCTTCTTGCATTGGGTACAACTCTCCATTTTTCACTCTTGTACTTTTGCAGACAAAGAAACATTAAACCTATTTGAGAGCAAGAAGCAAGGTCTCTCAACCTACGGAGTCTTGGTAGACTCTATCTAGTGGATCCTTTGATAAATGCAACTCGTATATTTGAAAATGTGTCAAGTTTGGTCCAATATATTTGAGATGATTGACATGGATTACTTGTATTATTGTAATCAATAGTCTTAATGATGCACAATCCCACTTTGCAAAGCTTCAAATGCATTTGATGCAAGAACATTTGAAAAACTTCAAGATATATGCACAATATGCATGAAAATCTAACACATGGACAAACATGTTCTACTCTTAACACACAACTCATAGGTTGTCAAGTTAAGATCAATTAATATATTAATGCTAAGGAAAGGATAGAAGTGGTCATTAGAGGATTGGGTAGTGACAAAATAAATTGGTTCCCAAAAACTCTATCCCCCAAGCATTAGCCCATTGCACTGGCTACCAAAGTGGAAAAAGTGATTGACCACCTCTTTGTTACAATTAAAATTAGAAGGCTATACAATCAATCAAGCTCTCAGCAATTATGGTGGAGCAAGGAAGAAACATAGGGTGCAACCTACACTCTTTATATCTCAATTATGTACTATTTATCTTCTAGTGTAAAGCATGTAATACAATCATCACAAAATAGTTATTGTGTGTTTGCTTACCCATCATGCTTTTTGTATAAATTTTATGGATGAAAATTTTGGAAGAGATGCATGTGATAAACTTTTTGCTGTGAAGCCATGGTGTTGGAAAACACAAAGAAGGAAAAAGGCCTATATTGTTACATCAACCATAATCCCGGAACCATGTATTGTGATTGTGGTTAGGCGGGAAACCAGAGGGCTTGACGATGCTTGCATACTATGGGGCCTAGAGGGTTTGGGTCTAGGGTCATGCCTAGGCCTAGACATTAATTAAGAGGTGCAAAGGAGAGCCCATGAGGGGGCTAGAAGGGTAAGATCCCTTGTGGGACACATGGCATCAAAAGAGGAGGCCACATTGCAAGCATTGGGCTTGGGGGAGGTTTCCAGAAAGTGATCTACAAGATGATGTAAAAAGGAAAGTATACTTACGAGGGAGACTAGGAACCGTGGCTGGGAGGAATAAGTAGAGCCCTCGAATTTAGGGGATGTGACATTGGTATCAAAGCTAGAGTTTGAAGCTTTGGGAGTGCAAGCTGTTTGAAATTGACGAAGCATCATGAAGGTGGAGGTGGTGACTTGAGTTTTGAGAGAGACTGCGACCGGCATAAAGGCCAATCCTTCAACCTACAGCAAAAGTATAGTGGCGAAGCCCGGGATGATGGGCTTTGGAGAACTTTGGAGTCTGGATGATTCAGCACATAAGACGGTGAAGAACTAATAGCCTACAATACTACAGTTGCATAGCGGGGCCGTGGGACTTGGGAGCTAGCAAGAGAGCTTAGTCTACAAGGTAGAAAATTCCCACTGGGAATTATTTGTTATACTTAGTATTGCGAGGCAGTGTAGCACGATATTGAAGACAACAAGGCGAAGTCATTTAAGCTATATTTGTGTCAGAACGTGGGGATTTGGGACTGCGCAATACAACCAATGCTTCTAGGATGAGGTTGAGTCTAGTACCATAGAAATGGCTGTATCTTCCTAGATAGCTTGCTTTTAAGTCAGGGTGCTATGCGAACGAAGTCATGGATTGACAGTTTGATGTCGGAATTGGTCGCGGAAGTCCCTTCTTGTAAAGGTCGTCATTTTTTTTTGTTCCTTAGAAAAGTTGCCACGTCATTTCTAAAGTTGCCCAACCTTTGACAAAAGCCACCTCACTTTTCTCTTTTTTACCCCTCTCTAAAGTCTAAAGCCCCCCTCTCTTTTTAAAGTCTTTTCACCCCATTCTTCTTTCCAAACTCCTTAGCCTCGCCAAACTCGAAGAAGATTATCGAAGAATGGGTCGAAAAGTTCGAAGCAAAGAGTATAAAGAAGAGTGGGATCGGGGAGAGAGATCAAGAATTAAAAGCATGAGAGGACGCGTCGACTTTGAAGACAAATTCAATGCCTCAAACAAATATCAGGGAAGTGGGCACTACATTTTTTTCCTCTCTGACATAAAGCGTTTCGCTTTATAATTTCTAGAAAATACACGTCTTCAAAATGACAACTCTTGAAAGGGATAATATAATTAGGGAGGCTGAGGAAAGGGCTAGAAAAGGAAAAGCAATACTTGGAGAGGAAACACATGAGGAAGTACAAATTGAAAATCAAGAGGATAACATCGAAATGGAGGATATAGACTACTGTTATTATGGAATTCCATATATGGAATTCACAAAACTTGAAACTCGAATGCAAAATATAGAAATACAGTCAGGGGTTATCAGTGAAACACTAAAAACCCTAGCTGAAGCTAACACTAAGATAGCCGATTCTCAATCGGTATCTATTACTAAAAAATCACCAATTCCTCCTAATCAAGTTGAAAGTTCCACCTCTCGACTTAGAGAAACCTTGTACATCCTTAAGGACTTAAAACTGCCAATTTTCAATGGGGAAGAAAAGGAGTGTAATAAAGATGCGATTAATATAATCTTGTAAAAATGGCAAGACTTCCACTGACTTAGGAATACACCTCCTAAAAATCAAGTCATGGAAGCAAGTTCTTCCCTTGGAAATAAAGCCTATAAATGGTGGATGAGCCTCAGGGAGAGTGATAGAATTCCAAGGTATTGGATTGAGTTTGAACAAGCCTTCCTCAAAGAGTTTTTGTCAAAAAATGAATTAGAAAGAGTGTGGGAGGCTTGGGACAACTGCACTACAGGTAAAAACACTTTAGTCCAGTACATAGCGAACTATAGGGAGGCAGTCCTTAAGTTGAAGGGAATTGATGAATTCCAAAAGATAAAGGGTTTTGTGAGAGGTCTCAAAGACACTTATAAGGTTGAGGTGAATAGAAAAACCTTTGAGGAAGCCATTAAATATGCCCAAATATACGATGATACGATGAGGAAATTCAGAGTTGGAACTTCAGAGCAAACAAGTTTTGTTCCAAGGTTAAATAAATTTTCCAATTTGAAAAGGAAGGGGCACTTTAAGAAGGAGGTTCCTCAGGCACCACCTAAGAAACCTCAAACACAAAATTATCCTCTCTTGAAGAAAGAGGATTATGAAAGGGCCAGGCAAGAAAATCTTTGCTTCAAAAGTTTGGGCAAAGACCATGCTCTTGGAACCACCCTAAAAATAAACTAGCGGGAGCTAAAGTCCCAAATAGACCTCCACAAAGACAAGTGCATATGGTGCAAGTGTTGCTGTTTAATGGTACTGAAAAGTACACTGAGGTAGAGGTCTATCATGAGGCAGTTCATGTACCTGTAGATGAACCGTGGATCATTGATAATGGTGCATCGTGCGACATGACCAGTCGAAAGGATTGGTATACCTCTCTACAGCCGGTAGGGAATGACATCCTGGTAGCAGTCGGCAATGATGCAAAATGTCTAGCAAAAGGAAAAGGTACGATTGCTCTCAAGTCAGATGGAGTTGTAAAACAGTTGTCCGATGTTCTTTATGTGCCAGATATCAAGAGGAGTGGACAGCAGGAGATCAGTGATAGGGTACTGTTTCTCACTTGGATCTGGAGTTGTGTCATGGGTCAGCAAGAAGCAACCCACAGTTGCTCTTTCTTCTACTGGGGCCGAGTACAACTCTGCATGCTTTGCTTCTTGCGAGGCAGTGTGGTTAAGGAGGAATTTGGGGACATGGGTGCAATGCAGAACAAGCCTACGTAGTTATCATGTGACAATCAGAGTTGCATGGCGATTGCAAAGAACCCGATGTTCCACGCTCGCACAAAACACATTGAGATTCAATATCACTTTGTACGTGAGCCCATCATGGATGGAGAGGTTGACTTGGTGTACTATCTGACTACAGAGAATGCTGCGGGCATCTTCACGAAGGCTCTTGGAAGAGACTTGCTGGAGAGGCATCTTCATCGACTTGGCATTGGGCCGAAAAATTAAGTTCACTTGCGGGTGGACATTGAGGGGGGGTGCTAGATATCAATGCTCCACTCTCATGTAACTACGTGAGAACCAACTAACTCTACTTGTAAGCCCCCCATATGAGGAGAAGGCATTTGAGTAGCTCAGTTATCCGGTAGGTCCTGGTTTGGACACCAGATGGGGGCTATGTGTGGCCTGATGGCTAGAGGGCTTCAAATAGAGTTGGCACACCGCCAACTAGGCTACATGCAAGTGTGGGAAGGCATCCCTTGACTGACCGCACTGAGGGTAGATGGAGCATTTCCCAGGGCAGCCCACTCTTGGGTTGCGAGGCCCGTTTGGAGCCTTAGATGATCCTGGATGGCTCTGGGCCAAACAGAGACCGTAGGTTAGTTGCTCTGTTTTGTGCACCGGTTCTATCATATGGTCGGTGGCCGACCCCCAGTCGACCATTTTGGGTAGATTGGGTCGGTCACCCAATTAAGCCTAACTGACTACGACTGGTGGCTATATAAGAGCAAGCCCGTGAAGCCCATTTCACCACTGGCTACAGCAACCCTGATTCCTTAGCATCCAGCCTCCGTCTTCTACTGCTTCTAGCATGCCATCGAAGCTTCTTTCACAGGAGCGCACGTTTGGGAGATAGCGCCATCTATTGTATCAGTTCTACAGTAATCAAATTTTTGATTCTCCATACTATCTTGTCTTGTTGCTAGAAAAAGCATTTGGAACATTTGCGAAAAGTGTTCCAATTGCTTGGAGATAATTCACTCTTTGCTAAAGAATACAAATGTGAATTTTTTGCAAAAGAAGTGAAATACTTGGAACATATAATATCCTAAGAAGGGGTTCGTATGGACCTTGATAAAGTAAGGGCCATATTGGAATGGCCACATCCTACAAATCTAGAAGAATTACAAATATTCTTAGGTTTTCAGGATTCTATAGGAGATTCATCCAAGATTACACTAGGATTGTTGTTCTAATGACGGACCAGCTTAAGGGGAAGGGAAGCACCTTTATATGGGATGAACCTCAAAAGAGAATTTTTGAAAAATTAAAGGTAGTTATAGTGGCAGCTCCTGTCTTAAAAGTTGTGGATCGCAATGAACCATTCATGGTTGAGACAGATGCTAGTGATTTTGTTGTTGGGGCAGTACTTATACAAAAAGGTCGACTAGTGGCTTTTGAAAGAAAAAAGTTAAATCATGCCCAACAAAATGACTTGGCATATGAGAAGGAACTATATGCTATAGTCTATGCTTTAAAAAAGTGGAGGCACTACTTATATGGTGCAAAATTTGTGATCATCTTTGATTAGGAGAGCATTAAGTGGATTTGTAAAATCAGTCAAAGCTTAAAGGTAGAAAAGCTAGATGGGCTGAGTTAATGCAAGAGTTTGATATACAATTGATGTATAGGAAAGGGAAGTTCAATGTGGTATAGGAGACTCTCTTAGCCGAATGCCAATTGTTAATGAATTGAGTTTTACTCAATTTCAAAATGATTTCCTAGAGTCCTTAAAGGGGAAATGTGAGTTTGACCTCACTTCTTTGAAATATGGAAAGCAATTAAAAATAGGGATCCAACTAATTGAGAGGCTTTCACGAGAGGTTTTCACTGAGGAGTTGCATGGAAATGGTGACACACCATAGGTTGGTGATAAAGGACTCAAGTGGAAAAAATATACTATTGAAGATGGCTACCTGCTCTACAAGGGTAGAGTATGTGTCTTGGATGATAATGACATTAGGTGCCAAATCCTTTTTGAATGTCATGATAGTTCGAGTGTTGGACACCTGGGAATTCAGAAGACATATGTGCTTCTGAAAAGGCAATTCTTTTGGCCTCAAATAGGTAAGGACGTCCAAGATTATGTATTGAAGTGCCAAAAATGCCAGGTCAATAAGGCTAAACGCCTTAAGGTAGGAGGTATCCTATACCCATTGGGATTCGATTTGGCAAATGGGAAAGCATCTCCATGGATTTCATTGTGGGATTACCTAGGACACAGAGGGGGCACAACTCAGTGTGGGTAATTGTGGATCGGTTGACCAAGATGGCTCATTTTATTCCTGTTAGTGAAGATGTTAAAACTCTAGAATCAACTAAGCTATTTGTGGAGCATATCTATAGGCTGTATGGACTACTAGCCAGTATTGTTAGTGACCAGGATAGCAAATTTAATAGCCATTTTTGGAGGGCTATGTGTAAGAGGTTAGAAACTTCATTGAATATGAGCACTGTGGATCATCCATAGAGTGATGGTCAAACTGAAAGGTCAATCAGATCATTGAGGATATGCTTCAAGCATATGTAAGTAAACGGCAAACTAATTGGGAACAGTATCTGCCCATATTAGAATTTGCATATAATAGTGCCAAACATTCAGCTACAGGTTTTAGTCCATTCATGATGATGTATGGATGTCAACCAAGAGCCCCAATGACAATGGGACTCGAAAAAGAGAAGGTTCAAGTGGCCAAAGACTTTCTTGAGGATATGAATCAAACACTTAAGTTAGATAAAGATAGCATAAGAAGAGCTTAGGATAGAGCACGAAGTTATGCAAACCCCCACCGTAGAAAGTTGGAGTTTGAAGTAAATGAGAAAGTCTACTTTAAGGTACCTAAATCTTCAGAATCTCTAAAGATAGGTAAATGTTTGAAGTTGTCTCCGAGGTATTGTGGACGATTCACAATACTTAAGAGAATGGAGAAATTGCTTACAAATTAGCCTTATGCGAGGGATGTAGAGGACATCCAGTTTTTCATGTTAGTAGGCTAAAAAGAAAATTAGGAGATGATGATAATCTCATTGGAAATTAAGTCCTAGTTGAGAACTCATTGAACTCGCATCTTTACCACATGAACCAGAAAGAATTTTAGATAGACAAGAAAAAAGAATGAGATATACTATATGGCAAGAATGTTTGGTTAAGTGGAAAGATAGATATAAAGAGAGTTCAACATGGGAAAGGGTAAGAAGTCTTTAGAGGAGGGTTTCCAATTTCCTTTTGAGGATGTAAACCATTCTTAAGGGGAAGGGAATGTTACATCAGCCATAATCTCGGAACCACGTATTGTGATTGTGGTTAGGTGGGAAACCAGAGGGCTTGATGATGCTTGCATACTATGGGGCCTAGAGAGTTTGGGTCTAGGGTCACGCCTAGGCCTTGTTAGATATCAATGCTCGACTCTCATGTAACTACGCGGGAACCAACTAACTCTACTTCTAAGCCCCCCATATGAGGAGAAGGCATTTGAGTACCTCGGTTATCCGGTAGGTCCTAGTTTGGACACCAAATGGGGCCCATGTGTGGCTTAATGGCTAGACGGCTTCAGATAGAGTTGGCACACTGCCAACTAGGCTACATGCAAGTGCAGGAAGGCATCCCTTGACTGACTGCACTGAGGTTAGACAGAGCATTTCTTGGGGTAGCCCACTCTCGGGTTGCGGGGCCCATTTGAAGCCTCAAATGATCCCGGATGGTTGTGGGCCGAACGAGAACTGTAGGTAAGTTGCTCTGTTTTGTGCACCGGTTCTATCGTATGGTCGGTGGCCTATTTCGGGACCGACCCCCAATCGATCGTTTTGGGTGGACTGGGTCGGCCACACAATTGAGCCTAACCGACTATGACTGGTGGCTATATAAGATCAAGCCCGTGAAGCCCGTTTCATCATTGGCTACAATAACCTTGATTCCTTAGCATTCAACCTTCATCTTCTACTATTTCCAGCATGCCATCGAAGCTTCTTTCATAGGAGCGCACGGCTGGGAGGCAGCACCATCTATTGTATCAATTCTACAGTCATCAAAATTTTGATTCTCCATATTATCTTATTTTCTCTCTTGCGTACGAGATCCTATTATCTGTTGAGCACACACGTTGTATTATTTTCTTACATGGTATCAGAGCCTAGACTCTAGCAAGAAGATTTGGTAGTGTGTTTCTGTTGCGAGCAGATTGTGAGAGATGGCCCAGCCCACAAGACTGCGAATCCCACTGTTTGACGAAAGCGGAAAGTTGGACGGCTCTAATTATCCTCTCTGGAAGTTCAAGATGAAGACCATCTTAAGCACATATGAGCCTTGGGACTCTGCTACTGGGGTGGATGTGAGGCCGAATCCAGCCAATGCAAGACAACAGATAGTACCAACTGCAGATGAGATTCTCACGTGGACAAGAAGAAATGCAGATGCACCGTGTTCTATTGTCTACACTGTTAGTGATTTCGTCATGGCATTAATTCAACATGTCATCACAGCAGAGGAGGCATGGACGATCTTGAAAATTCAGTACGAGACCACGAATTAAATGCGGATTCAGAATCTAGAGACTCAACTCGCGAATGAAAAGTTGTCTGAGTCTGAAGCGGCAGAGAAGTTCATCACTAGGGTGAAGAATCTGCGCGATCAAATGACTACGATTGGCATCACCATCACCACCGAGAATCTAGCACGAAGGTGCATAAGGATTCTCCCACCAAAGTATGACGGTCTTGTTATGGCACTGAATATGTAGAACAGAAATCCACCCCTCAACTTTGAGGATTTCAGCGTGATGCTTCTGGAGGAGGAGATGCATCAAAAGTTGAGGACTGGAGAAGATTCGGCTTTCTGGACTGGATCAAAGAAAGATAAGGGTAAGGACTCTGGTAACCCATCTTCTTTTGATGATAAAAAGGTGATTGTATTGCAACAAGGCAGGGCACAAGCAGAATGAGTGCCGCAAGAAGATTGCAGATGAGAAGAACGGAGTGAAGAAAGAGTCCAGTAATAGTGCGCAGGCAGTACCCATAGAGCTGTTTATCACAATTGAGGAGATTTGCATGGAGGTAGTTCATGTACCTGCAGATGAACCTTGGATCATTGACAGTGGTGCATCATGCCACATGACTAGTCGGAAGGATTGGTATACCTCTCTATAGCCGGTAGGGAATGACATCATGGTAGTAGTCAGTAATGATGCAAAATGTCCAGCAAAAGGAAAAGGTACGATTGCTCTCAAGTCAGATGGAGTTGTAAAACAATTGTCCGATGTTCTTTATGTGCAAGATATCAAGAGGAACTTGTTGTCCGTTTTTGCGATCACGGATTGGGACCTCAAAGTTCAATTCGATAAGAATGGTGCACAGATCCTGGATCTTCAAGGAAAGGTCATTGGTAAAGGTACACGACGCAACAACATTTACGAACTCTCAGCTTTCAGTGCTCGAGTGGATGTGAAGAACACTAAGCTGTGGCATGAGAGGTTTGGTCATCTAAACCTTAGTTCTTTGAAGGAGATGCATAAAAGTGGAATGATTGCAGACCTACTAGAAATTTCAGATCTGCCCGATGTATGTGAAGCTTGCATGATGGGCAAGCAGCATCGGCAGCCCTTTCCTAAAGAGGTCAGCAGAGCAAAGGCTCCTCTAGAGCTCGTTCACATGGACCTCTGTGGAAAGATGGAGACGGAAGCTTTGGGTGGTTCCTTCTACTTCATGATGCTGATCAATGACTACAGTAGAAGGATATGGATATACTTCCTGAAGACGAAAGATGAGGATTTCAATAGGTTGAATGGCATGTAATGGTTGAGAAAGAATCGGGGAGGAAGGTGAAGAAGCTGAGATTAGACAGAGGTGGAGAGTTCACATCGACTAAATTTGAAAGTTACTGCAAAGGTCACGGAATCAAGAGGCAGAAACCCCCGCCACATACATCACAGCAAAATGAAGTAGCAGAACGCAAGATGCACGTCATCTGCGAAATGGGTCGGAGTATGATGAAAGGGAAAGATTTGCCAAAGACTTTCTGGGTTGAAGCATGTAACACTACAGTTTACATCCTCAATCGTAGCTACACGAAGGCTATGAACGAGATGACTCCACGCCTTTTCTGGTAAGAAACCTTCAGCTGCACATTTCAGAGTTTTTGGATGTGATTGTTTTGTGCATGTCCCTGATGCTAGCAGGAGCAAATGGGAACCAAAGAGCCGGAAGTGTATTTTCTTAGGCTACAGTGAAGAGGCAAAGGGTTACCATCTCTATGACCCTATTACCAAGAAGGTAATTGTAAGTCGCGATGTGGTCTTCTCAGAACAACCGCATCAATTGGAGGAGGATGCTTCCTTCCCAGACAACCAGGACTAGGATATCCATCTAGTACCACCACCAACAACAGACCGAACTCCCCCAATAGTGCTTGGGAGGATTCAAGACAAAGAAGATGAAGAAGAGCCTATAGAACCATAACGACAATGGCCATTCTCGAAGTGGGTAAAGTAGCTTTTGGATGGCAAAGAACCTCCAGCAATTGAGAAGGAACCATCCGAACACCATCGGTCCAAGAGATTAGAGGAGCAAAGAAGGGCGCAGGAACACTTGGTCAACTATGCTTTGATGACAGAAGTGATCCGTGCTGATGAACCCAAGTGTCTTGAAGAGGCACAAGGCAATGATAGGTGG
This sequence comes from Dipteris shenzhenensis, assembly GCF_047967505.1. Classification (NCBI taxonomy): domain Eukaryota; kingdom Viridiplantae; phylum Streptophyta; class Polypodiopsida; order Gleicheniales; family Dipteridaceae; genus Dipteris; species Dipteris shenzhenensis. The sequence continues at coordinate 5,209,044 of NC_141605.1, forward strand.
ATGGAGGCTATGCAGTCAGAGTATGGCTCCATAATGAAGAACAACACTTGAGACCTTGTCGATCGACCACCAAAGCACAAGGTAATCGAAACCAAGTGGGTGTACAAGATCAAGTACAAGTCCCCGACGGCACGTTGGATAAGTACAAGGCTCGGCTCATGGCAAAAGGATTTGCACAGGTACATGGTTTTGATTATCAAGATACTTTTGCTCCCATAGCTCGACTAACCACAATTCGTAGTGTTTTCGCTTTAGCTACCCAGGGAAGTTGGCCCATGTTTCAGATGGATGTGAAATCCGCCTTTCTAAATGGAGATCTCAAGGAGGAGGTATACATGGAACAACCACTAGGTTTTGAGATCCCCGATTCAGAAGGTAAAGTCTGCAAACTAAAGAAGGCAGTTTACAGGCTGAAACAGGCCCCACGAGCATGGTACCAGTGAATTGATGCCTACTTTCTGCAAAATGGGCTCAAGAGGAGCCCATTTGATGCAAATTTGTATATCTTCAAAGAAGGAGGTAGGTGTATGATCGTGGTCCTTTATGCGGACGACCTTGTCATAACAGGGAACCATGAAGAGAAGATCTCGCAGACGAAGCATTTGCTAGGAAGAGAGTTTGAAATGACAGACCTTGGACTGATGCATTTCTGTTTGGGGATTGAAGTTTGGTAGGAGCCGAAACAGATCTTCATTTCATAGCTGAAATATGCTGGAGAGATACTGAAAGCATTTGGCATGGCTGAGTGCAATACAGTTGGTACCCCTATGGAGGTTGACGCAAAGCTCTCAAATGAGGATTCATCACCACTGGTGGACGAAGCAAAGTACAGAAGGCTTGTGGGCAGCTTGATCTACTTGTGCAACACATAGTCGGACATCAGCTTTGTGACTGGTGTACTAAGTAGGTTTTCCAATAAGCCCCGGGAGAACCATTGGAGGGCAGGGATGCGGGTGCTGAAATACATCAAAGGCACACTTGATTATGGCATCACCTATACCAAGGGCAACATCTTGACCAGATTCTATGACTCGGATTGTGTAGGAGACATAGGCAGCAGGAGATCAGTGACAGGGTACTGTTTCTCACTTGGATCTGGAGTTGTGTCATGGGTCAGCAAGAAGCAACCAACAGTTGCTCTTTCTTCTACCGAGGCCGAGTAAAAATTTGCATGCTTTGCTTCTTGCGAGGCAGTGTGGTTGAGGAGGATTTTAGGGGACATGGGTGCAGTGCAGAACAAGCCTACACAGTTATCATGTGACAATCAGAGTTGCATGGTGATTGCAAAGAACCCGATGTTCCACGCTCGCACAAAACACATTGAGATTCAATATCACTTTGTATGTGAGCTGATCATGGATGGAGAGGTTGACTTGGTGTACTATCCAACTACAGAAAATGCTGCGGACATCTTCACGAAGGCTCTTGGAAGAGACCTGCTAGAGAGACATCTTCATCGACTTGGCATTGGGCCAAAAAAGTAAGTTTACTTGCGGGTGGACATTGAGGGGGGGTGTTAGATATCAATGCTCCAATCTTGTGTAACTACGCGGGAACTAGCTACTAACTCTACTTGTAAGCTCCCCATATGAGGAGAAGGCATTTGAGTAGCTCGGTTATCCGGTAGGTCCTAGTTTGGACACCAGATGGGGGCCATGTGTGGCCTAATTGTTGGACGACTTCAGATAGAGTTGGCACCTCGCCAACTAGGCTACATGCAAGTGCAGGAAGGCATCCCTTGATTGACCACATTGAGGGTAGATGGAGCATTTCTCAGGGCAGCCCACTCTTGGGTTGCAGGGCCCGTTTGAAGCCTCAAATGATCCCGGATGGCTATGGGCTGAACAGTGACCGTAGGTAAGTTGCTCTATTTTGTGCATCGGTTCTATCGTATGGTCGGTGGCCTATTTCGGGACCGGCCCCTAGTCGATCGTTTTGGGTGGACTAGGTCGGCCACCCAATTAAGCCTAACTAACTATGACTGGTGGCTATATAAGAGCAAGCCCGTGAATCCCATTTCATCACTGGCTATAGCAACCTTGATTCCTTAGCATTTAGCCTCTATCTTCTACTATTTCCAGCATGCCATCGAAGCTTATTTCACAAGAGTGCACGGCTGGGAGGCAATGCCATCTATTGTATCAATTCTACAGTAATCAAAATTTTGATTCTCCATACTATCTTGTTTTCTCTCTTGCATATGAGATCCTATTATCTGTTGAGCACAGACGTTGTATTATTTTCTTACAGGCCTAGACATTAATTAAGAGGTGCAAAGGAGAGCCCATGAGGGGGCTAGAAGGGTAAGGTCCTAGTGTGGGACACATGGCACCAAAAGAGGAGGCCACATTGCAAGCATTGGTGGGCTTGGGGGAGGTTTTCAAAGAGTGATCTTCAAGATGATGTAAAAAGGAAAGTATACTTATGAGGGAGATTGGGAATTCAAGGGGGTTTTGAAAATCAATGCTCCACTCTAATGTAACTATGTGGGTACTAGCTGGCTCTACTTTGTAAGACCCCCTTTATGAGGAAAAGGCACTGCATAGCATGGATTCCTAGTAGGTTTCAATTTAGAGACTAGATGGACGCTAACTGTGGCATGATGGTTAGAGGCGCATTAGATGTGGTCCAATGCAGTGCTTTACATGGTGGCATCAACGACCGACCTAATGTTGGCTACTGGTTGAGCACAACAAGGGTCATATAATGACAATTGTGGATTTGCGATAAATGCAAATTTTTTGACAAATATCTTATAAAAGTTGCATAATCCTAGGAATGATCTCAGCTCATGTATATCTCAAGGTCTTGGTCATGTAGTTGACTATACACTCTATCTTCTTTGGGTCAACTTAGATCTATCGAAAAATATGATATGGCCCAAGTATTCTATTTGATCTCAAAATAAACTATTGTTTTTTATGATTAGGATATAGCTTGTTTTTCCTTCAAGAGTGTAAAGGCTAACACCAAATATATCGTATGTTTTTACTTCAAGAGTGTAAAGGCTAACACTAAAGGTTTCTTATGTTTTTCCAAATCTTTACTAAAGACATAATATCATCATAGAATACTATTTTGTAGTCTTTGTGTTTAAGAAATATATTATCCATCATCGAACTGCGAATCCACTTCCTCGGCTTGAAGTTGTTTTATTGGAACTGCCAGAGGAGCTGGATTTGGAGCTCTTGGATATGGTCGTGGATTTGGATTCCTAAGTAATTACGAAACTTGGGTCCGAACGAGAGCAAGATGCAGCCTCATAGATGGGAGTGCATGTGCAAGTGCTGGTTGCTTGTACACTGGGATGGGTGCCACTTGGTATTATTGAGGTCGAGGAGGGTTGTTGCGCATGTTGAAGATGCAACTATTTTCATCATGCCCACCGACTATGCAAATGTGGCACCACAACCTTGGCGGTGGATTTGCTTGTGCAGTGATCCTGGCTCTTAGGACGGGGCATTCATTTGCTGTATGATTGGCCATGCATGGACACCATACATTTTCTCACCGTGAATAAGTCTGAGGTGGTGGCTGAGACATGTGAAGCTTTTGTTCCATGGCCTGCATCATTTCATCTCTTAGTTTCACGGTCATGGCCTCTAGGCGATCTTCATTAGATGTTTCTGCAGTGGACTTGGATTTTTCCTTTTTAGAGTGCTTATCTTGCGCACTGGCTTTTCCATCATCACTGCTGGTGTTAGACTTGGTCATGCCATCCTCGATGTCAATGACTGCCGGATGAGCAGCACTGAATGTTTCGTATAACTGCTAATCTTTTTCATGTCTTTGCAGATTTTCTTCCTTAATAGGCCTGCAATGAACCAAGCCGTGAGGTACTTAGCATCAGGGCATGGGTCACATTTTTAAACGTCCTCTTCACAACACTTATGGGCATGCTCGATGTTCTTAACAACTTTAAGAACCTTTGCCACCTTATTTATTGAACACACACACAATATAACTGCCCCTTAGATTGTAACATTGGCCTCTTTCTCCCTGATCGTAGTTCTCCCTTTGGTTCTTCATTCCACTGCCTCTCCTCTATAGGTTGTCGTCTCCTCTTAGATTCTCTTCCCTCACAGGTAGTCTACTCCCCACCAGCTCTTACGTTTGCCACTACACCTCTACTTGCGACCTCGTTACTTGCTTTTCTTGTTCCTTAAACTCTTTGACTTGGCCTTCACACCTCCAGCACAGCTTCCTACTGGTATGCCTCACCTTTTTTACTCCTCCTCAATTGCCTTACGGCCTCTCTACACACACAGTTTGTCTTCACCTCCTATGCTTCCTTCTACCTTTGCCGCCATGGTTCCCTTAAAACCTCCTTTGCCGTCTTGGCTCACAACATCCCCCCTTCTTGCCATTTTGGTAACATGGCTCATAGTTCAACTACGCGCTCGACTTATCATTTATTTCCTTGCAAGCTCTTTTTCCTGGCCACTGATCCACTTTGTTTGGCACCTCACACACCCTTGCAACCGACTTCATCTATTGTGCCCTCTACCAATTGATGCCCTTCGACCATTGTCATCTCTCTGGTCCTCTTTCCTACAAGCCTTGTTTGGCATCAGATCCTTGCATTGGTCTTGATGGTTCGCCATACAACCTTCCTCTTTTTCTATGTACTCTGTTGAACAGCACCTTCCATTTCAAGTCTTGGAGCTGCAGTTCTCTCCTAGAATTGTAGCTGGTTGGTCTTCTTTTGGCAGGCCACACTCCTCATGTAGTGTTCCTGCTATCCTTTTAGGAGTCAGTCCTTGGTTGAGGGGTCGCACAAAGCTTGGCTGCTCCTTCACTTATTTGTAGTACGATTACGTAACGATACTATGCGGGTACATGCCTCCCATTTGATGAAGCTGAGCACTCCTTTTTTTCTTAGTTGTTGGCAACTACGTTTACCCCTCACTGTCTTTTTGATGTGCATGCTATCCTTTGAGCAAAATCGGAAAGGCAAATTTCATGACTGTTCAAGTTGCCTTAAATGCAATCTCGAATCATAACACTCAAAGGAACTGCAAGACCCTTCTAATTTCTGACTCCCTATGCATTTACGGAGTGCCCTAGTTACTCACCTAGTTACATATATAGTTGCATTTAGCTACCCTATGGCTCACAATATTTCTAAACCTATATAGTCACACATATATATATATATATATATATATATATGTATGTATATATATATATATATAATTACTTAGATATTGATGTTAACGAAAACCCCCTTTTTTTTGCTTTTTATGGTGGATTGCAATAGTTTATGCTTAAGTATAGAGGAAATTATATTTACTTTTGGTGCTGCTTCTTTTTTTGAAAAAGTATAGCTTTACAACTATTTTACCCCTTTGTTTGCCATTTCTTTGGCCTTTTTTGCGTCTTTAGAATATACTATCCCACTCACCTTGGTGTGTTGATTGCCCCCCTTATTGGTTCTTTTAGTTTTGTACTTTACGTTATTACTTTGCAAAAACGTATAACTTTCTTTTAGTCTTATTTAACTAACTTTCTTTTTTTTCAAACCTAGTTAATTCATTTGAGCAAGCCTTTTTAAACTATTTCATGTATTCATTTAGTTACTTAGTGCTAACCATTTTATATTCCACCCTAAGTATAAAATTGTGATTATGGTTTACACCCCTTCTTGTTAAAGAAAGTATTGGGCTTTTAATTGCCAATCAAGGTCATAGATGCTCTCCCTTCTCTAGTTAGTAATATTTTTCTCATGAGGGGTTATTAAGTTCCCTTCTGGATATTTATTTTACTTTTTGCAACTAGTATTATCACTTCCCCTTCGCTTTAACCATTCTTTTTAATTAACTAGCGACTTTCCTATTGTCTAATCGCTTTCAATTGTATTTTAATATCCCTTACTTACCATTCTTGGGAGAGGACTACCCCCCATCTTGATTTCATTGGCCCTTAGGCTCCTTTTAGGGATGTGAATTAAAGGGAAAATTTTGCTATAACTAAGCTTTTAATTTTTTTAAAACACTTTAACCCTATAATTGATTTATTTAAAGTTTAAATTATGTGCTCTCTCTGTCTCTCTCTAAAATAGGAGTTTATGCATTTATTTTCTAGAATCCTAAATGATAGTTCTTGTTCCTAGCTAAAGCAATAACAAGCCAGGGAATACAGGCATTACCTGTCTACCCAACGTCAACCTCATTGCTCTAATAACTGGTTGTTTTGGATGGTGGCAGGTAAGTGGACTTTGACCTTGGAACCTGGACTACCTAATGGATTCGACACCTTGTTCCAATCTTGTGTTCCTATTTCAAACTCATTATGATTATAAATTCTCAATTTCGTTAGAATTTTTGCAAACTCTCAATTGTTTGCAATTCCCAACTTAGACGTCGTAAATATATTTTTGTACTTGTCTCATATATGCCTTTTTATCCAATTGGTGGAATTAATTGTATGGCTCATTTATTGATGGGACTATAAAATCTGAACACACACACACACACACAAAGTAATGAGAGATGCTAATTGATTATCCAAGGTATCATACACATATGGTAGATCCTTTATATATGAATATTCTCCTAAAAGCAATGAGAATTTAGAGCACATATGCCACAGCCACACCCAATTGCCTAAGAGTGCGTGTCCAGTATGGATAGAAGCATTGCTTATGCTTAATGATAACCCTCTAAAGAATATAGGCATATGTTTTATGGCTTTTCACCTATGGATTAAAAGGTAAGTTTACCTTCATATGCTCAATTGGAAGAAGATGATTGATGATCTATCTATCTCTTCAATATTCTACTCCTATTTATAGCATTCGCTAACGTTGTTAGGTAAGGTTCATATTCTTATGACATATATGTTAAACACTGTGGATTTGGAAGCTCCCACTCTAGCAACATCGGAAACACCTCTGGGAAATCTCCAGGTTGCTCTAGAGCCAGTTTGTTGTCTCTTGCTATGTAGATATTTTTTTCCTACACATGATAGCTTCTCTTATGTGATGCCTCTTCTCCACTTTGATGTCATCTCCTCCCGAGGTAGTATTAGCTTGGAGGCTCCAACATTTTCATAGCTCTTGGCTTGTACACCATCCACCTTCTTTTACAGTTATAATCCAAGTTTGGATTATATGTTCTTTCAATGTTATCTTGGCTTTGTTACATTTTCCCAATTCTACACACCTCTACCTCTCTCTTTCTCTTGTGAATTATTCCTCTACCTTACGTAGCCATGCAATCTCAATTGTACTATCTATAAGCTCCTTTCCCGTGCTCAATCCAATTTAATCCAACTAGCATCAATGCTTTGCATCTTGCCCTGCCTCTTCTCGAATGCTTGTTTACGATGTAATATTTTGGTTGTCAATATTGATACAAAACTATGCAAAGAATATGAATGTAATGTTTTTGGGGGCATGCCCTACTACCCCTACATTATGATCATGACTCCTAAATGTTGCAAAACATTTTTGGTATCCTCTTGTGCTTAAACATCAATATTTGGTGCTCTCCTTTACGTATGCATAATGCCCACAATCTATAGTGGTTGTATCTCTCTTCTCTATCATCCTTATTTTTATACATAGCCAATTTGTGTTGCTTTGGTTTTATTCTATAGATGAGGTGCTCATATCATTATCATTTGTCAAGAGTAGTAGACTTCTAGCTAATACCATTGTCTAGTGTAGACCATCAAATTGAAGCACGCATAACTACTTCATATTCTCCTATAGCGGTAGAATTTTAATAATGGAACCTTATTACATTTGACTTCTGTTATACTCTTAAAATTGTAACCTTGTCTTTAGTATGGTTTCCAAATTTCATTTGTATAGTAAATATGGACACCATATCAATTTGTCACTCTTATACTTTGGGACTAGATGCATGTCTTCAATAATCATCTCTTCATAACATTATACATATAGACGCCAAAGCTGGCCAAGGTTGACAGCAGCAATGATTGAGTATTTCGGCAAAGAAGAGGAGCCGGAGAATGTGTACCTGCAGGTGGCAAACTTGAAGTAGTCAGAAGGTGAGACGGCACGTCGATATGTGGATCGAGCGGCCATGCTCCTGGACCGTTTGATTGCCACACAAGAGGACAATGCCAGGTTTCGAGCTGGAATGACTCAGCATGTGCTGGGCTACCTTGTAGTAGGAGCGAGTGATGAATTCCGCCTCAAGCTTAAATGGGAGAATCCAGAAACTATGGTGCTAGCACATGAGATTGCTCAAAAGTTTGATAAAGTTCAGTCTGACCCCGCTTCAAAGAAGACGATTGTCCCTCCACATCCCCCTCAATTCCTGCAACAACAACCTGGGGGGTCTAACTCAGGGGCATACCCCCACCCCTCATCAGGGATGTATCCACCGCCTCCACCTCAAATGTATGGTCCTCCCTTAGATGCTTACCCTCAACAAGGTGGATATCCTCATCCTCCGCCTCGAAGATTTCCCCAGCCTCGCCCACGAGCCGATGGGAAAATCCGAGGGTGACCACTTACTCCTACGAGATCTTTTAGTCTTCTCTGTTGGTGGGTCTGCCATCTCAGCATCTGAGGGCTTTGAGAAGGTCACCTTCTTCCTGGGGCGGCCCGGTCCACGGTTTGGAGAGGGGTCCGAGGTGGCACGACTTCTTTTCCCGAGATCAAGGATCTCGACATCAGAATCCTCAGTGCCCGACTCACTTAGAAGATTCACCCTTGGAATATTGGGGCATTCTGTGCGATAATGACCCTTCTGGTGGCACTCGTAGCATACAACATTAGCACGATCTCTTGGAGGGCGGTTGGCTTGATTTCTGATGCCCACCATCTCAAGCCGAAGATCATTTAGGGCCTTGGCTAGGTCATTGACTCCAGGTTCTGTTGCAGGGGGGGCCTCTTTAGTTGGAGGGGCCACTTCATGACCTTTCTCATCGGTCTTTGAGCATCACACTCCCTCAACTAATAGCATTAAGCCCTAAGGTGAGACGTGAGCTGGAGCAAGGTCTCTCAACAAGGAAGAGCAAGAAAAAGGGAAAGGTACGAGAGGTATCTTCTATCTCTGAAGAAATTGATCGGCACCCACATACAGTAGATGTCATCATAGATAATTGCCGTGTCAAAAATGTGTGTGTTGATGGGGGAGCTGCATGTAATATCATGGTGCCCCGAATCATGAAGAAATTGAATTTGAAATGTACAAGGCGTTCCTCCACTCGAATCAAGGTAGCGGATGGTCGACGACTCGCCACCATGGGAGTCATTGAGGATTTGCCCATCACCTGTCAATGGGTTGACCACCATTGTCAATTTCTATGTAGTGGACATTGAAGATATAGGCAAAAGTTACCCAGCCATACTCGGGAGACCATGGTTGAGAAAGAGTGATGCAGTCAGCTATTGGAAGACAGGACACATGTCTTTTGGTGCTTCCAAGGAGAAGATCTCGGTGCAACTTGGTGCCATGGAATCGGAAGAAGAAGAGGAGCATGACAGTGATACTCTCTCATCCTCAATGTCTGAGTCCATGTGTCTGAGTCCATGGAAGAATCAGACGGAGGGAAGGAATTCTCAGAGGAGGAAGTTTACATGATGGGGGTGTCTCCGACCCTGCCACCTGTAGAAAAGATAACAGCTAGTCCACAATAGCTCGAATCAATGCTTTCTCCAGACCTCACTCTAGGTGAGAAAGATGAGTTTCTTGAAATGTTCAAAGATTTCCCTGACCTCTTTGCAACTAGCTACCACCACCTTCGCCATGTGACTGCCATAGAGCACAAGATAGAGCTGAAGCCTGATGCAAAGCCTGTGGCTCAGAAGTATCGGAGATTAGGGCCCCTGCAGACCGATGCTTTGCGCTCAGAGTTGCAGAAGCTTGTAGAGGCTGAGTTTATTGTTCCGGTTCACAATACTGAATGGGTTTCACCAGTGGTAGTCATCCCAAAGAAAAACAACAAGTGGCGGGTCTGCATCGACTATAAGAAACTCAATGCTGCCACCAAGAGGGATCATCATCCCCTGCCCTTTCAAGACCTCATTCTTGAGAAGGTAAGTGGTCATGAGATGTATACTTTCTGTGATGGTTACTCTGGGTTTTATCAAATCAGAATTGCCGAGGAAGATGTGCTTAAAACCACATTTGCCACACCCTGGGGGACATTTGCATTCAAAGTAATGCCATTTGGCCTCACCAATGCTCCTGCCACCTTTCAAAGATTTATGCAGATGGTGTTTGCTCCTTATTTGGGGGATTTCTTGGAGGTGTTTTTAGATGATTTCTGTATATTCTCATCACGTAAGGAGCACATCATGAAGGTTAGATTGGCCTTCCAAAGGGTCAATGATGCAAATGGCAGTCTCAACCCTGAGAAATGCACCATTGGAGCCACTCAAGGGAGGTTATTGGGACATGTTGTCTCATCCGAGGGCATCAAGCCTGACCTCGAGAAGGTAGAAGCCATCCTCAAGCTCTCCCCACCTACAACCAAACGTCAGGTACGCTCATTTGTCAATCTAGCAGGATACTATTGCCGCTTCATTGATCAATATGCTGCTTTGACACGGCCCATGACTATGCTATTAAAAGATGGGGTTGATTTCTCTTGGGATGAGGATTGTGATCATGGGTTTGCACAAATCAAGAATGCTCTGGCTTCAGAACCCATTCTACGTAATCCAGACTGGTCAAAGACCTTCTATATCAATCCTGGGTTTGGTGAGCACACTCTGGCAGGTATTCTTCTCTAGCAAGGGGAGGATCGGTTCATGTACCTCGTTCGATTTGCTTCTCGACAATTGCTCGACACTGAGCGATGCTATTCAGAGGCTGACAAGCATGCATTGTCTTTGGTGTTTTGCATTGAGAAATTTAAGCATTATGTGGCTGGAAAGTCCTTCTTTATACTCACTGGCACTGGTCTTGCAAAGCAGGTTCTTCAATCACCAAATCCCACGGGCCGGTTGGCCAAATGGTCGGCAGTTCTACAAGAATATGATTTTTCTTTCAAAATTGTAAAAGGGGGTTGTTCCAACTTGAAGAATGCTTTGATTGATTTAGAGGAGTGCCTCGATGTAACCCTGGTAGCAGCCATAGAAGTTGGGGATCCTTGGTATGGTGGTATCTACAAGTTTTTGACCGCTTTCTCCTTTCCTTCAGAAAGTACTAGCTATGAGAGAAAGAAGATCCGCAGAGATAGTAGGCGCTACACCCTCCTTGATGGGGTGTTGTATCGTCAAGGCATGGATGGGGTACTCAGACGGGCCATTGATGCAGATGAAGTGCCTAAGGTATTGAAGCATTATCATGATGGATTTTGTGGAGGCCACTATGCCAGTGACTATACAGCTAAGAAGATTTTACATGCTGGATACTATTGGCCGACCTTGTTCAAGGATGTCACTTTGTATTGCAAAACCTGTGAACCATGTTAATTCTTCGGTAGGAAGGATTTGCGTCCCGGGCAACATCACCCAGTGATGTCCATCCATCCGTTTCAGAAATGGGGAATAGATTTTGTCGGGCCCTTGCCCATGACTGCCCGCAAAAAGAAGTATCTTTTGGTAGCCACTCAGTATGTCACTAAGTGGGCTGAAGCTATCGCCCTCTCTGCTGCAAATGGCAAGGCAGTTTCAAATTTCATATTTGAATGTATCTGCACAAGGTTTGGGACACCCATGGAGATAGTCTCTGACCATGGGAGTCCATTCTTAAATGAAGCAGTGGAGTTACTCATGGATCGCATGGGCATTGATCATCACACTTCTAGCATCTATTATCCAGCATCCAGAGCGGACCAATGGCCTCCTTTGTAAAACCATGGGAAAAATGGCCGCAGGGAATGGGAGCCAATGGGATCAGAAGGTCACTGAAGCCGTGTGGGCTTACAACATCACTCATAAAACATCTACAGGTCACACCCCTTTTGAGTTGGTGTATGGTACTGAGGCAGTTTTACCACTAGAGATAGAGATTCCGGCCTTGAGATTGGCACAGGAACAGAGGATGATAGAAGATGAACATGTAGAGGCCAGATTGGTACAACTTGAGAAGTTAGATGAGACCCGACGCCTTGCACTACATCAAACAGAGATCCAAAAGAATCGACAAAAGGCCCGATTGGATGCTAAGATTCGCAAGGGATGGGAAAGACACTTTGCTGAGGGGGATGTTGTGCTATGCTTTGATAATAGATTGGACCACCAAATGGATAAGAAGTTTCTGCCACTGTGGGCTGGTCCATACAAAGTCATCAAAGAACATAGCAATGGGTTTGTACAAGTTCAGGAGCTGCATGAACCATATGGCAAGAAGGTGATCAACAAGCGTTACCTCAAGCCTTTCTTTGTGCGTGATGGTCCCAGGCATGGAAATACTGTGCATTCCCTGCCTGAGGGGGGGCACTGTTATGGATAAAATTGTCTAAGGAAAAAGACATTAATATGTATGTATGTTTGTATATGTGGCAATAGTATAATAAAATATGGTGTGCATAGGGCCCAAGGTTGAGGTGGCAGGGCATGACCATGTGCCACCCTTCCATGTAAGAGGACCCATAAGGTGTGTTGTACATAATCCATAATAGTAAGAGAAGCAATATAAAATAGGTGGAGATAGATATTATATTGAGTTATTCCCTCCATATGGGATAGGCCCATGTGGGGGAGGTATAGAAGGACCAAGAAAGCTAGTTAAATAATGGGGAAAGTAGGATGAGGTGGCAAGATTCCTTGTGCCAACCCTCCACTTGTCCTCCTAGAGGTTTGAACATATTATAAAATTGGAAAGAGACCAAGGGAGTATCATAGACTTGAGATATGGGGCTTGATTTATGTGGAAACTTGAGGCAAAGGGTTGTTGCACACAATTGAGAGTGCGTAACCACCTACCAACATGGGAGACTTTTCCACACACACCATGCATGTGGGAGGATACATTAATGTGGAGAGACCCCCTCTTTTGGCTATAAAAGGAAGGGGCTATTCCTTGATGAGACACGCTCATTCTTGTAAAGCCACCTAGCTAGTATTTTGATATTTCCCTCTCATCCCTTCTTTCAAATAAAGTATGGTTCTCTTCCATTGATGTCTACATCTCAACATTCCTCCTCCTATCATGAACATGCTTCTCTTCCCCCTCTCCCTTTCCCCTTGTGTCATAGTTTCCCTTTTCCTTCCCTCCACTTCTAATTCCTTTTTCACCCCTATGACATCCCTTCGCCCTCATGATCTCCTTTTCTCTATGGCCTTTGAGCGTCGCCATATTTAGCCTCTAGCCTCTGGTCTCGATAACTTTTCCGGCTAAAAATTATTCAAATAAGATTTTTTCAATCTTTGTCTTTGATATGCCATTGCATACATTCTCTAACAAGTCTTGCGAAAATAAAAATCCCTTTGGTTCTTCACCCTCTCATCTCCCATGATGCTGAAAATTGATTTACTCACCTTACAGGCTGAAAATCAATCTACTCCCATGACGTACTCATCACTAAGGGCATAAATTCTGCATCGCGAGTGCAAGGCTAGTAAATAGTCTAAAGGATGATCAAAATCACATGATTGTATTTCTTAAAAATTTGGGCAGATGCTTTCTATAGTTTGGATATTGGCAACTTCTCATAAGAGTGTTCTTCTTTGCTTGTTTTCTTAGATGTGCATCGTTGAAAATATGATTTCGTGCTCTTGTTAATTCACTTCTCTAAAGAGCCTTGGTCTTTCTGTTGTTAAATATTAGGCTAGTGCAAAATTGAAAACTTCTTCAGTATCTACAACCGTTGTGAAGGAGAGGTCTGATGTCGAGTAGTCAGAGAAGGAAATAGACATGTTGAGAGAACTGAGAGCTCAATGCCAAAACACAAAACAAGCTGTGGGAGGATCAAGCAATCTACCAACCCACGCTAATGAAATAATACACAAGCATGACCATAGGGTTCCAAAGCTCGCACCATGAGTCTCATGGCACCACCAAGGAAACCAACCAGCTAGCAAGAAGAGCTACTTAACCAACTACAAGGATGAGAAAAGAAAAGGAAGACCAATATCTAGAAAAGAGAGATGAGCCGACCACTGGGTTTGTAAAAGCAAAGCACCTCCTCTCGACGAAGAGAGAAAGCTCACAAAACTAACATGGAAACAAAGGGAACAGATGAAGCTCATGAACTTTGTTCCATGCGGGAGGAAAAAACAAACATGACTGTCATCCTTGTAAATAATCTCCTTGGTAGAACCATAAAAGAGTCTAAATTCCTTCAAACAGCCACCATGGAAAAAGCTCTACACTATTAATTCGATCACACTACCATATAAACTTTCACCATCAAGAGAATATTATCCTCTAACCCCTTTTGAGAACATCCTAAAGATGCCAGAATGCCAACAAAATCCTATAACTAGACTCAAAAAATAGAGATCCAACTCCAAAAGCTTACATAATCTAATTAAGTGAATCTTTTCCTATAATGTAAGGACCTAGCATACTAACCCCCTAGATTCTATGCCATGCAATGCTATAAGAACATAACTAATAGAGTATATAAATATTAAAAAAAGAGTATAACTATATAATTACCTATCCATATATACAAGCACCCTTATATATGTGTGTGTGTGTGTGTGTGTATAGCACCATATATAATTATATATATATAGAGTAGTAGAGTCACTTTAACTTAGGAAAAGAACCCTCCCACCGTACACACACATTAACCTATATATATATATATATATAAACCAAAGATATATATATATATGGGGTAAAGAGATTAAAGCCTAATCTAAGAGAAAACATTCACATCACTTACAAAGAGATTAAAATTTTAACAACTTCGAACTGCATACTATGGACCTACTATGGATTAGTATTACGGATAAGGACTATGTTTTGTAGATGTATGTTCATTAACATTGTAGTCGATATGTGATCCACCTTAGTTTTTTTTTGGAATAAGCAAAAAGAATTCGTTCAAGCCAGATGTCACGAGTAATTTATCCGGCATTGATAGGTAAGCATGAAAGTTTATTGAAATGTGCAAAAATTCATAGGGTAGAGTCTGATCCATCATGCCCCATGACACACATTTGGTCGTGGTAATTTGTAATTGCATTGTAGTCTCCACGTTTTTTCTCAATACCATTTTGAATTTAGTAGTAGTTTGGTATGTCTTTTCAATTTTGATTTATGGCTTGTGTGTGTGTGTGTGTGATATTGGGTGTTGGGCTTGTGCATATAGAAACAATATATCTCCATGATCTCGAAGAGTTTTCTCTCTATGTATCACTATTATTATGGTCATGATGATGGGTCTTCTTTTGTATTCGTCATGGGTGTTGATGCCTGCTTAGTGGCTCTTGCCCTCGGCTCATTATATCAGGTTCTTTTAGTCTCATAGACTCTTTGGTCTTCCCAAAACTTTTAATAAACTCTCTCTCTCTCTCTCTCTCTCTAGCTTCTCACCTCAGCTTCATTGTGCTAGTTGGTGTGTTCCCCCTATTGTGACTTCATGTGTTTTGTGGTTCATATTGCTTTATGAGTGTTCTTGCTTAATGCTTCTATTTTGTGTGAGTGTGCGCGTGTGTGTATTGGGTGCCCTACCTAGATATAAAGTCCAGAAAGGCTATATCCCTTTCTTTTGTCGTCATCCTTACACCCAAGAGGAACCCATATTTAGCTTGCGAACCTATAGCCTTGGATATATCCATGACTAAGAAAAAGCATGCGAACCCATAAATTCATGTCATAAATCCCTTGAGGGTGGGCTTGTTGGGATCAAGGTCTTAATTGTTTGTGTGCGTGTTTATATGCGTAAACCAATCCTACTCAAGGACTGTACTAGTTCACTACACTCTAGTGAAACAATGTCATATATATAGATTAATCCATGGGGGCGTGTACTAGGATAACGCTTGAGGAGTACAACAAGATAACGACAAACATGTATGTGTGGTGAAGATCCCTAAAAAGGTCATTTATATGTATGTACATTTGTGTACTATGTTACTTTTGATGCGTGTGAGTGTGAGATAAGCTATGAGGTGTGACTTTCGTTGGTATGAGAGGATCAAAGAAGTTGATGGAGTGATTATAGGATCTTGGATACTCTCTTATGGATGATGTCAATGCTATGTATATCTTGAGTCTTGGAGCATTTGCTTTAACTTTACCTTCTTGCCTATTGCCTTCTTGTTCATGTCGAGTAGTCATCCAAAAGGTGATGGTGGTAGGGTCGTCATCTTCTCATGGGTGTGATAAAGGCTATGTATAATGCATTAAGCAACAACGTATGCAAGGACTAATAAGAGTGGGTGCCAAAAAAAAAAAAAAAACATCAACGGCATAACAAAGCTGCAATCGCTTTTGGTTGTAGGGTTTGTGTTTGCATATCACCATGGCGTCCACCGCTGCTCAACCTCAGTTCAGGTGCACGCAGCCTCCTTCCAAGGTTCTCCACCTCAGGAATCTGCCATGGGAGTGCAGCGAGGAAGAGCTCATCGAATTGTGTAAGCCCTTCGGGAAAGTGGTTAACACCAAGTGCACGGTTGGCCCCAACCGCAATCAAGCATTCGTCGAATTTGTAAGTTCCTTGCTCCTTATCGAGTTTCATTGAATAGGTTTTGTCGATGGACGGTTGGAGTCGCAGGAGCTTTCCCATCACAGAATTTTGTAATCAAAAGCGTGGACGCCAGCACAATCTGTTTCCTGTTACGTTGCTTTCGCGATATTTGTTAGAGCTTATGGTTCTGTTTGATCGGATCTGCTTTGCAGGTGGATTTAAATCAAGCCATCTCTATGGTCTCGTATTATGCGTCGTCTTCAGAGCCCGCTCAGATACGGGGAAAGACCGTGTATCTTCAGTACTCGAACAGGCAAGAAATCGTGAACAATAAGAGTTCTGGAGACGTTCCCGGTAACGTCCTGTTGGTGACTATTGAGGGAGTAGAGGCTGGTGATGTCAGCATTGACGTTTTGCACCTGGTGAGTCCTGAATTTCTCCTCGACGCACTGATCTAGGGGTTGAAATTACACGGGCGTAAATGGGAGCCTGTTTACGCATGAAGTGGTAAAACTATTCTCAGCGTTGCCCGCCCGTGTCTTCAATTGTAATTCCATACAGCACGGAAGATTGGAATAAGTATTCAAAATTTTGATATAGTTTGTCTTGTGAATTTCAGTTACATGCAAGGGTTGTACTTCATGCCTGGCTTGTGTTTGACATGGATCAGCAGGTCCATGTTACGGACACATCTTCGATGGCAGACTACTCCATGGGAGAAAGCGCACGTGTGTTTGTTTCGTCCCCTTTTGCTTAACCTTGCCTCTCACCCTTCTCCTGCTCCTAACCTTACTCCTTGAGAGTTGCGAGTTGATGTTCAGTCATCTCTTCTCCAAACCCTCTGAGCTTTGATAGGAGCCGTAGAGATAGGAACTCTGTGCTTTTAATTTATTGCTTGTTTTCTTTTACCCACCAGATGAAAATGCACTCATGGATCCGCGCCAACGCATGAGCTTTGCTAGAGTCCAATGCATTATTTATATGTTTTTCAATGTGTCTGAAGTGATTTCAAGTGGGAATAGATTAGTGCAGTCTTTGGGAATGCATTTCATTTTTTCAAAACCAACTTGGGCAGGGTGAGGTGGTGGATCTGTGATTGGTTTTCTTTTTCACGATGGGTTTAGGATCTTTGAGGGCATTTTGATCGCTTGCATTCTGTTTCGGTTAATGTTTCACTATGTTGTGTGAAAACAAAATTGCTTTTCTTCCTTGTGCCCTTTTCTGAGGGTGTTACAATCTATTGACATAGGGTATAAAGCTTTTGGTACTAATGCAAGGATACTGTATTCTTCTGCGTACTTGCTCTGCAGCCCAGAATGTTGTGTTTAGGATTACAGTCATAAGGTTTCCAATTGTTTTACAGGTTTTCTCGGCTTTTGGGTTTGTTTACAAAATAACAACTTTTGAGAAGACTGCAGGATTTCAGGTGACACCGTGCTTTAAAAAGTTTTAATACTTATTTGCTTTTGTGTATGCACGATTGACACAACTCATTGACTAATGTATTTTGCCTGTGGGACGCCGAGGCAATACAGGCTCTTGTTCAATTCAGTGATGCCACTACAGCTTCCTCAGCAAGATCAGCGCTGGATGGAAGAAGTATTCCAAGGTAAGTTTATTGATCTCTTCATTTGCTTGACTGAAGGTCATTGTTTACAGTACAACTTTAGGGGTGGTATTAGCAGTGAGTTCTGTAATAACTTTTGGCGAGAGATCCTCCAACCTGTGAGTTAGCTGGCCATATGCATGCGTACACATTCAATTGTGAAAACATGATTAAGCAGGCCTTTGGAGTTACATGCAGGTACCTACTCCCAGATCATATCGGGCTTTGCCACCTACGCATTTCTTTCTCAGCACACACTGATTTAAATGTGAAGTTTCAAAGTCATCGGAGCAGGTAACAATTGTTGGTCTTTGATATCTTGAAATTTTGGAATACTGAGCTTTTATTCTCCCATTTTTGTGAGCTGTTTGGTCCACGTCAGATCTGAATATGCTTATTTCCCTGTAAAAGTGATTTGATTGATTCTGTGGATGGTTTTGACATGGTGAGACAGAAAGCAGTTCGCTATCTTGGTTTGTTCATGGCGTTACTGCTTCATTCATGTCTATTGATGGCAAAAGGGGTTGTGATTTGGACAGACAGCATCTTAGTGTGTCCTTGTTCATATATTTTGAATGTGATTTTGAGAACTCATGGATAGATCTCAAGTGCTGAAGAAGACGTATGTTTGGATAGCAACTAGAACATAAGAGTTGCTGCGCTACTTATTAGGTTTGTTTTCAGTTTGGATTTGTATCATGTGCCCCGCCCCCCCCCCCTCTCTCTCTCTCTCTCTCTCTCTCTCTCTCTCTCTCTCTCTCTCTCTCTCTCTCTCTCTCTCAATCTCTCACACCTTGGGATTCTTTTTCTTGAATGGCAGGGCGATGTATTTACTTCCTCGTATCAGACATCAGTCTTGGACCTGGGTGCTGCTTAGTCGTCCCACCCCTTAGCTTTTATTGTATTTGGGTTTTTTTCAGTCTCATAGGCCCTTCGGTCTTTTGTATACAGTAATAAACTCTCTCTCTCTCTCCCGCCCCCCCCCCCCCCCGGTGTCTTGTCTTCTATTCTCTATTTTTTCCTTTGTTCTTTTCTTCTTACCTTACCTTCGAGGAGATCTGGACTGCGATGTCATGCCCCCTCTCTCTTAGAGGATCTAATCATCTCTCCCCCAAAGGGGGGTGGATAGGACCCTCATCTCTTAATGGAGGCCCATCACCCTCCTTGACATTGCCTATAAAATCCTGTCCAATGCAGTAAGCCCTAATTAGACTCTAGCCACTCCTATGTGACCTCATACATGACAAACTGGTGTCATACAGGGCAGGAGCATTTTTTATAATAATTTCTCATTTTGACAAGTAATTGAATGGGCCAAGGAAAGCCATCAGCCCTTGGCCATTCTTTTTCTCGACTCTGATAAAGCATATGGTAGGGTGAACTAGGGTTTCTTGGAGGGAATCCTATCTCGCTTTAAAGATTGTCTATGCTTTTTGGTCTTTTGGACATATTTGAAAATCCTTCAATATTTTTCATTGCAGGGATTACACGAATCCGTTTTTACCTGTGGCACCATCGGCTATTGACGGCAATGGGCAGGTGAAACAAGATGGCTTAACATCTATGTTGATAGATGACGTGTGCATGTTTTGTTTGTGTTCATGAGGTGAAGGTTGGGAATAAATGGGGGTAATTGACCATTATTTGACTGTTGCAAATTCCAAATGAATGCTTCTCCCAGCGTCATGATTGCATGATCACAGCTTAAATCATTCTGTCACATCTGAGGTTGGTTTTTCTGTCTGTTAGTTTGGCGTGGGACCAGATGGAAAGAAGAAAGAGCCTGAAAGCAATGTACTCCTTGCATCTATAGAGAACATGCAGTACGCAGTGACCATCGATGTGTTACATACGGTATGTTGCTTTACATGTAATCTCTGTTTATCTTTTGTATTTTTGTAATATCAAGTTGTCAGGTCTCCTTCTGAGTTCCTGCAGAAGAGGGGTAGGGCCAGTTTTGGAATTGGGGAGGGAAGGGAATTAAAAGGGGGAAGGAGAGGGAGGAGGAAGAGAAAGTGAGTAAAGAGAGACTGAGTACACAGTTGGTATTGGAAGGCCGAGCCTGAAGTACAGCAGGCAGAGCGTCACATCACAATGTGAGTACAATGAGAGAAAGGGGTGCACGATGTGGTCCTTCCAGGGTCTCCCGTCTGTAGCTGTCTCGAAGTTAAACCTTACCCAAGCATTTTGAAGCTGGACTCCTACTAAAGTCTGTCAGCAGTAACGAGTTTAGGGTAAACTGAGATACTAGATAGCAAGATTAGCAGAAATAGAAGAGGGAGGGAGAGGGCATGGGAAGTGACGGCTGGCTAGCTTGATGCTAGATTTTGTCCTCGCATGTACAGCTAGTAGGCTGATGCTTGAAAGTACTAAACAGTCATAGGATAGAATCGGAGTTGTATTGATCATGCAAGTACAGCTGAGCTCCTTTTTTGTAGGTTTAGGAAAATGGGCCAGCACACAATTGTATATGAGGAGTGCCCTCCATGGAAGGACTATCCTGAGGGATCTCATGCACCACCCCTTTAACCCTGCCTTTTTTTCCAACCACCTTCCATGCTTCCTCGTTGCCCTTTTTTTTGAGGGGGGGTCTCCAAAACCGCCTTTGAGTCTGTTTTGACTGCAACATCGTCTTCAAACGGTGCCCCATCTCTAGGAGCCTGTACCACCTGATCCACCACCTCCTTCGATGGTTGCACATCCCCTTCGGTATGGTATTGGCCCCTCGTTTGGACAATTTTGGCAAAATGTGAAGTGCTTCGACAGATGCACTGATTAGGGAATTGTCACGAGGGTGTGAGTTTTGTACTTCCATGTGGGCCCGACCCTGGGAATCAAGTTGGCAAGGCCATGGGACGTGGGTGTGCTAGTTTCTCCCTAGGGAATTGTGCCTTGGGGGCAAATGAGGGGTCTAGGACCAAGAGGGGCCCAAAGAACCTTAGAAGTACAAGTTGGTCATTGGTGGGGTCTTTAAAAAGGTCCCACTAGAGAGGGCCTAGGGGCAAATTGAAGCCCTTGGGGGCAAATGAAGGTGTGGGCTGCCACGTGGCAGGCCCATGCAGACCTTTTTGGAAAGGAAGGCCTTAGGTGGGAAAAACAAAGGAAGCACCTGGTCGAGGCAGGGATGGGGATCGAGTTTTGGCGCAGGCTGAAGCTGATCTACATACAGAGGCCTCACAGGACCTGCCGATCTAGCTGTACAGAAGCATGTACGGCTGCTAGTTGGCTGACCAAGTATGAAGGTGAACGGATGGGAGAAGGAGCAGGCTTGTGACTGTATGGCCGTTCGGAATAAGTACAGATTGGTACCTAGAATCCAACAGCGATAGTATGGGAGATCACGCATTGGGTACGGATTGCCTAGTACGGGTGTACGAGCTGTGTATGGGCTGTGGTACGGTCACCTACGCTCGTGTGTACGGAATAAGTAGACGTATGGTGCACTTGCTGTGTACGGACTGCTCACGGGCTAGTGAATGGAGAGCACACGCTGTTGTACAGATGTGTATGAGCAGGCTGGTTGTAACCTTGGGCAGCGTGCAAGTACAAGGCAGATAGGCTGGTGCTCACCTCGGGCTGTGTGCACATCTTGGGACACTGTTTATGTTCAGTGCTTCATTTAAAGCTGGCTGAGCATTTCGAAGCTTGGTTGGCCCAGAAAGGGATGCACACGGGCACGTCCTTTGATGCTGGCTGTGTAATTATAATTAATTTCTCTGCTTGACCGGATGGATGTCCTTGTGGACACTAGTTGCAGCTATGGAACATTGTGTGGCTAAGTGAGGCTGCTGGTATGAGTTTTCGAGCTGTTTGCCTATGGTTGGGCAGAGATAAATGCCATCTGCCAGGGATTGACCAAGTATGAAGGTGAACGGATGGGAGAAGGAGCAGGCTTGTGGCCGTACGGCCATTCGGAATAAGTACAGACTGGTGCCTAGAATCCAACAGCTGACAGTACGGGAGATCACGCATTGTGTACGGATTGCCTAGTACGGGTGTACGAGCTGTGTACAGGCTGTGGTACGGTCACCTACGCTCGTGTGTACGGAATAAGTAGACGTATGGTGCACTTGCTGTGTACGGACTGCTCACGGGTTAGTGAACGGAGAGCACACGCTGTTGTACAGATGTGTATGAGCAGGCTGGTTGTAACCTTGGGCAGCGTGCAAGTACAAGGCAGATAGGCTTGGTTGGCCCAGAAAGGGATGCACATGGGCACGTCCTTTGATGCTGGCTGTGTAATTATGATTAATTTCTCTGCTTGACCAGATGGATGTCCTTGTGGGCACTAGTTGCAGCTATGGAACATTGTGTGGCTAAGTGAGGCTGCTGGTATGAGTTTTCGAGCTGTTTGCCTATGGTTGGGCAGAGATAAATGCCATCTGCCAGGGATTGAGCAAAGCAGTGACCAGCATAGTATAGGCTTGGTAAGAAGAATGAACACAAGGTCTATGCATGGGTCATGTTGGCCAATGGGTGGTGGAATGTTCTAGGTGCAAGAGCTATTGCAGTCCATGTGTAATCTTTGTTTTCCTTGGATTAAATAATACCGAAAGGGGTGCCATTGTTGATGTTTTGGCTAAGAAATTCTTTGGCGGTTTTTCGGACTTGGGTGGTGACGATGCCAAAAAGCTTGTGCAAGTGGAAGCTCTCAGAAGGTCGAGGGAGACTTCCAAGAAGCCGTGGTTTGAGACGGGGAGAAAGCATCGTGTGGTGTGTAAGCTTGAGTTGGATTCTATCAAGTCCAAGCTTACCCGCTTGGCTAAGGGTGGGGTGTATTTCTTTTTCATGGGTCGGATGCCTTCTTTAAAAGAGTTGGAAGAGCTGTTGTCTTTATCCCTCCTTTTCGGCTAGGTGTATGGGGTAGGGTTTTTTCATGGTCAAGTTTGCGTCCGAGGCTCTGTGGGATGAAGTGGTGGGTAGGACATTCCCTTTTTCTGCAGCCACAATCCTGGTCATTCTGTGGGGTTCTTCATTTGGCATGGACGAATTTCTATCCGATGAATGCTCTGTGTGGGTCGATTTTTCAAATTTGCGTACGTCGTTCAATAGTTCTGTTGAGCAGATGGTGGCATCTCTTGGTCGAGTTCTTTTGTCCCCCCCCCCCAATCTTTGTCTGGTCTTAGGAAAGCCTGGTCAAATTTTTAAGAGACCTAATTAAAGGATTAAAATAACCCTAAAAACTATTGTAACGTAGAATAACAAATCAAATATTACAATTAGAAAATAAGAAATTAGAAATCACTTTTCAGGTTTTTTCTACAGTTTGATGTGTTGATTTCTCCCATTTTTCATTCATCGAGGAGATCATTGTATAAACTTTGAACTACTTATTCATGTCTTAGGATTTCTAGGTTACCCCAGGTTCTGTCCGAGGGTTTGCATTACTATTGTAATTGAAGCTTAGCATCACTGTAACAAAGAAATATACTTGGGATTAGCTGAGGTAGGGGGTGTGTCTCATTCACATGCCATCGGGTGTTGGACTCTTCTCTTTGTGACCTTTGTGTGAAATTTGAATGATATATGTGTGGGTGTTCATCTCAAAATAATGGCTATTTGAAATTCTGAGTAATTTAGCTAAATTGCGCTTCTGCATTAGCGTGAATCTTGACACTTGTGTACTGTTTTCGGAAGTCCAAAGGAAATGAAACAGCGCGCATCAAGACCGCCCTATGGTCAAAAGGGTGGCCATAGAAACCACCCTATATTCAGAAGGGCAGCCACAGATTGGCCTATTTCTTACCCTATGTTCAAAAGTGCGACCTATTTCCTGCCTCCCTTCTATGCCTTGTGATATGGCCGCCCTTTACTTTGTCTACGCAACCTGCAAAAAACCTCCTGCTCTATATCTGGCTCTCTAGTATGTATATGTATTTGTTGTCACGTACGATTGCATGCTTCTTGATCTGCAATTTGACTACACATACATTTTACAGGATTAAAAATTACTTCCATATATTCACTTATAACTAGATTTGCACATTATGGTATCTTAACTATTACCAAGTTGTCCTTATCTATGATAACTTCTGCATGAACAATTATGATTCACCATTATGGAAGTTGATAAATGACGATGTGCAATATTACCTTTACTTTCTTTGTCCACATTATTGTTTAACTATTACGGAGTTGTCCGTTATCTTGGTTTCTTCCATACCTTATGCATGCATCAGCATGCACAATTATGCATCACAAGCATGCAAGATAACTGATAATGCACAACATATCACCTTGCGCTTTTCCTCACACTATATTGTGCACCAATTGGGTTCTTCAGTTTCTAACTACTGGGTTTTCAATGACATATTGTATGATCTTATTTTTATATGACTCTGATCACAATCCTGGTGCTCTGCAGGTTTTCTCTGCCTTTGGCACGGTACAAAAGATAGCAATGTTTGAGAAAAATGCTGGACTACAAGCATTAATTCAATTCGCTGGTAAATGTTCTAAAATTTACTTGGGTGGGGCTGTGATATGTGCGTAGCTCTTCTTAGCGACACGAGATTTTTATTTTTAACGTCATATCTGTGTGTGTGTGTGTTTTCCCCTTTCACAGATGCTACTACTGCAGTCACTGCAAAAGAAGCCTTGGAAGGTCACTGCATATATGAAGGTGGTTATTGTAAACTCCATCTTTCGTATTCTCGCCATACTGATCTCAACGTAAAGGTATCATTTTTTTGGTTTGAGTTGTTCCGTCTACAGGATAGAGTAGTTGTGGATGGATGATTCTCTGAACTGCTAATATTGCTGTGGGGTCAGGCTAACAATGATCGGAGCAGGGATTACACCAGTCCCACTCCTCAAAGTCAACCATCAATTCTCGGCCCGCAGCCTTCTGCAGCTCCAGCTATGGTACCTACACCAGGAGGCCTTCCTGCTGCTGCAAACTATGCTGGAACTCAACTGCTCGGTGTGCGCCCACCATCAATTGACATGGTGGCAGGACAGGCTCAATTGCAAGGCTGGGAATACGACTCACCAGTGGCAACTCCAGGATCAGGTGCTGGGATCATGTCAAGTTTACCTGTAGGTGGCCCTATCCCAAGTTCCATGTATGGGCCTCCACCCCCCCCATTAGGATCAACTGCCTCCCCAGGAGGGTTTTTTCCTTATCAGGGTAACTCTTCATATGGGCCTTCAGGAATGCCACCCCCTCCACAGTCTATACACTCCGGTGAGCCTGCAGATCTTGTATCTACTGCAGGTTCGAGCTTTCATTTTGGTCATCCACCTCCCCATCATGTACAGCCTTTTGGCCAACCTCAATCAATACCAATGCCAGGGTCTGGACCAGTGCCACCTAACAGCGCTTTTTATATGTAATTCTGCTACATTCTATTCCCTCAAATGAAAACCTACTTGCCATTTGCAAGCCAAAGGGCTTCTCCGGAATCAGTTAGTGTGACTCGCATTCTTTCTTGTACACAGATTTCTGACGTGCAACTGGGTCTACAGAAAAAATTGGCTGCTTGTGATGCTGCTGGTGATTTTCTGGGCTCTCTTCGAAGTGAAAATTCGAATTCTTTTCAGTGCAGTTTCTCAGCACTCAGTTTCATGTCATTGTGCCGAGAGCAGACTCCAGAAGATGTAGGCTGTTGTAATTGAAGAAAGTCCATAGGGTTTAAGGTGCAATCCCTCTGAAATTACCTTCCTGCTCACGTTTCTTAATGCTGTTGGCCTTCAGGAGGTTTTCAGTGATTGTGCTGACATTGCATTAGTCTCATTTGCAGGCCTTCTTGGGAGACAGCAAACTATGCTGTACAGTAATTCTATTGGTTTTCAAACTTGCTGCAGAGTATCTTGTATTGGGCTCTAGGTGGCTTGGAAGAACTGATAGTATTGTATTGACAAAGTTGGTAAGGGATGGCTTGTTTTTGGAGAGCAATATATTACTCTTGAATAGTAGGATCTTTCTGTTTGAGAGATTTCTTAATGCTTGGAACATATTTGTGTTTTTCTTCATGTCAGTCGCATTGAGATGGCTGCATAGGTCACAGTTGACTGTTGGAATGAAATGTACAATTACATCATGGAGTTTGAACGAAATGGAGTACATTGTGGAAGCAGTTGCACTAATATAACTCTGTAACATAGAATTTGTGGAGCTTGCAGGGTTCTTGTTTCCCTTTGGAACATAAGGAGACGAATCCAGAAAACTCTGTATCCAAAAAACTTGTGATCAATGTCCAGTCTGGGATATGTGATTGCCGTGACCTGATCAAAAGATAGGTCTCAAACAGTCATGCATAGGGCTTAGAAATGCTACAGTTAGCCTGCTCATTGATGTCAAAAGAAACATCAATTCATGCTGTTCAATACATATTTCTGCCTGTCCTTGTTTGTGTCCGGAGACGTGCCCATGGGCACAGGTTTGTGCATAGCTCCAACTCAAGGTTCTTCATAGATTCCTCTGCAATCTGACAACTTTCTACTTGCAGAATGCCATCTTGTGAAAGGTTGCTCAGTGTGTCTTATGTAGGGTTACCAGATGGGTAGTCTTGTAATAGCTAACTTGAGAGCGATTTGTCAATTACTTGTTTGAAAAATAGGAGAGTGAATAAATTGTAGCAAAATTCCACGTACAATCTTGTGAGTTTTGTGATCGAGACATCCAATGGAGTCGCCTTTTTCCTTCTCATTATTCTTAAGTAGGAAAATTTGAGGGTTCCCTCCCGGCTTTTGGATAACAACCATTCTTTGGAGCATTGTTGCACGAATGTTTCCCATCTTCCAGAGCATTTCCCATTCTGTGAGTTTTGTGATCGAGACATCCAATGGAGTCGCCTTTTTTCTCATTCCTCCCTAAGTAGGAAAATTTGAGGGTTCCCTTCCAGCTTTTGGATAACAACCATTCTTTGGAGCATTGTTGCACGAATGTTTCCCATCTTCCAGAGCATTTCCCATTCTTCTTCCATCCATCACGGTTATCATGATACCTCACATCAGAATGTAGTGAATTATAAAAGGGATGGAAATAAGCAATGAAATATTCATGGAGATATCCTAGTCCCTCAATTCTAGCCTAGACTTGAAGCCATTTTGGTCAGATTCGGGTCATATGCATTGATGCCTTTTACATAGACCAACTCCATTGTCTGTCCATGGTTTAGAGTCCATCTTGGCCAGGTTATTATTTGATGCATTAACCAGTAGTTATTAACTATCTTCACAGAGCTGGTGGGAAGTGTTTTGTAATCTTAGTCTAGGTGGATTTGTATGCTCAATTAGAAATTCAATTCTGTTAATAGGTTTTGTGTTTGTGAATTCTTTATCGCTTTATCCTTGGCAAAAGCACTCGGCTCTTCTGGTATAGCTTATGTCATAATGTGATTTTTTCATATGTAATGAAGCATATTTTTTCATATGTAATGAAGCAATAGACTAGTCTAAGAAATATGTTAGACTATAACAATCTATAACCATTTTCCTCAAGGAGGTTTTGTGTTTGTGAATTCTTTATCACTTTATCCTCGGCAAAAGCACTAGGCTCTTCTAATATATCTTATGTCAAAATGCGATTTTTCATATGTAATGAAGCAATAGACTAGTCTAAGAAATATGTTAGACTATAACAAAAGGAGGTAGGATCAAAAGGTGCAATATTTAATTGACAAAGGATTGGTAAATTCCTTTTGGGCAATTAATAAATGCAAGACGCTCGAATGCTTCAAGCCAATTTGAGAAATGTGTCATTGTTGACAAAAGATTGGTAAATTCTTGTTGGCAATAAATAAATGCAAGATGCTCCAATGCTTTTTTTAGAAAATTTGAGCACATAGTAAGAATGATAGAGATAGAATGGTATATCATGTAGTTTTGATTACCTTGAAAGCCAAACTTGAATAGAAGCATCTCACCATAAAGTCTAGCCACATGCAGTTATAAATTTGTAGATTGGGCCTATCTTTGATTTTGAAAAAGACAATGGTATTTGCAAAGCCCCCCCCCTCCCCCTTCTCTCTCTCTCTCTCTCTCTCTCCTATTGCTCTCTTCTCCTTATGTTTGTTTTAGTGCCTATTTAAATGTTGTTTTTGTAATAAAGGCTCTCCTCAAATTTTGAATATCGCTTTAGTTTCCTACATTTTTTGTTTTTAAGACACACACACACACCTAGAGAGAGAGAGAGAGAGAGAGAGAGAGAGAGAGAGAGAGAGGGGTGGGGGGTTATTTACTTTTGAATTACTTTTTAAAAAAGGTTTTTCCTTGAAAAAGGGCTTTATTTTAACACACATACACACGCACGCACGCATGCACATGCCTTTCTAAAGTTGTGTTAATTGAATACCAAGTATTAAACTTCAAGTTTACATGTCTCGTGTTTGCGGTCTATTGACATGGTTCATAGAATGGAGAAATACCACATTTTAAGCCCCTTATTCGTCTATTCGCTCCTACTTTTTGTATTAATTAGCTCTCTCTCACTCCCTTTATAAATCAATTAACCTAATGTATTTACGATTAATCTTATCTAATTAAAATTAACCTAATCTATGAATGACCCCCTCCTCCTCCCCCTCTCGTCGCCCCTCCTCCGCTCAACCCCTCGCCTGTCCATTTCCTATCGAATTAATACCCTGCTTTCTCCTCCCATCGGCTTGCTATCTCCTCCTGTTGTCCTCCTCCGCTCGCTTCTCCTTCATCCTCCCTTGCTCTCGCTTCCTCCTTCCTCTTGTTCCTTCTTCCTTCCCACTCTTCCTCCCCTCCTTTCGCTTGCTCCCTCCTCCCTCCTTCCCACTCCTCTCTCCCCCTTCTTCCCTCCTTCCTCCTTGTATTGGGGAGGGCTTCACAACCCCCCTGTTGATACTCTCCCCCCCCCCCCCCCCTCTTCCTCTTATACCTAGAGGCCAAGGTGTAGAAAATTCTAGATTCGGTGGGTTCTCAAAGAAGCCACTGCCGTTGCTTATGTTAATTACCATGCACATGGAAAAATAAGTGCTTGAGAGCTTACGTTAATTGATCCTCCCGGCCCCAAAAAACAGACAAACAAATTAATTATCTCGCAAAACGTTAACTAGGGGTCCCTATTAAGCCCTTTTCACTTGAAATTTGTGTTTTCAAGTAGCATCAATTTTGCCTCGATTTTTCATGATTAATTCTCTACGTTTTGTGTTAGCAATTAGTGGAGAGATCCTTCTATATGAAGAGAGACCTCTCCATCCCTATTCCTTCCCATACTTCTAGTTGCTCATCTTTGCTCTAATCTTTTGCAGATGGTGTCTACTCAACATCATTCCTCTCTTTCTTACTTCCAGCACAATTGCTTCAACGTGCTCCATCTGTA
Source organism: Dipteris shenzhenensis (assembly GCF_047967505.1). NCBI lineage: Eukaryota > Viridiplantae > Streptophyta > Polypodiopsida > Gleicheniales > Dipteridaceae > Dipteris > Dipteris shenzhenensis. Next base: position 5,238,455 of record NC_141605.1, read on the forward strand.
TCTTGTTGTGTTTGCAAGCGGCACTTTCGGTCACTTTACTTCTTTTGTTGGATAGCCTATTGAAGCAGCGACGACTGTTTAGCATGTTTGATAGAAAGGTGGTGTTTTGCTTATGCACTACTTGTTTGGCTACTTGGTTGCCAATGTCGTGAGCTTATTGGAGTTGACCATCAGTTGTCCGGTTCCTGCCCATTTTTTTTGGTTAGCTTGATGCTTGAGGATATATAATGCGAACTGATGCTTGTCAATTGTGTTGGAGGCGTCAAGCAACTCCATAATCGGGCTCCACTCCACGATAAAGACAACCTTATTGATGCATATAATTTTGACCATTGTTGATTTTTTTGACCAGTGCCCTCACTTCATTCACTCCTCCATCCCACAAGCCCCCACAACTACAGTACCATCTTGCAGGTGTAACATCACACATTAATCCAAACATCAGTGTGCATCATAAACTAATCCTTTGTATGTCTACATATGTCTTGTGGTTACGGTATCTCTACAAAATTTTCTGCATAAATTTTTGGAGCACATTATTATTTTTGTATTGACAATTGTATCCAAACCTATGTGAAGGCATGATGGTGCTAAAATGAATTAGATGTATTTCAATGTCTCTATGAAGAATTGTATGTAAGTGTGTGTTACAGGTGAAGATGGATTAGAGGACATGACATATGTGGCATAAAACTCCTTGTCTCAGCAGATGATCGTGTACAAGGTATTTGTGTGAAAGATAAATCAAGTTGGCTTTTGTAAGTAGTGTTTAAATGCTGTTGCAAACATTTGCTAACTTATATCAAATATTTCTACACATAAGTATTGAAGTAGAGGTGTGAATTCGAAAGTTATGAGGGTATTGTTGTAGTAGATATAACCATAGCCAAGTTGAATGTATATGGGTTTGCATAAATAACGAGTTGGCAGAAAATTTGACTTTGGCATGTGTGCACTCCCTAAATTAGTTCTTGGGACATGTAAATATTGTATCACTAGGACATTTTCAATTTGTGCTTGGAACCTAATTTGCATTAATTTGTCTGAAATTTGTTTCGTTAAAAGAAAACACTTTAAAATGTGTTCTTTATGAATTAAAATAAATTGGGTAGATTATTTTATTTCATTCATACAAATACTTTATTTATACTAATAAACCCTTATTTGTACGAATAGCTTATTCATATGGATAGGCTGCTTTTATTCGTACGAATAAAAGTAGTATAAGAAAACATAACATTGTGCATTTTCTTTATTCATACAAATACAACTTGCGTGCCTGCTTGCTTGCCAATCATCTTACACTGACCTGAGTTTGTATAGGTCAATTTTGTAAGATTTTGTTTTTTTTAAATATCTCTCTATTGAGAATTACGTGATGCAATCTAAATTTAATATTTCTTTTTGTTTGCATAAACACTTAGTCAGGTACTCATCTCTTTGTTGAGAGTCGTCTGATACAATATAAGTTTAATATTTAGTTATGTTTGCATAAATGCTTAGTTTGGAACTCATCTCTGTCTTGAGAGTTGTGTGATATAGTCTAAGTCTAACATTAAGATATGTTTGCATAAACACTTAATCAAGGACTCATCTCTCTCTTGAGAGTTGTGTGATGCAATATTTAGAGATGTTTGATTTTAATGTTTGCATAAACTCTTAGCCTGCTAGCATCAATTGTCTTTCAATGGTTGTGTGTTGCAATTTGAGTTTAGTCTTTGATGTGTTTGCATAAGCAATCAATTTGTGCTAAACATTTAAAAAGCTTCGTAACTAGTTTTTAAAGTTACAGACTCGTAATCATCTCTCTTGAGAGATGTGTATTACTATTTCAATAGAAATGTTGATTTGATTAGAGTTTGGGTTGTCCATGTCCTACGCTGACACTCGACTCATGCGAGAGTAGTGTGCATCAATCTATGAGATTGTAAATTCATGAAATTGCTTGCATATTTACTTGTCATTGCTACTGGCATTGAATCTAATGAATTTTGTGTTGTAGCTTTATCGTTGCATATTATATCACTCACACGGTTGAGAAGAGGAAGGTTGAGCATCCGAATCTCACTTGATCTTAGAAGAACGTTTTGAAGAACGAGAATGTGAAATTCTTAATAATTAATGTCAACCAGGACGTCATTGAGACCAATTTTAATAATGGAGAAAGCAGCATGCAAGATCTCATGAAGACCATGGCAGAGCATGGAGTGATGGTTCTACATGAACGATTTCCAAATCTCTTCTCTAATGGATCCGGAGATCAATATGTGCACCACTTTGTTCTAGAGAGTCGATGATGTCTTGGTCAAATAGATCAAGATATGACCACCTTTACTTATATTGGTCCAACAAAAGTTCTGTTAAGTAGGCTATGATGACTAGCCAAACGTGGAAAGTTTGCAAAACCAAGCAATCATCCTCCAACCATCCAAGTTTTATAGTATTTTTTATATTACACCAAGATGTGGACTACAGCTCACTCAGATTCTTATAGGTGATTGAATATTGCTTATTGATAATGATATTTTAAAATGTTGCATTGTCTTGTATCTCCTAAATGTCGTGCCACATTGTTAATGATATTTTTAAATAGTTAAGTGCATTCTTGATGCAATAAAGTGTCTTACATATTTTTAGGATTATAAACTGAGCACAAAGGCAGACAATGTTTTAACGGATGAAGCCCCCCAAGACATTCCAAACCCACCAATAGGCTTTGTGCCTCAAAGGCCGATTTGGTTGAGCAGCTGAATCATGTTGAGGCATAAGCAATCTTGAGTGAGCACATGCAAGAAACAAGTACTCACAACAAGCAAAGCTTGTAGGCTTGAGACAATAAACTTTAGCTCATATCCTACTCTAATAATTCATAGAGGTGGAAGGAAACATGCTGAATAATCAACAAATTCCCATATTATTATTCAACTAGTGTATGTTTATGACATAATGCCCTAGAGTGTCGATTGGGAGAAGAAAGATAACTATTAGGAACATGAAAGAGATGACAGGTTGAGCGCAAGAGAGCAAGGACCAAGAATATAGAGCTAATGTCACTAAGGCCTCACATGTTGACTCTACAAGCACACAATATTTTGGTTGATCCGCCTGACTCCTTTGTCAATAGAGTGTTGCTGTAGAAGAATTGCAAAATCAAATTGCATCCCAAGTTGAAGAGATCGAAACTCTACGATTGCATAATCAAAGGCTAGAGGCTGAACTCACTCAACACTAAACCATGTTTGGAGACATAGACACGGACTACGCATTTAAATTGTTGAATTTCACACAATGGAATAATTTAGATAGCAAGATGCACCAAGCACGCAAGGAACTATAGATGTGGGACCTAGTCCTTCAAGCCTTGATACATATTTTGTAAACATTATTTTGAAAATATCATCTTTCAAAAAATTGTATTGTGATATTTACTTTTTGGTTGTAGACATATGTTGAATCATATGTTATTTTTAAAACATCATCTTTTGAAAAGTTGTATTGTGACGTTCTATTTTTTGTTTTAGACAAGTGTTGATCATATGCAATGTTGCAAACATCATCTTGAAATAAAGAGACCATTTTTCAAGTGGATCCTTTGTCAGATTTGTGGATTGCTTTGTGTGACACATGTTTAATAATAGTGCTATGAGACTGAGACTTTATTCTTTCCAAAGCTAATTTACACCATCCCTAACCAGTCTTCAGTGCGGCATTTTTTATATGATGACGGACAAGTCTTGCGTAGTGGTGAACATTTGTAAACCCTGATGACAAGCATGCACATGGGATAATGTTTAGCGACTTGAGTGAACAGATATTATCCCTCGTGCACTCCTATCAACAGAAATTACACGTGTCCACAATTGGTTAACACACTTAAAGATTCATCAGTCACAACAGATCAAAATTTTGTAAGAAAAATTGGTATAAATCATGTACAAAGTCTCAATCACACAAAGCACTATTTCAAGATAGCAAAGTCTTAGTCACAAGGCACTGTTACTAATTCTATGCCTCTCAATCAAACAATGAGCACTTGTGAACCTTGAACTCTTGTAAAATAGCATGACAATGCAATGAAATTAGCTAAATCTTTATTTTAAAAATAAAAGGAAGATGGGAAACTAGCTAAAGACATCTTATGCAAGACACTTTTAATAATGATAATCAATGCTAAAAGTCATGCACCAAAATTAAAATTTGCATGTTTGCCACAAAAGAATTTACAAAATACTTTTTTGCAAAGGATAACATGAGCTTCAAGGTATCTTAGGAGACAAGATGGATATGAGCATGCACAATCTTCAGTAACTTAACATATTCTCATATCCATCCCCTCACATGCATCATATAATATTCTATGTCGTGGCTAATACACCTACGATATCGTCGGTCTCATTGACTTCACTATTCTCACTTAGTAGCTCTAGCTCATCCTCTTCTTCATTGAAGGCACCCTCAGAGCAACAACTTACGCAGTTAATCATTGTCCAGCATTCTTGGTGCATTGGACCTACTTGCTGTACTAACTACAACATAGAGCCCTTTCAACAATCGTAGATTTCCAAAGCAATAAACTAGGTTATTTTCTTTTGATGGTTTTAATCAATTGCGTCTCTTGGTATGAATAAAATTCTATGCAGTCCAATTTTTCTTGCATGCACTAGGTGATGCAACAAAAGAGAGCACACGTGTTGCAACATGCTATAAATCTAATGTCTCTCCATCATATTCCTTCCACCAAGTAGGTGCATCAGTCATCTTAATAGCATCAAGGTGCTAAGAGTCGATCATCTTTATAGCATCAAGATGCGAAGAGTCTCCAAATGAACTTTCATGTTTCGTGTACTTTACTCCTTACTAATAGGCTAATTTACCCGAGGGGGTCACTCAAAAAACATGTAACATAGCACGTTATTGCACAGAGGGTGTTTTTCTAAATGGGGGATTTGCATGCTATTTAAATGCATGAGGGGATTTATAAAATAGCACATCATGTAATTCATATGTGTACATTTATGGAGGGGTGTCTAAATTTCAAGATTGAAAAAATGCATACATGCAAGAGGGGGTTTATCAATTGCATGAGAAAATGTAAGATTAGGAGTATTATCAATACATTCTTTCTTGCACATGCTATATGGGGTTTATGAAGAGTTACCCCCCCAGGCTAATTTGTATTTTTTTCCTGGAAGCAAGTTTTAACTAACCTTTAGAAAGTTGGTTATGATTTTTTGATTTTGTGATTGGGCATGCATTTGATCTTGTGGATGTATTGCAAAACTATCTCCATGCAAAGGGGTGTGCATTTGTCTCCATCTCTTATCAGCCAATTGCAAGATGAGTTGCTTTTCCCTTTGTATTAAGTGCACGGATTCTTTTCCCTATCATATTTCTTCCAACATTTTCCAGTACACTTTACCTGTAACAAAGGTATCCGCATCAACCATCCCTAGAAAAGAAAAAATGGCTCTACAACATCTTTGATTCTCTCCACATTTCTCCAAAATGAACCTAGTTGCACAAGATGTGCGCATCTATTATAGTACCTAGTATATTTGTCTTTTTCTCAAGCTAGTTCTGCCATTTTCAATCTCAGCAATAGTCTTGAGAATAAAGCTTGATGCACTTCCAAAAATCTAGCAAGCACAAGAAAAGATGTGGCAAATCTGATCTGAAAATTACAAGTGTAAAAACCATGTTTCAAAGTACAATGCAATTAACACCATCTTGAGATGCATTGAAAAGAGTATATGATTTTCTATATATGTATACATTGTTTGCACTATATACCAATACATGTTGATTTCTATTTACATAATATTTGCTTTCTTTGCCTTTGCAATCTTTTGGATTAGATTGCCTTGTTCCTGATGGGTGCCAAGATGACGGGCTATGTCAATATATCCACAATTTGCATGGCATCGTAAACACTAACCCATAGCAATAGCTCTGAGAATTCTTCCTACAAGTCTTCTTACAAAGGCCAATAGTGCCACATCTAGTCTCACCAAAATAAATTTATGCACTATTAGAGCTAAAGCACGAGGGATAAGTGCCTTACACTTTAATAATTCCTCCTTTTTGTGAGGACTCTAATATGAATGCACACTAGGGTTTGCCTCTAGAACAACTGCATGTAATGATGAAACCCCATGATGCATCCCAAGATTGTTGATTTTGATGGTATCCTGACAACCACAAAAATTCAAATCATTAGTTTAAGAAGATTAAATCAAAAGAATTGGTAAAATAACATTAACTTACAATCTTGAGGTTAGGTAAAATAACATTAACTTACAATCTTGAGGTTAGGTAAATAGAATTAACTTACCACTCTCAAAAGAGGAATTAACAAATTCAATCATTAGTTTTAATAAGAAATCATCAATTTAAGAAGAATTAATCAAAAGAATTGGTAAAATAACCTTAACTTGCAAAGTCCTCTTTTTAGAGGTTGTAAGTTAATGTTATTTCTCCATCTTTTTTTTCAAAGTCCTCTTTGTAGAGGTTGATGGAGCTCTTGCCCTCATCGATGCCAAATGATGGAGAAGATGAAGACGGCTCTCCAATGAATTCCATTCTCACAAGTTTCATCTACCTGTCCATCTCTACACATGCTTGGACTTCTAGAAACTCTCCTGCCCATCAAATCTTCAATGTTGTTAAAAAATACCCCTTCTTTTAATGTTCTCCTCTTCTAAAGATGTAACACACCCCTCTCTTTTTCTCGTACTTTTCTTATCAGTGTTTCATTCTAACGTTATTTCTTCCTTATCCTTCCTTTAAGTCTCTTTCTTTAAATGTTCTTTAAAAATCCATTTATCAACTTTCTTCCTCATTTTTTAAAGCTTATTTTTCCTTCTTGCTTCTAAAACTTACCCCATCATAGTAGTTATCACTTCTATTTTTAAATTTTCATCTCATTTATTTGACTATTGTTCACATCCTATGTACCTTTTTTCTTTCTCATGACTTCAAATCTCACCCCCTTACCAATTCTTTGTTTAAAGATTCCCAAAACTACCCTCTATACCTAAAGCCCAAATCTCACTTATAGTTTCTCCATGCTACTCAACACTCATAAGGTTTAATCCAAATTAAATAATTTTTAGCACTTTGATTAATTTTTTAACACCCCCCCTTATTAAACCCAATTTGGTTTCACGCCATTCCACAATTGCTCTAGTAATTCTACATTGAGTTGTTTAAGTTTATGATTAAGCCCTTTTTATTGCAATCTAGATAACAAGGGAGGGGTGTTTATGACTCTTGTCTTTCCAACTAAGTTAAAATATGGTTCTTATCATTTTTCTTGTTGGATGGATGGTAGGTATGCAAAGTCCCCTCTTCAATAAAAGTGATGCTTGTTGCTAGGACTTGTCCAAGCTCTACTTTTAATAAAAGACTAGCAAATTTCTAAGTAGTTTAGCAATTATAAATTAGACCAAGGGCAAAACTTCATCAAATCTAAGTGCATAGCATGTACTAAGATTGTGTGTTCCAATTCCTTGAGGATGGTAATGGGGCCTTGAGCCCTGACAAACAGAGTCCCCAAGTACAATCAAAGCATTAAAGCAAGAACAAAAAGGCCAAAAGCTATGAAATCTATGATTGTAAGATCCTACGCCTATATTAAGCAAGCAATCACCAAAAGCCATTAAAAAATCCCTAGTATTCAAGAGAACTAAAAACATGGTCTAGTAAAACAATTCAAATCCATGGCCTAACTTGCCATGTGGCTTCATGCGTGGCTAGGAAATGCAAAACTTCGGCTAGGGTGCCTACCATGAAAATCATAAAGATTCCACTTTGCCTTGGATAAAATTACCAATAACCACACAAATGCCAAGGGGTACAAAATAGTTCCTTAGGGTTTATGGATTAAGCTCTTGGAAGAGTGTCCTTGGATCATTCTCAACCCCCTCACGTTTATCCAGACTGTGACACACACACACACACACTTTTTTGTAAAAGCATGCATGTGCACACACAGAGAGTGCATGTGTGTGCACGTGCGCATGTGTGTGAGTGCATGCGTGCTTGTGTGCATGTGCACGCGCATGTGTGTGTGTGTTGGGGAAGGGGGATACATGATTTTCTTCCTGTTTTCCAAAATTATGTATCCCCCTTCCCCAGCGCACATGCGCGTGTGCACACACACACACACACACACACACACACATCTCTTTCCCAAATCATGTAACCCCCTTCCCCAACACACACACATACAAAAATACATAATCAAAAAAATTTCATGGTTGTGTCATATCTTTGTGTGTGTGTGTGTGTGTGGTGGTTGTGTTGTGGGAGGGGGAATTCATGTTTTTTTAAATAAAAAGCATTCACTTGCCTATCCCAGCTTGCATTTTTGTAGGACGACATTGCCATCTTGTAGAAATGCTCATCGGCTTACACATAGGCAACCAAGCACTTTTCATTTTTTTTTAAAAAAAGCACGCACCCCCTCCCCCATCACACACATGTATGCATGCACATGTGCGTACATGTATGTGCAGGTATGCACACGCACACACACACACACACATATTAAACGAATTCAAGACTATGTTAGATTTCTCTTTGTGTATGTGCTAGTGTGTGTTGTGGAAGGGGGTTTCATAGGTGGCTAAGTGAATTTTTTTAAATTTATGCACTCTTTTCCAAAATGCACTTTAGCACATGCACATACACACATTCTTTCTATTATCAATTGAGATGATGAAATCCTTTTTATGTGTTAGTGTGTGTTTGGGGGGGGTGGTGGTTTGATTTTAAAATACCTAAGAGTTGTTTTTCCCGCCCCCTCCTCTCTCTCTCTCTCTCTTGTCACATATATAGAAAATAAAGTACAAATGAATGAGAAATTTACTTGAGAGGGTGTCTTGTTTATTGTTAAGGGTATTGCTCATTCTTTTGTTGCGAGACAAGGAAAGAGTTTGGCACCAAACACATTTGGATTTTGTGGGATCATGGACAACAAACCTAAGATTTTGGTGTTGCACAATTGCCAAATGATATGGTGGTCACTTAGAAGGTTAGTTTTGGTCCTTTTCTTGATTCTTGTAACTTGTATAAAAAAAAGAGCCATTTTGCTAGGAGTGGACCCATTTGGGATGAGAATACAAAGCTCACTAGTGGGGATAAGATGGATGAAGGGTTTGATAAACAACTAAAGGATTTTTACAATCCTAGCTCAAATCAAGTGACATGCAAGTCATGGGAAACTATGTGAAGGCACCCGAGTGTTCTATTAGGTGACATGAAAGTGGATCAAAATATCCTTAGGGTGTTTTTGGTGATGAGAAGTTGCATGATGTGGAAAATTAGTTGAGGATTGTGGAAAAGTAGATGGGTGGGAAGCTGCATGCTCTGGATGACATGGTTGAAGAATCATAAAAAAAAGTTAGTATAGGTTGAGAAACAAGATAAAAAGGTGGCCATGGTGGTATCAATGCCTAATGCACTTGAAGAAAGTCTGAAATAATTCAGTCAGTGTGAAGGTGTGCCTCAAATCTTTGTAATGAATTCGATTCTATCTCCCAGGGTTGGTAATGGAACAAAGAGCTCCCTAATGCCAATCACAAAAAGCAGTTGCTTGAAGAGAAGTTGTAGAATAAGAAACCATTAGAGGAGGGCATTTTGAACAAGTCAGTATCAAATAAATGTCTAAAGGGCTTAAGAACATAACAAGGAATGAATGAAGTGGAAAATAAAACCATTTCAATTTCATTCATGATGTGTATAAAGCATTGGCACAATGATTGGGCGGGGAAGCACAAACAAGCACTCTCGTTGGTGTCTTGGAAAGTTAGGGAGGTGAAGTGTGGCCCAAATGAGGGCGTGTGGCTAGCTTTCGATCAGATTTTATGTTATGTATTTGTTAACTCTCTACTGATGATGATGAAGATCCTTATAGTCACTTTCATAGTTTTTTGCATGTTTGTCACATCAATTGTGCAACAATAAGAGGAAAATTGGGGTTGTAGTGCTCCTGAAGAGGCCAATGGGGGGCAAAGGATTGTTTCAAGATTCTAGTGGCTAGTTCTTGGTTGTATCCATAATATTTTCTAGATTTCAGCTCAATGTAGTTTGCATTTATGCATCCAATGATGCTCGAGTTTGTGGGAATTGTTGGAGAGACTTGAATGAGAGGATTTTTGGAATAGTTGGGTACTTAGGGGGGATTGGAACGCGATTGAATTTAATGAGGATAGATCTCATACTATTAGATGGTTCTTTTTCTTGGAATCAGAAGCTTGGGAAGAGCCTTGTTTAGATAATGGCTTGATTCACTATAATATTGACTTGGATCCTTAGGCATTGGATGGTTTTTCTTGGAATAATAGGAGAAAGGGCATTGATTTCAAGGCTATTAGAATTGGTGGATTTTATATATTTCTAAGGAAGGCTCATGGCTTTGTGACCCTATGGGGGATCGAGTGCTTCTTAATACTAGGAGCTCGGATCACATGCCTGTAGGGTGGTCGTTTTTTATTCTAGGGAGGTGGGAAGATCATTTTATGTCCTTTGTAAGTTCAATGAAAAGCTACTATCTAAGGAAGGATTCTATGAGGAGGTTAGGAGGGTATGGGGGCTAAATTGACCAGTGTGGTTGAGCCATGCTAGAGATGGGATAAGGCCATAAGATCAATGCTCCAAATTTCTAAAAGGTAGGATGCTGATATTTGAGCTAAGAAGAAATGCCTTAATCATTTATATGTTGATTGTAGGAGGAATTTAAGGGTGGACTTGGATCTAACTCTGATGGATCCTTATGTTTTAACCTTCCTTGTGGAGGTGGAGGAGTGAAGGAATTGGAGAAAGTCGAGTAGCTAGGATTCAAAGCTAGCTGCTATGGTTGTCCTTGGGGGATTTCCTGTCAAATTTATTTTTTCAATTGGTTAAGAAGAAGAATGTCATGGAATCTACATATAGAGTTGTGGATGCTCAAGGTAATATCGTTTCTGAGTTTTGGCATACTGTAGAAGTATATAAAGGGAATTGGCTAGTTGGTCTAGCAGGGCAAAAAATGTGGAATTGGAATAGCTGGTGAGTGAAGTGTTGATGGAGCTATAGCCCAGAATCTTAGGTAGTCAAAGAGTTGGGCTTGAGAGAATGTTTTTTTAGAGGAAGAGCTTTGGGACACTTTAGATTGTTTGGACAACAACAAGTCTTCTCGACCGAATGGTTTGACTACTAAGTTCTATGTGGCACTTTGGAATTTGTTAAAGCATAAATTTGCTGAAATGGCAAATGCTACTATGCAAAAGGGTGATTTATTTAAGGATTTGAATGTGGGTTTCATTAAATTTTTTCCTAAAAGGTAGAGTTGAATGTTTCCTAAAAGGTAGAATTGAATGAAGTGAGGGATCGAAGACTGATATCCACGTTAAATACTTTTCAAAAATTATTGCTAAGGCACTTGCTTATACAATAAGAGGGATTTGCATGAAATCGGTTGATAGGGAGAAGAATGGCTTCATAAAATCAAGGGACATTTTAGAATATACTCGATGTCTCTTTTTCATTGAATTTTGGTTCTGCAATAGGGCAAAGATGTATCTTATTAGCATTCAACTTTCATTAGGCATATGCAAGGTGAGGTGGGATTTTATTTTGGCTAGTTGGAGAGGTTGGGTTTTGGTACTGGTTTTTGCAAAATGGTGGGGTCCCTATTTGGTAATGCTTCTGATGTGTTTTGTATCAATGGTGGGGCCATGGGAAGGTTCGAGTTTGCATAGGTCAACTAGGCTTGGCACCCCTATTGCTTACATTATGCATAGTGCTATTGACTCATTTGATTTAAAAAAAAGAGTCGAGGAGGGGTTAATAAAGGGAGTTATGTTGGCCTTCAAGAAGATTAGGTGTGCTCGCAATTGTCGTAGATGATATGGTGGAGTTATCCATGAAGTTAAGGGAAAGTGTGGAGAATTTATGTGTAGTGTTGCAAAAGTTTTGTGTGGTGTTTGGCTCACTGTGTAGTTTGGAAATACTTTTTCCCTCATATGTGATCCTAGGGTTGGGTCAGGCTAGCTTAATGAATTGCCAATAATGAGTTTGATCGGGGATTTGTCATTTGGTATCTTGGGGCACTGCTTGGTGTGGGCATTTCACTGAGTCAAAGGTCTGATTGGCTCAAAGAGATGCTATAGCAGACGTGAGGATGTGTCATGGCATTACTATTCATTGGAATACCTGAGTTCTAGTAGTGAAGCACGTGCTATCACTTGCTACTAAAAATTTGGCTACTATTTAGAAGTTTAAAAGGAATTATTGCCTTGAAGTAGAAAAAATCTTGAGAGCTTTTATTTGGGATGAGGACAAAAAGAAATTCATGTGGCACTACATCCCATGGGATGCAATGAAAGTTTCAAAATCTTATGGATGTTTGGGAATTTTTGATATTGATAATAGGAAAATTGCTTTAGTCTGTAAGTGGATTCTTCACTTGTTTGAGTGTCAGGCATTGTGGGTGGAATGTGTGAAGTGGTTTTTGGAAAATGTGAAGGGGAAAGGAGTTGGTATATGGAGAGAATTGTCCTACTATGATAGACTATGCTCTTGGTTTTCAATTAAGATAGTCATATCATATCTTGTTCCTAGGATTGTTGATGCATGGAAAGCATGTGGCAATTTAATGTTTTGGAAAGGAAGATTAGGCTGGTGTGGAGATTTGAGCTTACATGAAGAAATCTAGTGGATCTAGGTGGTCATGCTACACGGTAATGCTCTGGCAATAGTGCATAGGAAGAGCATGAGGACTTGGCTACATTTGTGGGATAGTAGGAGGGCTTGCTAGAGGTCTATACTGGCATTGAGAGACCATCATGATTTGTATGATAGATTGGTGGGTTTGATAGATGGGGTGTTGAATAATGTACCTGAGGGTCAGCACACAGATTATAGTTGTGAATCAATGGAAACTGGGCATAAGAAGATTACAACAAGGGTAGCATATCAAAAATTGATGGTAGATCAGTCCTTATTTATAAATAGATGACAAGTGGAAACTCAAAACGTTGCATAAGTGGTGGGAATAGAGAACTATTGATATTTGCACAGGCTGTCAGTTAGGGAAAGCTACTTTTTTCCTATAGAAAGTTATGCCATGCATAAATGGTTACACTTGAGGGGAAGGATGTCCAAGTGGTCTCCATGTTGCCCTTCATGTGGGAGAATTGTGCAGGATATGTTAGGAATATTGGCTTGATGGGGCAGCTTTTTATTGGGACTAATTGGAAGTTGGTCATATTGGGGGATACTTGTGGGTTCCTGTCCACTTTGGTAATGTGTTGGCAACATGTGTGCAATTGAGAGAATTTGCAATAGGTTCAATCAACGAGTACAAGTTGTTATGATAGGATGCAATAGTGGGTTTTCTTAAATTTTTTCTTGTGGATTTGGGAGTGATTGTATAGGGAAATGGACCGGGGGAGGCCTTTTTGAGATGGAAAGTGCTCGGCCAATGGCAAGAGGCTGACAACTATGAGACATCTTTTGGGCACTTTTTGACCCAAAAATGGTTGACCACTACCCATTTGCCCAAGTGGAGGGCCATGGGGAGTTAGCGAGAGTAACTCCAGTTACGTGTTCCAATTGTACAAACTACTTGGTTGCAGAATTTGGTTGCCAAAAATGGGCTGTGCAATGGAATCTATTTGCCACAAATAGGCCACGCACATTGTCCTCCTAAAAATTCTTCAATCATATGGCTCATATTATATTTGAACTGACCAAGGCCCTTTACGTAGGCAAGAAATATTCTCTTGTAGGCTCCTATCGTAGTGACCTAAGTTTGTATGGTTTTTAGGTTTTTGCCATAAATGGCATAGGGTATGCCCCTTTTTTGCAATTCTCATCTCTTTTTGGGATTGTGGCCAGAGCAACGATGATTGCTATTTTTGGTAGCCTAGCAGTAGCTTTGTTCATTTTTAAAAATTAAAATAAATATAGATGCCTTGCCACAAAGCAACATTGATCAATCTATAAAATCTCCAATAAATTCCAAAAAGGAGATCCAAATTCTTGGAGCTTGTGATGGCAAAGCCATAAATTGATCTTGCAGGTGGGGCACCCATGGACAAGGAGACAGCAGCAACAATCATCGCCTTCTACATGGCTTGATTGAGTTTTATCGTTTTAGCTTAAGTTTTTTGAGTTGTAGCCCCCTTTCTATAAGATCTTAGCTTCTTCTTAATTTGGGGACTCACAAAGGGAAATTGATTCTTTAGATACAAAATAAAGAACTCTAGAAGCAATATGCAAGGGAGATTAGTGCCCACAATAGAAGGCATTCAGGTACAACTCATTTTGGTCATCGGCTGTGCCAAATCTGCATGCTCCTCGCTTGAGGTTTCCTCTTCTCCATCGTGCTCCCACCTCATCTAGGATGCATTCTTAGCATACTATATATTGCAATAAACAAGTGGCTTGGAGAAAAGCACTCTTGTGATATGTTGGTACTAAGCACCCTTCTTGCATGGTTGGGTGCAGTGGCAGTCTGGGCGCTAGTGGCCAATTGGGTGGCAAGATTGATAGTGGGTATTCAGGCCATGCAACCATTCAGAATTGCATGCACTATCCATTTCACTCTTCAAACTAAATTTTCTAGGATGAATACCCCAAATGCATTCACCTAGCCATTTCACTTTCTGAATTAAATGTTCGAGAGCTTGGAGAAAGCATGCCATTGGTTGCCCCATGAGCATGCACTGAATTCCAATGCTAGAGGCATTTGTTGGCAAAATGAATCACCCAATGGACTTAAGTATCCTTATGGCCACTGACGCCAATTCCCCCACTCGCGCCCACCCCCATTAATTTTGCATGCATGAACTGATGAGGTGGCATATTGTGTGCACACGGGCTTCATGGGAATAGGCCCTGAAGGAACTAGATTAGGGTAGTTATATGCGATCCAAATTTCTTATGGGACCACACCTCTTATAGAGCTTTGTAAAACACAACAAGAAAAGTGCATCAAGGCTATGGTGAATGAAAGACTTCAATGCTGAGAATCGTGTGAGGATACTTTAGAGAGAGAGAAATAGAGAGATGCTCAAGATGGAGATAGTTTGCATGTACAATATAATTTGATTGATTGATTCTTGACCTAGTACTATCCTTTTGTAGCCTTTAAATCTTTTGACATTAGACTCATGACATCACCTATGATGTCATGTACAACAACTACCACGACCTTATCCACTTCACTATCACAAACATAAGACTCTGAATACCCCCTATATGCAACCACAACTCATCTTTAGCTTCAACCTTTAACCATTTGCACAAATCATAAATTTTCCTTTTATTGAAGACATTTGCCAAATGAATCTAGGCCATGTTTGGCAAAGACTTTCCATCTTGAATTAAAAAAGGCCTCTCAATCTTGCATAAGAAAACTATCCAATGGGACTAGTTGCCTTTAGTTTAATGTTTATATATTCAAAGAGTGTATTTAAAGCAATTTTTGTTATAGCATAAAGAAGGCCTCATTATTGAAGCAAGATAAAATTTTTGATTGTTACATTTCATCATAAGGTATCATTCTTGCAAATTATACTACAATTTTGATGAGATGCCTTTTATAACAACAATATGCTTTGTAAATTCATGCAATATGTGCTAGCAATAAAAGTCTATTTTCTCTATTGTGATAACTCTATTCACCTAAATTGAGAATAGAGATTTCAAGTATGTCAAAATTCCAAATCAATGTCAATATATATGCACAATTAAAACCCTTGCATGGCATGCCTACACTCTTACATTTGTTATTTCTTGATAAAACTTGGTATTCATCTGCACTCATTTAGTGCTCCATATCAATTTCCATGAACTGTGAGAGGAAATGGGTATTCCAAAGGAGGGAAGATTAGTATTCTTCCGTACTCATTTAGTTTTTTCATATCAGTTGCCATGAATTGTGACAAGAAAACAAGTATTCCAAAGGAGGAAAATGGTCTAAAATAGTCCATGCCTTTCTCCACAAACAAGGAGTTTGGTATAAATCTTCCTTTAAACCTAAATTTGGCTTTGCTTCTCAAAATATAGGTTCTTGATCTAAGGACAATGACTAGATTTCCAAGAAGATGGTGATTAAGTATTCCAAGTGTAATAAAGAAGGGCATATAGTGACCAACTATGCATCGAAAAAAATATTCCTTTAAACCTAAGTTTGGCTTTCTTCTCAAAATATAGGTTCTCGATTTAAGGACAATGACAAAAACCCTAAGAAGAAGGTGATCAAGTATTCCAAGTGTAATAAAGAAAGGCATATAGCAACCAAGTATGCACAAAGGAAAAGACTTCAACTGCAAAGTACATGTGATTGAGGACAAAATGGCCAAGCAAGAGGGTAATATGAAATGTAACCATGTTAAATGAGAAGGTAAGTACAATCGTCATGCACTTTTGAAAATGAAAGGTGGAATTCATGGAAAAGAAGTTATTGTATTGAGGCTAGAGTCAGTCCTATTGCATTATAAAGTCAATGCTTCATTTACAAATCAAGACCTATAATGATAGGTGAGATTCATATTGGCACTCCTATAGGGATGCCCTGGAGACATTAATACAATGCAAATACAAAACACAATTCTATGAGATGTGGATTGTAAAAGATGACCAAGGGTCATGTTTGAACAACAAGTCAAAATAGAGATAATTCCTTTTGTAAATCATAATTTGGTCAAGAGAGTAATTAGGTAGAAAGAGAAAACTTTGTTGAATTTGGTAGCGATTCTCCCTAAGGAGCATCTATTCTTTTAGTCAAAAAGAAAAATGGTACCTACTAGATGTGCATTGACTACGATGTACTAAACAAATTTGCGATAAAGAATAAATACATGATTCGTACGGTAAATGATCTATTGAAAAAATTAATAAGGGCCAGGGTCTTTAGCACTATTGATCGTAAGTCCATTTATCATGTGGTTTGTATGGTAGAAGAAGATATTTAAAAGATTAGGCTTACAACAAAATGAGGCATTATGAATTTTTAGTTATGCCTTTTAGACTAACTAATGCTCTAGCTACTTTTAGTAGAATTACAAATCCAAATGGGGTCATGTCATATATCAAATCAAACCGCAAAGCCAATTTAGATGATTTTCATGTCCATTTTCTCCATATATCAAAATTGTATGCATCAATATATACATCAATATATACATATATGCATCAACATATACATACATACATACACACATACATATATATATATATATATATATATATATGTATGTATGTATGTATGTATGTATGTATGTACATGCATATAGATACATACATACATACATACATACAAACATCAAAAGTAAGACCCCATTGGTTTCAGCTGAATACCCAGTGTACTATGTGGAAGGAGCAGAAGGTTTAATACCTGTCTATGCAAATCAAGTTCGGTCCAATACATATCGAGTGCCAATCAAGTGCTACGATTGTGGAGAGAATCATCGGATCACAGAGTGCCCTCATCGTAGTAGCCCCGCTACTTTCCAACCACTTTGCAGAGATTGTGGCATTCACCATGCCTGTATGGATTGTCCCATGAAAAGTAAGGTCCCACAACAAAATGAGGCTAAGCCTGATGTCCCAATCAGTATTCTTAGGGTGGACCATCAAAGTCTAGGGCCGGCAAGCATAATATCACAACTTGTGTGTAATTACGTGCTAGCAAAAAGAGGCCAGCAAGGACCCTAATATTCCAATTCAATCAAGACAACCTCTTCAAAAGAAAGCACAAGTGCCTCTACCTCCACCAAGCAATGAGCAGCCAAGCTCATCCACATCAGCTCCCGAGCCTCAAATAAAAGAAGGTCCATATCCTAATGCAGAAGTGGAGAAGGCTCGATTTCAGGTACAACAATGGAGGCAAAAAGAACAAGCTCAATTTGAGGTTGAGAAGCAAGCACAAGATCCAATCCCTCGGTGGGGTATTGACACTATACCTAGCCTTTGTTCTAGCAACAAAATAATGTACCGCCATGCCAACTTAAAGGTGCCGTACTCTCTAGCATTCCCACACTATAAGTTGCCCTGTGTCAATTCCCATTGGAATCCTCTTATGGAATTATCCCAATCTCTTGGAGAGTTTCAAAGGTTGGATTGAACTAGCAAATCCCCCTTCACCTATGGAAGACATAGAAGATATCCCGGTTCGGATGGGTGAGAGAGATGACATACGCAACATAACCATGCCTTTGATCCACAAAGCATATGATGAAGTCCAAGCCATAGTCGATGGTGGCGCATGTGTAAATGTCCTATCCAAGGAGCTCTATGATGAATGGGGTCTCCCACCAATGCAAAAGGCTAATTTCAACATACGCCTTGCCAATGATTCACATGCTAAGCCCTTGGAAATAGTGAATGGCGTGTCAACAAAAGTCACAAGAGTCCACTTTTCTCTTCAATTCACAATCTTGGATCTCCCCAAGAAATTCTATCAAATCTTGATGGGATGTCCTTGGTTGTGTGAACATCAGTCCTCTATGATTGGGAAACTGATAGCCTGACAATCCAAAATCGTGACACGTAGTAAGAGTCAATGTGGAGACAGGAGTAATAAAACCAATCGTGCCTAGAGCATTGGATGAAACCTCTTCAACGACGATCTCAAGCAAATCAGCCCCCGTGCAACAACATGCCATAGCAAGTGATACACAAAGCAATGTCAATAACTGGATCCAAGCATTGGCATCCATTGACAACTGCCATTCACTAGATCCCATCTTCTCGCAAATTGATGCTAAGGTCATGCAGGTCAATCCTCCACTCATACATGAAGAACCAATCAATCTAGAGGTGCCATTTTTATGGTGGATCTTGACTGGAATGGTGAACGTGAACAAGTTATCCATGATAATAACCAGGGGCGCCAACTCCCTTTGGTAAGAATACCTATCAAAATCTTGAGTATGAGATGAATTTAACAATATGCCATAAGTAAAACTTGGTGGAATTAGCATGATTGTGTGCTACACTAGCAGAGCTTCAAATATGTCTTTACACCTTGAAATTTGGATAACAAATGAAAAAGTTACATGATTTTGAAAGGAGCTTGGTTTTCATATTTTAGTTTATTTCTTGTTTACCCCACCCTCATCCAAGAAACCCTCGCTTTGGGTCTCACATATTATGAAAAATATGTATAAATCTTAAAATCTTGCATATCATTTGTGGGAGGTGGCCCTTGAGATTCTCATATTTTTCCCTTGCATAATTATAATTTTTGTAAGAAATCCATGCATATTTTATATGGACCCTGTCCCCCATACCCTAAATTTTGGATGAGGGTAGTAATTACGATTTTTGGCTAATGCACATTCTTTTTGGTGCTTGAGTTGCACTTGCTTTCTACTAAGCAATCATGTAGGTCTTCGTTGTAGCAAAGGATTGAGCACTTTCATGGCCTAGTGTCTTGCATCCCTAGCCCATGAAGGCCCTCATGGTTTTAGGGATTGAACATGAATGGGTCATCACGGAGCACCCACAAATCTGCCACTACTTGGACCTCGATCGAGATTCCTCAACTGATGGGCTATTGTCCAGTGTGCTGTTCCATGCTGTCGACCACCTCATCCTTCTTTGTGCTAGCATGCAAAAGAACCTGTGTTGGTAAACGTACTGTAGGCATGGGCACTATCCTTCCTACACTCTATTTACCTCTTCGCAAATGGCCATACCAAGACTTGCTAAGCTCGTTGTCCCCTACAAAACCCCTCCTACCCCACCGATCAGCGTAGCGATGTCTCTTTTTGGCCTTGCATTGCATACTTATATTCTCTTTGTGATGGGGAGCTACGATGAAGTGCAGGCTGGATCAAACGATTCAATGGACACTACGAGACATAGGCCCTTTTTCGACAAAAATACCGATTTAAAAACGGGCGCAAACATCGTCATTAAAGTCGTTAAAAGCATCGAAAAAGAACCGTCGCTATATAGCGACGCTGTTAAACATCGCTATATAGTGACACTGATAATCGTTGCTATATAGCGACATTGGTAAACGTCACTATATAGCGACGATTAACAGAACTTTAAAAAAAGCATTAGTCCCTGGGGCTAAACAGGGCCATAGCAAGCCCTGTTTTGCCCCACTAATGCTTTTTTTTTTTTATAATTACAAAAAAAGTTTTTTATAACAAAATTTCCCTTGCAAAAAGGGTGATACAAAATCACTTAAATGAAATGATCAAGCAACAAAAGCATATACATGTCGAACATATACAACATTATTTGTTACAAAATTACCCTTTCGAAAGGGTGATAAAAAATTGCTCAAACGAGCGGATATACAAAAATGACATACATGGCGAAGAAAATGAAAACTGCTACTACTACTACTACTACTACTCATTCGAATCGTCCTTGTCCTATCATCCTCCTTCGTTCTCGTGAGCTACGCCTTCTCCCTGATCCTCGTCATGTGCATTTGATCCCTGGCCCTGGTGATCACTCGTCTCCGTTGATGGGACGCTTGAGCTTTGACCCTAAGAGTGGACCATATAAATTGAAAATTAGATTGGAACTTAAAGAATAAAACAATTTAAAAAGTGAGATTACAAGTAGGAGTAGACTTATACCATGCAAGTAGCCACCTCAGCCAATCGACCATCGCTCCCATTGCCTCTTACTCAATAAACCACGGCTTTGTTCCTATGCGAAATGCGCATTGCGTCTTTGCATCTGTAGGAAGACGACCCATCATAGCTTGCTGTGGATCCAATTTACGAGAGTTAGAGTTAGCTAAAGTGAATGTAATATGTAGTAAAACGAATAGAACAATACATTAAATGAGAAGAAGTAGACTTACCACGGTTGCCTCGAACGCCAACCGTCCACCTGCACCAAAGTGCGAAGTACCTACAATGTCAAACCGTCTCTTCGCAGCCCTCCTCTGACCCTCGAACATTTCGAGATGGTCCCTATTCTGCTTCTTTAAGAAATTCCAATCAGCTTTGTCTACCCAGCTGGGTTTAGCCAACCCCTTTGTGATGGAAGTACACAAGGTTGATCTACGATGCTTCAAGACCAAACCCATGCGCTCTCACATATAATTCTCATTAAACTCCTAATTTGGTGGGTTAGGGTATTTTTGTTTTAATTCATCGATGACCGCTTGCTTCTTTTGGTCATCTTGATACTACTAATCGGTAGCAATGCCACTCTTGAAGTGATGGCTCATCAACCGCCTCATGGTGGCCATCACTGCTTTGCCCTTTCTATCTTCTATTATCTCTCCGACAGCCGTGATTTGATAGAAGAAATCCTCTGATGAGTAAGGAGGACTGATGGTAGCAGAGTCAGAAGGAGTGGAAGCTGTGCGAGCACTTCCGAAGCGAGGAGTAGTAGTGGGAGTAGGAGAGGGTAAGGGACCTGAGTGATACTGTGTCTTCGGACCAAGTGGAGATCTGTAGGGATGTGAGTGTGCTGACTTGTCTACATCTCCCGAGTCAGCACAACATAAGCTACCCCTCCTACTCTTCCTTCCCTTATGAGAGGCACGCGTAGGTGATGACCCCTCGGTCGAAGGGGCACGAGGGGACGGCTGGGCAGTACGTCCAGTCGTCGGTGTAGGGGAGGGAGTTGCTGAGGTTCTCTGAGATAGTAGAGAGAAGAATCTCACTGCCTCCTCATCGCTCATTTGCGCTACAAACTCATCGGGACTCTCGACAAAGCCATGCGTGGCTAGCAAAGGAGTTCCCCGAGGGGTAGTCACAGTGCTACGTTTGAGAGGAGTCAGACCAGGGGTAGTCGCAGTGCTAGGTCCAAGAGGAGTCAGTAGTCCCCTCAGGTGTCACCTGAGAGGAATCAAAGTCCTGTGGAGCATATAGATCGTGATGGCTCCTCCTGCAAGGCTGTCCGTACTCATCGGACGTGCGACGTGATCCCATGTCTAACATAGACACAAACACAAAAATAAAAAACAAAAAACAAACATAAGCATAGGCATAGGCAAAGGAAAAGAGGAAGAAGAGGGAAAGGAAAAGAGATTGGAAGAGGGGAAAGAGAGAAGAAGAGGGAAAGGAAAGAAGGAAAGAAGAGAGAAGAAGAGGGAAAGAAGAGGAGAGAAGAGGGAAAAGAGAAAGTGGAGGAGAAGAGGAAGAAGAGGGAAAGGAAAGAGGGAAAGAAGAGGAAGAAGAGGGAAAGAAGAGGAAGAAGAAAAGAGGAAGAAGAGGAAAAGAGGAGGGAAAGGAGGAGAAGAGGAGGGAATTAAAAGAGGAGAAGAGGAGGAAAAGAGGAGGGAAAAGAGGAGAAGAGAGAAGAAGAGGGAAAGGAAAGAGAGATTGGAAAAGGGGAAAGAGGGAAAGAAAGAGAGAAGAAGAGGGAAAGAGAGAAGAGGAGGGGGAAAGAGATTAAAAGAGGGAAGGAGAAGGAGAAGGAGAAGGAAAGGAGGGAAAGAAGAGGGGAAAGAGAGAAGAAGATGGGGAAGAGGGGGGAAAAGGGGAAAGAGGGAAAAAGAGACATATGCTCATGCTTATGCATGAGCATATGTCTACTTCTCTTATGCTCATGCATAAGCATAAGCATGAGCATATGTCTTCTTCTCTTATGCTCATGCTTATGCTTATGCATGAGCATAAGAACATGAGCATGAAAGAGAGAAAAGAGGGGAAAAGAGAAGCTCATGCTTATGCTTATGCATGAGCATAAGAACATGAGCATGAAAGAGAGAAAAGAGGGGAAAATTGAAGAAGAGGAAAAGGAAAGAGAGATTGAAAAAGGGGAAAGAGGGAAGGAAAGAGAGAAGAAGAGGGAAAGTAAAGAGGGAAAAAGAGACATATGCTCATGCTTATGCATGAGCATATGTCTACTTCTCTTATGCTCATGCATAAGCAGAAGCATGAGCATATGTCTTCTTCTCTTATGCTCATGCTTATGCTTATGCATAAGAGGAGTTTTATGCATAAGCATAAGCATTAGAGATGGAGACATATGCTCATGCTTATGCTTATGCTTATGCATGAGCATAAGAACATGAGCATGAAAGAGGAAAAAGAGGGGGGAAAAGAGGAGAAGAGAGAAGAAGAGGGAAAGGAAAGAGAGATTGGAAAAAGGGAAAAAGAGGGAAAGAAAGAGAGAAGAAGAGGGAAAGTAAAGAGAAGGAGACATATGCTTATGCATATGCATAAGCATAAGATATGAGCATAAGAGAAGAAGACATATGCTCATGCTTATGCTTACGCATGAGCATAAGAGAAGGGGGAAAGAGAGAAGAAGAGGGAAAGGAAAGAGAGATTGGAAAAGGGGAAAGAGGGAAAGAAAGTGAGAAGAAGAGGGAAAGTAAAGAGGGAAAAAGAGACATAAGCTTATGCATGAGCATATGTCTACTTCTCTTATGCTCATGCTTATGCTTATGCATGAGCATAAGAGAAGGGGGAAAGAGAGAAGAAGAGGGAAAGGAAAGAGAGATTGGAAAAGGGAAAAGAAAGAGAGAAGAAGAGGAAAAGTAAAGAGGGAAAAAGAGACATATGCTCATGCATAATCATGCTTATGCACGAGCATATGTCTACTTCTCTTATGCTCATGCATATGCATAAGCATAAGCATGAGCATAAGAGAAGAAGACATATGCTCATGCTTATGCTTATGCATGAGCATAAGAGAAGGGGGAAAGAGAGAAGAAGAGGGAAAAGAAAGAGGGAAAGAGAGAAGAAGAGGGAAAAAGAGGGGGAAAGAGATTGAAAGATTGAAGGAGAGAAGAAGGAAAGGAGGGAAAGAAGAGGAAAGAGAGGGGTCCTATGCCCATCACTGCAGCTAGCTACAGGCCAATGCAAATAACAAAAATAACAAATGGAAAAAAGAGAAAGCACTCACCTGGAATAGTACATCCCGCTCAGTGTTGTGGATTGGCCCTACAAAAGCGAAGAAACATACCATTTTTCAAATAAGATGCAAAAGCAACTTCTTGAAAGGAGGAGATTGAGGTCGTCACTATATAGCGACATTTTTAATTAAAAGCATCACTATATAGCGATGGAACAGAGCAAAACGTTGCTATATAGTGACGCTTTAAGACACTTTATGTTCTTAGTTAAAAAAGAAGCTCATAGATGCTATTTTATAACTGTTCATATATTTTCTTGCAACTTATGTTGTGATTTTATAAGTGTAGATGGAAGGGACGAGTGGAAGCTCATCCGATGATGCGCCAATGCCCGGGAGTGCAAAGTGGCTTACGGAGAGGTTATACTATCATTGCACTCATTGCAAGCGAGAAGTATAACATTAATGTCGTATTATCATGCGCCACTTGCGGATGTATGGGGAGGAGCCCGAACCAGTACCCACCGTTGGTGTTGCACATGTTGATGGATTATTGGTAAGTCAAAGCTATTTAAGTTCACGGTTAATATTGGATACCAGGAAATACAAGATCTTATATTTACACGAAATCTTAGAACAGGATGAGGAGGCTAACGAGGGTATGCATATACCTTCACACTTTGAGTAAGACTATAGTCTCCTGGATGATGACGAGGGTATGGTCGACATGATGGATTCTATTTTTAGAGGCACTACATCCCATGTACACGTGATGTCAGAGTCTGAGGTCAAAATGCGAGAGTTACAATCAACACAATTGTACGAGGGTGCTAGGATGTCTAAACTACGTGCTTGTGTCTCAATCTTGAATTTGGAAGTAAAATATGGGTGGTCGGATACAAGTGTCTCGACCTTAATGAGGTTAGCACTTGCAGTAATTTGACTCATTATTTGGATATTGTTTGTTTGAGAATCATCATGTATGGATTAGTGTATACTGAATCATCATTGTTCGAAGCCTATGTATGTTTGAATTGTGATAGGTTGCTCTAGAAGATGTTGCCTGCACCAAATACCATGCCCGCATCAAGAGATGAAGCGAAAAAGATGCTAACAATGGTGGGTATGGATTATGATACCATCCATGCTTGCTGTAATGATTGTATTCTTTTTCGTCGTGAGCATGGAGATTTGGCTAGTTGTCCAAAGTGTGGGGAACGACGATATAGAGATGACTTGTAGGGTAAGCAGATACCGGTAAAGTTCTTGAGACACTTTCCCATCATTGCAAGAATACAACACATGTTCCGATGCAAATCCATAGCGGAGTTGATGACATGGCATGCATCTCATTGGTCCACTGATGACACATTGAGGATTCCCGCAGATTGTGCAGCTTGGAAGCACATAGACAATCAGTGGCCGGACGTTGCCTCTTTTCAAACACCGACAGGGTACATGCATTGCTTGAAAGGAGCATTTTCAAAGGATAATAAGCTTAGTGGGCTCAAGTCCCATGATTGGCACAAGGTCTTACAGGTATTCTAAGTAGAATCAGTGTACCGATAATCGTGATGCCTTGATAGTTCATCCTCCCAATTACAATAAAAGGGTGCTTACAAGAAGATGTTAGAAATGCTATATTCAAGATCTGTGGTATTGTGAGGTATGCTTACTATCAAATCGCATTGATTGCATTTTCTTCAATTTAAGCTGATTAATCTGTAGACTGATTATGAAAATATCTTACATGGACATGTGAAATAGGTGGATATCTCAAAAAGAGATCTCCATATCCAGCATCGAGAAGGCTAGGGTGGAATCCATCGAAGCCGTATGCTTGCTTGAGAAGCACTTTCCCTCGAGCATTATGACAACTCAAGTCCACTTGCTTGTGCACATAGTTGATGAGGTGGCTATTGCAGGTATCGTTCATAGTCGATGGATGTTTTTTCTCGAGCAGTTTATGAAAACTTTGAAGGGATTTGTAAGACAAAGAGCAAGACCAGAAGCAAGCATGGCAGAGGGATAGCTTGTGCAAGAGTCATTAGTATATATCATAGAGTTTCTTGCATCCATGGATCCCGATATGCTGCAAGCTTGGCATAACAAGGATGATGATCGCATTGTTGGCGAGGTTCCCCAAGGAAAAGGGATTGAAAGAAAGATGAGCGAAGAGCAAATGGAGAAATTCAATAAGTTTTGTATCCTCAATAGCCCTGAGATGCAGAAGTGGATTGAGAGATATGAAGTGGCCAAAGCAGAAAGAATAAATGCAAGGATGAGATTCATAGTAATGTACAGGCGATCGCAACCATATCCATGGGATCTGGCTCTTCTCCCCACTCACATGTCACTTGATTGGCTATAACTGGCTCTACGTAAAGCCGAACGCGATGGAGAGACAATAAATGAGCACGAGCGAGAATTATCATCTGGATGTATGGTGCATGTAAGTTTCTTACCTCTTGACGTAATTAAGTAATTATTTGTGGCAATATACGCTATAAAATAGATGCATCTTCATTGTTTTAATGATGCTCTTTTACAGTACAAAAAGTACAGTGCATTATGGTCATATGGACGACATTTTAGCGTGGAACGCATCGATTCAAAGAGAGTCACGTATAATTGTGGAGTCATGGCTAACTTCACACAAGATAGCCGAGCAAGTGCTTCGGATACCAATCTTCTCTCCTCACAGTTGGATTATTGTGGAACCATACGCGAAATCTATGAAGTTGATTTCAGACGATTTAGTATTTTCATTCTTGATGTAAAATGGTTTAGAACTATTTACAACGGTCCCCATGCGACAGTGAGAAAAGATAGTAGCGGTTTCTTTGCAATAGACTCCACCAAACATTGGACCGATGAAAGTGATACTTTTGTTCTTCCCGAGCACTGTGAGCAGGTGCATACTAATGATTTAATTAATCAAAGCTTTTGTTTTTAAAGATCCATTGATACATGTACTTGAGCATAATTTCATATACATAATTGACGACATTTGGTACCCATCTTCAATATAGGTGGTTTTTCATCCAGACCGTTCTGATCCAAGATGGTGGTACGTGATCCAAGTTGCACCACGAAGTAAGCAAATTTTTGAAGATAGAGATGTGGATATGGAGATGCCACTACCAATGCCGGATCCAATCGATCCCGATGAATCAAGCGAAGAAGATGAAGATCATAATATGAGCCAAGAGGAAGATGTGCATAATGACATTGAACATGAGGAAGATGGAGATCACGATATTGAGGAAGAAGACAACTATCATCAAGAATCTCCACACTTTATTGAAGAAGATGATCAAGTACTTTTAGGTGAACGTACGATGCTAGAGTACGATGATGATATAAGAGATCAACTCGGTATAGAGTTGGAGATAGACTTGTTTGGCGCCTTAGACTTGGCTCAAGATGAAACAGTTGATGTAAATGCTCTTAATTGATTTTTTTCATCTCAAACTTGGACATGAATATATGAGCTTCAAAGGCTTGATGTATGTGCTCTCATATTTTTATTCTCTATGAGATCAAACATGTATGAAAATTTAAAAAAATTTGTCATTGGAAAAAACTAACTTTTAAGGCCTATATGAGTAAAAAACCTCTCTGAAAAACGTCGCTATAAAATAGTATATCAGTGTCGCTATATAGCGACACTTAAACGTTGCTATATAGCGACTTTTGTAATAGTGGCTATATAGTGACGTTTGCCATAGTGACGCTTTACGAGATGCGCTTTTCATACCGACGATTAGCGCCCCACGTGCGCTAAACATCGGTACGTAAATGTCACAATAGGATCCGTGTGTAGTAGTGGGACACGAGCTCCAGGGAATTCGAGAAAGGTAACCATGCTGGTCCTTTTCTAATTTCCTCTCCCTCTCAGTTTCACGTTCTATAATTCCGTCTGAGATTCGTTATTCAATTTTCCAAACTTCGTATTTTTAGCTCTGAGGATTTATTCTTTGTATTCTTTGAGCAGGGATGATGAGCATCGCTGAGCCCCGCCCTGGATGCGTGCAAGAATCGACCTCTCGCTGCCAAGGTCCTCTTTTTTTTTTGCTGTGGCTGCTACCTCTCTGGTTTTGAAGCCCTGCCTCTCACAAATCATAAAAAACTGTCGTCTCTCATTGTATAGAGGGGGAAATTCACATGCCGAGGCCAAGCAAAGAGTGTAGCTTCGAGAAAACACAAGGTTAGAGAGGAAATATTTGGCGAGCCAAATCCCCTACAAAGCCAAGGTGGTCGTCAATCTTGTTGAGCCTCAATAGATGAGCACAAATACAGCAGCACGACAGATTCGTTTCGAGATTTTTTGCCCTCTATCTGTCCTGCCATTCCACCGTCCACACATAAAAATTCCTGAGTGTCTCCTCATGTTGCTTACCACTTCTTTGTAACCACCAAAACATGTATCACTCACCCATAGCGTTGGGCAGACGTAATTTTAGCCTATGCTTTTGTATTGTGGGATAAACGATGGAAGTAACGATAGTTAATTCGCAATCGATCAGTTTCGTGCTCGTGCCATTGTTTTTGTTAATAACGAATTCTCACACACTACACTGTTGTTAGACCAAACTAGCCACAAGGTACAAAACAAAAAACTTAACCGGTTAATGCGGCCTAATTTGAGAAAGTGATCTTGTTGCCACAACATGAAACACCCAAGTTTTGTTGTCACTAATCTTGCAACCACTTGGCCGCACTGTGTCTACGCATTTTATTCGGGTTGGGGTCCAAGACTACCTTGTATGCATCATTCAATTCGCTAAAACTAGCACATATTTGCATTTTTTCAGCAAGCTCTTCCTTCTCTCCCAAGGCCGTGCACAACACTGCAACTCAATAGTTTGCATTAGCAAACAATGCCCCACATGAGACCCTGCCAGTTGCCATTGTTGCACCTGCAATTCTTGCACTCTGTTGGTCTCCCGACCTTGCTCATTGACTCATTGTCAAAATATGTTCCATACCGCTTTGCATTTGAGGGCAAAGTCTTGGCAAAGTATGGAACATTCAAAGCATGGGATGTCTCATACCCAATATTCATGCACCTTGACTTGACAGACACAGAGTGTTGTGAGACCATAACACTTCATGCGCCTCATGCGTATGTCTTGCAGCTAAAAGAAGTCTTGCAAGTCGATGGATTCTTTCGAATAGAGGGTCCAGCCATTGCAAAGCGAGCATCGGGCGAAGGTGGGACATCCTTCTTGTCTCTGCGTGTTGATGCCACCACCATAATACTGAAAGGCGAGCCTTTCAAAGGGATCATTTCTTTTGTTCCTGAGAAACCCATATGTACGTACGCACCATGGGTGGTGGAGATGAGCAAGACATCATTTGTGTCGCTTATGGCAACAATAGATTTTGTGATTGTGAAAGTTGACCTGGACGGGCCCCCATCAGACCAAATCATCATAGTGGATGGACCGAATGCTAAAGACCGAGCCACGGTGAGCAATTTATTATTGTAGGTGCCAAAGTCTGAGTAGCTCTTACTTCACAGCCTCCATGAACACAACCTCTGTCTTTGTAGCTTACCTTTGTATCTAAGAGGAGGCACACTTTGGCGTGGCTTGTAGAAGAATTCATAGATGAGGGCGTGGTGATGTACATTGCTAAGAACATCTCCTTCATCCGCGCTAGGCATGCTTTGGCAGTGTGTGATTTCACGATCTTAGTAGTAGTCCCCAAAGGGAACCTACGTACATCACTCGAATAAACTTTCGTGAGCCAGGTTTCTCAACTAGGATATGGCAAAAAGGTGGGTTGCATATTTCTTTCTTGTTTTCAGCAAATTACCACACCGTTAACATCCTTCTCATTGTTTGGATAGGTTGCTAGTGTTCTACACTTCATTGGCCTCAACGGCCCACTTGTTGAGTACCAATGCGGAGGATGCGGCGACCCATGTGTCAGTAGAGACCCGGCTAGACCCTTTTGCTACCATTGTTGCGACATTCTATAAGCGATACTACACATTCCCTCCTTGAAGGGCTGTGTGGTTGACCGTGATGGGTCCCAGGTTGCAATTCAGCTATGTGGTAACCATGTTGATGATGCGCTAAAGCTAAACTGCCCCTTCATGAAATTTCATAGCCAAAGCGTGGTGGCCAGGAGGAACATGAGGGTGCTCTCAATGGAAGCAAGAACGGAAGAGGGAGAGAGAGAGAGACAGAGAGCCACACAAGTTTTGGTGGGTGCAAAACCACCCTAATCTTCTTTTTCATTCATTTATATATGTATTTAAGTATTGTACATAACCGAGGTAAAGGCACAGTGACCTTTAACCCCCACAACCTCCCACTTAAAGGAAAATGTGCCTTTAAGGGAGAACAACCAATGAGCATACTATCCAATGCCCATCAATACACGACAATACTCAAACCTCTGACTAGGTGGACTCTTCGTCAGCATATCTGCAAGGTTATCATTTGTATAAACCTTGACAAGCTCTATGCGCTTGTCCTGAAGTACCTCCTTGATGAAATGGTACCTGACCTCAATGTGTTTGGTCTTTGCATGAAAGACTAGATTCCGTGCTAGCTGAATAGCACTCATGGAATCACTATGAAATGTTGATACACCTGTATGAATCCCCAAGTCTCCCACTAGTCGATCAAGCCATATAGCCTTCTTGCAACCCTCTGTGGCTGCAACATACTCAGCCTCTGTGGTAGACAAAGCAACGCACTTCTGTGCGTGAGACATCCACGACATTGCACCACCTGCAAAGGTGAACACATAACCAGAAGTGGATCTCCTACTATCCACATGCCCTGCATAGTCTGAATCTGTGTACCTAAGTACACGCATGTCTCCTCTACCAAAGCAGATGCACATCTCCTTGGTACCCTTCATGTACCTCATGATGCACTTAATTGCCTCTCGATGCCTCTTTCCTAGATTAGCCATATACCGGCTAGCAACTCCCACTGCAAATGCAATGTCTCGTCTAGTAGCTATCATAACATACATAAGACTCCCAACTACTGATGCATAAGGAACCTTGGCCATCATGGCCCTTTCCTCATCTGATTTGGGACTATCTGTATGACTCAGTTTCACATATGGAGGCAATGGAGTACTCACTGCGCCTTCCCCCCCTCCATATTGAAATGCTACAATACTTTTGTAACATACTCTTTTTATGAAAGCCAAAGGAGTTTCCTACTCCGATCACGCGTGATGTGCATACCAAGAATATGACCTGCAAGTCCCAAATCCTTCATATCAAAGGCCTCATGCAACTTGGCCTTTAATGCATCTAGCTCATAAGTATTCTTGCTAGCCAATAGCATATCATCCACATATAGTGCCAAGATTATCAGGCTATTATCCTTAGCCCTTTTAGTGTAGAGGCAGTGATCAATTTCACTCCTTCTAAAACCTTGGGACCGAATGAAGGCATCAAACTTCTGATACCAATCTCTAGGTGCTTGCTTAAGACCATAGAGACTCTTCTTCAGCTTGCAAACTAAATGCTCTTTTCCCTTTTCTTCAAAGCCTTCCAGCTGCACCATGTAAATTTCCTCATGCAAATCCCCATGCAAGAAAGCTGTCTTGAAATCCATCTGCATAAGCTCCATATCCTCTGATGCCACTAGTCCAAGCATGCATCTAAGTGTGGTCATCTTCACAACCGGAGAGAATATCTCATCAAAGTCCACACCCTTCTCTTGCTTGAACCCTTTAGCGACCAAACGTGCCTTGTACCTAGGCACATCATCACTTGTGACCTTCATTTTGTAGACCCATTTACATGGCAATGCTTTCTTTCCATGTGGCAAAGAAACCAAGTCCCAAGTCTTATTCTTCATAAGTGAAGTCATCTCTGATTGCATAGCATACTCCCACTTGCGTTGATCCTCGTGCATCATAGCCTCTCTGTAGCAAGAAGGCTCCCCGCAATCAGTAAGCATCACATAGTCTACCCCTGGAACAACCTATCAGGCGGTCTAGAGACTCTAGATGATCCTCTCAAGGGCATTTCAGCTTGTTGTCCCACGTGCATATCAGCCACATTTGGCTCATCATTTCCACCAATAGATGATCCATCATCTACCCTTAATTGTATACCTGTGGGAGTACTTGGTGGTACCATTTCTTGCACATTTGGTGCATGGACAACTTGTTGTCTATCAACATATGCAAGTGGATTCACATCCAGGAAAGTGATTCTCCTCATTTTCACATCCCTCATGGGTGCCTTATGCATCTTCTTCTCGTTGAAGACTACATCATGGCTACGTATGATCTTCTTTGCTTTTGGATCCCAGAGACGATAGCCCATCTCTCCACTTTCACCATAACCCAGAAAGATGCATTTCCTAGACTTAGGATCTAGCTTCTTTCGAAGCTCTTTTGGCACATGTGCATATGCATCACACCCAAATATACGCAAATGAGAGTAAGAGGGATTCTTGCCACTCCATGCCTCTTCAGAAATACAACAATCCAAACTCTATGATCTATTGATCACATGCACTGCAGTCTTCATTGCCTCAACCCAAGAAGCATTAGAAAGCATGCATTGCAACCTTTCTTGAATGGTACGATTCATCTTTTCTGCAACTGGATTTTGCTCTGGAGTACGAGGGGATGTGAGCTCCCTCTTAATCCCACGTGTATCATAGAAATGCTGAAAGTCATGAGAGAGATACTCTCCACCATTGTCAGTCTATAGGCATTTAAGCGTTCTACCTGACTAAGGCCAGCCATTTCTGAAATACTTTGAACACATCACTCTTCCGAGCTATAGCATAAGCCCACACTTTCCTAGTTGCATCATCAATGAATGTCACATAGTATTCAGCCCCGCCTAATGATCGTGTAGACATGGGACCACATACGTGAAATAAACTAACTCTGCAAGATGAAGTCTAATAGTAGATTTTGCTAATGCATCCAACTCATTCCAATCATCCTCAAACATATTTGCAGGCTTAGTTTCAATCCCTACCAAGGGTTTAATCTGCTTCTTTTGAATAAGCACATCCCTTATTTGTTCTTTTTACAAAGAAAAGTTTGTCCCATCAAACTTTTTAATGCTAAAAAACTCCTTTTCAGACGTGGAAGAGGATGCCATGATGCAAATGAAGCAAAAGTCCCAAATGCTAGTGCTTACAAGAGAGAATCACACCAAATACCAAGTGTACCCAAATGTCTCAAAGCATCTGACTCATGTGCATATACTATGCATCCATATGAGCAAATATGGCCCAAAAGAAAATGCCAAATGCAATGGCAATCCAAAATGCCAATAAGTGCCAAATGACTCAAGCATAAACACCGTCCACTGGCATATGCATCAATAATATCTCATCCAAGAGAGCATAGCGCTATCAGTGCATCACCTGCAATGTGTCAAAGCTGTCTCTCATCATAAAATAGCATCCATGTGCAAAGCGTCCATAAAAATAGCATCCCACAAGGCAATTTGGGCCTATCAGCGCATCCAATAAGGACCGCAATGCATCCAAATGGCCTATAAATCATCCACTACAACCCAATGTACACCATGAATGAGCGCACACTGCTCAAATTGCAACCAGAGTGATCTGCATAAGGTATGCTCAAGAAATCATAGTCCCACAATAATGACCGCTACTAAAAATAGAACCTGAGATGCCTCAAAACATGGGCGCCATCGCATAATCGGACTCAGCAAGAAAATCTGCAAATATCTCTCTTCTGCCAGAACTCCAAAATCCCAACCGATGAGTGAGAATTGGGAGTCAACACTTATCCACTGCCATGTGGTATAAATCTAAGGTTTCAAAACCTTAGAATGAAAAATGCATAACAGCAGAGAGACGAAATCGAATACACAGAGATCTATAACTCTGAAAAT
Source organism: Dipteris shenzhenensis (assembly GCF_047967505.1). Lineage (NCBI taxonomy): Eukaryota > Viridiplantae > Streptophyta > Polypodiopsida > Gleicheniales > Dipteridaceae > Dipteris > Dipteris shenzhenensis. The sequence continues at coordinate 5,272,107 of NC_141605.1, forward strand.
ACTCCACCGAATTGCACAAGAACTGACAGGTAGGAGTTTTTAGGAGTCCGGAATGCAATGGGACAGACAGTTTTGGAAACCGTGGTCTCAATCACTGGGTCCAACACACGGACTGAAAAACATTTTTGGAAACAGAGATGTTTGTAAACTCCACCGGAGTGCGAATGATGAGCAACATAGAAGTTTTAGGACCTCCTGAGTCCACCGAAACTGACAGATCTACAAATGGTTGCTCCAAACTTGAGTTCCAACACCCGGGCAGAAAAACACAGAAACTGACACAGTGAGTCAGAAATCCAATGAAATGATCCCAGATTCAAGAATGAAGGTGTTTCCAAGCTCCTGAAGTGAAGTGGACACCAAAAGCAAGCAATAGTTGCCTCTACAAGTCAATACGGAGTCTCTGTCATCGAACGGAATAGGGAAAAGCTCAAAAAATGACTTTTTCTTTGAAAACACTTAATAGGCTCTCAAAACCACTTCGCAAAGCTAAAGTGACTTTTCCAAAGGTTCCTCAAAGGTCTCTACACACTCGGATGCAAGTAAAGTCACCCACAAAGCTTCCCACAGAGCTTCTCCTTCCTCCCACACAGTTGCTGAGCTTCAAGCATTCATGCACGCTCAGCTAGATCACCCGGGCTCTGATACTAGTTGAGAGTGCTCTCAACGGAAGCAAGAATGAAAGAGGGAGAGAGAGAAACAGAGAGCCACACAAGTTTTGGTAGGTGCAGAACCACCCTAATCTTCTTTTTCATTCATTTATATATGTGTTTGAGTATTGTACATAACTGGGGTAAAGGCACAGTGACCTTTAACCCCCACAGAACATGCTGTTCGGTAAAAAATCTTCTGGAGAGTTTACTGTCAATAGTGCTGGATTTGTGATGGGATTTGCAGTGGGTGCTTGACATGTCATCCTAAGTTGTTTTATTATATAGAGTTATCTTACTTCCCTCGAGGCTCGCACACTTGGATGTTTATTTCTTTACCAAATAGTCTTCCAAATGGGTTTTGGCTCAACCCCATGACTGGAAACTCTTATTGTAAATATTTCCAACACCAACAAAACGTTTCATTGTATATGCCACACTAATAAATGAAGACCTCTATGGTCAGTTTCACTTTGCTTTCCACTATCATGTTTCAGTCGGTTTTTGGGTCTTGAGATGTTATTGTTAAAGTCCTTAAGAAGAAGGCAAACATGTAGTAAAGACCACACCGTTCACACGAGGGAGAGCGCTAAACTATAGAAGTACCTTCTTGAGAATATCTAAAGGGAGAAACGTTCTTGCTTCCCTTCCTAGACTGGATGAGCGTGGCATAGTAAGATGGATGTGCCAGCAGTCCTTGGACCTTACCATGTATAGATCAACAATGGTTTCGAACAACACAACCCAACCAACAGAAACATCCTTCTTTCCGTGCATGCGCTATGCCTTGCGTTCATATATTAAAGTTTGGAGGGCATCATTACAACACACAACACTAGTGTGCAACAAATTGCAGAACAAGAGGAAAGAGCAGCTACCATCTTCAAGCGAGGTGTTTGTGCACGGCAAACGGTGGTTTTCGTGTTGATGATTTTGCAACGTACTTTAGGAGGCTCTTTTGAGCTATTAATTCACAATGGCGAACAAGTAACCAAAGAGTTTGAAGTGGGGTAGGAGACCAGCAGCATAAAGCGTGTGCTGTTATTAGATGAGACAACAACACAGCCACTATTGCACCGCTGCTTGCGTCCAAGGAAAAGCGTGGATACAGACCTTGGACAAACCTTGGACAACCACAGATGAGTCTAGGTTGGTGCAACTAATGGTACTTCATCATGACAAATCAGTTGCGCTATTGCAAGTGCCTTTGAAGCAAAGATGGGCTCTGGGAGGTACACGTTCAAAAGTGTTTGCAGCAAGATATACAGGACATGGGGCCACGTGCAAACAACTATTGCTAGAGCAACACAGAGGCAATCCTACAACACACCACGGGCTACTTCAATGCTAGAACGTTGCAGCCTTGCTAGCATGGTAAGAGGGACCATCCTGCTCCCATTATAGGGCAGCCAAGAAATAAAAAAAATACTTGGCCAAAGTCAAGGACACCCCAAGCTATGAGTGTGTAAGTTGTACCTGCCTTACATTCAAAGAAAAGATGAAACTCGCAAAAGACTTTCACATGAACTTTATGAATCAAAACAATCTTTGGGAACAGATGGAGATAACAGAGCATGTTTTTTTGTGCTCACTCTGCTACACATGCATTTAGTGTCAGCACAACACCAAACTTTACTCGCAGTACAATAATGCTGGCAACTAAAATAAGCAGCGTCACAACTTTGAACAGCATTGTGGAGAGGCTCGTCTCTGTTCGAATACCTTTCACACAAATCAGGTGGTTGACATACGAGGGCCAACTTGGCCTGCATGAAAGTGTCATGAACGTGTTTGCTAATGTCGATAGGGCACAAAGACTACTGTCATGTTTCATTGACGACATCGCAACTGTTGTAGTCACAATAAAACACAAGCTACAATACAAACACAACTTCACCTGCCGGTTGGTGCGGCCAAACGTTACCATGCGTGCACTGCTAGACTTAATCACACCACTTACAGAGAAAATAATGTTCAAGTAAACACATTGTGGAAAGAACACATCGCAAAATTGCAAGAGGAGGAGCCCAACAATGGCTTGGCCCAGTCAACCAACCACATTGAGGAGGCCAGCGAAATGGAACAGACGAACAAGCTAGTGCACGGCATTTACACAGCCTAGCAGGACTACAAAGACAAAACAATAAATGTTGCTCCGTCAGAGGGTTTTTTCCTAGTCCAACTACTATACGACAAGCATTGCGAGGAGCTAGCATTCCCCTTGCTATTCAACACAAACATACCATGACATTGTTAGGTGGGAGCTCAAGCACAAGGATCAACGTTTTGCGCAGTGTATTGAAAACTTGTTTTTTAAAGCAATGAAGCTCTTGGTCCAGCAAATTGTGTCTTCAAGCTGGGTAAGAATGCGGAAGGGCCAACTTCAAGGTGTATGCATAGACGTGCGGACAACGCTCATTGGCACAAACATAGAGCAAATGTTATAGTCGAAATTTGGCTATCGAGACTTTGTCTACCTCCAAATTTTGGCTAATTACAAGTGAAGATTGAAACAAAATTTGTTTGCAACGCTCAGGTAATTAGGGCCTCTGACATTCTTCATTACATTCTCTGTAGCAGAAAAAAGGTGGGAGCCATTAACGTCGTGCCTACGAAAACTCAGCCAATCCCAAAACATCAACTGCCTCGAGGACGCCGAGACGGACTTGCAAAACCTTGTGCGCAAAAATCCAGTCGTGATTGCGTAGTACTACGCACACAAATTCCGCACTATGAAGACATTGCTAAGGCAAAACGAGAGCATACTAGGCCCCATAAAGGATTTTTTTTTTCGTCACCAAATTCCAAAACAGGGGGAGCCAGCAGGACCATGGGCTTATATGGGGTAGGGGTGCACCCACCTACACTAGCGACAACGTAGAGACAATACAAAAGTTTGTAGATGGCCACATTTCGATAGAATCTGCTAAGCTACCGATGCATTTGTGAGAACTCCAGACACACAAGCACCACAAAACATGCACCAAGAAAAAGAAAAAATGCCGCTTCAGATTTCCTCGCCCACCTATCGAACGCCCGCACGTGCTTACCCCCTTAGAAGCAGGACATGACGCCGCAAAGCACAAGGCAAACTCCAAGAGGGTTTTTTCCTTGCTTGAAACCTCTGAGGTGCAAACAATCACGCTCGAGGCTTTTTTGACAACTTTAGGAATCTCAGAAACGGAATATGTGCTTGCCCTTTGGAGCACGATTACAGAGCCATCATTATTCCTGCATAGACAACCAAAAGATATTTTTACAAACAACTTTAATCTAACAATCTCTGCATTATGGGAGGCAAACACAGATGTGCAATTTGTCATAAACCCACATGGGGCAGCGTCCTACTGTACATCCTACATAACAAAGATTGACAAAGAGACGAACAGCACGGTCAAGGAAGCAATCAGGCAAAGCATCGAAAATAATTTGCCTGCAAATGAGCAAATAAGAAAAGTAGGAAACACCATTCTCAACACGCAACATATAAGTGCACAACAGGTTGTTTACCTGTGCCTGTCAATGCCCCTCAAAAGTGCAACGAGAGAGTTTGTCCATATAAACACAAGCGCACAGAAGGAACGAACACTTTTGCTGAAGAGACGCATCCAGCTCGAGAAATTGGACCCGTGTAGCATAGAGGTGTTCTTTGATGAGATCATTGCCAAGCACATTAAGTAGTCTTCTGCCTGGAAAAACATATGCCTTGAATCATTTGCTAGCAAAATTGACACCCAAAAAGGACGGGAGCATAAAAGAAAACGTGCAAAAATAATACAGTTTAATAACTACAACATCCATACAAAGCCTGAGGAACACTACAGAGAGAAATGCCAACTTTACCTACCATTTAAAAACAGAGAGCATGTGTTGGACGCCATACAAGCAACATGGCACAACATGCATGCTGCGTGCGCTGACACAATCATGCAGAACGAGCTTCTATTTACTAAGAAAGGAGCAATCGAAGAGAAGAGCATGTCAGGCAAAACAAGCAATACCTTGAGTTCAACAGAGACAACGTGTTCGGTCCAAACAAGTTCGACTTGCGACAAGAAATGCGCGAGGCAAATAGCAAGACGCCTCACGGAAACACACAACATTAGACAATCAATATCTTGGGAAACGAGGCGTACTATTGGATGTACCATCGAACAAACATTTAGCAACGGGCAATAGTGGACGACATCTTGTTAAGAAAAAGGTTGCGCCTAGATGAAAAATTCAAAATATTTATATCCAGGGAAGCGGGGGCAGGTAAAACGTTCATGGGGATCCTTCTGGTGCAAGCACTAATGCGTCTATACTCACACAAAGAGACAATAGAAGTAGACCTGCCTAGAGCCCTTCTACTAGCATACACAGGGAAAGCGGCTAGAGGCAAAGGCGACTCCACAATACACGCAACGTTTCACCTACCTCTGATTGCAAGCACCTACATGGCCCTTTTAGCGGACAAGCTTCAGACATTGTCATCGTTATATAAGAATGTCGAGTTGGTTGTCATCGATGAAATATCGATGATGGGTGCAAATCCATTCATGTTGGCAGACATGCGCATGAGAGAAATACGGCAAAACCACAATGAGCCATTCGGAGGGGTGGACTTGCTGTTCTGCAAGGACTTCTACCATGCCAACTCCATTAAAGACTCGTGGGTGTTCTGCCAACCGTCGGCGTGTAGTTCGTTGCTAGGGTCATGTTGGAGAACAAGAATACAATACTATGAACTAAAGCAACCGATGAGGCAAAATAACGCCACATTCCTCCAAAAGCTAAACAAATTTAGAACGAGTTCACAAACAAACAAGGAGCTCGAGGATTTTAACAAAGAGTACGTTCGACCTATTCCAAGAAAGAGCGAGACACCTCATCTTTTTTACACAAATGCAACCAAAGATGTGCACAACAAACACGTGTTTGAACGTTCGAGGGGGACGAACACATTTCGTAGCAATCTCATTAGTTTTGTTTGCCTGTGTAACTACACCTTGGTTAGTTCACTACTAAATTGACCTTAATTGCACTGTTTAGTTGGTTGTTGCCTATTTGGAACTCTCTCATTATTTGCAGTACTGCGGTCCATGCCTTAGGTGCACCGTCCAACCTCGTGCCTTTGATCAGCCCGCATGCCCTCTCCCTAGCAGCCTTGTTAGACAGTTCAATCCATACAACTGGGGGTTTACTTTTTGTGTTTGACAGTTTGAACACTACGTCTGCGCCGTTTACTATTCCATCCTCGATGTCGAAATTACATGAACAGATTTCCACAATCATGCCGGGTTTCAAGGCCAGTTGCTTGTGCAGGCTGCCTGTTTTCCTAGGGTCTACGGGGGTGATGATCCTTTTGCTGTAGGTTCTGTGCTTATGGTCAGTTGCTGTTAAAATGTAGCGTTTGACCCTACTGGCATTAAGACACATGAGGGTGAGGGACCCAAATAATCTTTACCGACTCGCACCTATAAAAGAAGAAAACGCAAAGGTGGACCGCAGGGTCCTGAAAGAAATCAAACGTTTGCAAACCGAATGCCTATGACAATGAAATATGGAGCAGCGACTATGCGGGAGTGACCATGGTCAGCTTAAACACAAGGGGCATACGTAGCCACGAGGAGGACATATTGCAATGCCCATACATAAAAAGTGCAACAATTGTGTGTTTGCAGGAAGCAAACGGAAAACGCACAAGCGATATGCAACTGCATCACATGGAGAAAACTGTGTCAACAAAAGGAACAGGGCTCGTAACATAATACTACGTACGATACATCTTTCAAGCTTAAATACGCAGAAATCTTTTACGAGACAGGCACGGAATGCATACTCACAATCCTTGAAACAAAGCAAAGAAGAGAGCATGCAATACTCAATGTGTACAAGTCGCCACATGCAAGAGTTGCAAGCCTCATAGACATGCTTCAAAAAATCAAAGAAAAGAAAGGGCTTCCAGAAAAACAATGCATTGTCGGCGACTTTGACATTGACTACAAAAGCGACAACAGCAGAAGTACGAGGCTATGCGAGTACATGGCAACAAAGAAGATGGAGCAACTTATCCTTCAGCCAACAACAATACATCGAACAAAACTGGACCACATCTGGTCAACAGCAGCGCAGCGCACGCGCACGGGCACAAAATATATTTACTGGTCAGACCATTCGCTGACAAATGGCGTTGCACAAAACAAGGCAGGCCAGATGAATCTTGTTCAGCCTTGTTTTCAGTTCTGGCATCAAACTGAAAAATACTCTTGAATAGTCCCAAGTCAAACATCGAGTCATACAAGTTGCGGGCTAGCTGAGACCCAACAAAGACAAAGGATGGATGGCTTGTTCAACCTGTCCTAACCTCAAGCGATGTCTGGACATTGGCAAGGAGTAGTTCCGAAGTGAACATTGCTGAAGGGTTGTAGATCGATGAAATGTCCATCTCAGATACTATCAAATCGTCAGCAACCAGTGTCTTCATCAGCTCTTCAAGAGATCTTGGAAGTTTTCTGCAATTAGTCATGCAAGTCATTCGTATTGAAGTTCAAAACCAAAGGTTCCTCTCACCAAAACTTGCTCGGAAGCGGGCATATTAATACTGACTGTAATCTGAGGAGAGGAGAATCACATCTTCACGTGTAAACTACATGCAGAGCGCTCTCTCTCAAAATTAGAGTCACCTGACTCTTACAAGCAGACTGCTCTCTCTCTCTAAAAATAGGAGCATGGAACAAGATCTTCATCTGTACACATAGAAGAAGAGTTCTAATATCTTACAAAATTCCAAGCGATTGGAAGCTCCAATTTGAGTCAAACTTTCTTATTTACAGCCTTATGGGGTGGAGGATGTGAACGTGCTTGAAGACCCTATATATTATTGCTTTCGCAAAAACAGACGATCCATACTCCTAGCTTTGAGCTTCAACACACTCAGAATTGATATGCTGCTGTTCGCCATTCAACATGAAAATAAAAAGATGTCAAGAGACCTGTTTCAACAGTAGACGTGGAGCTAACCAAGGCGTCATATCGTCAGGGTCCCAGGCGTACTATTAAGTTAGAGAGGTTGTATATAACGAATAGCTGAGAAATTGACCTCGGACAACACAAAGAAGCAATGAGCCGAATTTGGAGAAATGTTCTTCTATACTGTTGCCTCACAATTGAGTATGATCTCATCGTGCAGCGAGACACCTCCCCAACTTGCACATACTTCCACCTTACCAAGTGAATAGACCAAGTGAATAGCTTGAGAGATTTGCACGCTTGCATCTGCAATTGGAGAAGGTCTCTCAATAACACATGTCGACAGAAAACCACTGATAAGCCTTATGAATCGGCAGAGCATATTCAGGTGCTCGGATACCTTCCACCCGAGGTAGAGTGGGTAGTATCCTAACCCTAGTTGTGAGTACCAGCCCTGCCCCTAAACTTCTAGTTGTCCTTGGTGGAGGAATTGTCAAGAATGGGGACCGAACCCCGAAATACCAATGACAAATGTGCCACCTAGTTGGAAGAAACTAATGCTCTGCCTAGCACTGGAACTATTTGAGGATTCAATTATATTCCATGAAAGTTTTACATAAAAATAGGCTTAAAGCCAAATTATCGTGTGAAACATTCTAAGAAAGGGGTTTGATTAGAGGCGCCCCGCTATTGATATGTCTCACTCCATGATAGTGATCATCTTTGCATGGATGGCGCATAAGTTGAGCTCTCCAAAAGCATGGTCAACATCTATTATGCTCCTTCTTGTAGTGCCCCCAAAGCACCCATACTGGATTGCACATCCATCCTATATTATTATGGAGTCACAAAGATCACATGTTAGAAGGAGGAACAAGAAATGAGATTCTCCAAGGAAGTTTTTCCTAATTTCTTAGAGAGCCTTTGTGCCCAATCATCTCATCCTCTTCATCCTAGAAGCTTATTGGCACATAGAAACACTATTCCATGGCCTACAGCCTGTTTTGAACTTGTGCGCTCAGCTATTATGTGCTTCCTCTTCTTCATCCTCTCGAACCATGTGCTTCCTCACTTTCCTCTGATTACTCTTCATTCTCTCAAACCATGTGCTTCCTTACTTTCCTGTGATTACTCTTCATTCTCTCAAACCATGCGCTTCCTTTAGTGCGATATGTTGGCAAACTTCTCTTGAACTTCATCTCTGAACTTCATCTCAACATGGAGTTTCATCAATGTTTATTTCATTTGTGTCTTCACTGATTGTGCTTGAACTAGTATACTTTGTGGGTCATAATCTCCAAGACTATTATGTGCCTCATGTAGCAACATTAATTGACATAAGGCTAATGCACAAAATTGCAACATAAGGATAATTATGATGTAATGCATGACATATGACTTTCCCCATGCGTTTACCATTAGGTGTACTAGCCTTTATCTTTCATAATACATCTCATTGATTTGACCCTATGAAAGCAACTTCATCAATGCATCGAGCTTTGCCCACACCTTTGCTATGAAAGTATTGTTTGAGGATGTGAAGCTTGATTCGAAATGCACTCGCACAAAGCTTTGTAATACTCCTTTTCTCTACCCACGAATACTATGGAAGGAAGGTTTGGTGTTGTTCTTAATATTTTCTTGTCCTCCTTAAGCACACATGGTCTCCGTGAAATTCTATCCTTGAAATCAATCCTTCAACTTTTGTAATGTAAAATGCAAACACCCGACTGGCCTCAAATTCCAAACATAAACCACATGGAGATATAGTAACTTGTTGAATACGCGCAATTCCACATGCAAGTACATATATATACTCTCTCCAATGTGATATATAAAATGCGATTCCACTTAGGATCCTTCCTATCACAATCGTGGGGGGCTCTTTCTTTAGAAGATAGAATACCATTTTCCCATTATAAGCTTCTCTTTCGCATCTATTGAGAGTGGGTGCAGTACAAGTGTATTCTGCATTTGCACATCGATCACAACCATGCAAGCACTTGAGTGCCTTTAAAAAGGAGGGAGCAATTCAAATTGTAAAATTTCAAATTCCAAATTTGGGAGGAGTGGTCCCTTCCCATGGTGATGTATATAGGTGAACAAATGGCAGATTCAACTGTGAACCTCAACCTTACAAGATCCTTTGGAGTCCCAAATTCTCTCCTAATGCATGCTGGACAAACGTGTCTCATTCCCTGCCATCCAAAATATAGAAATGGTATGTGCGCTACACCATCTCAAACTCCTTTACAGTCATCAGGTAGATTAGTATCTATCATAAAATCGAAATGATAGGTCTAGGTGGAATGATACGTGTCGGTAATATGCACCAAAATTAATATTTGCTTGTTGTACCAATATACAACTCATCTTCTTCTTGAAACGAGTTGACTTTTAGCAAAACCTATCACAGTATCTACAGAACTGCTTCTGTGCAGTCCTACTTTACAAAAGCATGTCATATTTACTAATCGTTGACATATAATTTTAAATCATGTCAAATGCAAACTGGGATTGCAGACAAATTTTAAAAATTGTATAACCATCTAGACAATATACACAGGTTATTGTACACATTCCCCATTAATACATGGCAAAGAGTTGGCAGAAGAGATACAGTCCTCAAATAGTTCGATTTTTATCAGACGCAAATAATGCAATTATATCGGACACTCAGTCTGTAAGGACAACAATTGCTCCTGCATTACGCCAGGTCATCATACCCAGCAGATGAGAGTGCAGCAAAATGCTGATATAAAATAGCTAGAAGCAATATAACCTTTTTGTATAAGCTATGAGTGGAATAAGAAATGAAGACTGAGGTACTACAAGCATTTGAGGTTGATTTTGGGGCTTTTTCTAAGAGCTAGCTTTTTTATTTTCAAGAATGCAGGCTCTGCAATATTTGAACCCTCCATACTGCTCATATTGTTGTTCCAAGCCTAAGGGCTCCTTAATCATCATTCGAACCATTTACCATAACAAAAGTCTATAAAACGTTGCAGAGACTAAATGGAACAATTCCACTTAATTTCTGCAACAGTAAAGAGTTTCAAAGCTTGCTTTGAGTGGAATTTGGAATGCCAACTGCCCGGCTTTTTCGCTCCACAGCTCTAGAAGCTGCAATGACGTTATCTCTTGAAATAGCTGGTGGTTTATAAAGCCAATGTCCCCCATCTACCACAAGTGTTTCACCACTAATCCAGCTACCCGCATTTGACTGCGGGAAAAAAACTTTGCTATTGTAAAAAATATATTAACCAATTCAAGTAACTCATGAGTATATTGTAAATTGATTCTTTCGGCAAACGTGTCAATTTGGAAGAAATTACCGCAAGAAAGAGAGCTGCCATTGCAATATCCCAGGTCGTTCCAAGGCGACCGACTGGAATGGTAGCAGCAACTTTGTCAGAAAAAGTACCAGCACTATCAGAAACTCCAAGTTTGAGTGAGCCAGCAGTATTGCCCACTGGGCCTGGCGCTATGCCATTGACCCGTATGCCATATTCTGGACCCCACTCAAGGCACAAGCTCCTTGTCAGACTGTCAATGGCAGCCTGAAGATGTAAATATCTCCCCCAAAAAAGCAAGCAATAGAGATGAGTCCTGATTGTAGGGTCAGTACACCGCAATTACTCTAAATAAATTTGCCCAATGGTGTGCTAGAATACTGATTACCTTTGCAGCAGAAGCATGTGATTGATACCATGTAGCTCCATAGTGTAGCGTTGCACTGATATTGATGATGACACCACCTTGTGTGCTCCCTGCTTCTCGACCCTTGGCACTCTTTTGCAGTGCAGGAAATGAAGCATGACACATATTGAAAGTTCCGACAGTGTCGATCTCCATGACTGATCAGAAGATTTACAAAGAATTCCTCATTTAAAATGGCAAGCCCAACCTTTTTCTCCTTCACAACCATGCTAAGAATTTAAAAGGGAAGTCTCAACCTTATGAAGTAACCAAAAAAACAAATGTGACATAGCAGAAGTTAACAATACGGCATAAATCATGGCCAAATGTCAATAAAATTTCAACTCCAGAATAGATTAAAATTCAATCATTGCAAACATGTCAATGGCATGGTGACAACAGCCCTTGTTGGTATTGAAGTGTGTTAGAAAAATTCACATGTTCAGGGGTGATGCCCACATTTGAGGTCTCGAAGTCCAAACCAATCGTAACTCGTTTATATTCTAGCTTGAAAACTGTTGTCCCCAGCAACTGAATCTATAACTCTTTTCAATTTACCAGCCAAGGGAAGAGGGAGGCCCACGTAGATCCCAGCATACCAAGGAGAAGGTTCTGGAGGCAGCACCACTACAGGTAAATTACTCCTTGATGTCTCGTATCCTAAAAGACAAAGAACCCTCGTCAGTACACGAAGCGCTTTCTCTAGACGATTCGAAGAAAGCAATGGAGCTGCAGTTAGAATCCATCGAGGAGAATGGGACCTCGGAGTTGGTTCCAAGACCAAAGCGGCGACTAAGTACTCATCCGATGGTACTCTAAATAAACATACATCCCGTCTTGTGGACAAAGGATACTCAAAGCAACCTGGGATCGCTTATGAAAACATCTTCGCCCCAACTGCTAGGATGGCCACTCTCAGGACAATATTAGTGGCTGCTGCTCATGAGCAACGGCGGATCTTTCAGATGGATGTCAAATCAGCCTTCCTTAATGGAGATTTGAAGGACGAGATCTATGTGAACAACCTTTAGGCTTTGCCAAGTCAACAGGGATGGTACACTAGTTAAAGAAGGCTTTCTATGCCCTCAAGCAAGCTCCCCGAGCCTGGAACCATAAGATAGATCAGTTCTCTGTACAGAAGCGTTTTCATAGGTCACGAGCTGATCCAAATCTATACATCTTCTGGCAGGATGGTCTTACTACACCCATAATCCTATATAGACCTATTCATTACAGGGAGTCACGTAGCTCATATTTCCGAGACAAAGACTTCTCTTTCTCAAGCCTTTGAGATGATGGATCTAGGGTTATCGCACTTCTTTCTGGGATTGGAGATCTGGTAGGGAAAGTAGGGCTACTTTGTGTCACAAAAGCGGTATTGTTCAGGAGCTTCTACATGCTTTTCACATGTCAGAGTGTAGATCTATCACATCCCCCATGGACACCATCACCAAACTATCCAAGTATGATCCTAGTGAGCCACTAGATGCAGGCCAGTACCGTCAGCTGATCGGATCTTTGATCTGGCTATTAATACCACATTGGATCTATGCTACTCTGTTGGACTATTGAGTTCATTTATGCAGACACCGAAGAAGACTCGTTGGGATGCTGGCATGAGGATCCTCGGGTACCTCCACGTACTCATAATCAAGGGTTATTCTATCAATTGCGGTAGTAGTCCAAGATCCAGCTACTAGATTGAAGTGATTCAGACTGGGGAGGAGAGTCAGATACTCGTCGTTTGACCACCGGCTATTGCTTCACCCTTGGCTAATCACTTGTCACATGAGCAGTAAAAGGCCACCCACCAACCGAGTACCGTTCCACTACCTGTGAGGCAGTTTGGCTTCGTCGGTTACCTGGGGAGATTGGGTTCCCGTAGATGTCCCCAACCGTCATCCACGGTGAGAATTAGAGTTGTATAGCACTTGCTTGAAATCTGGTGTTCATGCACGGACAAAGCATATTGAGATACAGTATCACTATGTCTAGGAGAAGGTGCTCGCTGACGTGATCCAGCTCATCTTCTGTAAGACGGAGGACAACAAGGCAGACCTCTTCACCAAGCCCTTGGCATAGCAAGTGCTTGGAGATCATTCCAGCTCCCTGAGGTTGATCATGATCCAGGAGCTGAGAGGGGCTTAGAGGTAGCATCTCTTGTATCATAGAGTGAGGGCCATCGTTGTGGGTCTGCCCGCCCATGTGAGGTAGAGTGAGGACCATTGTTGTGGGTCTGCCCACCCAAGAGAGGTAGAGGGGGTCGGTTTCAGGATCACCTTGGAAGCTCAGCAGCCATGGACAGGTACAGCGGGTGTGGGGCTGATTTCACCCGCACCCAGGCCCATGTCAGGCTGCTTTGATGGCACGGCTGCTGCGGGTTGGTGCAGAGGGGTGTGGGGCTGCCCCTGGGCCCATTTCGGGGCTGCCACTAGGCCGCCTTGCTGGTGCCTAGGTGACGCCTTGGTTGGGGCATCAACCTGGCCCCCAAGCCTCGTCAAACACCCAACCAGCAGGTCGGGTATAGCCAGACCTAGGGTCGACCTGCCTCAGCCAAACCGCCCCCTCAGTCGGCCCATTTGGACCGGAATGGGGCCCCTATATGTAGGGGCTTTCCCATTGTTTCTCATAGATTGCAGTGGGTTTTCTGCCGGCAGTAGAGGCACTTTTCCCCGAGTTTGTGTGCAGTTTGTGTACTCTCTTTTGGTTGTTCAGATCTGCTGCACTTCTCACAGGTGCTGCATGGAAGAAACCCGTGTTCCAGGGTGTCCTACCTGTATGAAGCTGGATCTAGAGAAGCAAGAGTTGCAGGAGCTGATGGAGCATCTGCATCGACATTTGGGTATTGGACCACAGTGGGGGTGCCAGGATTTCAAGATCACCACCCCATCTAAAAGCCCCCATATGAGGACACGGGGGGAGGAAGAACAACAGCATAGGAAGGGATGAGAGGAAGCCACAGGGGTAGAAAAGAAGCACGCCACATGGGTAGCTCTGAGAGAAAGCAGGGCATGTGTGGCTGCCATGTGGGCAGCACAAGAGGCTGCCACATGGGCAGAGCATGGAGCAGAAGGGGCTGGTGAAGGGCCCTACATGCAGGGCAAGGCTGGGGCTGAGCAGCCCAGCAAAAAGGCCAGCAAATGGGCCTTTATAGGCCATGGAACAGGTCGGCCATCTGATACGTGTAGGTCGGTGGGACCCCATTTTCATATCCAGAACTTAGAAGAGTTCAGTCCAGGACAGTCTGCAGATCCCACTGACGCTCAAGGGAGACCATGCAGGCTGACAGAACACAGGAGGTTCCAGGAGAAGGCATACTTGGCTTCAGGGGTGCCTTGCCTGGGCATGAGTAGGTTGAGGTACAGTGCGGGTCATCCTTAGTCTCAGGTTTGTCCATTTTGGAGCATTATATATACTTCTGGCTGTACTACGCGCTGTGCAGTTCTCAGATCTGTGCTTGTATTTCTTATGAACTGTGTGCACATGGAGTGAGTGATCTCTGTTAAGATTGTGTGACCTTGGGGATGTCTTCCACTGCTGGGAGTTGGGCAAGCAAGCGCTCTATTTTATCGGACACAGTATCAGGATCTTTGTTGTGGTAGTTGGCAGATGCACGATTTCTCTTACATAAGGGTAGTTGACCCACCTACCCCAACAATTCTCGTGTATACTATTTCCACAGTGAAACAGCAGGTAGATAGGGTTACAATCAAATGAACCTGTTTTAAAGCCTTTTGGTGTGAGCGCTTCTGCTGGAGCAAGAAAGTTCCCTGCTGCACTGTTGACAAGGATATCGAGTTGACCAAAATGTGAAAGAGCAGCTTGGACTGCTTTTTCTGCATCTGTAACGGATCGGACTTCTCCCTGCACAATTTCCACCTGTCTTTCCACATGGCATAAACACTGAATCAGAAAGCAGAAACTATATATATTTGCTGCACCTCGAAGAAAAAACAGGATGTTTGAAGAACAACAGTAAACCATATCTTCACCCGTAGCTGTCATGCACAAAAGAGATGGCACTCCAAATCAAAGAGAATTACCACGAGTACGAACCTCAACTCTGCAACGTTAATATTGATGCCTTGATGTGGCGAGTTCAAGTGTCAACACAGAAGTCAGGGTGCTCTGATCGGATCCCCTAAGACTAAAGTATGCACATGACATCAAGGTTATGGACTTAATGGACACACTTGACACAGTGACAAGGGGTCCTCTGGACTTGAGTGAAATTAAGTTACATAAAGGGGAACTATGTGATATTCACCAATGAGCTACAAGTGGTGCCAAAGTGTTTGAAGCAACAAGGTATACGACTTGGTGATGTCAAAGTGTGTGAAGCAAGATGGTATAGGGACTTGAGATCGTAAATAGCACATCATATTTCATTCATTTCCAGTATGCATGAGCTAGTACAAAAATGTAGATTACATTCGGTCCTGTAAAGGGTACACATTGAAAAGTTACTACAGAAATTTTCACATACTATATACACATTACCCAATTGGGAGCTTCTTAGTTTACTTGCTCTATCGATAGGCATTGATAATTGATTTAGCTTTTATATTTACAAGAGTTTATAATAAATCCATGAGTTTATAACGTGTTAGATCTGCAAGAGACTCCAGGGACCTGGCCTTAGGAGTAGTCCCATCTAGCCCCATCACCTTGTGGGCGTAGGGACCAAGAACCATTTACTCAACTAGTCCTCGAGTGGGTCTTAGGAGAAAAGATGGAAATTATCTCTAAAGTCATCCATTGGTTCATATCTTTTAGTTATGTCTATGGGATAGAGTTTGATCTTCACTAGTTATGTGTATCGTAGAAGTCACCAAAGGTATCATACAATGTCGTGCCAAACAATCGGCTCCATATACAACACCTTTATTGTACCTTGCCTCTACTATCCTCACCACTTGGTTAAAAGCTCTACCATCTATTCTACTTCCTTCTATTTCTAGGCATGTTCACAATGCTTCTTGCTTCTCATCATTGTAAATATTTGGCTTGAAGCCATGGACGTCTCCCCCTTCTCATTAGGGTGCTTCAATCATAACACTTTATAATACTTGTAGTCTCATTGATATAGATTCCTCATCAATTTATCCACAACAAAACAAACAGAGTAGGGAGGAAGGGAACTCTCGAAAACATGCCCTTGCAAGGTCATAAGCATAGGCTCACCCTTCTAAGGCCTCATAGCCATGGCTTCCTGCCTACCTAGGGTACCATCATACCGATACACAAGGCGGGTGATCCCATGGATACTGGGAACTACCGCACTCTTATGATTGGCCACACTCTGGCTAAGATATATGGATCGATACTAGAGAGGGAGATCAGCAACCACACAGAGGGTCACGGGCAACAGGCTCTTGGGCAAGCAGGTTTTTCGAGAACCACATTTTCACCTTGAGGGCTATCATTGAGGAGGTGAAGTCGAGGCATCAGAAAGTCTACACTTGCTTCGTAGACCTTCGTAAGGCATTTGATACTGTCCCATCTTCTTGCTTGATCAGGAGGTTACAGGAGTTGCAACTCCCATAGATCATGATCTTGTTGGGGGTCACGAGTCTATATGAATCCGTCAGAGGGAGGGTATGTGCCCCAAGAGGTCTATCCAATAGGGTTGAGAGCACTATCGGGGTGAAACAAGGCTGCCCCCTCTCACCAACTCTTTTCGGGCTCTATATCAATGATATCACTTCCTTTGTAGATCGCCTAGGTGGAGAGGATTCACTTTTGGCTGACCTGATGGGGCATTTACTGCTGTATGCAGATGACATAGTCCTCATATCATCCTTAGTAGAGGGATTACAGAAACATCTAGAGGCTCTGGAGATGTTTTGTAGAGAGAGAGACTGACAGTTAACCTTGAGAAAACCAAGATTATAATCTTCAACACCTCGCGAGCGGTGTCCCATCACCATAGCTTCACATACCGAGACGATCCAATGGGGATAGTGCAATCTTACACATATTTGGGAGTAGTGTTCACAGGACTAGGTTTCACGATGATCCATGCAGGTACTGCACGACTCACACGAGGACAGGGATGCCCTGGCCCGACTAGAGAGGAGGTGCTTCTAGGCACACTTTCAGGACCCTCCGACGAAGGGTTGGCTTTTTGACATGCTGATGAGACTGACTGCCATGTATGCAACACCTTTCTGCGGGCGTGATATATCAATGACAGAGTGGAAGAGATTTGAGAGGCTACAGGAGATTATAGGATCCGAGATGATTCAGAGCAAGACCTCAATCCCCCATCAGATTATACATGCAGAGTTCGCTATGACCCCTCTCCAGGTTGATGCCATCTTTCAGACAGTGAATTTCCTCCACAGAGTATGGGCCTTACCCTAGTGGAGGTTACCGAGGCTAGCATTGGAGTCTTCCAGGTGACTAGCAGAGAGCAATGTTGATACAACATGGTACGCACGGGTATCAACATGGTTGGTAGTCACAGCATCCAGATGGACAGACTTCCCCCCTTTCAGTACAACATGGATGCACCACCCGAGATGATTCCACGAGATGAGATCAACCGTATCATACGATTCCAGCTCCATACATCTAGGGCTTGGGGCTGAAAGGAGTTCCCCACCAAGATCCAGTTCTACCATGACCACTTCCTAAGGGCCTCAGAGCATGGTCTCGTCATTAGACCTCAGTACCTCAAGGACATGAGAGTCCCACATGCATTAAGCATCGCCATCGGTCAGTTGCGAGTCTCATCACATTAGCTGAGGATTGAGGCAGGGAGAGCTAGAGCAGAGGATCTACTCACTATGCCGCACGGAGGAGATCGAGAACAGAGGAGCACTTTCTAAGTGCCTGCCCAATCTACTATGAGATCCGTTGGCGATACCACTGCCTCTTTCAAAAGGAGCATGGCTTTGGTTCACTTACATGGCTGATTCATTTTCAAGATTGATTGAAGGAATGAAAGGTGCTATTGGGAGGAGCAAGGCCAGCGGGGATGTGGAGTGGGAAAGCACCATTGTGACGCCAGACTAGAGAGCAACAGAGATTGATGCCACAGGTCACCGAGATCGACAGAGCACCAACACTTGTTACAGATTTCTATGCATTTGAGTCAGCCGCTGGTGAGGCAGAGGGAGAGGAGCTTGATGAGATGAGAGCATCATGGATTAGCAATGGGAGTCTCCGCCACGATGCTGCTAGACGAGAGACACACACTCCACATGCGACACAGAGAGGGACCAGAGCATGCACTATCGAGGTCCAATCTATTTCAGCCATCCTCAGAGGTGACCGTCAGAGATGAGGCGTCACCCTTGACGTAGCCCATCGGATACAGAGATCGAGGAGACCACGCCCTCCACCGCATCGAGAGACAGCTCGACAGACACAGATACAAGAGCTCCTCACATCTCATCAAAGAGGCACTAGGTTACCTGGATATATGGAACCTAGGCATGTACTTGGAACATTAGCTCTGAGCACCTAATATTTTGCTACTCTAGCTTAGCACTTTAGCTTTCAACAAGGACCTTAGTGAGCCCTTTGCTTCAGCCCTTAGTGGCTTGTATGAGTTACCTTTTGGTTTTTGCATTTTGTCTCATAGGCCTGCAAGGCCTCCCGCAGATGTTAATACCTCTCTCTCTCTCTCTCTCTCTCTCTCTCTCTGTGTGGACATAGAGGGTTACCGGACACGACACGTCACAGACTTCTATACACTTGAGTCAGCCCTCGGACACAATGGAGTGGAGGAGGAGGAGCTAGCCGACATGAGAGCAGTCTGGATGAGCAGCTGGCACAGTACCACCGAGAGAGGGGCGCAGAGGCCACATGTGCGACAGAGAGCCCCCAAGATACACTCTATTTAGGTCTGACCTATCACAGCTTTCCTCACGGAGACTGACAAAGACGAGGGGTCACCCTAGACATAGCCCAGAGAGTCCAGAGAGTGAGGAGACTGCGTCCCCCACTGCAACACGAGATAGCTCGACAGACACAGTTACGAGACATCTTCACAGCCCACCAGAGAGCCATCATTGTACCAAACTTCGGTTTCGTCCCAGCACCTGGATAGATTGATTGATTGATATGGCCCACTCTGCAGTTGTAGCTGACTTTTTTTCTATGATTATGATTCTGTTAGCATAGATTACTACTCAGCAAGGGTCCTAGCGTACCCTTGCTTCAGCCCACTGAGGCTTGTATGAGTTCGCTTTTCTCTACACTTTGTCCCATAGGCTCGTGAGGCCTCCCATGGACATTAATATATATATATATATATTTCTTTCTTTCTTTCTCCGGAGACGATACCACTGCCTCTTTCAAGAGGGACATGGATTTGGTCCAGTCTCACGATTGATCCACTTCCATGACCCCATTTGCATCGGGCTCTATCTAATTGAGATGCAAAGGCACAGAGAGACACTACTGCGACGGATCAAAGAGCAACAGGAGGTGACCATGCCACATGATATTGAGGCAGACCGATCATAGAGACATGTCACAGATTTTTATACATTTGAGTCAGCTTGAGGACACACTCGGGTGGAGGAGGAGGAGCTAGTTGATATGCGGGCGGTATTGATCAACAGAGAGAGCCAACACAATGTTGTCAAGTGAGGGACACTGAGGCCACACACGACACAAAGAGTGACCAGAGCACACACGATCGAGGTCCGGCCTATCTAAGTTCTCCTCAGATGAGGCGTCACTCTTGTGATAGCCCATCAGATCCAGAGATTGAGGAGACCACATCCTCCGCCACAACGTGAGACAGCTCGACAGATGCAGTTCAAAAATATCCTCGCAGCCCACCGGAGAGCCACCACGATGCCAGGTTTTGGCTTCTGAGTCTCAGCTTTCAGTTTGTATTTGGGTTTTGTTTGAGCTCTTGAGCTCTTTAGGTTAGAATAGCACTCAGCAAGGGCCCTAGCGCGCTCTTTGCTTCAGCCCTTCGAGGCTTGTATGAGCTATTTTCACTTGGTGTACTTTGTCCCATAGGCCAACGAAGCCTCCCGAGGGCATATCTCTCTCTCTCTCTCTCTCTCTTTCTTTGAGTCTAGCTATTTATCCCTAGTTTTGCACTTTGAGTTTGCTTTCTGTATTTTTCAGCTAAGTTTAGTCTAGTACTCGACAAAGGGTCTTAGTGAGCCCATTGCCTCAGCCCATTGCAGCTTGTATGAGCGTGTCATTCTGTTATTGTACTTTGTCTCATAGGCCCGGGAGGCCTCCCAAAGACATTAATACATCTCTCTCTCTCTCTCTCTCTCTCTCTCTCTCTCACACACACATTTTTTTGTGGACTCATTATTTTATTGCTGTGAAATAATTACATTCATAGGTACTCCAAAAGCAAAGTAACTACTACTCAACTGAAATTTTCAGTATAAGCCATATATACATCATGGTCAATCAAACGAGTCTAAAAGCAATCATAAAACGATTGCTATAGAGATCCTTTGAAAAAAACTAAAGATGAAAAAGTAGGATCACCAAAGACTCTATGATTTCTGTCCATTCATAGAGTCCAAAGTGCCCAGTAGCGCACCCAAACAAAAAACAAATCAAAACCCTGTCTAGCTGGAGGAAAACCAAATAACCAAAAGAACCTGCCAAAAGTAACAGTAGGAAATCTCGCTCGAAGCTCCTGACGAATGAGAGCGAGGAAATCGCAAGTATGTGGACAGTGCCAAAAAATGTGAGGCACAGATTCAACAGAATGTAGACATCTGTGACAAACAGCCGGGGCAATATGTCTATGCGCGAGTAACTGCCCAAATGGAAAAATGCCAAGTAGGACTCGCCAGAGGAAAACCTGTTGCTGAAGAGGGACTTTATAATGCCAAAGGAGACGCAGCCGCTTTCTCCACCATTCCATATGCCAAACAGAATTGGCTCTATCAGAAACCCAAGACGGAGGTAACAACACTTTATACAGAGAAGGCACTGTGATATGTGAGAGCTTCAAAGGATGAGCTGAAGAGGAGAAAGGATGGAGAGTCCAATCCTCAAGTCTATCCTGAAGTTCCAAGCGCGGTACTGGCAAGAAAGGTTGAAGCATTTCTGAAATTTTGTGCCATAAAGGACGATAATATCCTGAAGTTCCAAGCACGGTACCGGCAAGAAAGGTTGAAGCATTTCTGAAATTTTGTGCCATAAAGGACGATAATGAGCTCCCAAACCATACTTGCTAGTAGCCGCAGAAAAAGATAAAAGAGTGCCATCATCCTGAAGTACATCCGCCACAGACGCAATTCCTTTGAAAGATATAAAATAGGAACGCCTGGGTTCTTGTATAGCCAAAGAAGGGTGGAATACACACACACGCACGCACGCACGCACGCACGCATGCACAATTCCACATGTGCACTACTTTCACATGGTATCAGATGTCGAGGTCGACTAGGGACCGGGAGAGCACGGAATCGACACAGTTTAGGCATTGTGATGTAGAACTAAAGGCAAATCAAGGGCTGATCCCTGATTGACGAGCCTGGTACAAGGCGATTTGAGACAGAGGTCAAAGGAGGCTGTTCGGAGCCACCAGCCCAAGGCGTGGACAGCATAGGGGTCAACATTCTGTTGGAGATGGCAGCAAGGCAGCCTCTTCCTCTCTCCCACACCCCCATCTCGCCTTCTCTCTCTTCTTCTCCGCCCGGAGGGCTGGTTTTTCCAGGTTCAGCAGAAGTGTGGGGTTGGAGTGGCTCCATGGGACCCAAGTGTACAGAGTAAGGACAACAAAGTCGACGGAGCTAATTATGCCCATTGGAAGCTGAACATGAAGCTTTGGTTCGTTCACAAGGGCCTTTGGTAGATTGTTCAGGGATTCAAGAGAAAGCCCAAGCGTCCATGGAGCTCTATCCATTGGGATGTGGACCATGAGGATGCTTTTCTGGAAGAGTTACAGGATACGGAGGAGTGTGATTGCAAGGCGCATTCTGCGATGGCATGGACCGTTTCAAAAGAGGTCTCCAACAGTGCACACGGCTGTCACTTTGTAGGTGCAACTCTATAGTCATACATGACTAGATTTTGGCAATGGGCACTTCTTTAACCTCTTCTCAGTTTGCCACCCTGATCCTCACCAAGCTCCCACCACAGTACAAGATGGTTGCTTGGTGCCAGGTCACAACAAATCAGCTGGATTTCTATGACTACGCTCCCTTCTCTTAGAAGAGGATTCGGTTCTCCTATCTCAGGGTAAGCTAAAGAAATCTATTATGGCAGTGAGTCATACTTAGGAGTACAGAAGAAAGGAAGGCAGAGGTGCTATGCGTGTGGGAAGAGAGGGCATCTGGCCAAGGATTGTCAAACCAAGGACAAAAGCAAGTCTCAGGCCAGGGACACACAGTCAAACCCATGGTTAACACGTACGATCGTTTCCAATAAGTACCGTCATTCGTCCTCCCTCTCTTTATGGCTCTCTGTCTTGGGATGGTCTGTTGCGCTGCCTATTGCTGTAACTAATTACTGCCAAAAATGACCCGCTAATAAACAAATGCATATTCCATTGCATCAGTGGATGTGAAAGGATGCTGTAAATGTGTTGAAAAATGGCATAAGACCATTTGAAGGCCTTTATCAAAGAGGTCACACCGAGGTCAATTGTCTGTTCTTCTATGAGATAATATTCATGAAACAGCTGGCTTGAAGAACTACTGCAAGAAGGCCAAGTACGAAAGGAAACAGAAAGTAACAATTGATTACGATCTCCCCGGGGGGGAAGCTAACAGTCTTGGAGGAAGGCTCTGGAGTTAGGGTCAGAGAACTTGCATGTAACTACCAGCACTTAAAGGTAACAAATGTGTGATAGTTCCCCTCAAAGGCACAAGGAAGTGTTACAGCAGCGCACACCGGAGCCACACAATTGAATCGTGAAGACTCAAGAAGGGAGATGGCTCTTTCTCATAGACGACATCAGACGGTAGAAGAAAGAGGCGCCAATTCCACGCAATGGTGAGATCGGAATAGAGCGGTGACTCTACGAAGTTACCTACCTGTACAGAATAGACTGTCGACTAAAGACATCATCCATCACGAATCGACTTGATAACCGTGGGTCTCAACTCCACAATTGCAATCAAATAGCAAACACTGCTGAGATGGACGGAAGAGAACAAAACATCCTCAAATTGGATCGATGATCACCTTCACATTCTCCCCACGCAGAGAGGCTGCCGCCTGTTCTAACACCCATAGGCGGCGTCCCATGAGGACGAGGGAAGCTCCATGGAGGCCGAGCTGGCGCGCAAGTTCGAACCCAATACCGGAGCCTCCTCCCGTGACGAGCGCAACTTTGCCAGAGACAATGTTCTCGCGGAAAGGAGATTGCTGGTCCATAGAGAAGGAAGCGGCGAGTGTGTGTGCGTGCTCAGTGCTCAGATATCCAAATCTCCTCTCGTACAACCCGCGCGGAGCTTGATGGTTGTCGGTTCTGCGTCGTCTCCTAGTGTGTGAGATGATTCTCTTGTACTCTACTCTCGCATTTCCCTAAGTCTAGCGTCCAAAGTTCAAACACTCCTTATGTTGGTCTCCTAATGTAAGAAATTCTTGATCTCCCCGATTTATTCCGATAGGTTTGTAATTTTGTGCTTCATTAGTGTTTGCATTCAAAAACTTCATTACATTAACAAAATTTTAAAGATTCTAAAGATTCATTGAAAAATTTATTTGGTCCTATTCTAGTTTCATTACCCTAATCTAATCTAACTAAACCACCTAATCTAACTCTGCCTCACCTAGTTAATCTGACTCTACTTCCCCCTCCACCTCAGCTGAGTCTACCTCTCCTCCCACCATGCTTCCTCCCCTCCGCCTCGTATCGCTTAGGAAAATCGCCTCGCATCGCTCAGGAAAACCCCATCGCATCACATGCTTTCTCCCCTCTTCCCTCTTCTGTCTCCAAATTCTTCCCTCCTTTCCCTCCAACTTCTTCTCCTCCCTCAACCACCGCAGCTCACGCAACAGAGCGCAACAGCTCACCCTCCTCCTGCTCGTGATCATGCAACATGGAAGGATAATAAGAATGGCGGCTAGCTGGAGTAAAGCAGTGTTCTTAGCATGCAATCCCTTTCGCTTTGTCATCCGCCATCACAATCCTCTCTCCCCTCTAAGACGTGCCATCTTCCGAGGTAGCTAGAGAGAGCACTACATCTTCGCGCTATAGGTTTCCCATTTCCCCCATATCCTTCTGGAGTTTCTCTAGAAGCAACTCAGCTGGCAAGAAGAGGAGTGCCCCCATAGTATCACTCTCGCCTCGAAGAAGCAATTCTGCCAAGACATCCAGCCCCTTCTTGGTGCCACCCAGGAGTAATGTGACAAGCGAAACTAAGGCTGTTAGCTCAACGAACACTTCCGCTAGGCTGCATACATAATCAAGTCAAGAGAAGAAGGGTCTGCCTCCTCTCCCAAACTGGAATGCCAAGAAAAGCAGTGGCAGCCACTCCTTTTTGGTGCCGACAAATTGTGGCACTAACGCTATAGCTCTTTCTTCACAGTCTGCTTGCTCGTCCACCCCAATTCACCTCCCTTCATCTTCCTCTGTGTCTATCTCTAGCATGTCAACAAACAAAGGAATACCGAAATTTGGAAATGCAATGGACGTTGCAATCGGCTCGAGAGCAAACAGCAAACAATGGGATTCTATTGTCAATGCCAACAGTTCTTCCCAC
The DNA here is from genome assembly GCF_047967505.1 of Dipteris shenzhenensis. Classification (NCBI taxonomy): domain Eukaryota; kingdom Viridiplantae; phylum Streptophyta; class Polypodiopsida; order Gleicheniales; family Dipteridaceae; genus Dipteris; species Dipteris shenzhenensis. Next base: position 5,297,065 of record NC_141605.1, read on the forward strand.
AACACCTCACTCCCCTTTGTAATCCCTTTTGCAACCAAGAGCTTGGCAAAGTCGATGTTGGTGCTATCACGGAAGGCGGTAGGTTGAAGGAGCAGACGCAATGATGCCCTTTTTAAATCAACATGACAGTTCAGACTCCAGAGAATTCTCGACCGGGAACACGTGGCGCCCACCCAGTTTATCTCTCTCCCCCCCTCCCCATATCCCCCTTCACCTGCGCTCCATGGGCTAATTGAATTTTTTCTCTCATAGCCCCCCTTTTGGTGTGGAATTTTAGGAAGAATGATGTTGTCTTTAATAGAACTTAGCCATTGAAGAAAGAAGAAGAACAATTAACTTTTTGCCCTGGTTGGAGAAAAGGGAAAATTGTTGTTTATTATCGTTATTTCGTAGAAAATTCGGTGATTGGTTGTTGGCACCTTCCGAAGTTGTGTGATGAAGCTTCATTCGTTCTTCTGCTTGTCTTCAAGATTTGCACTTGTCGCGGACTCCCTATTTTCCGTTGGTCGTCGCGTGGAAATTCCCTCGTTCCCTTTTGCACATGTCCATGCAAGCTGGAGACTCCAGATTCCTCAGGCGTTGCGTATTGGATGGCTTCTCCATCCTTTGGGAGGTTGTCCTGTTGCTCAGCCATCACCTATGTTTGCAACCAGAGGAGGCTGCATGGATCATTGGCTCTTCCAGACGCCAGGAATTCTCGGACGTCTCGCTCGTCAGCCACCACCTGTGTGTTTGCAACGAGATGAGGCTGCATGGATGGTTGGCTCTTGTAGATGCAAGGAAACCTGCCACGTAAACGGTGCAACGTAAGTTCCAACAACTGTCGTAGGAGTTGCAACTATTGTGGGCTTCTGTGGCGGTGGCCAGAGGCGTCTACCGGACTCTTGCAGTGGTGCTGAGATGCGATGAAATAGCTATTGAGGACATCGAAAGGTTGGAGAAGAATTGTGTAAACATTATAAGAGACTCCAGCGTTGTTGCATGCTTCCTCACCTCGCCTTTGGTATTCTCTGCTTCTCCTCTATTCTGCATAGTATCTACGTTCCAGCTTGTAGACACGTCTTCTGGTGGACAGAGTTGTGCCACTTCCATGGACTCTGATAGTCATAACTTCCAGCGTGGTAACAATCGCTCCGATTTGTGTGTGTGATCTTCGTGTCTTCTTCCTTCATTCATTCATTTCAATAGTAGATTCTTACTTCGTGGTTGTCACTGCTACTGTGTAGAATTGGAAAAGTTTGCTGAGCCTGCGCAGCCGCCACCTCTTCACGAGTCCTCGAATGATGCATGCCTGGTGAAAGTAAAAGAGGAAATTGCAGGCTCCAACTGTTGCATGCAAGACCGTGACAAAGCCAATAGCCGTTCAAATGATCCAGAGTTCCAAGGAGAGGTTGCGAAGAACAATACCGACTTGGGTAAGGAGCTTCAAATTTGCGCCTTCCGAGTTTGATTCAACCCTTGTGCCATAAAGGTGAATCGATTGTCGCTTTGGTTTCCTTCAAGACCTGCGTGGTTGCTTGCAAACAAGCGTGGAGAGCTTCTGAGCCGTCGCCACCACATGGAAATTGCTCATGGAAAAAGAATTGTGAAAGAGGAAAGTAGCAACTTTTCAGGGAATCAGACTATGGAAGGTATGGATTAACGACTTGGTATTTCGAATTATTATTTTCCATCGCCACAATTCTATCTGAGATCTTGTATGATGTTCTTTCTTGGTGGCAGCATGATCAATGGAGGTGAGCAATGCTTGAGACCGATGTGTGGTTGGGCGTTGTCAACTCCTGAATGAAGGGCGGGCGGACAAGCATTGGATTGAAGAAAATAGCGGTGGAAATTATTTGAGATGCTGCAAAATATGCTTACCAAGAAGGTGTGTTTCTAGCTTCCCTTTCTTTTTGTTTGCACTTCTAATAAATTCTCCAGCTTCTATGAATTCTTTTGTATGCTGTTCGTCTGCTATTTGCCATTCGTTCATGGGCTGTCGTTGATGCGCACGCTATCTGCAGGTTACTTCTTTAAAAATCGTGTCTATGTGCCTATTGTACAATGTACGCAGGGTGTCGCCACACCTTGTGCATTTGATCGTGAAAGGCATAGCTAGCAGCCTGTCCTACAGCATCCCATTCTATTTCCTGTAGTGTGTGTTATGGTGCAGTGCATTCTCAGTGCATTTCTTCCCCCGTATGAAGGAAGGCCTTCTTTTTTGATTTGTTGCGTTGTCTTACTTTTCCCTATGCCTTACTTTTCCCTATGCAACTGTTGCTCTGGCCTATCTTGGTAGTTGTGAACCATCTTATAATAAACACTATTACAGTAGTGCAGATTTCGTCTTTGACGGAGTTGTGTTTGTTGGCCACCCACATACTATCAAACTCACACGCACATGAAGTGACGCCATGGCTTGCAAAGCGGCTGCCACTATATGGACAGATCTTTTGCGCTGTATTATTTTCTGGCTTTTCATGATGGTTGTAGTATGCAATATTGTGTAGACGGTTCTACACGCATTTTTCTCTCTTTTACGCAACGTTTGCCTTATAAATTTCAATGTAACTTCAGAGAAAGTTTGAAATGTTTTATTTTACAGTCACGCAGTGAAGCCACACAGTTTTCTGATTCATATGCACTGTGTTGACTTTCAACATCAAAGCACAGCTCTATAAAGCTGATTTCGAAGATGATGCCACTTCGCACAGATCATTCGCTGATAGGCACAATGACACTCCACCCGTGCGTACTGTGCATTATAATGTACATGCGATAGTCCCTTTAGGAGAGAATTTTGTTGGAGGAGGGAATTCTCTACCTATATTATCCATAGATGTCCTTTCCGAATATATTCGGCACCGCTTTGCTTTTGAGGGGAAGTTATTAGCAAAGTATGGGACTTAGAAGGTTCGTCATGCAAACTACCCCGTTTGCATCCACGCTGACTTTTGCGATAAGGGCAATTGTGACACCATCATAGTAGTCGTGCCACATGCTTTTGTAGACCACCTTCAGGAAGACTGTTTTTACCATGTAGAGGGGGTTACTGTTGTTCCGAAGTCTACCGGTGAAGGAGGAACATCAAGCTACTCCTTGAATGTCAATGCAACAACTGCAGTAATCTGTGGCGAGCCTTTTGATGGCACTATCTGCTTCTTCCCAGAACTTGGGCTTCATCCACCATTAAGTCTGGTCTAGGCAACATATCAACTGTGGTTGGCACGATTGCGTTCGTTGTGATCAAAGTTGATTCCAAGGGTGCTTCAAACGATCAGGTCATTATTGCAGATAGCCCTCAAAATGAGGATAGAGCGATTGTAAGTGTACTCTTAGAGTCTTCTATTCTTTTATGATTAATTTCTAACACGTTTATTGACGCGAGCGTGCATGAACAGTTGACGTTTGTCAATGAGCATAAAAACATGCAAGCGCAGCTTATCCATGAGTTTCATGAGGATGGTATAGTGATGCACACTTTGTGGAACGTCTCTTACATGCATGCACGCGATTGCCTATGTGTGTACAACTTCACTATTTTAGGCGATGTTCGAGAGGGAGCTCAATGAGAAGAATTGAAGCAGGTCTTCATCAGCCAAAGTCTCGGACCTAGGCTACGGAAGAAGGGTAATAGTTGTAGACTTTATCTTCTTTCCTAAGCACTCAAAACTAATTGGATTATTAAAGCTTTGGTTTGTCTTTGTAGGTTCATGGGATCTTACACTTCACTGGCCTTAATGGTCAATTGCTGGAGTTTCATTGCTCTATTTGTTCGGGGAAGCATGAGCCGAGACCCCTATCGCCCATTCTGTTTCACATGTGTTGCTCCACACAATGTTGTTCCAGTGCCCTCACTTAAGGGGAGGATTCTCCTACCAAATAGTTTAGATGTCACTGTTCAGATTGTAGGCCCTCATGTCGATCATGTACTGTCATTGCAGACTCCTTTTGTTGTCCTACATGATGATTACGTTTGATGCTGCTAGAGTTAAGGCCCACGTGATATTTCACTATCAACAACTCCAGACATGTCATTGATTTTGATGCAGAGTAGTTTGAACATTTCACATTAGATGTAGGATTACTTTCATCTATTTTCCCACTGAGAGAGCTTTGTAGCCCTCATTTTGTGGACCTTGTAGAGGCATTACTACCTCCATTTTGCCTTGGGTGACAGAGTGCCTTTGATTTATGGAGTTGCTTTCACTTCAATTTCTATACAGTTGTCATTGTACTCCTCATTTTCGCTTCTCTTTTGGCTTGGAATAAAGAATTGCATTTGTGTGCAATACTCGTTTGAACATTCAATCAAACACACAATATGGATAGTCTTGCGATTTTGTACTTTTAATTTTGTATTGTGCGCACTTAGAAATTGGGAAGATGCAACCAAGGCTTGTCTTGTACATGATGTTTGATCCACAAAAATTCAAAGCTTGGTAATGATTTTGTTTCAAAAGTTGTGTGCACAACATTGTGAAGCTAAAAAGTGAATTACTTTCCAACCCAACGTTATTAAGTGTAGAATCAATTGCGTGATGGCTTACTTAAACTACTTGCAAGGTTTTGACATCGACAAAACAAGAGCATTCAATCATGCTTACCCAAACAATATGGACATCATGAAATGCTTACAACACTTACATCCACACAGCACATATGAACAATGTTATGCATGTGCATTCAAACAAGTGAATCATTACACAAATCATCGATGTTCTTCCTAGTAGGCATTGTGGATGGAACAACTCCAACATCCATTACAGAAGATCACATCAAATATTTTGCATGCATTGCTACCTCTTCACGGCTATTGATCTATGATTGCTTGATGCACTCCTCCACAAAGCTAAATACAACGTACAAGGTTCTTTTGTTTGATGGAGAAAGGACCATCACACTCTTTCAACTGAACAGTGCACCTCTTTGTCAATGCAATGTGGTCATAGTAGATGAGCAAAGCCAACCCCCTACCATTGCACCTCTCTTTCAAAGAAAGGAAATAAGAAAGTATGTCACATGGTCAATGGACGATGAGAGACAATTACAACAATTGTTGTCCGCAAAGGAAATTGTGAACAACTTCAACCAAATCCAAAAAGACCACACACAAAGGTATTGTCAAGAAAATATATAGAATTAGAGCACGCACTATTGTAGCATGCTATGAGCAAGGAGATGATGAAGAGAAGCACATCTCCAAGAAACAACGTCGATTATCTAATGTCACTACACACTCCATGTCAACCCCCTTACAAGGCACAGATGGCACACGTACAAAAACCAAGAAGAGAAAGAAGTCACCTGAACAAATCTACTATGAGAAGATAGCAGACTTACTGCAATTCAATTGTGTATGTTGTCAAACATTGACATTCTCAAGAAAGCTATGAGCGCTCACAAGGAAAACTAGATCATTCTTATGTGACCACTCTATACTTTGACAACCATTGGAACATGCAAAGGCTGGCTATGCACACTGTGCTCCAAAAAAATCAATCGTGGCCACATGCCAACATTCTGAACCAAAAGAATGCATCTCAAGGAGCCGACACCATACACTTCAAAACTAAACACCATTGAGACATGCCTAATTTCCATCCGTATTCCGTTTTGCCAAATACGAGAATTAACATATGAAGGGCAGTATGCCATGAAAGGTAGTATTGTGAATGTATTTGCTGATGTTGACTGTTGGTTCTTTCCCATGGCTTCTGTAGGAAGAGTAGGGTATTCTTAGTATGCAGGGTTCCGAGGTTTTTTGTCACGTACAGATATATCGGTGTTGTTGTTTGTAGTTTATAAGTGTAGCTTAGGACCTCGGGTCATATTTCAGTGAGAGACGTAGGCTTAAGTGTGGTAAGGAAACATAGTGCATGCATGTGTGAAAGGAACGTGCATCATCTTGGTTGTGGTAATGAAGGCTTTTGCCTTCATTGGAGGTTGAAGGGTTTAGCCAGAGTTTAAGGGTTAGAGGGAGGTTCAAGGTTTAGAAGGAGGTTTCAAGGTTTAGAAAGAGGTTTCAGGGTTCAGAAGAGGTTCAAGGGTTCAGAAGGGGTTAGAGGTTAGAAGGAGAATCCAAGGTTCAAGCTAGAGTACATGGTGGAGAACTCGTCTCCCTCGTAGATCATGGAGGTCAAGGGTTGAGGGACTAAGGGTTTAGGGGGAGCATAGGAGTGGGAGAGGAAGAAGGTGTAAGAGTAGAAGGGAGGAGAAGGAGGGAGGAGAAGGGAGAAGAAGAGGGTGGAGAAGGGAGGAGGAGGAGGAGAGGAGGAGGAGGGAGGAGAAGGGAGGAGGAGGAGGGAGGAGAGGGAGGAGAAGGGAGGAGGAGGAGGGAGGAGGAGAGGGGAGGAGGAGTTGCAAGGTTGGAGGGGAGGGGAGGAGAAGTTGCAAGGTTAGGACATGCTTTTGGACGTGGAGTACAAGGAAGCATGGACACTTAGAGACAATTTCTTGGAATAACTCAACACAATACCCCAAAGAGTGTGGGCTTCATTCCATTATAGGGTATTTATACAATTTGGAGAGCTTCTCTCTCTGCACGTAGGAATTGTAAGACATTCTCTCTCTACATGTAGAACTTGCATATAGAAGTTGCATGTAGGAGTTGCATGTTGCATGTAGAACATGCATGTAGGAGTTGCATGTTGCATGTAGGACTTGCATGTATACATGAACATGCATGTATACGTGAACATGCATGTGTTGTATGTTGCATGTAGGAATCGTATGTAGAACTTGCATGTAGATCATGCAAGTTGAGGGATTATTCCTAGCTTTATGCAAGTACAAGCGGAGCTTTGTCGCTACTCTACACACATATTCTATGCTACCTAAGTCCATGTTGGCACAGAGACAACATACTTCCAGATCCATTTTGGGGGCCCGGAATCCCTCCCAGTTCGTTTGATAATTAGGACCCCCCACTAAAGTAAAGGGACTCGAAAAGCCTAGTTTCTTCTTGTTCTTTCTCTTTCCCCTCCCTTTCTCTTTCTTCCTATCGCAGAGGGAAAATCGGATGGAAAAGCTTTAGGTGAGTGCAATTCCGGAAGAATTACCCATCCTCGGGTTATGGCTTATTTTGATTTCAGAGTTGGGATGCCATGCGCGTAACCCAATGGTTGTTGAGCTTGTGGCATGCCAGTCACTCCTGCTATAATGCTTTTGCACCATACAATTTGTGGTCTGTAGTTAAGAAGCTTATCTCCTCTTGAGGAGAGGTAGACGGCTGTGAATTTTGGAGGGGATCTCGTTACTGAGGCTGCAGACTTTGTAATCGAATCTTCTTGGGGAGAGGTTTGGCGGGGATCTCGGTGTTGAGGTTGGCATCTCTTGCTATCTTGCATACATGTTGGATGTGATTGCACCCATATCATTGAGCATGTAGATTAGTTTGTATGCAAGTGTGATATTTGTGCATTTCGGAGATGGCTATGATGTTTGGCAGGGGTCTCATTGCTGAGGTTGCAGACTCTTTTGCCTATTCATCTTGAGAAAGGGGGAGGGATAGTGGAGGGCTAAGTGGAGGGAGAGGGTGGATGGGTAGTAAGGGGAGGAGCCAAACAAGAGGGAGTGGGGAGGGTGGAGAGAAAGAAGGAGAGGAAAGGGAAGAGCCGAGTAAGAGGGAGAGGGAGAGGGGAGGGTGGAAAGGAAGAAGGAGAGGAAGTTAAGGGAGGAGGGAGCAGAGGGAGCAGAGGGAGAGAGCAAGGAGAGGCAGTGACGAAAGGGGAGGAGGGGCAAGTGACATGAATTAATGATTAGGATAGGTTAATTGCAAAAGGGGAGGGGGCTTGAGCGACATTAATTAATTAATTGAATAGGTAGGAGAAGTGAATAGGAGTTGGGCCTAATTGTTGGAAGTTTAGGGATTAGAAAGATATTTATGTCCACTCTCCAAGTGTGTGTGCAATCTATATTGTGAAACCACATCATCTGTGCCCTTCTCAAGGAAAAGAAACATGGTGCAACAAATCCCTTCCTTAAATCATGAAGTGGATTGTTGAATTTCTCAGTATATGAGTCCTCCTAAGACACATCACACTAATTTCCACACTTTTCCTTCTAATGGGTCATACCACTTTAGATGGCTTGCTTGATTTTGCTAAAGATGCTCTTTGTGCCAAGTTCTAAAACTAGGGCCATGAGATCTGTGCTTTCCCTTTTGATAGGCATGTTTCTTAGCACTTCGAAATGAATCATGTGCCAAGCTAGTAACATATACATCATATAGGTTAATCTTTCCCTTGAATCCTTCTCTTGCAAGACAACCCCCATTCTTACTCTCTCTAATTTGCATGAGGGTTGATGGCTAAATCAACACTATCTAAATCTTATGAAGATCTTTTTATGTAATTATATTCGAGGTGATGGTTGCTTTCTTCGTCAACATATAGGCTAATCTTTCCCTTGAATCCTTCTCCTACAAGCCAGCTTCCATTCTTTCTGTGTAATTGCATGAGGAGTGATGGTTTAATCAGCACTATCTAAATCTTATGAAAAAAAATAATGAAGATAAGAAGATCGCTTAAATGATTCTCTCTCTCTCTCTCTCTCTCTCTCTCTCTCACACACACACACACACACACACACACACACACATGTATACTTCCCCAACTGTGAATTATTCTTTTATGTACCCCCCATGAAATCTCCCCTTTACACTCTCTTTTTAACCACCCCACACACCAAGCACACTAATCCTCCCATACCTCCTCTAATTCCTTCTTAACCCATGCACTCATCCACTCCTTACTCCACTTGTGACTTGAAGTTTAGTGCTTCACTTGTGACTTTTTTTTTTTTAAAATTATCTAAGAATCCATATGGTTGTCTATATTCCTAGGTAAAGTGATCACAAGACGGGGAAAAGAGGCATTTCCTGTCTATTCAAACATAAGTATGATGTTCTAATACCTAGTTTGTTTGGATGGTGGTAGATAAGTGGACCCTGACCTCAGATTCTGGCCTACTTGAGGATTCGACATCTTTTTTCAATATTGTGTTTGTCAAACTCAATAGGGAAATTCTTTAGCATGGATAATCTCTAGTCATTTTGTGATCTACCTTACTTTTTACTAACTTTTATATCTATTTCATAGAAGTGGTTTACGCATTTAGTATTGGCATCATTTTTTCATTTTGATGCTTATCATACAGATCCACTTTTATTCACTTATTATCAATAGGTGGGGAAAAAGTTCCACATGGTGGGCTTCCTCCCACCATGTGGTCTTACCCTTGGGGTTGGGAGTGGGCCTCACACACACACACACACACACACAATCCTTTTCTTTCTTTTTTCCATGCAACTTACATTCTTTCCCTCATTACCCCTTTGGTAAAACTTTTTAAACTATCTCTCCACTCTCTCTCTTCAAATGAAACTTCCTCCCACACTCTGTACCCTTCCCCTCTCTTTCTTCTAATTTCCCTCACACCCTTTCTCAACTTTCCCCTCCCTTTCTTTTACTAATCTAAAATCTTTATTTTTTCTCCTAATATTTTCCTATTTTTCTAATTTTTTCTAAAGTCTTCCTAAAATCTCCCTGTTTTTTCTACAATTTTACAAAATTTCCTATTATTTTTTCTCCCTATTATGTCTAATTTCAATTTCAAATATTTCTCTAAGTTTCCTCTCCCTAATCTCTCTCTCTCAAACTTCTCCTCTCCCTATTTTTCCTCTCTCTTCCTATTTTTTCCTAAGTTTTGATGTTCCTCTTTTTTCCCCCTTTTTTTCTAATTTCTTTTATATTATCCTAATTTTGTAAAATTTCCTCCTATTTCCTCCTTTTTTTCTCTAATTTCTTTTGAATTTTCCCTTTTTTTGGTATTCTCCCAATTTCCCCCCTTTTTTTCTTTAATTCTTATCCTAATTTCCTATTTCCACCTAATTGTTCTCTATTTGTCCATATTGCTTCGTATTTTTCGTAATTCCTTCAAATCCTTTGTATTTTTTACGCTCCAAGCTGTCCTCATTTTCACCTTCTCTCTCAATACACCTTCAAGTCTTCGCCATTTCCTACCAAAAGCTTATATCGTAAGCCACAACTTATGGCCGATTGACATGATTCATGAAACCAATAAAAAGGGTACAATATTCATCCTCTCCACAATATTTATATCAAACTACCACTGGCCATGTAACATGTTCCCCTTATATTCTCTCTCCATGGGATTAGATTCTTGTCTTTGCTTGTCCAAAAGGCACCTTCTTGGGTAGTAGGCCATGATATGTAGGAAGGAGAGGCTACTAGGAAAAGAGGATGGCAAGGGAAGATTCAAGGCAGAGAAATCATAGCAAAAGAGCAGAGCACGGGCGGATGAAAGAAAAGTAGCAAAATCATGTTTGGGCCATGGTTAAATACACCTTAAATTAATCAAAATTTGAACCACCGCTATGACTGGAGACCTAGTTGTGCCATCTAAATAATCACGATCCAGCTTAATAAGCTACCTTAAAGCTAGTACGGTGACTGGAGACCCGGTTGTGCCATCCATATAATCATGAGCCATCTTAATATGCTAACTTAAATTAATCAAAATCCAAGCCAACGAGACGACTGCTAATTAGCTGCACTAAAACGATTTGCCCCAAAAAATAATCGTATGCAAGCCTGACATGTAATCATATGCCACCGCGGTGACTAGTGATTAGCTACAGTAGGACTGATGATTAACTATAGTAGGACGTCCAAAAAATCATGGGCAATATTTCCCATGTCCTCGATGCATCCAATGGACCCTTAGATTGCATGGCAAGCCTAGTGCTATCATCCAAATAATGATAATGGCTCGAGTCACCATGCTAGTGACAGGTAATTAAATCACATACAAGACATCGTGTTATAGGTTGTTATAAGCTATAGCAAGTTGTGTAACTAAGAAAATAGGTTGGCCAAATTACTAGCTATTATAGGTTGTAAACTAGCTATTAACATTGCTCTAAATAGAGGAGAAGAGGGTAGAAATTAACTATACAGTATAGTAGGAAGTGAGTGTAGAAATGGAAGCCTGGGATGACAACTACTAGGGCTCCATGTGAAGAACAAAAAAGAAGGCACAAGGTTGAGGGAGTCTAAAACTATAGTAGGTAAACTTTACAAACAATATGTACATATATAAACATTAGTCACATGCTAGTACGTAGCATGTGAGCAATTGTAACTCTCTTAAGGTAGGAAAATGACTCTCTTAAGGTAGCCTCATCATATAATTAGTGATGCTCATCAATGGATTAATAAGATTCCCATTGAAACCATAGCTAATGGAATGGTCTTAGAAGAATTAGTGAGGAAAGAATACCCTATTGAGCTTGACTATAGTTGAAATTTGTGAAATGACTTGAGAGGTGTAAAGCAAGTGGTAGATTTTGGTGCACATGAAATATAAATACTTTTAACATGATTTTCCTTAAACGTGGTACCTTTTGGTGCAATTGAAATACCACTATTTTGAACATTACCTTACTTACTTTGAAAGGTAGAGGTAGGCCATATAGAAGTTCCAACAACATGAGGATGTGAAATGGCCTAGTTGAGAAGATTTTTGTCGAAATAACATATTTTAAATTAAATAAACCAATAGTATGGTATGACAATCATTCATCCAGATTCTAAAGAATTAGAAAGAAACTAGTATATCATTCCAAGATAAAGTATGTTGATGTTAAAGAGAATCTCATGAGAGAGAAAGGGATACTTAGGGACATCACATTGATGTATGTATAAATGATACATCACTTAGAGAGAAGAGGGATCAAGTTGTATGTAGTTGTAGGCCATATACACAAGGCAATATTGCAAGATAAATAAATAGCTCTATTGGGGACAATGATATTAGGATAAATTATATATATGACGAGCATTTAGAACATGATCATCCTGATCATGTGCCTTGTCACATAGGTTGATAAATTGTGGTTGAACCTATCTATAAGAGACTACTTATTTTTATATTTTTATTTTTATGGGCCTTGTCACATAGGTTGATAAATTGTGTTGAAGTTATCTATAAGAGACTACTTATTTTTCTATTAATCATTTTAAAGGGTTGTCACCCTCTTCCCAAGTCTACAATCTTTCCCTTTTCATGCTGCCATAGACCCCAATAAAGTAATTTAAAGTGATTGACGTTCTCATAGATTATGTTCTTATGAGACTCATGGATATGTTTTGGTCACAAGGTGATTAGAATCACGCATTCATGCACTTAGTTTGTTCGTTTCAAATTTATTTAAAAGAACAGTTCAAAGACTACAAGATGATCTTGTACTACATGACTATGAATTCATAATGCCTTATTTTTGTCTTGGATGCAGTCTTATATCACATTTCTTAATATTTCCAAGTTCACCTTTTATTCTTATCAAATGCTTAGTCACTATCACAATAACCATGCAATTTAGTGTATTATTTTATTCCTCCTATGTATCTCAATATCCCTATGCTACCGTATTCTTTAGCTCTAATATGAATCGTGCCAATGAGTTTAGCATGACAAATATTTGAATTGATGATTGTTAGAGATTTTGAAGGATCAATGAATTGTCCTTAATACCTTTGTATTCATGTTTAGTTAGCTTTGATTTATATCCCATTGGAGTTTATGGGACCTTGACTACTAGATTGTCCACATACTTAGGTTGACTCATAAATATACTTTTTGCACCTCTCCAAATTCAATTCTAAGGTAATCCCACATAAGTATAAGGAATTTCATATCAAACTCTACAAATAAATTATTTTCCAACTTTGTGATGAAGCTTTTCATTCTTCTTGGCATTATCAAAGCATCTACACAATGGACATGTCTTTTTTTAATTTTATAGTAGAGTGGATGACTTGTATAGGAATTTGTGTATTCGAGATAAGCAAAAGATTGACAATTTTGCTATACCAAGTTTAGGGTGCTTGCTTCAAATTTTAAAGACTCTTTTTCACTTTACCATCTTTTCTTCCCTTTATCCACACAACCTCCCAAAAATATTACGAAGTAAACAAAACTCCAAATATTACGAGGAGGATCGAACTCCAAATGGTATAGGAAAGATTAAACTCCAAATGGTGTACAAGAGAGGACCAATCTCTAAATGGTACAAGGAGGGACAAAATCAACATGCTATGGGAGAGGGGTGAACTCCAAAGCCCAAAGCTTTTAAATTTTCCATGGAAGATTTTTATCATTTAATCCACTCCCATCTACCTCATGGCTTCAACATGGAAGAACCAACCAAGGTAGTCAAGGAGACGCTACTTGGAAGGGTTACAAACAAGCCATTTTTGTTAACCAGTCTGACCACCTCGACCGAGTAGGCGTTTTGGTAACAAGACATGTCCAACCGTCGGAGTCACCCAACTAGGACCTATCTCTACTAGACCTTCAAGGAGCAGTTGTTAAGAATTGCTCCCTCTTCAATGCAATAGTGCACCTAGTTAATGCAGCACTGCGTATGCAACCATAGTCATTTATTCATACGACAGTTAGTTCAAACCCCATGGCACCTTACAATGACCGTTGATGGGAAGTAGGATTTATAAGGGGTACCTTGAACTTCTTTGAAAGTTGTTGATTCTAGACTTCTAAAATACAAGTAACTTTGCTCAATTAGACCCATTGGTTGAGTCATAGTACTATGTTGGGAACTTTGAGCATTGTATTCCTCATTTTTGTGTTTTGGCTTCCAACCATGTTTTTGTGTGTTTGACTGTGTTTCTTTTAGTACTTTATCATCATGTGTGATTAACACAACTCAACTTGATCATGTACTATTTAATTGCCCAATTGCTTGCTTTGGCAAAACCACAAACCTCCATGACTGTTAACCCTAGATTTAGCGCTTTTGCATTTACATTGTCTTCATTTCTCTGTGGTATATGTCTACTCAAGAAGCTCGGTATAGAAACCATGAACTGGTTGCTCTTAGGACTCCCTTGAGTCCATGGACTATGAGGAAGCTAGTAGCAATGCTCTTGCAGCTGACAAGAATTCTAAAAATGATAGCTCTCTTCCCCCCTGCTTTGTTGCAACCACATTTTCGCACACTTGCCAGTCACCTGCAATAAGCACAATGGCAGATATGGATGCGTTGAACTTTGATAACATTGTCAATGGTGCCCACCATGCAAAATGCATGTTGAATCCACATGAGGTGTGAACCATCAATCCATTGAGCTGACCAAAGTTCTGATATGGACTTTAATAACAAGAAAGACTACAAACTCTGTGAGCATAGAAGAGAGACTAGACTGACAAGATCATCGCATCGCTGCCACTTGCTTGCTCGAAAATGGCACTGAATCCTTGCCACATCTATGTAACAATGTCTGGTGTCCCAAATGCCATAAAAATGACCATGGACTAGAAGAATGTGGCCTTAATCAGCTTTGGTGTGCCATATGCCAAAAAACCACTCACACCATCGACACTTGTAGATCCAATGCTAGTTGTACACCACTTGGCAATTCCTGTCTAAGCCATGGCTATAGCCATAGTTCAAACAATGGCACCGGCAGAAGACCCTGTTGCTCTTATCTAAAGACCTTATCATGGTCCTACGGGCCAAATAATTTGTTATCATTGTGACATGCTCGGCCACCAAAAGAGCGAGTTGAAGTTGTTCAAGAAACACAAGGCTGAGAGAGATGCATTGCGTACTAACCTTGCCACTCCTACACCTGCAACACCTCAAATCCATAATGTACAAATTGTTGCACTAGACGAGCTAGAGATTGTAACTATTGACACTGGTGCCACTGCCAATGTGGTGACAAGGGCGATGAATATTTTGCTAGGTCCCACATTGTCATCTCGCAATTAGAGAAGAAGAACAATGACTAATTGGCAGGATCAAGCGAATGTTTGTGGCATAGTGACGGAGTGGGTGCATGATTTGCAACCTCTTATTGGTTTGATCCCTGGTATAAAGGCAATGTTAGAAACAATTCCTGAAGGGAAGGATGAACTCCAAGAGATCGGGTTGACTGTGTCCCAAAAAGTTGCAAAAACCCTTGATAAGGGTGAGCAAGCATCGTTTGAGGCTGAGTTTGACATTTGGAGTGCATTGAAGGATCTATAGTGATCAATATGTTAGTAAAGCAACTATTGGATTTGGTGCCAACCTTTAGCCAACATTAGCTCTATCACTAGCTCGATGTTCTCGTTGTACTGGCAGTACCAATATAGCCAGTGTGCATCGTAGGACTATCCGATGGTGTGCACCACCTAGCTAGAACTACCAAGGGTACAACCAAAAGCACCAATTTATGATGAAAATATTGCAAAATTACAGTGACACCAAAGGGCCAAGCGTTTCCCAGTGCATTGCTCGATGGTGGTTTAGGGCTCAACATAATATCGGATGATATGTGTCGACAACTTGGATTCTTTGGATGGGAGCCAGCATTGTTCATGGTTAGGATGTTGGATCAATGGCATGTATAACCAATGGGCCTCCTTTGTAGTGTTCCGATCATAGTGGCAAACCTAGCATTTGTTGTTCCCATTGTTGTTAGACGTCACCATGCCTGCCCGATATTGCTTGGCAATTGTGGTGGCTGTGGTAACCACATATAAATCAAGATTGGCATTATGACTAGATCATTATCCAGTAGGGTAAGAAGAAGGTGAAGCTATTTGTTAAAGCTAGGAGGCCAATCCACACACACATCCACCCATAGGTGGTTGAAGGAGTCAACATGACCAAAGGACTTGATGCTAACAAAGAGGAGGAATTCCTTCAGCATAACCCTGACATTGTTACTTTCTTTGAGGTGGATGTAGTTTGCATCCTTGACAAGTACCACTTTCCTCAAGAAAGACCACTGCTAGATGATGATCTACCAATCAAGGATAATCTGAATCCAATTTCAGAAGCAGTCGATGATACCCGACTGATACCTTGAAGCTCATTCAAGTAGAAAAAGATTTTGAGAGCAACACTCTCAAAGGGTGACAGAAGATGCTTGATGGACCTTAACCTTGGCACCAAGAATGACCCACGGATGGTCCATGTCATCACTAAGTTTTGGGCAAAACTAAAAGACTTCCTTGAGACATTTGTCAATGTCTTTGCATGGATTTATATGGGGATATGAAGTGAATTGACCCTCAGTTTTATTAGCATAGGATTGTCCTGAAGGACGATGCCAAACTGATCCGACAACAACGTTATCGGATGTGCCAGAACTATGCAAAATAGTCACAGAAGAGTTTGATAAATTAGTGCAAGTGGGATTCAAATACCCCATCGATAGTGCAACCTGTTGTACCCAAGAAGAACACCAAGTTGCAGGTTTGCGTGGATTACCACAAGAAACCATGAGACAGATCCATTTCCTCTCCCTTTCATGGATTCCATGCTGGATGCTATTGTTGGGCACGAGATGTACTCATTCCTTGACGGGTTCAGTGGATATAATCATGTCCAAATGGCCAAAGAAGACCTAGAAAGGATGGCATTCATCACCGAATTGGGGGTCTTTGCTTCCAACATAATGATGTTTGGCTCAAGAACGCACCAGCAGCATTCCAATGCCTAGTCCAAACGAGTATCTCAATTCCTTCATGAGAATCTTCTTAGACAAGTTCAGTGTCTTCAAAGAGCAGAGCCTACATATCGATCACCTGTGAATGTGCATTACCAAATGCTGTGCTATGCAGCTATCCCTCAACTTGGCAAAGTGTGCCTTTGCGGACAATAGTGAATGCTTTCCTAGCCATATCATCTCGAAAGATGTAAGCGCATCAACAAGGCAGCACCTAGTAAGCGATTAGCTTGCTTTCTTGGCCAAGTGGAGTGGCATAGCCACATGCTTTGATACCTTGTCGATGTGGCTACCCCCTCTCAATGTGCTCCTCAACATAAAGCCACTCATATGGATGTAGAATTGTGACCATGCTTTTTGATTTGTCAAACTGCTATTGCTGGCCAAATCCCTGATCTTTCAACTACTTGATTGGAAGCTTCCTTGCCATGTATTCATCGACACCTCTGACACATCGATTCACATAGTATTGATGCAGGGAAGCACGAACAATTGGTATCATTAAATGTACTATGTAAGCCGCAAACTGTTGAAGTTCGATAAGAATTATTTAACAAATGAAGAAGCAAGTGCTCGGAATGAATTATTCCATCAATAATTCTAGCACTACCTACTTGAAAAACCCTTCATATTTCATAGGGATCATTTGGCACTACTATTTCTTGTCAACAAGCATAAATTGGCAGGTAAGTTTGCTCATTGGATGTTGTTACTTTATTGTTGTTCATACTCTAGGTAGCTCGCACGCAGTGGGTGATTACCTATCCCAATTGGATAGTGGTGATAACCCTGACCTCTTCAATCAATGATTTCTTAGATGCGGATGTATTTGAGGTAGTACTCGAGGGACTTGTGCTAGCCAGTGTGCTAGATGGAGCACAATCGCTGGTATAGGACTAGGAAGAAGTGCAAGATGACATCCCACTGTTCATAATACCAATGTGGTATAATGATATCCCATCAACTGACTTGCCAGGCCATCACCGTCCCAAGATATGCGCAAGTGACTTGCTCTACGGAGCCAAAATTTTGAGATCGTCCACAAATCCTTGTACCACCTTAGTCCAAATAAGGTCCTCCATGGATGCATTCAGCCGCATGAATAGGAACTAGTTTTGCAAGAAGCCCACCAAGGTCTAACGAAAGATCATTTTGCTCGAGATACCATTGGTTGAAAAGTCCTCCACGCTGTCCTATGGTGGCCTATTGTCATTGGTAATGCCTTTGCCTATGCCAAGAAATGCAATGCTATGCCAGAAGTTGGGACAACCCACTATTACGGATTGCATGCCACATTACCCAGCTCTTCCTTTAAAGCTGTTCCAAAAGTGGGGTCTTGATTTTGTCGCCCCACTCAAGCCCCAGCAGCCCATGCATCCGGTAACAAAGTGGGTTGAGGCAAGGCCCTTGGGAGACAATTCGGTTGCATCTAGCTCATCTATGAACAACTCATCACACGATTCGATTGTCCTTTCAAAATAGTCGATACCAAGGTGGCCACTTCATTAATGAAGTCATGAAGAACATGACAAGGCACCCTATGATTATCCACAAGCTATCCACCATCTATTATGCACAAGCAAATGGCTAGATAGAATTGTCTAACAAGATCATGATGACAATCATGAAGAAAATTGTCAACGCGAACCGCACGGATTGGGACCAAAAGCTATATTCTGTCTTATGCGCTTTTTGATAGCTTATAAGGTAGCAACCGGTCTCACCCCTTTCAAGATGGTGTATGGAATTGAAGCGGTGGTGCCTATGGAGTATTTGGTGCCAAGCCGCCCAATTTTAGTCAAGGAGTGGCTGAGCGAATCACTCTCACACCGCATGAACGAGCTATAACAGCTTGGTGAGACTAGATTCATTGTGGCCCATACTACTGATACACCGGGAGAAATGGGTAGACCGCCATGAAAGAATTAGATCTTCAGAGAAAAGGATGCAGTATTGTTGTCCGGTCTAGATAGGGCCCCCACCTCGGCAAGCTGAAGTTTCGATGGGCCAAACCTTATCAGCTCATGTATCGTTACTATGATGGCACATTTTTACTTGCCTTGCTTAAAGGTACTTTTCAAAAAGCCAGTTAATGGCTACTGCCTTAGGCCTTATTTTGGCCCTATGCCATCATATCCCTTCCTCGAGGAATCGCAACATGAGCCAATAGTAATGGTGGCATGTGTGGATTTAATTTGGCTAGATGTGACTCACCGAGTGACAAAAGGGAAGGAAGAGTAGGAGGGGTAGCTTATGTTGTGCTGACTCGGGAGATGTAGACAAGTCAGCACACTCACATCCCTACAGATCTCCACTTGGTCCGGAGACACAGTATCAGTCAGGTCCCTTACCCTCTCCTACTCCCACTACTACTCCTCGCTTCGGAAGCGCTCGCACAGCTTCCACTCCTTCTGACTCTGCTACCATCAGTCCTCCTTACTCATCAGAGGATTTCTTCTATCAAATCACAGCTGTCGGAGAGATAATAGAAGATAGAAAGGGCAAAGCAGTGATGGCCACCATGAGGCGGTTGATGAGCCATCACTTCAAGAGTGGCATTGCTACCGATTAGTAGTATCAAGATGACCAAAAGAAGCAAGCGGTCATCGATGAATTAAAACAAAAATACCCTAACCCACCAAATTAGGAGTTTAATGAGAATTATATGTGAGAGCGCATGGGTTTGGTCTTGAAGCATCGTAGATCAACCTTGTGTACTTCCATCACAAAGGGGTTGGCTAAACCCAGCTGGGTAGACAAAGCTGATTGGAATTTCTTAAAGAAGCAGAATAGGGACCATCTCGAAATGTTCGAGGGTCAGAGGAGGGCTACGAAGAGACGGTTTGACATCGTAGGTACTTCGCACTTTGGTGCAGGTGGACGGTTGGCGTTCGAGGCAACCGTGGTAAGTCTACTTCTTCTCATTTAATGTATTGTTCTATTCGTTTTACTACATATTACATTCACTTTAGCTAACTCTAACTCTCGTAAATTGGATCCACAGCAAGCTATGATGGGTCGTCTTCTTACAGATGCAAAGACGCAATGCGCATTTCGCATAGGAACAAAGCCGTGGTTTATTGAGTAAGAGGCAATGGGAGCGATGGTCAATTGGCTGAGGTGGCTACTCGCATGGTATAAGTCTACTCCTACTTGTAATCTCACTTTTTAAATTGTTTTATTCTTTAAGTTCCAATCTAATTTTCAATTTATATGGTTCACTCTTAGGGTTAAAGCTCAAGCGTCCCATCAACGGAGACGAGTGATCACCAGGGCCAGGGATCAAATGCATGTGACGAGGATCAGGGAGAAGGCGTAGCTCACGAGAACCAAGGAGGATGAGGACAAGGACGATTCGAATGAGTAGTAGTAGTAGTAGTAGTAGTAGCAGTTTTCATTTTCTTCGCCATGTATGTCATTTTTGTATATCCGCTCGTTTGAGCAATTTTTTATCACCCTTTCGAAAGGGTAATTTTGTAACAAATAATGTTGTATATGTTCGACATGTATATGCTTTTGTTGCTTGATCATTTCATTTAAGTGATTTTGTATCACCCTTTTTGCAAGGGAAATTTTGTTATAAAAAACTTTTTTTGTAATTATAAAAAAAAAAAAGCATTAGTGGGGCAAAACAGGGCTTGCTATGGCCCTGTTTAGCCCCAGGGACTAATGCTTTTTTTAAAGTTCTGTTAATCGTCGCTATATAGCGACGTTTACCAATGTCGCTATATAGCAACGATTATCAGTGTCACTATATAGCGATGTTTAACAGCGACGGTTCTTTTTCGATGCTTTTAACGACTTTAATGACGATGTTTGCGCCCGTTTTTAAATCGGTATTTTTTTCGAAAAAGGGCCTATGTCTCGTAGTGTCCATTGAATCGTTTGATCCAGCCTGCACTTCATCGTAGCTCCCCATCACAAAGAGAATATAAGTATGCAATGCAAGGCCAAAAAGAGACATCGCTACGCTGATCGGTGGGGTAGGAGGGGTTTTGTAGGGGACAACGAGCTTAGCAAGTCCTGGTATGGCCATTTCCGAAGAGGTAAATAGAGTGTAGGAAGGATAGTGCCCATGCCTACAGTACGTTTACCAACACAGGTTCTTTTGCATGCTAGCACAAAGAAGGATGAGGTGGTCGACAGCATGGAACAGCACATTGGACAATAGCCCATCAGTTGAGGAATCTCGATCGAGGTCCAAGTAGTGGCAGATTTGTGGGTGCTCCATGACGACCCATTCACGTTCAATCCCTAAAACCATGAGGGCCTTCATGGGCTAGGGATGCAAGACACTAGGCCATGAAAGTGCTCCAATCCTTTGCTACAATGAAGACCTACATGATTGCTTAGTAGAAAGCAAGTGCAACTCAAGCACCAAAAAGAATGTGCATTAGCCAAAAATCGTAATTACTACCCTCATCCAAAATTTAGGGTATGGGGGACAGGGTCCATATAAAATATGCATGGATTTCTTACAAAAATTATAATTATGCAAGGGAAAAATATGAGAATCTCAAGGGCCACCTCCCACAAATGATATGCAAGATTTTAAGATTTATACATATTTTTCATAATATGTGAGACCCAAAGCGAGGGTTTCTTGGATGAGGGTGGGGTAAACAAGAAATAAACTAAAATATGAAAACCAACCTCCTTTCAAAATCATGTAACTTTTTCATTTGTTATCCAAATTTCAAGGTGTAAAGACATATTTGAAGCTCTGCTAGTGTAGCACACAATCATGCTAATTCCACCAAGTTTTACTTATGGCATATTGTTAAATTCATCTCATACTCAAGATTTTGATAGGTATTCTTACCAAAGGGAGTTGGCACCCCTGGTTATTATCATGGATAACTTGTTCACGTTCACCATTCCAGTCAAGATCCACCATAAAAAATGGCACCTCTAGATTGATTGGTTCTTCATGTATGAGTGGAGGATTGACCTGCATGACCTTAGCATCAATTTGCGAGAAGATGGGATCTAGTGAATGGCAGTTGTCAATGGATGCCAATGCTTGGATCCAGTTATTGACATTGCTTTGTGTATCACTTGCTATGGCATGTTGTTGCACGGGGGCTGATTTGCTTGAGATCGTCGTTGAAGAGGTTTCATCCAACGCTCTAGGCACGATTGGTTTTATTACTCCTGTCTCCACATTGACTCTTACTACGTGTCACGATTTTGGATTGTCAGGCTATCAGTTTCCCAATCATAGAGGACTGATGTTCACACAACCAAGGACATCCCATCAAGATTTGATAGAATTTCTTGGGGAGATCCAAGATTGTGAATTGAAGAGAAAAGTGGACTCTTGTGACTTTTGTTGACACGCCATTCACTATTTCCAAGGGCTTAGCATGTGAATCATTGGCAAGGCGTATGTTGAAATTAGCCTTTTGCATTGGTGGGAGACCCCATTCATCATAGAGCTCCTTGGATAGGACATTTACACATGCGCCACCATCGACTATGGCTTGGACTTCATCATATGCTTTGTGGATCAAAGGCACAGTTATGTTGCGTATGTCATCTCTCTCACCCATCCGAACCGGGATATCTTCTATGTCTTCCATAGGTGAAGGGGGATTTGCTAGTTCAATCCAACCTTTGAAACTCTCCAAGAGATTGGGATAATTTCATAAGAGGATTCCAATGGGAATTGACACAGGGCAACTTATAGTGTGGGAATGCTAGAGAGTGCGGCACCTTTAAGTTGGCATGGCGGTACATTATTTTGTTGCTAGAACAAAGGCTAGGTATAGTGTCGATTCCCCACCGAGGGATTGGATCTTGTGCTTGCTTCTCAACCTCAAATTGAGCTTGTTCTTTTTGCCTCCATTGTTGTACCTGAAATCGAGCCTTCTCCACTTCTGCATTAGGATATGGACCTTCTTTTATTTGAGGCTCGGGAGCTGATGTGGATGAGCTTGGCTGCTCATTGCTTGGTGGAGGTAGAGGCACTTGTGCTTTCTTTTGAAGAGGTTGTCTTGATTGAATTGGAATATTAGGGTCCTTGCTGGCCTCTTTTTGCTAGCATGTAATTACACACAAGTTGTGATATTATGCTTGCCGGCCCTAGACTTTGATGATCCACCCTAAGAATACTGATTGGGACATCAGGCTTAGCCTCATTTTGTTGTGGGACCTTACTTTTCATGGGACAATCCATACAGGCATGGTGAATGCCACAATCTCTGCAAAGTGGTTGGAAAGTAGCGGGGCTACTACGATGAGGGCACTTTGTGATCCGATGATTCTCTCCACAATCGTAACACTTGATTGGCACTCGATATGTATTGGACCGAACTTGATTTGCATAGACAGGTATTAAACCTTATGCTCCTTCCACATAGTACACTGGGTATTCAGCTGAAACCAATGGGGTCTTACTTTTGATGTTTGTATGTATGTATGTATGTATGTATCTATATGCATGTACATACATACATACATACATACATACATACATACATACATACATACATACATACATACATACATACATACATACATACATACATATATATATATATATATATATATATATATATATATATATATATGTATGTATGTATGTATGTATGTATGTATGTATGTATGTATGTATATGTTGATGCATATATGTATATATTGATGTATATATTGATGCATACAATTTTGATATATGGAGAAAATGGACATGAAAATCATCTAAATTGGCTTTGCGGTTTGATTTGATATATGACATGACCCCATTTGGATTTGTAATTCTACTAAAAGTAGCTAGAGCATTAGTTAGTCTAAAAGGCATAACTAAAAATTCATAATGCCTCATTTTGTTGTAAGCCTAATCTTTTAAATATCTTCTTCTACCATACAAACCACATGATAAATGGACTTACGATCAATAGTGCTAAAGACCCTGGCCCTTATTAATTTTTTCAATAGATCATTTACCGTACGAATCATGTATTTATTCTTTATCGCAAATTTGTTTAGTGCATCGTAGTCAATGCACATCTAGTAGGTACCATTTTTCTTTTTGACTAAAAGAATAGATGCTCCTTAGGGAGAATCGCTACCAAATTCAACAAAGTTTTCTCTTTCTACCTAATTACTCTCTTGACCAAATTATGATTTACAAAAGAGGAATTATCTCTATTTTGACTTGTTGTTCAAACATGACCCTTGGTCATCTTTTACAATCCACATCTCATAGAATTGTGTTTTGTATTTGCATTGTATTAATGTCTCCAGGGCATCCCTATAGGAGTGCCAATATGAATCTCACCTATCATTATAGGTCTTGATTTGTAAATGAAGCATTGACTTTATAATGCAATAGGACTGACTCTAGCTTCAATACAACAACTTCTTTTCCATGAATTCCACCTTTCATTTTCAAAAGTGCATGACGATTGTACTTACCTTCTCATTTAACATGGTTACATTTCATATTACCCTCTTGCTTGGCCATTTTGTCCTCAATCACATGTACTTTGCAGTTGAAGTCTTTTTCTTTGTGCATACTTGGTTGCTATATGCCTTTCTTTATTACACTTGGAATACTTGATCACCTTCTTCTTAGGGTTTTTGTCATTGTCCTTAAATCGAGAACCTATATTTTGAGAAGAAAGCCAAACTTAGGTTTAAAGGAATATTTTTTTCGATGCATAGTTGGTCACTATATGCCCTTCTTTATTACACTTGGAATACTTAATCACCATCTTCTTGGAAATCTAGTCATTGTCCTTAGATCAAGAACCTATATTTTGAGAAGCAAAGCCAAATTTAGGTTTAAAGGAAGATTTATACCAAACTCCTTGTTTGTGGAGAAAGGCATGGACTATTTTAGACCATTTTCCTCCTTTGGAATACTTGTTTTCTTGTCACAATTCATGGCAACTGATATGAAAAAACTAAATGAGTACGGAAGAATACTAATCTTCCCTCCTTTGGAATACCCATTTCCTCTCACAGTTCATGGAAATTGATATGGAGCACTAAATGAGTGCAGATGAATACCAAGTTTTATCAAGAAATAACAAATGTAAGAGTGTAGGCATGCCATGCAAGGGTTTTAATTGTGCATATATATTGACATTGATTTGGAATTTTGACATACTTGAAATCTCTATTCTCAATTTAGGTGAATAGAGTTATCACAATAGAGAAAATAGACTTTTATTGCTAGCACATATTGCATGAATTTACAAAGCATATTGTTGTTATAAAAGGCATCTCATCAAAATTGTAGTATAATTTGCAAGAATGATACCTTATGATGAAATGTAACAATCAAAAATTTTATCTTGCTTCAATAATGAGGCCTTCTTTATGCTATAACAAAAATTGCTTTAAATACACTCTTTGAATATATAAACATTAAACTAAAGGCAACTAGTCCCATTGGATAGTTTTCTTATGCAAGATTGAGAGGCCTTTTTTAATTCAAGATGGAAAGTCTTTGCCAAACATGGCCTAGATTCATTTGGCAAATGTCTTCAATAAAAGGAAAATTTATGATTTGTGCAAATGGTTAAAGGTTGAAGCTAAAGATGAGTTGTGGTTGCATATAGGGGGTATTCAGAGTCTTATGTTTGTGATAGTGAAGTGGATAAGGTCGTGGTAGTTGTTGTACATGACATCATAGGTGATGTCATGAGTCTAATGTCAAAAGATTTAAAGGCTACAAAAGGATAGTACTAGGTCAAGAATCAATCAATCAAATTATATTGTACATGCAAACTATCTCCATCTTGAGCATCTCTCTATTTCTCTCTCTCTAAAGTATCCTCACACGATTCTCAGCATTGAAGTCTTTCATTCACCATAGCCTTGATGCACTTTTCTTGTTGTGTTTTACAAAGCTCTATAAGAGGTGTGGTCCCATAAGAAATTTGGATCGCATAACTACCCTAATCTAGTTCCTTTAGGGCCTATTCCCATGAAGCCCGTGTGCACACAATATGCCACCTCATCAGTTCATGCATGCAAAATTAATGGGGGTGGGCGCGAGTGGGGGAATTGGCGTCAGTGGCCATAAGGATACTTAAGTCCATTGGGTGATTCATTTTGCCAACAAATGCCTCTAGCATTGGAATTCAGTGCATGCTCATGGGGCAACCAATGGCATGCTTTCTCCAAGCTCTCGAACATTTAATTCAGAAAGTGAAATGGCTAGGTGAATGCATTTGGGGTATTCATCCTAGAAAATTTAGTTTGAAGAGTGAAATGGATAGTGCATGCAATTCTGAATGGTTGCATGGCCTGAATACCCACTATCAATCTTGCCACCCAATTGGCCACTAGCGCCCAGACTGCCACTACACCCAACCATGCAAGAAGGGTGCTTAGTACCAACATATCACAAGAGTGCTTTTCTCCAAGCCACTTGTTTATTGCAATATATAGTATGCTAAGAATGCATCCTAGATGAGGTGGGAGCACGATGGAGAAGAGGAAACCTCAAGCGAGGAGCATGCAGATTTGGCACAGCCGATGACCAAAATGAGTTGTACCTGAATGCCTTCTATTGTGGGCACTAATCTCCCTTGCATATTGCTTCTAGAGTTCTTTATTTTGTATCTAAAGAATCAATTTCCCTTTGTGAGTCCCCAAATTAAGAAGAAGCTAAGATCTTATAGAAAGGGGGCTACAACTCAAAAAACTTAAGCTAAAACTATAAAACTCAATCAAGCCATGTAGAAGGCGATGATTGTTGCTGCTGTCTCCTTGTCCATGGGTGCCCCACCTGCAAGATCAATTTATGGCTTTGCCATCACAAGCTCCAGGAATTTGGATCTCCTTTTTGGAATTTATTGGAGATTTTATAGATTGATCAATGTTGCTTTGTGGCAAGGCATCTATATTTATTTTAATTTTTAAAAATGAACAAAGCTACTGCTAGGCTACCAAAAATAGCAATCATCGTTGCTCTGGCCACAATCCCAAAAAGAGATGAGAATTGCAAAAATGGGGCATACCCTATGCCATTTATGGCAAAAACCTAAAAACCATACAAACTTAGGTCACTACGATAGGAGCCTACAAGAGAATATTTCTTGCCTACGTAAAGGGCCTTGGTCAACTCAAATATAATATGAGCCATATGATTGAAGAATTTTTAGGAGGACAATGTGCGTTGCCTATTTGTGGCAAATAGATTCCATTGCACAGCCCATTTTTGGCAACCAAATTCTGCAACCAAGTAGTTTGTACAATTGGAACACGTAACTGGAGTTACTTCGCTAACTCCCCATGGCCCTCCACTTGAGCAAATGGGTAGTGGTCAACCATTTTTGGGTCAAAAAGTGCCCAAAAGATGTCTCATAGTTGTCAACCTCTTGCCATTGGCCGAGCACTTTCCATCTCAAAAAGGCCTCCCCCGGCCCATTTCCCTATACAATCACTCCCAAATCCACAAGAAAAAATTTAAGAAAACCCACTATTGCATCCTATCATAACAACTTGTACTCGTTGATTGAACCTATTGCAAATTCTCTCAATTGCACACATGTTGCCAACACATTACCAAAGTGGACAGGAACCCACAAGTATCCCCCAATATGACCAACTTCCAATTAGTCCCAATAAAAAGCTGCCCCATCAAGCTAATATTCCTAACATATCCTGCACAATTCTCCCACATGAAGGGCAACATGGAGACCACTTGGAC
This sequence comes from Dipteris shenzhenensis, assembly GCF_047967505.1. Lineage (NCBI taxonomy): Eukaryota > Viridiplantae > Streptophyta > Polypodiopsida > Gleicheniales > Dipteridaceae > Dipteris > Dipteris shenzhenensis. Next base: position 5,324,257 of record NC_141605.1, read on the forward strand.
ATCCTTCCCCTCAAGTGTAACCATTTATGCATGGCATAACTTTCTATAGGAAAAAAGTAGCTTTCCCTAACTGACAGCCTGTGCAAATATCAATAGTTCTCTATTCCCACCACTTATGCAACGTTTTGAGTTTCCACTTGTCATTTATTTATAAATAAGGACTGATCTACCATCAATTTTTGATATGCTACCCTTGTTGTAATCTTCTTATGCCCAGTTTCCATTGATTCACGACTATAATCTGCGTGTTGACCCTCAGGTACATTATTCAACACCCCATCTATCAAACCCACCAATCTATCATACAAATCATGATGGTCTCTCAATGCCAGTATAGACCTCTAGCAAGCCCTCCTACTATCCCACAAATGTAGCCAAGTCCTCATGCTCTTCCTATGCACTATTGCCAGAGCATTACCGTGTAGCATGACCACCTAGATCCACTAGATTTCTTCATGTAAGCTCGAATCTCGACACCAGCCTAATCTTCCTTTCCAAAACATTAAATTGCCACATGCTTTCCATGCATCAACAATCCTAGGAACAAGATATGATATGACTATCTTAATTGAAAACCAAGAGCATAGTCTATCATAGTAGGACAATTCTCTCCATATACCAACTCCTTTCCCCTTCACATTTTCCAAAAACCACTTCACATATTCCACCCACAATGCCTGACACTCAAACAAGTGAAGAATCCACTTACAGACTAAAGCAATTTTCCTATTATCAATATCAAAAATTCCCAAACATCCATAAGATTTTGAAACTTTCATTGCATCCCATGGGATGTAGTGCCACATGAATTTCATTTTGTCCTCATCCCAAATAAAAGCTCTCAAGATTTTTTCTACTTCAAGGCAATAATTCCTTTTAAACTTCTAAATAGTAGCCAAATTTTTAGTAGCAAGTGATAGCACATGCTTCACTACTAGAACTCAGGTATTCCAATGAATAGTAATGCCATGACACATCCTCACGTCTGCTATAGCATCTCTTTGAGCCAATCAAACCTTTGACTCAGTGAAATGCCCACACCAAGCAGTGCCCCAAGATACCAAATGACAAATACCCGATCAAACTCATTATTGGCAATTCATTAAGCTAGCCTGACCCAACCCTAGGATCACATATGAGGGAAAAAGTATTTCCAAACTACACAGTGAGCCAAACACCACACAAAACTTTTGCAACACTACACATAAATTCTCCACACTTTCCCTTAACTTCATGGATAACTCCACCATATCATCTACGACAATTGCGAGCACACCTAATCTTCTTGAAGGCCAACATAACTCCCTTTATTAACCCCTCCTCGACTCTTTTTTTTAAATCAAATGAGTCAATAGCACTATGCATAATGTAAGCAATAGGGGTGCCAAGCCTAGTTGACCTATGCAAACTCGAACCTTCCCATGGCCCCACCATTGATACAAAACACATCAGAAGCATTACCAAATAGGGACCCCACCATTTTGCAAAAACCAGTACCAAAACCCAACCTCTCCAACTAGCCAAAATAAAATCCCACCTCACCTTGCATATGCCTAATCAAAGTTGAATGCTAATAAGATACATCTTTGCCCTATTGCAGAACCAAAATTCAATGAAAAAGAGACATCGAGTATATTCTAAAATGTCCCTTGATTTTATGAAGCCATTCTTCTCCCTATCAACCGATTTCATGCAAATCCCTCTTATTGTATAAGCAAGTGCCTTAGCAATAATTTTTGAAAAGTATTTAACGTGGATATCAGTCTTCGATCCCTCACTTCATTCAATTCTACCTTTTAGGAAACATTCAACTCTACCTTTTAGGAAAAAATTTAATGAAACCCACATTCAAATCCTTAAATAAATCACCCTTTTGCATAGTAGCATTTGCCATTTCAGCAAATTTATGCTTTAACAAATTCCAAAGTGCCACATAGAACTTAGTAGTCAAACCATTCGGTCGAGAAGACTTGTCGTTGTCCAAACAATCTAAAGTGTCCCAAAGCTCTTCCTCTAAAAAAACATTCTCTCAAGCCCAACTCTTTGACTACCTAAGATTCTGGGCTATAGCTCCATCAACACTTCACTCACCAGCTATTCCAATTCCACATTTTTTGCCCTGCTAGACCAACTAGCCAATTCCCTTTATATACTTCTACAGTATGCCAAAACTCAGAAACAATATTACCTTGAGCATCCACAACTCTATATGTAGATTCCATGACATTCTTCTTCTTAACCAATTGAAAAAATAAATTTGACAGGAAATCCCCCAAGGACAACCATAGCAGCTAGCTTTGAATCCTAGCTACTCGACTTTCTCCAATTCCTTCACTCCTCCACCTCCACAAGGAAGGTTAAAACATAAGGATCCATCAGAGTTAGATCCAAGTCCACCCTTAAATTCCTCCTACAATCAACATATAAATGATTAAGGCATTTCTTTTTAGCTCAAATATCAGCATCCTACCTTTTAGAAATTTGGAGCATTGATCTTATGGCCTTATCCCATCTCTAGCATGGCTCAACCACACTGGTCAATTTAGCCCCCATACCCTCCTAACCTCCTCATAGAATCCTTCCTTAGATAGTAGCTTTTCATTGAACTTACAAAGGACATAAAATGATCTTCCCACCTCCCTAGAATAAAAAACGACCACCCTACAGGCATGTGATCCGAGCTCCCAGTATTAAGAAGCACTTGATCCCCCATAGGGTCACAAAGCCATGAGCCTTCCTTAGAAATATATAAAATCCACCAATTCTAATAGCCTTGAAATCAATGCCCTTTCTCCTATTATTCCAAGAAAAACCATCCAACGCCTAAGGATCCAAGTCAATATTATAGTGAATCAAGCCATTATCTAAACAAGGCTCTTCCCAAGCTTCTGATTCCAAGAAAAAGAACCATCTAATAGTATGAGATCTATCCTCATTAAATTCAATCACGTTCCAATCCCCCCTAAGTACCCAACTATTCCAAAAATCCTCTCATTCAAGTCTCTCCAACAATTCCCACAAACTCGAGCATCATTGGATGCATAAATGCAAACTACATTGAGCTGAAATCTAGAAAATATTATGGATACAACCAAGAACTAGCCACTAGAATCTTGAAACAATCCTTTGCCCCCCATTGGCCTCTTTAGGAGCACTACAACCCCAATTTTCCTCTTATTGTTGCACAATTGATGTGACAAACATGCAAAAAACTATGAAAGTGACTATAAGGATCTTCATCATCATCAGTAGAGAGTTAACAAATACATAACATAAAATCTGATCGAAAGCTAGCCACACGCCCTCATTTGGGCCACACTTCACCTCCCTAACTTTCCAAGACACCAACGAGAGTGCTTGTTTGTGCTTCCCCGCCCAATCATTGTGCCAATGCTTTATACACATCATGAATGAAATTGAAATGGTTTTATTTTCCACTTCATTCATTCCTTGTTATGTTCTTAAGCCCTTTAGACATTTATTTGATACTAACTTGTTCAAAGTGCCCTCCTCTAATGGTTTCTTATTCTACAACTTCTCTTCAAGCAACTACTTTTTGTGATTGGCATTAGGGAGCTCTTTGTTCCATTACCAACCCTGGGAGATAGAATCGAATTCATTACAAAGATTTGAGGCACACCTTCACACTGACTGAATTATTTCAGACTTTCTTCAAGTGCATTAGGCATTGATACCACCATGGCCACCTTTTTATCTTGTTTCTCAACCTATACTAACTTTTTTTTATGATTCTTCAACCATGTCATCCAGAGCATGCAGCTTCCCACCCATCTACTTTTCCACAATCCTCAACTAATTTTCCACATCATGCAACTTCTCATCACCAAAAACACCCTAAGGATATTTTGATCCACTTTCATGTCACCTAATAGAACACTCGGGTGCCTTCACATAGTTTCCCATGACTTGCATGTCACTTGATTTGAGCTAGGATTGTAAAAATCCTTTAGTTGTTTATCAAACCCTTCATCCATCTTATCCCCACTATTCTCATCCCAAATGGGTCCACTCCTAGCAAAATGGCTCTTTTTTTTATACAAGTTACAAGAATCAAGAAAAGGACCAAAACTAACCTTCTAAGTGACCACCATATCATTTGGCAATTGTGCAACACCAAAATCCTAGGTTTGTTGTCCATGATCCCACAAAATCCAAATGTGTTTGGTGCCAAACTCTTTCCTTGTCTCGCAACAAAAGAATGAGCAATACCCTTAACAATAAACAAGACACCCTCTCAAGTAAATTTCTCATTCATTTGTACTTTATTTTCTATATATGTGACAAGAGAGAGAGAGAGAGAGAAGGGGGCGGGAAAAACAACTCTTAGGTATTTTAAAATCAAACCACCACCCCCCCCAAACACACACTAACACATAAAAAGGATTTCATCATCTCAATTGATAATAGAAAGAATGTGTGTATGTGCATGTGCTAAAGTGCATTTTGGAAAAGAGTGCATAAATTTAAAAAAATTCACTTAGCCACCTATGAAACCCCCTTCCACAACACACACTAGCACATACACAAAGAGAAATCTAACATAGTCTTGAATTTGTTTAATATGTGTGTGTGTGTGTGTGCGTGTGCATACCTGCACATACATGTACGCACATGTGCATGCATACATGTGTGTGATGGGGGAGGGGGTGCGTGCTTTTTTTTTTTTAAAATGAAAAGTGCTTGGTTGCCTATGTGTAAGCCGATGAGCATTTCTACAAGATGGCAATGTGTGCTTTAGCATGAATTTTTTCCACACCATATAATATCACCTAACTGTTTTATAAAAGCTTCTAAAGTGTAGTCAAGAAGAAGATGGATGGATGACATGAGTGAACATATGGGTCAAAGTTGACACACACGTTGAGATGATGGGCTAATCAACCCACTCTTATTATTACTTTGTTTATCCCACTATGACCTTTTACTCCTACTCCATTCATTCTATCCTCTCCCTCTATTGTATTATCAACTACTCTCGCTACGATTGTAGTTAGCATCACCATCTCACTTCTAGTATCACTTCCGATTGCTTCCACCCTCTAGTCTAGTTGCGCTCACTTTCTTCCCCTAGATAGATCTCCCTTGCTGCTGCTTCCATGCAAGTTGAGTATAAAGAGGTCAAGGAAGGAAATTTTCAGCTAGAAAGGCATCTTTTACAACAACGTTTCATGCAAAGTGTACCAATTTATAGCTCAACATTGATACTTTGGCGTATGCTTACCTACACTAGAGGCTAGTAGTATAAGATACAAGAAAAAGGCTAGCAATATAAGATACAAGAAGAAGGCTACCACTTACAAACAAGGATGTGAAGACCATAAAGAGAAGTACAAGGAGCTTCAATCCATCCTCAAGGCCATGCTCAAGACACTAAGAACTGAAGCCAAGACTAATACAAAGAGCTAGTCCCCTAGACCTATATCCATTGACATGACTAGGACTACTCTCTTTGAGGGCTTGCTCTAGGATGGCTAATTTTTCTATTTCTACATGTCATTACATTTGGAAAGCATTTTTCTTCTAGATTTTTCCTTTTTTGATGTATTTTGTTACTTTGGCTTGATCAACCTCGTTTATATACTTGGATCTTGGTTTTTGTTTTGCCATAGGCCATTTTTGCCATGTGATTCTCATTTTCTTTATTCATGTTGGTTATATTTTTAATTTATTTTTAAATAAAAAAGATCAAACATTACAATTAGAGCCATAAAAGTACTTATGCCATTTTCATAGAGACAACAATCGATAGTGACATAGGAGTTGTTGAACCAATTTTGTGTTAGTGGGCAAACCTGGTCCATGCCATGACTGGACTTGTTCCATGGTGATGACTCAGAATCGGTCCATGCCAATGATTAAAATTAGTGTGGTCAATGACTTTGGTGACTAGAGCCTAATGAAGACAAACATAAGAGCAAACAAAGGAGCAATGACAAATAGGAACGAGTAATAAATAGGAGGTCTTTAGGCCTATCATATGGAAGAGCCCACAAAGATCTTCTCTTCATGTTTCCAGCCATTTCTACTTCCCATCGTTTTTTGCCACGTCTCTTCTTTCAATTCTAGTTTGCAAGTTGCAATGTAACTTGCACCATAATTTTTTCTGTTCACCTAGTTGCATTGTAATCATATGAAGCCACATGTAGTGTCACATCAAAATGTGTAGGCATGAGCTATACACACCTCTTGGACCTCACTCTCTGATAATACCTCTGGAAGAGGCAAGACCCCTCCTCAAACAACACATGCTGCCCCCCCCCCCCCCCAACACACACACACACACACACACATGCAGAGGTGCGCACAATGTTCACATAATTATAAGTGGAGAGGATACGTGTACAAAAATTATAAGTTTAGGGGACACGTGTGGTTACAACACCATCCAAAAACTGCAAGTGGAGGGGATATTGTGTTTAATTCAAAGTCACAACTTGCTTCATCTAATGGCTATACATCCATTCAATGACCAAGCAAGACCTTTTTTCATAGTTGAGGGTTTTTGTATGTGCTAAATCATTGGCAATAAGCTACCAAGCCATGCATGTAAATAATGGTTTGATAAAATATTAGAATTACCCATGTGGCTACAACTATAGTGGATTAGTCTTTGATGTATTTATGCTTTCTTGAGGATGAAGAATGGGTTTGACATAGATTTCCTTTCAAAGAGTGGGCATGGTCTCTTCTACTAGGCAACCTAGGGTGCAAGAATACCAGAAGTCTTAATTTTTATTAATAAGAGGATGGTAGCACAAGATTATAAGTGGAAATGTCTAAAGTATTCATAAGAATTTTTTTAAATATATGAAATATTTTACATGAGTGTGATACTATGATTTAGCATGCTACTAGTCCAAATGTCTTCCTCCTTCCCTTTCAAGGAATTCACAAGAAGCTCATGTTATGCATCATCGCAATACATGCATCGAAGACATAGGAACTCATGCTTATTCCTTAAAGAGAATTTGGAATAATAATTCTTAATAGCCTAGAATACTCCCCTTGAATTGATGGCCAAAATAGGGTATTGTCAAACTAATTTTGAAATGATGTCATTAGTTTATGCTTGCTAGGTTTGGAATCATTCTAGTGATTGAGCAATAGTGGTGCATGTCCTAATGGCTAGAAAATTTGACCTTCATATTTTGGACCTTGAAAGGTGGCCAAGGGTGATTGAGCCCATAAAGGAAGGGAACTCACCTCGTTATGCCCCCTCTATCAACTAGAATGATATGCTATGCAAAAAGTAAAGATCATGATTTATTACAAGTGTAGTCGGCTATGATAAGCATATCAAGAGATCTATAAGCACAACTATGAATTACAATCATTTGACTATGATATTTATGTTTGAAAGCCGTAATTTTGTTGACCTTCACCTCGGGAAACTTATCTTGTTTGAATATATATGAATCATTGAGTTATAGTTAGTGGGATGCATGATAAATCCTACTACTCATGACTAATGAATACAATGCCTTGATAATAACATATCTTATTTTATGGATCAACTACCATATAATCAAGCTTGAGGTTAGAATATGATCCATAGGCATAATTATGGTTTAGAATCATTTGATTATGAGAGTTGATGTTTTAATGTCATAAGTTTTACCTTCACCTTGGGAAACTTAACATGTTTGAATGTATATGAGTTATTGAGTCGTAGTTTTTGGGATGCATGCCAAATACTTTTACTCATGACTAATGAATATAACACCTCGATAATACCATATCTTGTCTTGTGGGTCTACTATCATTTAGTCAATCTGAGGCTAAAATATATTTGTAGTTGGAATCACAAAGATCTTATGTCAGTGTTTCATTGGTGGTGTCCATTACTTAATTTAAAAATCTTAATGTCTACTTTTAGAGACAATGTATTGTTGCTCTTTTAGTGGTATGACAAATGGCATGCCAAGATTCTGTAACGTCTAGTTTTGGAGGTCTATTCAATGTCATAGGATACTAATCTAGCATTTTAATATTTGTGCAATTGTGATTTACAAGAGATAGAACTAACAATGTCCTCCTGCTTAAAATAGTATAATCTATGGGAAAATTAACACTTGAACTTGATACTAATGGTGAATCTCCTTGGAACAAATGCCCCTCCCTTTTTTGACCATAGGGAAGGGGTTTGTTTATGTGTGCATGTCCTCTCCTTACTTTCATACCTTCATTTTATAGCAAATGTCTCATCAATCTTGTGGTGGATTTGACTTTTTGATTGCTACCCGATGTACTGTTGTTGCGTTAGGCTTGCTTGTCTACAAGCAGTTTGATGGGATTTGTAGTGTTCCCAAAGTAATCCATAACTTGCTATCCCTCCTTAATTTCTCTCCTAACATCTCTCACCCTCTCATTTTGTTACTCTCTCTCTCTCAATTTGTTTCTTTGAAATCAATGGAGTATCCCATGTTTTGGACTTTGGCACTATGTATGTTTTTTGCTTTTCATTTGCTATCGCATGATACATTTTAAGTTGTGCTGATTTACATTTAAGGATAATATTTGGCACATCAAATATGCCCTACTTGTGCAATAGCTACGTTCCCATGCATAAGGAAGATGTTAGCATGTTTATAACAATGTTTACATCCAATATGTGTAGAGATAGGGTGGGATTGTGCCAAAAATATGCCTATCATATTTACATTGAATTGATGTTGCAAGTTTATCCTTCAATTCACTCGTCACAATCATGGTTTTGTGGCTTCCATCGATACATGTGAAGGCATATTCCTATCACATTAAAATGATTTTTCAAGTTTATGCTTCAATTCACTCGTCACCATCATGGTTTTGTGGCTTGCATTGATATATGTGAAGGGATCTTCTAGGAAAGGATGAGACAAATCTTGTAAGCCTTGGAATCCACAATGCTTTGAACTTGTAGAAATTAATACAAGAAAGAGATATTATTATTGAGCATGGAGTATCATGATCATAAGTTTGATTTATTCCACAAAGTGGATTATTCTCTACATACTATAATGTATGACGTGACATGTTATCCTTCTTATGTAGAAGTTGAGATATTTCAATGTAGTTCTTTATGAATGACAAGGCTTTGTACTTCCATGTCAATGCTTGTTAATTATGCCTTGAAGTAGATGATAAAAAATGATGTTGGTTACACATGACATTCACCCTTCAATATCACAATGCTAAATGTGTTGCAATGATGTGAAGGAAGAAAGTGGCTTTTAAGTATGTTAGAGACATGAAACCACAATAAAAAATATAATCACATTAACCAATCCCTTCATGATTCCATATGGTTGAGATGTAATGCTTCATGTGTTCCTATCAGGCACTTTCAAAAAATGCAAGTAACTCCATGAGAGCGAAAGGAGAACAATCAAGCACAAATTCATATTCAAAATTCTAGAGCCCTTTGCAAGCTTTGTCTCAAGGAAATTTTGAGAAAAGGGAGAATCGAGGAGTCATCGTTGACATGAGCATGCAAACAACTTCAAGAATATGTGGATCTAAATTATGATATGGACATCCCAACTTCTTTAAAAATACGTTTAAACAACAATTTCAACAAGTATACATTTTGTATTATTTAACAAGATGTGTCAATGTTGTGAAAACCACAATAGCCTCCACACAAACATTTATATGATCAACTTACATGCCTTCATTTTAGCAATACAAATTGATACCATGTAGAGGATTGCATTCATTTTGGAGTGTCAACAACTCAAACGATGATGACTTTTGTTGACACATCTCAAAAGACAAAGATTGTTACTTAGGTTGAAAATGAGCAAGGGTCTACATGATCTCATGCTTAGCCTATAATCTATATTCTTAGAAAGGATACAAAGTAGATGAGGAGAGGTTATAGAAAGGTATTGGTTGCAAACTTTGGAGATGGGGATGTTGTAACTAGGTGCAAGTTGGAGGAGTTGGGTGATGAGAAGATAAGCATTTTGTGGGGCTTAGTTGCATACCTACATGTGGTCCAAGGATGAAGACAAGAGTAATGTAATACATTTACTGGATGCAACGTCAAAATAATGTAGGCCAATGGATGGTTCAAGAGAGAAGCAAAATGGAGATGTATGACAATCACTTGAAAAAAGACGAAGGGGGAAAATTGATGAAAGAAGTAAATTTTATGGGTGAAGTAAGGATCCAATGATAGAAAGGGATGCATAAAGGAGCATACACTCACCTAAAAGCAAAAAAGAAAAGATTGAAACCGCAAAACGTCTTAACTTTCTGTCTCAAGAAGGACTAAACAATTACCAACACAAATTAAGGTTGCAGGCATGAAGGGATGTTATTATAACGATAGACTCGATGGATTTGAGAACATAGACAAAGAGATTGATCTTAAAAATCACATTCCTCAATGGAAAAAAAGTGTAGCAAGGATAAAATCAATATTTCCATAGAAGTTGGACAATGAGATATATAAATATATATAGGCATATTCATATGAAATCTACCTAGAGATGAGCATTTGAGCTATAGCTATCAACAAGCTTTTACTTTGTTTCCGAACACATGCATGCTTGTGCGAGGATGCACGCATACATTTACGAGGATGTGTTATGTGCACATGGAAGGAAACAAAAATCTACTTGGGGAGAAATAGTGAGAATGTTTCTATATGCTTAGGTTAAGCCAGCCCATGTGTTGATGGGAGTGCATGTACACACACTCAAGCCCATGTGCACATGCGGGGGTGCATGTGCATATACTAAGTAAAGTAAGTGGGGGTCCACACCAAAACGCATGTCAATTTGCATGTCTGCATGCACATGTTTGCACGCGTTCGCTCATGTGCTCGTGTGCGTAAACATATTGATTCACTCGCTCAAGCTTATGTGAACATGCATGTGGTGTGCACGTAGTACTTTGTTAATTCGATGGAACAAACAAGCAAAGGTAATCAAGAGACTTGAGGGAAGACAGTGTGTCATTCCATCTTTGTCAAGGAGCAAAGGCTTTGCAATTGTTCTTTCTCTTTTTCTTTCTCTCACATGTCCCTCCTCTACAACACATTGCTTGAGTTGCAAGCTCTTAGTCTATTTGGGAGCTTTTCGTACCTTGCAAGACAAGGAGAGAATATTGCAAAAACTTTGTCAGAGATAGCACAAAAGCTCTTTCACATATATCAACAACACATTCTCTTCATTCATTTCGAGGGGAGGTGAAGGATATCACAAAAGGTCTTTAGTTCTTTCGCTTTCTCTTTTAGTTGTGTGCAAGGAAGAATATGATAAAAGCTCTTCCACTCTTTTGGATTCTAGAGCTCTCTCTCTCTCTCTCTCTCTCTCTCTCTCTCACTCTCACTCTCACTCTCACTCTCTCTCACTCTCTCTCTCTCTCTCTCTCACACACACACACACACACTTTATGCATTGTAACACATAAGAGAGAAAGCATCTCGGTGACACACATATACACACACTTGCTCTCTCTCTTACTTCTCTAAAGACACCCATGCTCTCTCTTACATCTCTACACACACCCATGCTCTCTCTCTACTAAGTGTGTGTGAGAGAGAGAGAGAGAGTAGAACTCATTATAGTCCTCTCTCTTACATCTCTACATGCACCCATGTTCTCTCTCTACTAAGTGAGAGAGAGAGAGAGAGAGAGTGGGTGTAGAACTCATCATCGTCCTGGGGGGCCAAAAGTGAGTGAGTGAGAGAGAGAGAGAGAGAGAGAGAGAGAGAGAGAGAGAGAGGCTTCCAAGGACGTCAAAAATGAGAGAGAGAGAGAGAGAGAGAGAGAGGCTTTTTACTTTGTAGCAAAGTGGTTATTTGAGAGGATTGAACCCACACCCCCAAGACATGAACTAGAGCCTCAACCAGAAACAATCAAAAGAGAGAGAGAGAGCCTCAACCAAAACAATCAAAAGAGAGAGAAAGAGAGAGAGAGAGAGAGAGTAGTTTCACAAAGATGGTGTGTGTGTGTTTACAGCCAAAAACTTGTGTGTGCACTCTCTCTCTCACCACCATCAACCTCCGCCTTCCTCTTACCATCAACAATCCTCATCTCTTTCCTACCCTCCTCCTTCCCACTCATCTCCTCTCTTCTATTTCAAGTCTTGCTGCTCAACATTGTCGTCATATAATTTCTCTGTAGCTGGAATTCGGGCAGTGCACTGTTTGGGTGGGAGAGTGAGCTGTGAGCGGGAGGTAGAGAGAAAATCTCTCGTTTCTCCGGGTGCTTCCCGCGATCTCCTCCGCTTCCAAACCTCTGCCTTGTTGCGCCTTGGATTCGTCAATTGTACCTGCATTGTTCTGCTGCTCTATGTTTGAAGGTCCCAGCCTCGTATACTGGCTCTCTTTGAGCTCGTGTTCTTTGAAATGCCTCATGTCTTTGACGCAGCGAAAGTTTTATCGATTTTCATCGAGTAGAGACGACAGATCCAGCTGTTTCGCTCAAACATAAAATCCAACACGAAAACGAGTACGCGCCGAGTTGTTTATGTATGTGTGTGTGCGTGAGAGAGAGAGAGTTTTCAAATATACAATTCAACATGAAAACAAGTACGGTCTTGCCTCTGCGTGTGTGTGTGTGTGTGTGTGTGTGTGTGTGAGAGAGAGAGAGAGAGAGAGAGAGAGAGATTTTGATTAATAGAAACTACAACCTTTTCCAATGCAGAGAATTGAACCATCTTGAAATGGCTTGTTTTGGTAGATGGGGTTGTTGCCGTGCCGGATGCTGCAGAAGAGGCAGGCGAGTGTATTCTAGTTTCCTTTTTCCCGAAATTGTGAATAGTCAATGGTTGTGTATTACGATAGATCTTCCGTTTACAGCTCTACTTTGTGTAATTGCCGTGAATTGTATGCATGTGCTGTATCGCGTTGCTAAAGTTGTATGTTCGCTTTGTCCGTTCGCTCTATATCGCTCTTTTCAAGGTCGATTCGAGATATCAAAACTGACGCAATCCAAGTGCCCTCTAAATGTCCCTTCGCACATGGAACGGTCAAGACGACTATTGGAATTGAAGTGCGGTTTTCTGCCGCCCAGTTTCCAAACCACTAAGAGACTGCTTGATTCTATTTCATCTCTGAAGTTCGACCCATAACTGTACACTGTACCTCAGACTATAAACGTCACTTCCAACCTGAACATTTTTCGACATTCTACATTGCAGAGCTGCATCAAACAAGGAGACAAGTCACTGGCGGATTTTTGCTCTGAAAGAGCTGCAGGCGGCTACCAATAACTTCAATTATGACAACAAACTGGGTGAAGGAGGCTTTGGAAGTGTATATTGGGGCCAATTATGGGATGGGTCCCAGGTAAGATTATTTGGACCCTGGTCATCGTTGGCTTCTGTCAACTTCTGTTCGTGATTGAGTATCTGTAACTTCTATGCAACCTTTTGCCATTTGGCCATCGAGGTCATCCTCACGTTCATGGTTTATACCGTTTTACAATTGCAACTTTTGACTTTCGTTTAGACTGAACTGTCTTTATCCAAAAGAGTACTCTGTGCTTTGAATTTTCCTTTCTTGCAGTATTTCCGGTCCCTATAATCTATCAATGCACTTGGGATCAGATCAACACACAAATTCCACGGGCATTCTTAAGAAAAATTGCTGACTCTGAATAAAAAGCTTCTTCATGAGGATTTTTGTAACCTTCTTTACTCTCCAGACTTAAGGGGTGAGATTGGACATCCTTTGCCAACCTCATGTACTTTGCAAGTACACTTTACTTTGCATATAGAACTTGTAGTCATTGTAAGACAAATTACAATGGCTACCAAGAGTGTTGTCTTCTTTCTTTGGCAATGCTTGCATGTCCACCACAGCTATGTCCGTGTCTGATCTATGTATAACAAAACCTGTTTCAGAGCAATCTCTGATCTGTTCTCTTATCCCTATTTTTGTGTCTAACGATTTTGCTGTGCTATAGCAGAAGAATAGGGGATCCCTCTTCTTGCAACTGTGAGGGCCTGGGTGTAAAAACTAGGGCACGTTTGGTTGGATACTGTGTTATTTTATTCTCACTATGACAAGCTGTGAGTTTAACATTGAGGATCTAACTTTCTAGTACTTTTGGGGCTAGGCTAGATGCTAGCGTGAACATGCCTTGGGATAAACTCTCTCTCACTCTCTCTCTCCCTCTAGCAGAATTTTACTAACGGAGATGTGAAGGAAGGATATGGGACAATGCTTCTGGGAAGCAGTAGCAGTTACCACAGAGAATCTGCTCGACCTGCAACTCTACCATCTGCAGCCACCAGTTGCTACAACGCAAGCACTGCACATGATCCAGCCAGCTGGAACCAAAAGGGAAGGCCTTTTACTGCAGTACTTGTCACGAAGGAAATCTCTAGAGTCCTTACTCAAGGCATACGTGGCAGCTGTAGGAGCCTCTTTGAGCCTCTGTGGTAGAATTTTAGTTACTCAGATGTGAAATAGGGCTATGGGACAATGCCCCTTGGAAGCAGTAGCAGTAACCACAGAGAATCTGGTGGAGCTACAACTCTGTCAAGAATTGCACGTGATCCATCGAGCTGGAACCAATCCGAGGAGGCACTCTATAATGGGAACCTATTACAATTAAGTAAGCCAGACTATTGGAAAATAAGGGAAGGCATTTTACCACAATACTGATCACTCTTCTTCGGGAAGGAAATCTCTGGAGTCCTTTACTCAAGGCATAAGTGGCAGCTGTAGGAGCCTCTTTGGGCATCATTTTGTCAATATTTTTGACAAGGCTTCTTGATATCTGCAGGAAGATGTCTTCACAAGGTGGCAGCAAAAGGGAGTAAAGGCATCAGTTTTCTAGTGCCAAGATAACAGCTGTCTTTAGGCAAATTGTCAGCCGGGACGTTGTTGTAGGGGGTAGGCATACAAGATGTTTTCAGGGAGGAATAGGGCAGGAATACTCTTTGTCTACTCTGGGGTAGAATTTGAAATTTCTTCTATCCTACAATCCTTCTCCACCTGTATAAAGTGAGAGAGAGAGAGAGAGAGAGAGAGAGAGAGAGAGAGAGAGAGGAGTCCTGGATGTCTTTTGGCAGTATTCCCACTTTCATTTTAACGTCATTGGGGCAGTTTTGACCCTTTCTAATTATTAAAAGAATTTAAGTTTTACTTAGCGTAAGCATTCTTTATTCTTTTGGTAATAATTCAAGTGTTGGGAAGCTGTCCCGTGGAGAGAGAGAGAGAGAGAGAGAGAGAGAGAGAGAAGGGGGTTGAGGCGGGGGTTCGTAAATGTCTGTAAAGGCTCTAAGGCCAATGAAACTTTTAAGTACAATTTCGATGCAGGTTATTAAAAAGAAGTTTTAATGACTGTGTTTTCTTTCTGTAAAGATTGCCGTTAAGCGTCTCAAAGTTTGGAGCACAAAGGCTGAGATGGAGTTTTCTGTGGAGGTTGAAATTCTTGGACGTGTCCGTCACAAAAATCTGTTGAGTCTGCGTGGGTATTGTGCAGAAGGACAAGAGCGTCTCATTGTGTATGACTACATGCCAAATTTGAGTCTCTTGTCTCACCTGCATGGGCAATATGCTTCAGAAGGCCTTCTCAATTGGAAAAGACGAATGCACATCGCAGTTGGTTCAGCAGATGGCATTGCGTGAGTATTTACAGTGAGCCTTTCCCCTGAGAATCCAAAATGAGACATGGATAGGATTAAAAAATATACCGGTCTATTATCCTCTCGCAGTTTTCTTGAAGAGTTGAAGACCTGTTTTTACTTTAGTAGTTGTAATTTAAAACTCATTATTTTTTGTATTGTAACGTCACAGCTATCTCCATCATTTTGCTACTCCTCACATCATTCATAGAGATGTCAAAGCAAGCAATGTTCTGCTGGATTCTAATTTTGAGGCTCAGGTTGCAGACTTCGGGTTCACCAAGATTATTCCTGAAGGTGACACTCGTGTCACCACTAGAGTGAAAGGTATTGGCTACCTTGCTCCTGAGTATGCCGTATGGGGCAAGGCTTCTGAGAACTGTGATGTTTACAGTTTTGGAATCCTGCTACTGGAACTCATAAGTGGTAAAAAGCCCATTGAAAGTTTGGAACATGGCTTGAAGCGCAGTATAGTGGAATGGGCAGAACCATTGTTAGTAGATGGAAATTTGGAAGAGCTTGTAGACCCAAGGCTTAATGGCAGATACAATGAGGAAGAGTTGAGACGTGTTGTGCAAGTTGCAGCACTCTGCTCTCAAAATGATCCAGAAAAAAGGCCTACAATGCTGGAGGTGGTTGATCTACTCAAGGGGAACATCGGAGATAGCGAGGCTTTACATATAGAGAATGGTCATAATTGAACTAATCCGAAGGCAAGTATGGTGGATCACAAGCTGTGAAACGATGACTGATCAGAATAGAACTCGGGTTGTCAAAGGACTGGTTGAAATTGACTTGAAAGAACCAATACTTCTGTGCCCTTTGTTTTTGGCTTTGTAACGATATTTTGTGTAGAATGCATTTTTTGAATGGTTTTGATTTGTCAGAACAGGTTCTTCAGAAACACGATCATATCAAATGTACTCTTACCTGCCGGGGTCAGATTTTACTGTAGTATCCAAGCTTTTGTCAATCTTTGTTCTAAGAGGATGGTCATGCTCTTGTTTATTGATACCAGACAAAGATGGCCCGTTAAAAGAGTTTTCAAAGAAATTGAGTTCATACCCATGATGGATCATGCCACATGGTTCAGAGCCAGTTTTCAGGCAACCCTTATTCAAATAGATGCATTCAAGGGATATATTTATTGTAAACACTGGGTTTGGATTTATTGGAAATTGCCTTAATAACATGTTCTTCACAATTTTTTAAAAGCTTGTTTCCTTGAATGCTTTTAATGAAGTGCAATCCTCCTATGGATTTTAATGTTGTTTATAGTTGTAAGAGAAGATAGCCAAATGCTCAAGTACCCGGCTACTCACAAGTCACATGCTATTGTTGGTTTTTGTTTAGTCAATTGTTGTTAGTGACAAATAGTACACTACAAAAAACAAGTTTATTAATCAGGAGATGATCACATGTTCCCTCACATGCACATGCAAACAGGAACCAAATGCACCTCAACAAAATTCCACATGCGCTTGCACCAGCACTCAGACTAGCATCTATACGTGAAATTGCACTAGCACACTTAGACTTGATCTTGCGCTTGCACTTGCACCTACACCTACAACCATTTCTATAACGTCATACTACTCTCATGTGGACTCACCCATGAAAGCAATTCACACACAATCCTACACTTGCACATGCCAGGTCGTAGGACTAATGTTTGCACTTGAACTTGCACTTGCATGCACTACACCATCAGTTGCACCTGCACTCATACTTGCAATGTTTCATTCTCACTATGCTCATGGGCTTGTAATTATGACATGCGTGTTTGCACTTGCACAAGCCTAGTGCAAAGTGTGCATACATATTTCAAGTGCATTCATAGGTTACTTATGGGTTTCTAACCATGGAATCTTGTGGCCTGCATAAGTCAACAACGATAAGTCCATGTTTAGTACGATAAGTCCATGTTTATCTTCCATGAGGATGTTTAAAATTTTGAAAAACAAAGATTCTTAAACGTTAATTACGGAAATCTATTTCCTACATGAGTCAAGACTGAGTGAAACATGCTTTAAAGAGTGAATATGATAGGAACCTTTAATGCCAATTCATCTTTGCGGATTTTGGAGCAAAGAAAAATGAGGAAATTGTGAATTTCTTACAAGGCCCCAAAATGAGTTCTCTTTTTTCCTAATGCATATAGCCCAAGGGATAAGTCATGTCTTACTATATGAATTTGAGAGGTTCGCCCTAGAACAATGTTCGACATATCTAGAAGACTAGCGTATTTTTGCCTAAAGCATGTTTCAAACATTCTCTTACATTTGGCTAAGATAATTTGCAATCCAAGATACTATTAGGGTGGCAAAATAATTGTTCGATGAGATAGCCCCAAAATAGTATTTCACACATCAATTAGTCATGGTTCTCTAGTTGATATCAGGAAGCATTGGGCTGCAATATTCTAGGCTAAAGTCATGTGATTTTGGACTATGATCAACAAAACCAAGTATTGGGATAAAATACTTGTAGTTGAGATGCTCACAATGCACCTGCCAACTCTTAATATTCCTAAGTCACATTTCCGTGTCGCTCACAGTTGACAAAACAAGCCTCATTGAGAGAAATTGTGAGCAAGCTTTTTCTTTATTATTATCCCTTTTGTAGTCTATATCTCATGTGAGACTTGTCTATAAGATGCATTTATTTATACTAGCTATCTATACAGATACGAAAGGACTAAAACATGCATGATCATGGCAAAATGGTGGCTATGATTGTGAAAAAGATGGAGTAACATGCGTAAGTTTTCAGCCGAGAGGTGATGTCTAGGGTTCAAATCTTGGGAGAAGATTGGCCAATTAAGAGTTAAGAGTTAAGATTCAGTTATTTCAACTGTTCAAAACTGTCTTTCAAAACATATTTTGTATCAGAAGATACATGGAATCCATATATAGACACTTGTTAGGCCTTTAGGCTCAAAAGCATGGGTTTTGAATCACTAATGCCAAGAATTGAAGCAAGATAGCTGGTGTGTTTAATGAATTTACCTCAATTGAAAATCCATCGTAGAGATTATGAAGAACATACTCTCAGTTTTATGAGGAAGCTCTATGCGGAGTGGGAAAAAGTGGCATCTAGTCAATCCCTAACCATGGTGATTAATAGTTCAAATTTCATTTATGTTAAGAAGGAAGCAAGACCGAGCCTGTCACCTTACTCTTTCATTCTCTAATCAAAATCTATATCTTTTATTTCATCATATGCACGCACATGGGCAAGGAATTCGATAGCTCAAAGAGCATGAGGCTGCATTGATGAGTGGCTAATACGTTCAAGAGAGACATCTGAAACCAAAAGAAGACACAAAAGGGCATAGAGTACTGTCTCTATATACCAAGAAGGCCTTCACAATGATAAGCGATAGGGTTTCTTGCAGCAAGTCAAAACACTAGTACAATAGGCTCGAGCAGAGAGAGAGAGAGAGAGAGAAAACCAATTAGCCAAACCTACGTTGGTGATTGAGAGAAACGAGTTATGGGTCTTGACTGAGGAACTCTAGAAGAGAGAGAGCATTCATGCTCCTCTTCAAGTGCAATTAGAATCAATCCATTTTGAAAAGGATGAATTCAAAACCAAAAGGAAATAGTGAAGATTTGCTTCAATGAGCTTGAGTCTATTTTGAGTGGTCTTTATTCATTTGATGCAATTGTCCTATTCATTAGGGATCATTCTATTGTAATAAGATGTCAATTCTTGGGTGTGGTGATTCCCAAAGTCTACATGTGGGTGAGCATTTAGATAAATAGGATCTAGTAGTAGATCAACATCCACACAATCGAATAGAGGAAGAGATTGGATATCTACAAAAATTTAACTTCAAAGAGGAGCTCGAAGCTTTGGAGGGAGGCAAAGTGAAGTTGGAGAGAGGCTCAAATGTTCTCTCTTCATCTCTTTGTACCTGACGGTGGCAGTACCCACTTATTAGATTTACAAATGACTATCAAACTCATTAATGCGTATCTATTTCTTTATGTTCTTCAATAACGCTAATTTGAATTCCGTGGATGAGATTAGAAGAAATCGTTTGAACGCTAGTGTGCGTGATTCTTTCAATTAGACTAGCCTTGGAAGGGAATAATCTGGTAGAGCGATAGGTTTCAATATAAGTGTCGATAGGAAACTCCGATGACTTTGACTTGATACACCGATTCAAAGAGTGGTGAGGCTAGGCGGATGAGGAGACCAAGTATCCTGATGATTGTTAAGGATCCCTACCTAGAAGTTTCGTTCTTTTGATTGTTCAATTTGATGTTGAAGACCAGTCTAAGATGGGAAGTTTTCAACATATTTTTTGCAAATGGATTGTCCTCATCCATCATATCAGATAGGGATAAAGATTTAGTAGTCATTTCTAATATTTTATGCACTTAGGACTAAGCTAGAAATGAGCAATGGGGATCATCTTGAGATAGATGGCTGCGTGGGGAGAGTCAACCAAACTCTTAAGGATACAAGAGCATATGTTGCATTAAGGCCAAGTACATGGAACAGGTAGTTTCCATTACTCAAGTCTTGCTATAATTATAGAACTCATCTGTCCACAAAAATGAGCCCTTTTTTGGTGGAATTATAGACTAGGACTAGCGAATCCAATTACAAGTGGGATTCCTTAGTGCCGTTGATTATGTAATCTAGAAGGGGGTGATGCTAGCACTGGCTAAGCAAACATCGACTAGGCCATGGATAAGGCTCAACTTATGGCGATGAAAATATAACTTTTATAGAATTTGATGAGCTTCTCTCTTCATACACAAAGTCCCTAATGCATGAGGTTATCACCCCGTTATTGTGGGCCATGGTTAATTATGAAACGTATAGGCAAGTGGCCAACAGAATTGAATTACCACAAGGGTGCAAGATGCATATAGTGCTTCATGTTTCATTGCTAAAAGATTTGGCAACCTATTGATTGATTAATTGATAGTATTCTTGTGTTACAAGAGATAATGGAGCACACAGAGCATGGACTTCTTTATCAAAGGCTACCTAGAAATCCATTTATCAGATATGAAAAGCATTCCCATATTTTATCATTTAGGATGCTGATGCCTAAAGAGGAATGAATGATATGTTCCAGTTGGAATGTAATCTGATCTTGGAAGGTTGGTGGATACAAAGTCCTTAGAGAGACCAAAAGAATGCCAGAAGTTGGGCAATTAACCAACGAAGCTAAATTAGTCCAATAGATATGTGACAAAATCTCCAAAGAAAATCACCTTTTCTTTACCACCATACAAGCATTTTAAAGGTGTAGCCACATAAACAAAAGAGATATGCCACCCTTATCACTTTTTGTCTTCACAAACCCTCTCTATCTAGTTCTTGTAGCCAAATAAACCAAGATCTTAAAAACGAACAAAGAAAGAATTGAGCGGGAATGAAACAAAACAAACAAATATGGCATGAAGCATGTAGTAGCAACCATGATGGAAGATACCATTGCCTACTTCAACCAATATCAAGGACACAAGGTGAAGGCACCTTGACACTAACAAAGCAAGTAAAAACAAAACATGGAAGTAGAGTACATCATTGCATGTACAAGCTTAATCCCATCAAAGGCTTGGGACTTTGCAGCGTGTTTCCCCTTTACCCATTCCATATGGTCAATTGGCCTGAGTAGTTTAGAAATTGCTTAAAAGCCCATGTTTGGTTGAATTAGAGGGCCAAATGGATTCTAGTGGTAAATGGCCCTAGGCGCCAAGCTTGATTCCATCAAGGCATTGACATTCGTTACCCAACTCGACCCCCTTTAACCACCTAATACTTCCAATTCAATAGAAAATGGCCACGTACAAAAAGTGCTAAGAGATCCCATGGTGGTTGGCATTGGAGGGCAAATGGATTCCAATAGTTAAATCAGCCTTGGGTCAAACTCAATCCCATCAAGGCACGTTTGGCATATTTGTTGCTAGTCGAACACCCTTTATCCCCCCCACACGACCAATTTAATTAAAGTGTAGAAAGTCCAAAGGAAGGCCATAAAAAAGGATGCAAGAGGAAGATGCCTTCGATACTGCTTGTTCATGGGACAAGACGATGTAACAAAAGTCTACAAGGACATGTAATGATCGAGAAAATGTTGATGCAAAAGAAATGCACACCGGACAGAGGGATATAGACCACAAAAATGAAGGCTAGAGCCAATTTGTTAAAAGCCTAGGATGTTGTTGCCGTGGGCATTTACTTAGGGAGAGTCAAAGAGTTGCCTCGAGGGCCTATATGCGTGTATAAGCAATGTCTGCTTAAGTATGTGTTAATCTCAAAGCAAAAGGGGACATCTACACAATGCCTTCCTAGCTCTTTTCAACCCACAATCACCAAATAAGAGCCCTTCCCTACAACTGAAAGGACTAATGAGCACAAGGCCCTAAGCAAACCTCTGGGGAGCAGGCCCAATGGAAAGGATGGACATCAGGTTGAGGAAATCCCCTGAATTCTCTCAAAGGGGATCTCTAAATAAATTATGTGGTTCTTTGGAAAGAAAATTCTCCCCACAAAGCCGTCACAGCTCCTTGTCTTTGTATGTCTAACATGATCGGGTTAATCATATTGGCCTCCTCCAAGAGGGCACACCATCCACAATGTGCACATACAAAATGCAAATTTTTGCACAAGACAGCCCCTCCCAGGTGCAAGCTTTGGAGCAAGTGCAGGGGCCGCTATTCAGGGACAGACCCAGGCACTGGGGAGGAAGGTTGGGAAATAACGTGCTGTAATGTCTGGTGAGCAAGGTAAACACAGATGTTAAAGGCCGAACTGAACTGGACTGAAAAGTCATCGGAGGCTGTGATATAAAAAATGACAGCCTGCAGATGACGAGGTTCTCAAGCATCAATTCATGACACCCAGCTCTCCTTTGTATCCTGACAAGGAAACACCTGCTCACCACGGGATGATCCAATCGTTGCCCCCCCATTGCTTCGGGTGGTGTGTCAGGAAACACCTGTGGTGGGGTGGTGCGTCAGGAAACACCTGCTCACCACGGGATGATCCAATCGTTACCCCCCCATTGCCTCGGGTGGTGGTAGTTGCAGGGGCAAGGAGAACTCTCAGAGAGAGAGAAAGATTTGCCGTTTCTATATTCCATTGGCCCCCACATGTTCACATCAATATTTCAGCTGCGACTATATCTAGTGTACATATTTTCAAACTATTAACAAAACTCTGTTTGCAATTAAATCTTCTTTAAAGAATTGGAGTCACATAGACCTTATCCCATTGCATTGCATATATTCTACTTAAGCTACTCATAGAAATTGCAAGTGAGTTCTTCTCCACAATCATGCAGTTCCTCCAAACTTTGAACCAGTCCAGCAGCAGCCACTAAGCTTTGCACATAAAAAGATTGAATCCCATTATAAGGACTTTGCAGATCAGTGCAGCAAATCCTTTCCAACACATATATGTGTGTGTGTTGGAAAGGATTTGCTGCACTGATCTGCAAAGTCCTTATATATATATATATATAGAGAGAGAGAGAGAGAGCACTCTGGTAGCAAAAGGCCATAGAGCAGTTCCAACGTACATTTTAAGAATATACAGAACATTTTATGTTCATTCATCAGTAACATAATCAGCTTATCGATCACAAAGTTCTGCTTTTGGCATGGACCAGCAGGCTCAAAAAGGTGTTGAAAATCTACTAAATCAAACGTGCATATCAGTCACCACACAGAGGCATCCAATATTAATATAATTTAATGCCTTTCAAGAAGGTAATCCTTCCTACAAATGTTTAGCAGAACTACATACATACCGTCTGGGTGCAAACAAAAAGCTTTTTCATTCGCCGAGTTTATAGTGATAGATTTGAAGATTCTCAACACCTAGATTCTTGAAGTTTCCATCCTTTCTCCTCTTGTAAAATCTTCCCCAGTTAAAGGGTCTGTATTTAGGAGGGTGCTGCTCATCTGTTAATTCGGGAATCGGAGCAACATCAACAAAATAAGTGGGATAAACAAACAGAGGGAATGAGTATCTGTCTTTGGTCTCATTGACGACAACTCTGTGTTCCACGCTTTGAAACTTATCATTGCTCCACACCTGCAATTATAGTAGGTTTTCTTAATTGAAAGCCTGCAGGCTAGATGATCCAACAATGTGTGCAGATGGGCAAATGATCTTGTGTTCTTAAACATTCTAAAATGATGCTTCTGTGCATGGTAAATGATGCACTCTAAATGATGCTTCTGTTTAACAGAGGAAAAGAAGATCGATTCTTCTGTACATGAATAAGCTCAAACCTGTATCATATCGCCCACATTTATGACAAAACCGGCGGGATCAGGCTTCACACCTATCCATTCGCCATCCTTCCGCCTCACCTCCAACCCTCCAACTTCGTCTTGTAAAAGGACCGTTAAGGCTGTGGGGTCCTTATGTCTGCTCACCCCCAAGGCCAATCCAGGGGCAGGACAAACAGGATAATGGTTCAAACGCAAAAAGTTGGTGCCTGGCTTGAAAAAACCGTGGAAACGGGAAGGAGGAAGTCCAAGGCTTTGAGATATCAACTCCAAGAGAGAGAAGGCGAGTTTTTGAGTGGCTGCAGTGTACTGCTCACACGCAACCCTGTGGCAAAAAATACATCCCCATGAAGACATCCTATCAACACAGAAGGTCTACAACGCAGAGTGAGCTTTTGATGGACTACCGTAGTAAGA
This sequence comes from Dipteris shenzhenensis, assembly GCF_047967505.1. Classification (NCBI taxonomy): domain Eukaryota; kingdom Viridiplantae; phylum Streptophyta; class Polypodiopsida; order Gleicheniales; family Dipteridaceae; genus Dipteris; species Dipteris shenzhenensis. The sequence continues at coordinate 5,348,532 of NC_141605.1, forward strand.
TTTAGCAAAATTAGGGAACTTTTTCATGGACTTCGGAAGCAAATTTTGGGAGATTACATCTGAGTACATGTTTGTGCAAGCGAGAGAGAGGGGGAGCGAGGGACCGCAGAGAAGGAGAGGGGATGGGAAGACCTTAAACTTGGCAGATTAGTAGGCCACCGATTTTCAACGACTAGAGTCTCTGTACTATCCCCTTCGAAGTCCACCGGAAGTTCCAGCACTCCTCGAACTGCAAAGTCGAAAACCTCTTTCCAGTCCCTCACATTCTTGGTAAGTTCGGTGTCATTGTAGCCCAGAACTCTATCGTAGGGCCTCTTCAATTCCCGCTTCTCCTCCAGAGGAAGGGCAAAGAAGGCTTTGGCCTCTTCCTTCAGCCTGAGGATGACGGTGGGTGGGACTCCATGATTGACGACTTGGAAGAAGCCCCACTGCTCGCAGGCCGTGCCAACATCCTCCACGAGGGTTGCAAGGAGGGTGGGATCGGGGGAGGAAGAGAGAAGGGGAGCGAGGTCGATGACGGGGATGTGATCGGTGGTGAATTTGTAGGAATCGTGGGCGTTGGCAGGGCGATGCTCAGGAGGCAGGACGAAGGCCTGATCGATTTTGAGGAGGTCAAGAGAGTCTCCGTCGTGAACACCCATGTCTAGGGAGAGTGTGTTGTGTGCAAGGCAAGGCTCACAAGCTTCAACAGAGCTTTTTGCTTGCTGCGGTAGAGCTTCGATGCTAGCCAGGATGCATAGATACACGAGAAAGTTGTCATGTCCTCTTTCACAAAACCATATACAATCAACAGTTCACGAGAAAAGTATACAATCAACAGTAACTTTTTCATTTTCACCTCTAACAAATATTTTCTTGAGTTTTGTAAAATCTTGTTATGGAAGATTTCTTCCGCTCTTCTACCAGGAAGATGAATCTTGTCAACTCGCACGTCGCTATCAATATGTCAGATCATGAATCTTGTTGGAGGATGAGTCCCAGGTCACCATCCAAGGCTCGAAAATGGGGACGAAACACACCAAATTCTGATGTGGCACTAAGAAAATCAGTCTCCCATCCCAATCAGTACGAGTTCATGTAAGGGAATACTAATATGATAGAATATAAAAGTTCATAGCTTAATTTAAAGAATTTCATGATGTTGATGAAGAATTATTTTTCTTTAATTTTTGTTTTTGAAAATGGTGCAAAATTTTCAAGCATAAAAAAAACTTTCACAAGCATTTGAACACCCAATAATACTCAAAGGCACCAATTTTTATAATTTCACCACAATCTTAAAATACATGAAATAGTTAGCATGTAGAGCACACACCACTTCCCTTCTTTCCAGGTGAAGTTTGAGTTTTTAAAGCTCTCCTTGAACCACTTATCACAATCATGGGCATTGATTTCAAGCAAATCTAAGGGTGTGAAAAGCAAGGTGCAAAAGCATAGTTAAGATTTTTTTAAAGTATGTTGTGGATGTGCATCGTTGCTCTATCTTAAGTAGCTTCCGCGCTCAATATTGTATCGGGAAATCGGTGCAATATTGTACCCACGTTCAAACATGCTTTCTGCCCCCTGATTCGTAAAAATCAGTCAATCAACAAACTGAGTCCGGATTCCTTGCACAGTGCAAGCTCTTCTAGCCTTGGTTGCCTTGACATATGGCAAAAGAAAACTAAATAAAAGGGTATTTTCTATGTGTACCCCTTCGTATTATAGAGAAGGCCTTTACTAAGTGTGTGATTTTACATGCATACAAGGAGGTTTAACATTGTTTAGTATGTATATAGAGGTATTTTTAGAGTGTCCATGAACCCAGGTGATATAGAGCTTAAAATTAAGTACAAACCTAGTGGTTCCATAGCCACCCTAACTAAAGCCTCTAAACAAACATGTAATTCTACGATCAACATTATGAAATGTTATTCCTAGTTTATCCAATCCAAACATTTTCCATAGGAGCAACACCATAATGGAAGCCTCAAACTATAGAGGAAAGCTCACTAGGAGATATCCCCTCAATGGAAAATGCCCATGTGCTTATGTCGGAAATACAACATTGATGTAAACCCATATACCGATGATATACGTAAAGATGTCATGAATACATGGGATTATATTGGTGACATCCTTATACCAGTGATACATAGCCATATGCTCGTGATATATTTTTTGACTACTCAATCATTGCCATTTCACGGTGATTTATGTATCTCTCTTACCAAGGATGTTATCGCCTATGTGATTTCCTAAACCTTGAAATGTAATGAATAGGTTGAACATTCATTAACACTAAATGATGAGTATACATACATTTTAAAATTGTTATACAATCGAGTGATGCAGTGCAAAAAAAAGTTCATTTTGGTTCCTCGTTTTGGAAGAAAGTACGTAATAGATTAAGAAAAGTAAGAATAATTACAAAAAATGAATGAACCAAAGCACAAAAAGGAAGTTCATTTTGGTTCCTCCTTTGCATGAAAGTGCATACTTCATTAAGGAACCTAAGTATAATTACAAGACATGAATGAAGCAAAGCATGAAAAAAAAGTTTGTTTTGGTTCCTGAATCAACTTTGCATGAAAGTGCGTACTGATTAAGAAACATAAGTATAATTACAAGAAATGAATGAAGCAAAACATGAAAAACAAGGTGGACAATCCACTAAGGCCCTGCTTTTGCAAATGTTTTTTATTTTCTTCTTTTTTTCCTAATGAGTTTAAAATTGTTTGTGAAATTCATACATGGCTTTGGTTATAGTATTTGTGTGGACATTTGCTGTTATGCCTTTTGTTCCCTATGTGTAAATGTAGGTGATGGAATGGTCACTCCACGATGCGAAAGTTGTGCCTGTTTCTTTGTTAGGGTTTTCAATGTTGCTCCATATGTGGTCCAATTGGGAATTGTAAATAGTTGTTGGCACATTGAATTCTAAGTTGAAGTTAAGTTCGTTCATCATACTTTCTAGTTTTATTGTCTGTGTTGTTTTTTTCATCATGATGATGTTGAAATCTCCAAGTAAGATTGTTGGCGAGTTAAATTTATGTTGTTGTGTCAGGATGTTTTGAAGGTATGATATGAAAATGTGGTATTTTATAGATGGTGGTTTGTATACATTGAGAACATTGTAATTTATGTTATTTTTTTGTATTGCAATGCTGGTTATTTCTATTCCTTGTTGTACGTGCCTTTGTGCATCTATAATTTTGATGTCTTTTCTAACAAGAGCGCAAGATCCAGAGTGTGAGTAATTTGTTATTAGATGGAAGTGTGTGCAGATTGATGCACTCGGCTGTGTGGTTCTTGTCTCTTGCAAGCAAATGACATCTGAGTTCATCAAGTGTTTTGTTCCCCTCACATCCTCTTCGTATTTTGGTAATGATCTTGTGTTCAAAGATTGAATCAAAATTATGTGCAATCCTCTCTTTGCTTTTGCTAGATGCAAAATTGTATTCCATTTTGCATCATGATTGAAGCGTTCCATTTCTAGCTTAACATCGTTGTCCATGATGAAGTTTTGAGCTTGCAATGGTTCTACCAAGTATAGGTTCTCTATTTCCTTAACTCTAGATAGTGTCGTATATGTTAATCCATGTGCATACACGCCTTTTGGGGAGAATGCTAGTTTTTCTAATGTTAATCCCTGAGCTCTATGTATTGTTCGTGCTAACGTGTGATTTCTGGGTGTAGGACGGTGATACATTTGGTTAATGTATTGTACTTGTTCTTCTATGTGTGTACAATTTCTAAACAAATTTAATGCATGAATAAATTTGTTGTTGCTTTATCTCATTGTTGTTTTGAGTTCATAGCATTTTGGTTTTGTGTGCCAATAAGTGTTGGCCATGGTTTGTAGTTCGTCGTCTCTCTTTTTGAACACCCATGAGTCTTTTATGGGCTTTGCTTGGTAGAAGTCACCACAAGTTATGACATCCACATCTCCAAAGTAGTTCGAGTGATTTCTTTTGAGGGTGCACATTCAAAGATCTGCGAACTCTAGAGTTCTTTTTCCCACCAGCAAGATCTCGTCAAACACATTAAGTTGTAACTGCTCATATAGGGATGAAAGAGTGTCTAGCTTGTCTCTAGATAAGGAGGTGAGGTTTCTTGTATGTGTTGGCAAGTGTAGCGTAGAGTGGATTGTGTTGCCATTGATGTTGTGTGATGCTTTCCCTATGTATGCAAGCATCAAAACATTTGGCAATTCAGGATTAATTTTTTGTGTATTTTGGTTGTAATGGCGTAGCAACCCTTGCACTAGTAGAAGTAGCAAGTATGTTTTTCCTATTCCCGCTCCACCAATAAAAAACAAGTGAATTTTTCTCTAGGGTATTTCCTTTTACGTATCATCAAATCGTCAAACAATTCTCTTTGCTCTTCGGTTAATGAACACAATTTTTGGAAGTATTCTTCATTGTCTCATAATATTTCTTTCTTGATGCTTACGACAAAATGATCAATCCTTGTCTCCTTTTGCAATTGAGGCATGTTAAGTGCAATGTCATATTGTACTTCTGCATTAGTTTCACTACCTTCTTGGATTGATGTTTCATTGTCTTGATGTTGGGTTTGTTCATTTTAGAAGTCCTCATTGTCTGCATCTTCACCATTTTGGTAATTGTATTTTCATTTGTTTTCTTCTATAGTTAATAATCTTGCATAGTATGCTTTTTCCCAACTTCCATGTAGTATCAATTCTTGGTTTTTGTCATCCTTGAATGGGTAGTATAGTTGTATATGTTCACGATAAAAAAATTCGGGATCCTTGAATTTGTTGAACTTAACAAATCTTATTATTTTGTCTTTATGTCTTTTTTTACTATTGGAATTGTTGTGGTTCTACTGTGTAGTAAATGTAGCCAAGAAAATGTCATCCATACCTCTTCTTTTCAAGTATTTATCGATTATTGAATCATATGATATTTCCATTGACTCATTTGGGAGATGTTATAGTTTGTCCTTACGTTTGAGTAGAAATGCCCTTTTCTCTCTTTTGTTTGTGTTAATGAATTGGAACTCTCTAGTAGATCTGTGCCATGGCAATGACAATGCAATGAAAGAGACAAGTTGTGCGCTCATTTGTTGGGAGTGAAGGAAAGCATTTTCCATTTTGCGCACCCGTTCTTGCGTGGTTGAGCTTTCTTGCATGCTGCTAGCACTTCATAGTTTTTTTCAATGTTTGTGTTATGTTGTTGTCCATTTTCATAATATAGGATGTACAATATGAAGCTGCTGCATATGGATCCATGATGTATTGTATGTCCATGTTTGATTGCCATAAGTAAATGATTTTTTTGTTGAACACGTTTGTGAATATGTCTCTGGGCTCTCTTTTGAGAAACAATGTTGGTTTTGTGATGCTTGATTATAGTGCTAGCAAATATGATTCCATGTCAATTTGCAAGTGTTCGAGCCATTTGTTAAATGACATGAGTGTTTGTGTTTGCAAGTTATTAAGCTCCTCACATCAGCCTTCTATTGTATTAGTTGGTACTTCCTTCTCTCTTCTCCTTTAGTAGGTGTTAGAATCATTGTTTCAGGTAGAGGTGGTTTTGGGTAGTGAAATCGAAAAACCCTCTTATTGTTCTTGGTGCAAGTTGTTGTATGCTTATGTGTTTGTATTTCTTTCATATTGTCATTCAAGAAGCTTTTATCACATGTAATGTGTTCATTTATGAAGGATAGCACTTGCTCCATATTTTCACATTTGTTTTTTGGTGCGTCTTTCACCCATCTGATTCCTTGTTCATGTTGTCTTCCTCTATTTTGGAATTCGGTCATAAAGAAAAAGTCATGGACATTCCCTGTCAAGCTTGGTTCTTTCAATATTAAAGATAACATGTGCTACAACTTGTCAACATAATATCTAGCACTTAGTGTTGGATTTTTCCTAACAAGTTTGTTTGTTTCTGAGGCTAATTGTTGCACATTCACTGGGTTGCAATTATCCAGTTGGTATGTATTTTGCATTGTGAACGTTAGAGGTTCCCATAGCCTTTCAACACAGAAGAAGGTGACAAAAAATGTTGGTGGACCTAGTTGCCTCATCATTGCGAAAGCCTTCTTGCACAACCTCTCCGTATAATTGGGTGATGTCTTGAGGCTTTCAAAGGTATCCTATACTTGAATGGAGTATTCTTTCTATGTTTGTGTTGTTCTTCACATCTTTTGCATAAAGAACTTTGTTTTGCATCATTCCTTTTCTTAGGTGTACCCATATTGATTGCATAACTTGCTTTATGAGAACCTTTATTGCTTTGAAAAAAAGGTTAGGTATGGCATGAGTGAATCTCAATGATTTGTGCATTATTTCCCATTTCATAATGTCTAAATATGTGAGCTTCTCATTGCCAATGCTTTTGGCAAAGACGAAGAATGGCCTTGGAAAGTTTAACTCCTCGCTAGATCTATCTTGGAAAAGATCTAAGGGCTTTTGATTTTCGCTTGGAGCAATGTATGTTGCTTGTGTTTTTGGTAGTCCACAAGTTGTTCAGCACTTATAATGTTGTGGATCAAGGTGTTTGTTTCAACATCTTCATTTTCTTTGTTTGAGATACAATCGTCTGTGTTTATTGTTGTTGTGTTTATTGAGTACAATTCTTCCATAGCTAAAATGTGCTTGTATCACTCATGGTTTATTGTGAGATTGTTTGCAATATATAAAGGTTTGTCTATCCATGTTTGAAGAGCTTTCATAAGTGTCTTTGGATGCACATTTCCTATTGCGTAGGTGTTTTTGTACTCTAGTTTCTTTTTTTATTCCAATCACTATTGAAGCCTCATCCTGAAGGAATCATGGCAACACTTGTTGCACCTTATTCGTATCTGCAACAACACTGACAATGCTTTCGTTGACCCCAAGCTGGCCATTGTTTTCCAACTCTCATATTTGGTGCTACTAATCGTTCCTCAATTTCATTTAATTGGTTCACAATAGGCAATGCCTCATTGATTTTTATGTTTGTAGGCACAAAGTACTTGGGAGTGGTGTTATTCTTTATTGCTACACTACATTCATGACAAATCCTTTTTTTTTTGCTTCAAATGTGTCATTGTTAATTTCTCTTTTGCATGCTAGCCAATCAAAATGTGCCTTTCTTAGATAAATGCTATGCCTTTTGAAAACCATTATTTCACAAGAGAAGCAGTCATGGGAAGGGGTGTCCTTGATCTCTTTTATATATTTCATGACATGTCTTGAGCAATTCTCGAACATCATCATGTATCTTTCTTTACTAACATTATCATCAATTGTGATTGTTTGCCTTCGACGTTTGTTTCCTTGCGATGTTTCTAGGTTGTTGATGTCTTCATAGTCTCTTTTGTTTGATGCTTCCATTGTGTTTTCATTTTGCACGTGAGTAGCTGTATTTTTCAATTGGGATATTTTTCTATTACGAGAAAGTATTTCTCAACGCTCTTGTTCGAAATGACGTAAAGTATTTATAGGATCACACTAGATGTGGCAGGGGTTCTATTTAATGCTTGGGTTTAGTCAGGGACACCTAACTAAATGTGTGGCATTAATAAGTATCATGGGTGATGCCATTTAGAAATACTCACATTAATGGATTGTCATTTGTAAAGACCATTACTTAGCATGATTGGCTAATCATATGATGTATCATTGCGCTAAGCATTTGACTAATGGTGGATTGGTTTATTGAGTACAGGAAATGACATGGACGGATGGGAGTAAACACGCTCGAGGGAATAAAGGCCAATTGCCATGGTTTTGTGCAAGTGCTATGTGATGTATTAAATGGCCAAGGGTCATTACATTTTGGATAAGGGAGAGTGCTAAAAGCCTCCCACTTTTGACATGTAAATTTGGATGAGTACGTGAGAAAAGGAGTGACATAGAGAAAAGTAAGGTAAAAGGATGCTCAAGAGAAAAGTATGGAAAAGGGATGATCAAGAGATGAATACATGACTTTGTATCTATGGCTCATGTGCTTATTGAAATATTATAAATACTCTTGGTGTGGGATCACGAGCCACACACCTCGAGGGGGGAGATTGTACCCAGTGATTGCCTCTTATCTTTCATGAGTTTTCGTGCATATGCACTTTCATGCACACGGCAACCAAAATGAACTTTTTGGCCCTACAAAGGCTGCTCTATTTTGTGGGCCTTTGCTATTTAAGAGTGGGGTGGCTCCCCAGCGAATCTATGTGCTGCATGATGGGCTACCTTACTAGCGGGTGATTTTGGAAATTTTTGTATTTAAGATGCAGTTAATGGTCACTTCTATTGTAGAATAAGGACGACGGATGAGAGATGTTTTTTTTCACTTCTCTCTATCAGCTAGTCTTATATAAGACTAATTAATATTCTAACTACTGTACTTTGCTTCTCTCATTAGGTCCTACCCCCCCTTTGTTTCTTTGACCTACTCGTGGGGTTTTCAAATGCATAGCGCTTGGGTTTTTTTAATCTAACCTTTTCTAATCCCATTAGTTATTCAGGTTATTTGGTTTCTATGCATGAAATTCCATTTTGGCTTCTTCGTCCTCTCAGGTTTATTGCCTCATGATGTCTTTATATATCATCAACTAGTGTTCTACTTTTTTCAAATCGAGATTCTACACACATACACACACTCACTCACTCACTGTCATCATCCTATAAAAGAACCTTAGTCTATTCATCATCTCTAGATTCCCTGATGTCCTTATATTTATATTTTGTTCCCTTTTATAATTATTTTCTTTATCTCTAAATTTCCTCTTTATGTTTAAAAACTCCCTTTATATATTTAAAATTCTCTTCATTTCAATAGCTATGTATAGTTTTTCCATGTTTGTATTAATTTTTCTAAATAAATTGAAATAATTTACTTTTGCTAATTTTCTTTATCTCCTTCTTATGTTTAAATTTTTGGCTAATTAGCTCCACACTTGTTATTTCCTTTTTCATGTCTTTTCTCATTATTTCTTCATTGGATGCAGTTCCTCTCCATTGGTAGTAAAATTTAGTCTTTTAAATTGTGTCATTCTCTTAGTTTTTATTCTTTCAAATTGTGTCATATTGTTACTTATTTAATGTTTGGTTAGCTATATGTTTTCCCTTCCTATGATTTTGTAGTTTTCCAAAAATTTCCCATCTTAATTTTCCTTAAGTGTTTTCCTTCTTCATTTCCCTTCTTTTGTCTCCTTTAATTTGGTTCCTTCTTTAGGTAATTAATTGTCACATAATTGAGGCTCTTGGGTGTGGATAACCCCCTTCATGATCTCTAAGGTTGTGGCCACTAATTCTACATGGCAGGGAATACCTCCCTTAGAAATAGTTTCACTTTAATTGTTTGGTCATCCCTTGGGATATTTCAAATTAATAACTTTTATTTTCACAATAATCACTACCATCCTTTTTCATAATCTTTATATTGTCATACTTTATTATTTATCACTTTAGAATCTGTAGAGTAGTTTTTATTCTTTGGTAAAAGTAATAACAAGTTGGGGTTAACGGGCATTACCTATCTACCCACTTGAAGCTATGTTGTTTTAACATATAGTTTCTCTTGGATGGTGGTATAGGTAAGTGGACCCTGACCTTGGAGCCTAGACAACTTGACGAATTCGACACTTTTTACCAATTGTATACAGATTTTATGTACACCCATAAGATGATAAGTATATTATCCACCCTTATTTGAGCATCGTGTGCCATGTTGTTTATAGGTTTTACTTTTTAAACACACATACACAAAGAAGCACACATGCATTTTTTGTTTGTTTGTTTCTATTTATTTGTTTAAGAAAACCTTATAACCCAAAAATAAAAAGGAAAAAAAGTGACTAATGTGATGTAATGAATGAGGCAATAGGAGATAATTTTACTTTTAACCTCGTGATCCATCTGTGGATCATACAGGAGTACCTAGTACATGTAAAACCATGTAGATGATGTTGTGTCAAAAACTATAAACACAACTACAATTTGCTATACACGACATTTAAAAGTCGCTATATAGTGACTTTTGTAATAGTCGCTATATAGCGACGTTTGCCTAACGTCGCTATATAGCGACGCTTAATGGGATGCACTTTTCATACCGATGATTAGTGCCCCACGCACGCTAAATGTCGGTACATGAACGTCGCAATAGGATCCATGTGTAGTAGTGGTTGTCTTAACCCCAAAAGTACCCCCAAAATAGTTTTGCAACTAGCTACACCTAATCGTGCATTGACCCGAACATAAATTGTGCAAAAAAAGGAAAAATATATTTTAAGCATAGTAAGGAATTGTGTGGGGCTATTTAATTTTGGGATGGACTACTAGCTTACATTCTTTTTAAGGAAGTAACTTAGGTGGTCCATCAATAGATAAAACTTGTCATGCTGCAAGAAAAGATTTTGTGTACAAGGTGGGAGAAAGAGAATATGTTTTTAGGTATGTAGCTAAGATAAATGAAGGTATGATGGAAAAACATGGATTAAGTCTTGGTTCAATTCCTACTATGGTTTGCAGAGGATGAAACTCTATTAAGGAAATGGTTAGGTGGGTTCCTAGAGATGATATCTTATTGGGATTTTGTGGGGGAAGAAATGATCACCACCATTGCAAATCTAATTTTATTATTGAGGTTGGTAATGATAAGGAGGGTTATCATACAATTGTGAATGCTTTTGAAGATCACATCATTGATCATTACTTTAACTTCAAATGACTTTTTCACGATTTTGCAAGTTTTTTCAATAAAACATAACTTAAATAGCCTCAAAATCATGAATTCCAAAACCTTTTCTCCCAAAATTTCAAGGTGTTTTTCAAGACTTAACAATTCACTTGACATTGAACCTTGGTTTTTGGTGAACACTAGTCATTATGCAAAGATTATGCAAGAGTATTAATTGCTAATCTTTTTCATATTAAGCTGCCAAGAACTATACTTCTCATGCAAAACAAGTTTGACAATGATTTTGTGAAAGTACAATGGACTAAAGTGGATTCTCTTTGGAATAAGCATTTGAGACATTGTGGGTCCAAACTTAGGGCACACTTCCTACAGAGATCCATGAAGATGAAAGGTCCATTAGAGGATTATTATGGTACTCATGTCAAAGTTCAAAGGCTTTCTATTCCTTGCGATGGGTGGATTTTTGGAAAGATGGACTTGTGTGTGATGAATTTGCATGACCAAAGCTTCATTCATAACGCCAAGAAATTGTTAAAAGAATTAAATAATGTAGATAAAATTGGAATGCAACACAATGGATTGCCTCTATAAAGCTTCAATTTGCTTGAGAGAGTTGAGATTGGGTCTCATTGGTGTTTTTAAAAGAACACTTGGTATGGAAATATGCCCACCACTAGCATGTAGCTACATTGACATGTTTCTATCTTCAAAATTGGATATTTATTCAAGAACAAAAGTTACATAAGAAATTTATCCTTTATCAATTGTGGAGAATTTGAATTCACCATCATCTTGAACTCATCCTGAGCTTACATTAAAGAGGAATTTTATTTGTGGGGAATCTTTTTGGGATATTCAAATTTCTTATCTCACGATGTTGTTCTACTTGTCAAGTTCTACAGTGAATGGTATTCCAATTTTGAAATACCATTTCACATATTAGGTTTAGATGCATCTAAAAAATGCTTTAGTAAGATGGGTGGTATGATAAGAAATGAATGAACATATGATGGATGTGATGTGGTGGAAAGTGTAAGTACTATGAATAGCTTGAAGCATCTAATAATGGACTAGTATTTCCAAACGCTCATTCAAATCAAGGAAACATTTGAACAAAATTTGAAAAGGAAGTTAAAGGAGCTGATTCTAACACTGATTCTCAGAATATTTGGGATACATAGACTCTTCTAATCTAGATAATGTCTTAGTGAATGCACCTGATGAGGGGCCAAAAAAGCAAAATTTTTGTGTATGAAAATTGGATTGACAATTGAGATTGGAATATATAAGAATGGATGGTGGACTGAGCCTTCGAAATATAAAAGAAAGATTTGGTATTTGCACCAAGTATGTTAATGATAGTAATCATGATGGACTATGTTGATTTTAGATGTCTAAGGGTTGACATGGAAGCTCAAGAGGTTGATAAGGATGATTTTAGAGACCAATATGATGACTTATCATCTCCCAATTATTTAGATGATGCTATAGTGCAAAGCGAGCTAAAACATTGTCTAGATGAGATTGTTGATGAATGCTTGGGACATGAAAAGAAAGAGTGCATTATCTACTTTCGCTCGCCTCCTTTTGCAGCCTCATCAAAGCTAGCATATATATACAATAGCACATTGGTTAGTCTTTTGGATGAAAATACAAGGGTTTCTAAGGATGTACTAGCATGGGTCCAGAGTGGAGCTCATGACCACTTGAAAGAAAAAGACATACTTTGGAAACACCTTATGATGCTTGGCTTGGATTAGATTGTGTAATATTTTCTCAAATGAGGTTTTGTGCTCTAACAAGCCAAAACGGAATGGAAGTTCCAAAACAAGGTTGCAAAGAAAGGGCATGTAGTATTGGGGACGTGTGCAAAGAATGAAGAAGAGAACTAAAAACCGATGGGTTGAATATTGGTACCCAACCGTTTTGTTAGGATAAACCATCTCAAGTAGAGTTGTTACTACATTGCTATAATAGAAAAGGTTGCAGTTGAGAAAGCTCAAGAAAATTCACATATGACTTGACAGATCATAAAATGGTTAGTCTTGATTCTGTGATATCTCAAGCCAATTTGACACATGATCCAAAGGCTAACATCCTATGAACTTGACCCAAGCAATGAAGAAGCCTTCAATGAATTTTTAAAGTTGGCAAAATCATATGTGGTGAATGTCAATAATGTAAGTAAAGCAATCCTTTGCTTTTATAGAGCTTTTATTGTATTATAGAATGTGTGCATAATTGTTCGCATTTTCTCCAATATTGATATCTCTTTGAGTCTATGTTGTGTTTTCATGTTATTGTAGGAAGAAGACATGGAAGCTTACATTCTCAAGGTAGCTTTGAGAAACTTCTCTATTGATTAGATATTAATCATTGTCAATGGTAAGTATGATTTGTCTTAACATAAAGATAAGATTATCTTTATCATTACAACTTTCACTGTTACTCAATGGTGTAAGGTTTTGTCAATTAGAAGCAAGTTCTTACTTTTTGTTAAGAGGGAAATATTAGTTTATGGAATGTGATCGTTTTGTTTACATTTGGCCCCCTTTTAGAGAGTCCATGATTGCTTATTCTTCTTTTTGGTGACTTGTATTCAAGTTCCCAATGGGAGGAAAACATTGTCATCCCATTGTCATTGTTCATTGTTTGTGGGGTGTGGCTTGTTTTGGTTCTCATGGTAGTGTTTTACAGATGGAAATCCAATGCTAAGCAATACGGATGCCAATAAATTGGAAGAAAATTAAAGTTACTACAGCAGTGCATTAGTTACTACAACATAATTTCATATTAATGCCATTTAGTATAGCATTGCAACAAATAACCCATTTAATAATGCAATGGTTAATAGAGTATAAGTCCTTATTCATGTGAGTTAATTTAGCTGTGCATCAAAAAATTATAGTTACTACAACAATGCAATAGTCGCCACATCAAGAATAATTATCTATGTAGTTAATGCAACAATGCAACAAATACTTCATTTAGTAGCTCTTGTTTTCTATCTAATAGTATATAGATGGATAGAAAATTTTGATGTTCTTTACTTTCTCTTCAAAGTGACAATATGGATAGCCAATAAAATTTAGTCTGCTGCTATATTACTCAAACTATAAATGTGTGGGTAATATATGTTTTTGTTTCTCCATTCAAGAGGTGAGTTTACTTATAGTATTTTATTGCTCTATTCTTATGTCCTAAGATATTGTGTTCTATTCAATAAGTTATCTAGGAGTGACCTCGTACAATTCAATGCCATTATCATTACAGGAAAAAATCTTCTTAAGGTTCACAAAGTTGTACTATGCTATATGTGGTGCCTATCTAAACAATTTAGCATTACATGTAGCAACAACGATTGAATTTACCATGTAATGCACTACTTTCTCATGTCATCTCCATTTTGTGGCTTATGTGGAAATTCTTGTTTCATTTTCAAATGAAAAGCTTTTTGAAATGTGTAAATACATGAATTTGATGTGAAGTGTTTGTCATTGATGTTTCTTGCTACCTTCTATGTTCTTTTCCTGATTGCATAAACATTTTGGCATACATATATTTTTCACTTTGTAATTACTTCTTGTGTGGTGTCTAACTACATGTAAGCACTAAGATCCACTGATGACCAACTTTTCCTATCATTTCAGGCCAACTTGTAGTTAATACTAAAACCAAAGAAAATGTATTCTCCTTGTACAACGATTGCAACCAGCAATGACTACTACCAACAACGATTGCATTAATAGTATTATCTATATTAAAGTTGAAACTTAAAAGAGACTATACCTAGCAAGTATAACAACTCAGCCATTGCTGAGAGCAAAAGTTAAACAATGAGATTACGTACAAAGAAAATTTCTTACAACTCAACAATTACTAAGAGCCTCATTGAGCAAAAATTGCACAAAAGAGATTACATATACATCAAAGGATAGTTTATAAAAAGTAACAACTCAGCAATTGCTGAGAGCCTCATGGAGAAAAATTGAACAAAAGAGACACATTTATAACAACTCAATAATTGCAGGATAACCACTAAGCTATTGCTGAGTGGGTATAAGCCTTGGTGAGCAAAAGTTGCAAAGAGGATATTTGTAAAACTCCTCTAAAATTATGTTTTCCCAATTGCTGATAGAATACTATACATTAACGTATTCAAAGAGGGCAACCCAGCTTACTGTGTTTGAATTTTTGGGGAGCCGACGGAGGAGACAGGGAGAGGTTGATAGAGAGGCTAAATACCGTTTACAAATGCAGGACTCAAAATTCAGCCCCCTAATAACATGAGAAAGATCTACCCTAAAAAAATTTATCCCTTTGTCATCATCTTCAAGGAATCCATAGAACACAGCCATAAAGAGGCTAGCTACATGCATGACATGCAAGGTGATGACCTAGAGATGTTGTGGAATCGATGGAGATTATGAAGACATTGCAAAAGAGTAGGCAGCTCAAATCCTGGTGAGTGCAACACGATGACCTTGTATGAGAAAGCATAAAAGGATCACATTGTTTCCGGGGGGGGGGGGTAGTATTGTTGGCTACATTTCTTGTGGTTCCTGCCATGGTGAAAAGAGTGGGTGAGCAATGGAGCAAATGAGTAGGAGTAGATGAGCAGATGAGAGCTAGAGGAGGGAGCATGGAGCAAAGTAGTAGAGCAAGGGCAAATGAGATCTGGAGGAGGGAGCATGGAGAAAATTAGTAGAGCAGAGGAAAATGAGAGCATAGATCCTCCATGTTTGAGGCCATGGTTAAATAATAACAATAGCACTCTTATATTAATGAGACACCTTAAATTAACCAAAATTCAAGCCACTGCTTCTATAACTTGAGGCCTGATGGTGCCATCCAAATAATCTTGAACCATATTAATAAGCCACCTTAAATTAACAAAAATCTGAGCCACCATGGTGACAAGAGGCCCGATGGTGCCATCCAAATAATCATCAGCCATCTCAATTAATCAAAATTCAAGCTGCCAACTAAGCACATACTTGGCTGCCAGGCAGTGCTCTATTTTGTAGACATTCTTTGCCATGCAAAGCTTCATTAGTAGGCCTTTAAAAATAGTAAAATTTGGCCTTCTCATTAAAGGTGAGGACACCACGGTGATTGGGACAAGATTGCTTGTCTTGCTCTAAAAATAATCACCGGCATGCAAGCCTACCCAATTATAGAATCATCAGCCACACCACTATTTCTCATTCTTGTACTTCAAGACAAATGGGAGTATGTCGATGGGTCTACACCTAGATCATCTAACGGTTCAACATCAACTCCCACCATTGCCATAGCACAAGTCTACACCTACACCGGCAGTGTCCACACCTATAGTAGACCCTGCCATGGGCCCAATGACAAGTAGAATGGGAAAAGAAAGACAACTATGCATATCATTTTATCAAAAAAAACATGCAAGATGTCATGCTTGGACACCTCAATACAGTGAAGACATTGAAAGAAGCATGGGATAGGTTTGCAGCTCTTTATGAATTTAAGAGCACATATAGGATTCTCGAATTGAGAAACCAGATCAACCAGAGTTTTCGCAACAATAATGCAATTAGTCATGCTTACGTACTCAGAATCAAGGATTACAATAGTCACTCATAGCAGCAAGAGAGACTGAATCCCACAAAAATGGTTCAAGTCATTTTGAATGGACTAGGAGAGGGATATGAGAATCTAGTCCAAAGTATTTCCATTCAATGACAAATTCCAAAGCTAGAAGAGCTACAGTCATTACTTTGCTAAAGAACTAAAGACTCAGGCCATTTAAGCATGCAAAGGTCATTCCAATGATCAATCATTCACAGCTTCAGATAGAGGTAAGGGAAGAGGTAGAGGCAGAGGCAGAGACAGAGAATCTCAACGGAGTGGCCATCATCATCAATCTCGAGATCAGCAACAACAGAATTAGCATCAACATCCAAGAGGAAATCATTCCAATTGAGAAAGATTTCAACGAAGAGGGAATGCATCCACCAGTGTGTCAAACATTAGTACACTACTATCATAAGTTTAGACACTATGAAAAGGATTGCCCCGCCAGAAGCAGTATGACCAAGGAGGTCAATCCAGCAGCAATCGAGGGAATTTCCATGGAAGAGAAAATCATTGCAATGGACATTCAAGTCACAGCCATTATGCCAATGGACCTCAGAATATGTTTCTTGCAAGTGAGGATATGTAGAAGACTGATATAGTGTATCTTGACATTGATTGCAATTCAAAAAGGAGAATGCAGTTATCAAGTCGATCAATCATATCAAGATCCCTACTGGTATATTGACAGCAGTGCATCATCTCACATGACAAAGCATCAAGAATGGTTCATAGAGATGAAACCATTATAAGGACAAAAGAATGACATCTACATGATAGATAACACACCGAATCTAATTCAAGGGAAATGCATAATCCCTACAAGCAATTTCGTTGGTACAAAAGGATTGGTAAAAGATGTACTCTCTATTCTGAAGTTCAGCAAAAACCTCTTGTTGGTTGGGCAAGTGATGAAACACAATTATCGCATCATCTTCAATGGAGATAAATGCACATTCAGAGATAAATCCAAAGGATATCGGCTACTAGTAGGAAAAGCAGTCAAGGAAGGATGCCTATTTAGAATGCTAGATTCAATACCAGATCTGCACGACATGTCAACTCAGCACAAGTGATGCCTCTTTCTACAATATGGCACAAGAGACATGGACATGTGAATTTAAAAGCTTGATGCATCTAAGAAATAAAAATATGGCAATTGGAATTCCTAAGCTACAGTTTCTTGGAAAAGTTTGTGAAGCATGTTGCTTCAGTAAACAAAAGAGAACCAACTTTGGTAGAAGCACCTCTCAAGCAAGAGGTATTCTTAACTTGATACATACGTCATATGTATGTGCTTATGCATAGACCCGCAGCATCAATGGTTCTCTTTACTACCTAACTTTCATCGACGGCTACAACAAATATTGTTGGGTCTACTATCTTAAAGAGAAATTTGAAGTTTTTTCTAGATTTCAAGAATTCAAAGCAATGGTTGAGAACTAGACAAGCAGAAAGATAAAAGTCATGCAATCAGACAGAGGAAGTGAATGCATTTCTTCACCATTCATGAAATTTTGTTTTGTAATGGCATTCAAAGACAAGTCACATGTGCAGATAGTCCTCATTAGAATTTGATATAGCTGAAAGGAAAAATGATACTTTAGCAAACAATGCTCAGTGGGAAGCATCTTCCAAATCAATACTGGGTAGAGGCAATTGCCACTGCAAACTACTTATTTAATGAGCTTCCAACCAAGCCGATTCAGGATATGACACCTTATGAGACATTCATTGGATACAAGCCACGCATTGGGCATCTCTACATATTTGGTTGCATAGCATATGTCCACGTACATGATGATCATACAGAAAAATGGATGTGAAATGATGCAAATGCATCATGGTTGGGTGATCATCACAGAAAATTGGATGTGAAATGATGATGCAAATCATGGCTCATTACAGTGAAAAAATTAAAGCATACAAGCTGTATGATCCCATCAACTGAAAGGTCATTATCTCTAAAGATCTAATCTTTGATGAAGAATCAAAATGGAAAACATCAAATACATAGGAGACACACACATTGATTACCCATTTATCTACATATTGGATAGATGAAGAAGAGCAAGAATTGTTAGAGATACCCCAAGTAGAGCAGCAACTCAAATAGTTTACTAGATCAAAGAAAGTAGACCACCAAAAGATTGACATATGCTCAAAAAGGCAAATCAATTTAGATTGAAACCACGAATTATGCTCTTATGACCACATCATGGCTACAGAAGAGCCAGTGTACTTCAAAGACATAGTTAACAAGCCAGAATGTCAAACTGCTATGAATGAAGAAATGGAAGTTCTTTACAAAAAACAACCTTGGGAATTATGCAACCTTCCACCAAGAAAGAAGACCATAGCAAACAAATGGTTTTACAATGTGAATTACAATTCAGATGGAAGCATTGAAAGATACAAAGCTAGATTAGTTGTAAAAGGATTTGCATAGCAATATGGTCAAGACTATGATGAGACTTATGCTCTAGTAGCAAAGATGGATTCCATAAGAATTTTCATATCACTAGCGACACTCAACAGATGGAATGTGTGCCAGCTAGATGTAAAGAATGCTTTTCTCAATGGTTACTTAGACAAGAAAGTCTACATGCAACAACTAGTAGGGTATGTTGAACTAGGGAAAGAGATCAGGTTTGCCATCTCAAGAAAAGTCTCTATGGCTTAAAGCAAGAACCTAGAAGATGGTACAATAGAATCAACAAGTATTTTGCTATATATGAAGTCCAATGTAGATCATACTCTCTATTACAAAGTTCAAGGGGAAGACATCACTATTGCACTTTTGTATGTTGAAACAAGACTTATCTATGGATTTCAACATGAAAGATCTTGGACTTATGCACTATTGTCTTGGAATTGAGTTCTGGAGAGACTCAGATAGCACCTTCATGAGTTAGCAAAAATATGTCGATAGTCTCCTAAAGAAGTTTCATATGGCAGATTGCAAGATTGCAACCACTCCCATCATGGGAATAGAGTTTGAAACTTACCAAAGATCTAGACAAGTACTTACTATCGACAACTCATTGGATCTATTATATCTAACTATCACAAGGCCAAATATTTGTTATGCAGTAAGCTCACTAGCATAGTTTATGAGACAAATCCAAAACAGCCTCATTAGAATGTAGCCAAGAGAGTCTTGAGATACAGTAGAGGTACAAGACAATTTGAAATAGAATACAGAGGAAGTCATCTAAGGTTGCATGGATACTATGACAGTGACTATCCAGGAGATCATTAGACTGGAAGATCCACAGAAGGATACACAATTTTCCTTGGTAAAGGTTTTGTATCATGGTTGTCAAACAAGCAACCAACTATTTCGTTGTCTTCGACTGAAGCAAAATATAGGACACTCACAAAACAGGTGATTGTGAAGCTATATAGCTCAGAATATTATTGTCAAGAAAAGATTACTTTGATGAATCAAAGTCAACAACAATATACTGTGATAATCAATTAGCTCAAGCGTTAGCCACGAATCCAGTATATCACTCTAGGATAAAGCACATTGATGTCAAAAAGCACTTCATCAGAGAAAGAGAGCTACTTGGTGACATCACACTGTAACATTGTGACACCAAGAGAATGTTGCAAACATCTTTACCAAACCACTTGGGAAGGAGGTTTTCAAGAAGCATAGATAAGCTCTCGGTGTTTCTTGAAAGGGCATTCCCATTAAAGGGGGGTGATGGAATGTAATGTTTAGTCCTTCTTCGATTCTCCATAATCATCATCTTAAGGTAAGGCCTACTTCATGATGTTGATCTTGAAGGAAGGTGATGAGGAACCATCTCAACATCATGGAAGGTCATGAGGAACCATCTCAACATCATGTGTTATCATATGTTTAAGTGCTAAAAATGAAAGGTTTGGAAACCCTAGCCCTAAATACTAGTGTACAGTCAGTCATTTGTGGTGCGTTCTCTAGCTGTTCCCTCTCTTCTCATCTCCACTCCTCTCTCCATATTTGTTCAAGGTAGTCTAGAACCACATTTGATAGCAATTAATTAAGCAAACAAGAAACCTATTCATGTTAAGAATTATGGCCCATGCCTTGTTGGAGTTGTGAGTTGTATATCTAAAGGAGAGGTAGCATACGTGAGGGATAATTAATGTTGCATACACAGATAGGTATGTTGCTACTTTACCAAAACCCCCTATGTTTTATGTCATTTGCAACATGTGCAGGGACAAGGCAATATTTTCCAGCTAAGCCACTCTACACTCCAAGGCATTGATCCCTTCATTCGATCCTATCCATTTGCATGCATCCAAAACATGCCAAAGATCAAAATCAAAAGTAAAAAAGATCAAAGTTTGAACCCAATAAATAAGTGCTCTATTTTCATCAGTATGGCGAATGGCCATCAGTATAGTTGTCGGTGTTTATCGATGCCAATATTGATGTCCATATTGATGTTGTTGTTTTTTAGATATCGATAGAAATATCAATGGTCTAGGAACATTAAAAAGAACTCAAAACGCATTTCACCTCATTCTAAATTGCATGATGCTCTCTTTTCATAGATCTTCTCCCATCTTGTTTTGTCGCCTCCCTCCTTGTACCAAGCTCCATCTCCAACTTACTCCCTCTCCACCAAGCTCCCTCTCTACCTTGTTTGCTCTCCACCAAGCTGCTTCTTCAAGTTCTTTGAAGGTAATTGATTCCTTTGTCCTACTTTGTATTCTAAGTGTTGGATTTTTGTTTTTGTTTCTTAGCTAAGCCTAAGGATGTTTCCCTCTAGATTTTAGCATTCATGAAAGAAAAAACAAGATTTATTATGAAACATAATTTCTTAGAAACATGATGCAACAAGCACAAGAAGAATACATCTTGCTTTGTTGGTTCTCTTTTGTTTTGATTTCTCCTTTGCCTTGGTTTCTTGTTTTTCGTTTTCTTTGCTCCTTTGCCTTGCTTTGCTCTCCTTTCATTGTTTCTCACTAGTTCTTATGAAAAAATGGTGTGCTTTTTCATTTGTAGGCATCCACATGGAATCCTAATCCCTCTCTCTCTCTCTCTCTCTCTCTCTCTCTCTCTCTCTCTCTTCCTGGAAATTCGAGCTCTAGGTTTTTTGCCTTTGGTTATTTGTGTATGCATCCTTGAGATGCAAATATTGTAATCTATCATTGCCCATGGAGACATTAATTGTGCATGCCTATCATAGCTATTCACAACAGTGAGCAACTAGATTTTGTAAGAGCATTTGCCATTTGGCTTAGATGTGCAAAAAGAAAGAAATATGAAGGAAAGAATCCCAAGAACAAGCCTTAGAAAGGGAAGAATCTCAATCTCAAGCCTCAAGGAAAAGGGTTAATCCTCCCATTAGAGAGTGGATGTAGCCTAAAGAGCTCAAAGCAAAAAGTAAAATGTGGAACTAGCCCCCTAAAGGAAAGGAGTAAGAAGGGTGAATCATCCCATCAGGGAGCTAAAAGAACTCAAGCTAGCAATTGAACATAGCTAAAAGAACTCATTGTATGAGATGTATCTATTCAATTATTAATGAAACCACTCTTTAATTCACTACAAGACATGGGCCTCTTTCTGACATGCTATCTTCCGACGCTTCACGAGCACAAGCACAAAGATCATTAGTACTGGTTGGTGGGCAGGGAAGGTGTCAGTGTGGATGTCAAAATATTCATGGGTATGATCGTCAGTATATGTGTCAGGGATGATTTTTTTGTGTTAGTTTCGTTAATAAGCAAAAGTTTTATATGGCTTGTGAAAGTTTATATGCTTTTATGAAAATAAAAGCTTAGTATATTCGCCACAATTTGAAACTAAAATTAAAAAAAGAGCTAGGTTTAGCCTTTAAGATTATAAAATTATAAATAAAGTCCATGAAAATTCGCCAAAGTTTTATATAATAAATAAATATATTTGGAAACTTTCGCCAACATATTATATATACAATTTAAAATTTTGGCTAGATCTATAGAATCAAGCACCAAAAGAAGACTTGTGCAATCAAGAAGACTTGTGCCCTTATATCCAGCGTACATTTGGCTAACTTAAGCCTATGGTAGGCCCATCATTAGCAATATGTCTACCCCTCATCAAGTCATATAGTAGGGATATATCTCTTCATGCTTCTATCTTCAACAAGAACATGGAAGGACACTACATACATAGGTAAACAGAAACAACAAGTAGATTCTTAGCAAGAATAATCAAATGATTAAAATGAAACAAAATTAAAGAATGAAATTTTCTATAATGGCCTGGTAGAAGGTGTCTTGTTAGATATTTTAAGTATTTCTTTAGTCACAGTTTATGATCACAAAAAGTAGGTAAAAATTCAACTAAATTAATGAATAGAGCTAGAGTAGTGAATATGCAGTAAGTCACATATTTAGTTATGTGTGTGTGTGTGAGTGTGTGAAAATCTAACTTTAATTTCATCACATACTTCTATGCATTTATATTTAGTTGTGTGTATGTGTGTGTGTGTGTGTGTGAAAATCTAACTTTAATTTCATATAAATCTATCCCTCAAGCATTCTCATACATTTAGTACACTTAAGCCATCTATCTAGTCTCACAATCTTGTGTAGTTGAAGATTCTATAGATTTATGACAACAAATAAGAAGAAATGAACTAAACTAAAATGCCACATGCAAATACTTAAATGTATGTATCGATGTATAGCGGTACATACTCTCTTTCTATTTTTACACACACACACACACACACATGTTGTTGGCCTTGGCATTGAAGTCCCATATGAGCAAGACCTCTCCTAGCTACTTGCACCTCTAAATGTCCTCGTGGAGTGCTAAGGAAGGTAAGATATGTCCCTAGAGATTGTCCAAATATAATCCAATGTCTGTGGGGATACATAACATGTTGTAATCCCCTCTCTCCCACCTCCCTTTAGGGATGCACATTGATGAACGAGCAAAGGGTGACAGTGGAAGAAAGGAAGAATCAAGAAACCCCCTCTTCTACCATGTCTATATTAGCCCACCCACGTTCCCAACCTAATCTCATACCCACATTAGCCATCTAGCCCCACATGGGCATCATTTTGTCCTATCAAGTTGTGTGCTCTAGCTTTTTATTAGCCTTTCTCTCTTGATCTCTATATCTGCAATCTTCATGGAAATGCCACCCTTTTGAACCCTTTGGATCATCAATCATTGCTAATGCACCAATGCACATCGTTTTTGTTGATGGGCAAGGAAGTCTTTGCTAATGCGCCAATGCACATCGTTTTTGTTCAGTAGCTTTTGTAGTAGGTTACATTGACAACATTGATGCACAATGGGCAAAGGATATTAAGTAATCTCCTACAATACTGGCCAACAATGCACGTCATTTCTGTTCCTAGGTTTGTAGTAGGTTTGAGTCACAATATTGATGTACAATGCACAAAGGGTATTTACTTTGTCTTGAAACATGCCTCTATTTAATGTATGCCAAATGGCCATCTGCAGGCACTTGAGTTTAGGGGCCAACCAACTCCACATGTCTCTTATGTACATGGCAACCTCATCCCTTACAATACTTGATTCCATTTGATTGGTGCCACTAGATGAGACCCCATTCCACAATTATCATGCAGCTAGTTAACTTTTAGGTCCTCTGAACTACATTTTAGGTTGGCTTCCATTCTATACCCACCAACTTTGTGGGTCTTCAAAACAAGGGCAAATGCCCTCCATACTCTTGCAAGGCCTGGCCCCTCCGGCCTTCCTTGATTCTAGCTTGGTAGGTTGGCTCTAATGTTGCTACTCTCTAGTCACCTCTTGCTAGGCTAGATATAGGGCTTGTTGCCCTCACCATCTTACACGCACAAAGTTGCCTTTAGATCCTAGCATATAAAGGAGCATCTAAGTCGGTTTATGGTATGAGTTAGCAATTAATTGGATTGATTTCCTGTCATGTCTATCACCAATTTTACATTTAAGGTTATCTTGTCATAAAAACTCTCATGTATCACATTTGTCATAAAAGCTCAGTCCATGCGCTTTTACTCAAGTATCTAGAAATCCCATATTCATATCCCATGCCTCTGGAACTAACTATCTCACCCCCCAACTTAACCCATGACCACTCCTCAAACTAACCCTAACCCTTACATGTACTGACTAAATTGATGTACTTATATTGCATGCTGACATCACCTCCTCCTTAGGTGGGGCTCCATAGGTTGGTCGAGTTTTGTGTAGATGTGTTAGTGTTTAAGTTAGTGTTAGTTGTTAATGAGGGACCTTAGTTAACCTTATCTTCTTCTCTTGCATTCTACTCTACTGACAAGCTTCATGCCACCCCTCTCTCCTCTTAGCTCTCCCTCACTTTGAGACCTCATCTATGAGGTCAGCATCCTTCTTTCCTACCCAGGTCATCATGGTACCACCCAAGTCTTCAAGCACTCCTTCAAAGACAAATTCTCGAGAGCAGGAAGATATTTACTAAGCTTCATTGCAAACAATCTTTAATGAGCTTCGTTGCACAATCTTCCAAAATGGCGATCCTTAAGCGTCACATTATGATTGGATTATTTTGGCAGGATGAAGGCCTGTGTACAATATCTCTAGGAGTAGTAGCAGTAGCAAGAGTGACCCCCAAATGAATAAAATTTTGTTTGTGGACTCTTATGTAACAAAATGTAATTGTGGCCTCTCTTGGATGTTTTTTTGTAACATATAGCTTCAACTACTACATACCACTTCTCATAGTTTGATCCCCAATGATCCTTAAATTTCCTCAACCTTATGCTTGGGTTTGGTACACCGCAACACAAAGTATGGGTCAACTTCCTCATTCTCCTAGAGTTAGCGAGAACTGCAAATTTATACCCCTCCTTCAGATAGTGAATGAGGTCATCAAAACACTCCCCTAAACAAATACGAGAGGAAGAGGAGAAAGAGTGAAGATGATGAGGAGAGAGGGAACAACTAGAGAGCACACCACAAATAACTAGCTTTACATTAGTATTAGTTGAAAAGAATGAATATATACAAATCCCTTTAGGGTTAGGGTTAGGGTTTCCAACCCTTGTGCCTTTTAGCACTCTTTTGGTGTTAGTGCTATGCACGTATGATTACATGATGTTGAGATGAATCCTCAACACCCCCTCAACACCTTCCCTCAAGATCAACGTCATGAAGTAAGCCATTCCTCAAGATGATGATTATGGGGAATGGAAGAAGGAATGAACATTATTACCTCTCAAGTATAGGCTATTACTTTCACAAAATATAGCCTTATTGGTTTGACTGCTTTTGTACCTTACAAAAAGGTTACTGATGAATGATACTCAATAGAGTTTTGTTGCCATAAGTGCTTTATCTATTATATTAAGACATAAAAAATAGAAGCCTACACTATGATGATTGTGTTCATGCAATCAGTCATAGTCATAATTGAATTGTGCATTTTCAACAACAATGTGCATATGCTTGCCGTGGAGTATTCAAAACTTCTATCAACATAGAATAATCATCTGGCCTGCCTCATATTCTTTCGTGAAATAAGCAGTTGAGGAGCGTGTAGGTAACATAAAATTAAATGCATGAGGATTGTTGATACATGCATTAGGCATGGTGATCAAAATATAACTATATTGGTGGCAATTTATATCATCATCCAATTCCATTGGAAAGCTCAATTTCTTCATATCACAGCTGAAATCTTGCAAAGCTGCACCACATCTTGTGAGGCTGGATGATCAATATCTCTTATGGTGGTTGGTAGGTTCTTTGAACTTTTAGATATTGATTTCTTAAGCATAGCCCAATTTTGATGAAGGAGGATTCCCATTTCGCCATAGACATATCACCCCCTGCCTCCCAAGTGCTGCATGATGTCCTCTACGTTGTCACCTTCCTTCATATTTTCGTGTACCACATGGTGGAAGCCTTGGCTCAACCGCAATTCTAGCCCATATTCATCACCAATTTTTCAAGTTGATCAAATGGGAGGAGCCACTCATGGCAATGATTCATTATGCCTCGCAAATAGAAGTCATATCGAATGCCGAACGGCCGAGATAGCGAGCTACAAAATTGGTTGCTAGAGAAAACTGAACCTTGTAAATGTCATTACCAAATTCATGGCTTTGTAGTTTCTCTAATATCGCATTGGCATCCGCCGATGAAGAAGCCCCTTGGCTTTAGCAAGGTGACTACGTTTCTTAAAGTAACACACGCTCGTTCCTCGGAGGACCATGCATATTGCAACACAAATTGGTAGTTACACACATCAAAGCATGGACGATCTCTCTCAGAGCCTCACGCAGTGAGTTGTCGAAGCAGTCGGCACATAGGAGGAGTATAGGGAAGGCCAAAACCCTCATGAAGTCACTAATGTCTCTCATGTACCATTCTTTAGCATAATCCAGTGCATTTGTGGTTTCCCTAAATTTCACGCATACGCATATCTGCAGCAATGAATGTACGTGAAATTTCATCGAGTACAATGAACTCAATGTCTTTATATTGTATTGATAATTCTTGCAATTTTTATGCTGAAAGGCTGGTGTATGTTGATGTCAATAGTGGTAGATGCAATGCCGCATGAATTGTTGTTCCCCTGATCTAATATGCGGCTTTCTGAGTATATGCTAGGAGAAGGACTCTTGGTTTTTCTATATCTATTGATAGGCCATGCAAGTAATTTCGTAATAGTGCCTAGACAATGAGTAATAGCGTGAAAGTTTTCCCTGAGCTAGCATTTCATGACATGAACAAATACAATCTTGAATTTGGTTGCAATCTTTTTTTTAGCATTATGTCATCGAAGATAATTCACTGGTTGTTATTTAGTTGTCTTATTCTTTCATAAAATAGCTTATTATCAATAAGTTGCAATTTCAATTGTGTATAGCATTGGTGTTTTGTGCTTTCTTTTGTTGAAGATTTATATCTAGTGCCAGGGCACATGCTTCATTTCTTTTCTTATAAATTTTTTCTGTCGATGTTGTGGATGAGTTGGAGTGGTTGTTGGTTTCCAGTATGTTGCATGACAATATTTTATTGAAGTTAGCACAATTTGTTGAAATTATGTCTTTGTTTGCTACATACCAATCATGCCAAGTTTGCATTTGTTCAAATAGTGTGTGTTCATTTTCTGTGAATGGAAGGTGTAGTAAACATAATTCCCTGTAGTGGTTCTCTGGATCTTTATTTATGTTATAGTTGTTGAAGCGTATTATTTTTGCTTTTTTCCTTTGTCTAGCTTTTGTCGACGCCGTAGTTGCTAGCATAGTTTGCAAGACAAATACCTCTGAGCTCTGTTTCTCTCTTTTTGTACTTGCATATGATGTCATCAAAGAAGGTCTCATCGTTCAAGGGTTCTATCTTCTCCAATTGATTATGTCTCTTGAGTAGGAGCGTACGTTGTTTAGCTATGTTGGTGTTTAATGTATTTTTTGCTTGTGCTGTTTAGCGAAAGTGATAGTGTAAGATATAGTGCTTGTTGTGAACTTATATGTTGCGTGTTCAATATTGCGTTCCCAATATTTCTTATGTGACTTATGGCAGGCACTCCTGTTTCAATGCTTTTTCTAATTGCATGTTGGACAGCATTGTTTGTTTCTTTGTCTATTTTAGTTATGTATGATGTGCAATATGATGTTGCCGCATGAGGGTTTAGAATATATTATACGTCTATATTTGCACCCTAAAATTTGGAAATTGTCGCATTAAAATTATTCGTGTATATATCTTCTGGTTTCCTACGTAGGAAAATTGTTGGTTGTACTAGATTGCTGCGAATAGCTAGAATGAAATTTTCTTCTGTTATTTCCAATTTTTTGAAAAACTAATCCATTGATAGTTGCAATGTTGATGGATCTTATAGTAGTGCATTTATGTCTTTGCATATCTTTTTGTAAGGTTTTGGGTCTGCTACATTGGTTGTGGGTGTTAACAGCATAGTTTGTCTCATGGGTGGTTTGGGGAAGCTGAACCTACACGCCTTGCTTCTTTTTGTACATGTTTTTCGATGCTTGTGAATTTATATTTGTCGTTGTTCAACCAGCAATTGATTGCTATCAGTAGAAATGTAGATGTACTTGTCAATGAAGCAAATTATTTCTTGATTTGTTGATTGACCATAAATGGGTGCATCCTTTACCGCAACAAACCATGGTCATGTTGGCTACCTCTATTTGGAATTTTGTTACAAAGAAGAAGTCTTATAGCTATCCTAGAATTGTATGATCGAGTTTCAGTAAATTTTTCATTGCTTAAAACCTATGAACATATATTGTGCTACTATGACGAATCAAATCATGAGTGCTTGTACTTATTATATTACTTTCATTTGAAGTGCGTTTATTGTCCAGTTTGTGTAAGCATGTCATCAAGGGCTGCCATAGTTTCTCTATTGTTGAAAAAGTAACAAAAAAAGTTGGTGCGCCTAGTTGTCTAAGCATAGCAAATGCATTCTTTTTTAGCTTCTCCTTGTAATCTGCAGATGTCCTTAGACATATGAAATCTTGATATCCTATTTTGGATTGTAGCAATTATTCGATGTTTATGTCATGTGCGACATCTTTTGCTTGTAAGGGTCGGTCATTAAGTTGTCCTTTCCGTAGTCTAACCCATGTCGAAGAAAGAAATTGTTTGACTAGAACCTTCATTGTTTTGAAGAATACGTTCTCTATATTCATTGCAAATCTTCTGTCAACATTTTTAAGTTCCTACTTCACTAGACTTTGATAGTTCATTCTTGATGGTATGTTATACTTTCGTGTGTGTCCATATAGAATAGTGTTGGGAATGCTAGTTCCTCGCAGAATTTGTCTTTGAATAAGCTTAGTGGTGAGTATCCTTCTAATGGAGCAACCACTATTGGAAGTGCATGACTTGTTGCGTACTATATATACCATGTACAAGAGTGTCTATAGGCATGTCTTCCTCTTTTCCATTTTCATTTTCTGGATCAGTTGATTCATCATGAATGGGCTCCAACCTTTGCATTGTTGTTATATGTTCATACCAAGCAAGATTTATGTGGACATTATTTTCTTTGTATAGTGATGTGGTTGTACTTTGATTTTCTCTTTATTCCAACCATCACAACAACATTGTCATCTACAAAGTGAGGCAACAAATTATGTGCTCTTTCAACGTCTGCAAATACATTTATGACACTATCATGAAGACCATACTGACCTTCATATGTTAACTCCCTAATTTGTGATAATGGAATCCTAATAGAGATTAGGCATCCCTCTACTTTGTTCAATAGATGAATGTGCTTTGTCGGTGTAATCATTGTTGCGTTCTTTGAACTGAAAAATGGGTTCTTTCCCAATCTTTATTGCATTACAGCAAGTACCACAGAGCCTCAGTTGGTTGTGTGGGGCATCGATGGTCAGCAATGCATGTTCATGTAGGAATGAAGCAACATGTTCATTCACTGAGTGCAGCTTCATATTGAATGTTAATATATTACAACATGAACATGTGAATTTGGGAATTGTTCGTTTTGATAGTAAAACAATGTGTATGGTTTTACTGTGTAGAAATTAAAGGTATGAATGTGTAAGGAATTGTTCGTTTTGACAGTAAAACAATGTGTATGGTATGTTCATTTCCTTCCAATCCAATTTTCCATTGATTTAAGTCTTGTCCTTCACTTACTAGAAGTGTGAATTGTTGTTGAAATATATTTGAAAACCTTTGTAAGCAATCGACAATTAATGCATGTGAGGTGGATGAATTTCCAATGAGATGAAGAATTTCATTTTCATTTAATATTATTCTCTATAGTTCTTTCTTTGGTGTGCCTAATAATTTCCATGGTGTTATTCTTGCTTCCATTGTGACTATCGAATATGATCATAAAGTATTTGAAACATGGAAGTATAGTTCTCATTTGGGTAAAACTATTTTAGACATTTGAGTACATCAGTATTATTTGGCCATCGATTGTTAAAATCTATGTTCATATGGACATTAGGATCTTCCACTATACTCTCCATCACTGTGTTGTACTTGAAAATGATAGTGAGGTTATAGTACGTATTCAAGTATGAGGATTGAATCTTGAAATTGTCAATCTTTTATGCTAATTGTCAAGAGAGTATACCTGCTAAGTGGAATACACTTCGATGGCAATAAATTTGTCGAGATGACTGTGATGCTGATACAAATATTCGTGTTTGAGTTACAAGAAAGCATATAAAAATAGCTTCAAAATGGTAATAGCTAGCTCGCTCTTGCTTTCATGGTTGCTGGTGAGTGGAAGGAGGAGAAGGGAGGAGGAGGATAACCATCTATCAAACTCAAACTATTACAAGCAAAACTTTGCCGCTAGTCCACACACACAATGATCTCATCTTCATTGCTATAAACTGTGCTTCTAGCCCTTGTTGCCATAGGGTTAAAAAACACACACACACACACACGGAGAGGGAGGGGGGAGAGAGAGAGAGAGAGAGAGAGAGAGAGAGAGAGAGAGAGAGAGAGAGAGAGAGAGAGAGAGAGGGTGGGGGGGGGATTTTTCATGGCCTTACCTAGAGTCTTCGTGAAGTTTGGGCTTGATTCAAAAGAACTCAAAGTTCAAGGGGACCCATTGGTAAGGGGAGTTAGCAATCATGACAAATTTCCCATCAACAAGCCTATCAAAAAATTAAAGAGAGGAATCCTTGGCAAGGAAAGAGGATCTCAAGGTACACTCGAGATGGACTGATTGGCAAAACATTGGGTAAATCTACTCTACTGGATTGTGGGAATCAGTTGATAAAACCCATGTGTTGAATGCTATACTAGAGGAAGTCATGAGTACGGTACTAGACTCTAAGATGCTCGAAAATGGAGGAGAAGGTTGTGGAAAGCAAGGGGAGTCATGCATGCATGTAAGGGGGGGGTAGGGGGAGTAGGGGGTGGGTGGGGGCAAGGAGAGGGGAGGGGGACGGAAGGGGGGCATGTGCATAAGGGGGTGACATGGAGGAGTGGGGGTGGGGGGGAGAGAGAGGGGGCAGGGAGGGGGGGGCATGTACACGAGGAGCGGCAGGGGGTAGCAAATGAATTGGAACATACAAATCATTGAAAACAAATATTTAAGACTTCATAGTGACCATAAGGAGCATTCTAGTGAAGCTAGACAATGCCAACCCAATCATCATCATTTGAGATTTCAACACTAATTTGAAACACAACGACCACTCTCACAAACATTCCATAAGAATAATCATGCACTCAACTGATCAATGAAACAACAATAGTATATCAATCAACTTTGGACACATTTGGACCAACATCAATGACAAAGCAACTATCTTAGGAATGAATCATTGCCATTGGTCGTACCATTCGGCCACTTACAATCTCACCCTACTACCCACATTTGGTAGGCCACTGAAATTTTCCCCTTGTTTCCAATATCATTCATGCACAGCTTCCACTTGCCCAAAAATAGGAAGAGCCCTTCACACAACTGCAATGGAATTTCCCATGCATAGCACGAGCCCTTCGTAGAGCACAAGAAGCCAAAACCACTTAAGACCTCCACAAAAGGACAAGAACCTAACCCTAACACAGATTATATACCCCTAACAACACACTAACCACATACTAAACACTAGCTAAGCCTACTGTTAAGCTGGTTAAATTGACCAGATGAACTAAGAACCAATGGGATGGACTTTGCAGATGCGTGCCTTTCTTAGGTTTAATAGTAATAATGTATGGAGTGTCTAGATTTTGTGTGGTGTGGATTTCATGCCACTTGTGGATTTCTATTTTTGTGTGACTTGGTCGATGAGTGGGCTTGCATGCTATTGGATTGCTGGAGGTGCCACTCTCACTTTGTGGGCTTCTGTTGCATGCTGTCGGATTGGTGGAGCTGGCACGATTATTTGGTGAACCCATTGCTTGCAACAACAGAAGCTGTCTATGGAGCTTCTTACATAGCATTTATTGGAAATTGGTCGTTTGTAAGGGATGCCTACAAGAGTATTTAGCTAGCATCCTTTTTTAAGTTCCTAGTGCAGTGGTCATCAAGGTGCTTGCAGGAGCATAAATTGACGTGATTTATTCATTGCATGAGAGTAGTATACGGCATTGCTATAGGGTGTCTGGGGATTTCCATTTTGGTTGTCATGATAGTCTGTTCATCGTGGTTTTATGTGAGGCACCTTTGGTTTTCAGTTGTTTTTAGAGTGAGGTGGATGTAATCTTTGATTTTCTTGATGTTGAGGTCACCTAGCAGTTCGCCAGATATGCTATGTTAAATGGGTCTGTGGAGTGCAATCTATATGACGTGATTTTTTATTGCATTTGCATATAGAATTGAATTGGAACATGTTTATGTAAAGGACACTTTTAGACTTTGCATTGATAGCTATATAAATATGGCCTCATATGAAGAACATGAATATTTGAGTTTGTGAGTGAGGAGCTTAAGAGGAACATGTAATCTTTGTACACCAAAGTCTTATCTTTGTAAATCCTAAACTACATTTAAAACGAAATCAAGCTTGCCAGATTTCAAATGAGGGTCATCTTTAGTTGAAGCAAACACATATAATGAAATACGGAAAGAATTTCATCGACTTTTGGAAATTAGCGTGTTTTGACAATAGCTCGTCTGTTGTCAGTAGATAGGGTTCTAGACAAGCAAAATGAAAGGATGCATTGCCAACAAAATGCTCCCCTATAACCGCCGCATGTTGGAAGTCCCTCCCTATTAAATATGGTGGCATGAATTTTGAATTGCTCCCCACCACCTACCTTTAGGACTTCTCCAAACAGTAGGGTTGCTTCAAAAAGACCCATGTTTGATGTAGAACCTATGGAAAAAAAGAAGCCTAGGCATCATCCAATCCATGTGTAGAGTCACTTGCTTTTCCAGCATTGCATGAAGTAGATAGCTGGTTAGGAGAAGAGAAGGAGGCATCAACAATGAAAGTTCTTCAGCTTTTTGAGATAGATCTCACTATAAGAGATTGTGTTTTTTTATGGAAAAGTGTTAAAACAAGTATGGAACCTACATGCCCTACAACAGGACCTACCTTGAGTGCTTGAAAGTAGACCTTGTCGATAGGGTAGGCCTTGGAATCATCACTTTGCACATTGATGAGGTCTACTTTGGTGAGTTTGTGAAAGTCTTGAAGGTTGGGAACTACATTAGAGTCATGAAATTCTTAGTGTGCTCAAAGAACCCAAGAAACAAGGGTGGTACCACAAACTACACAATCACTTTTGACTCGTCCACTAAAGTGGAAAGAATTCCACCCTTTAATGTTGTGCCTGAGATATATCCAAAAGGATCAATTGGAGAATATAAAGAAAAGTGCAATAGGGAAGCCAACTACCCCTAGCCACTTTGGCCGTGAGAGTCATCAAACTAGGAGTGTCATATACCAGAGGAATGGAATTATTGTTGGAATGGCAAGCTTCTAGAAGATTCAAAATGATCACAGTAAGATTTTGACTATTGATTTTTAGCATTATTCATTCCCCTCTATTTTCTAAGTCAAGGGTGATTAACATTCCCTTGTGTTCACATTTGTGTGCAAGCAGCTCACATTCTAGAGCAATTAGTGCTCCAACTTCCTAAAAGTCGCAGAGAAGTTCAAGATTTTTGGTGAGGCATAGTTCATCTTGCATAAAATTGGCTACAAGGAAAAAATGCAGCCCATCATGCTAAATATGCTGGACATTACCATAATCATGCCCATAAAGGATCCCACTCTTACAGTCACTCTCTCACAAGCTTTCAACACCCATATTCAACAAATTGGATACGGGAACTAGGTTGCTCTTTTATATAGTATATTAATCAACATTAGTATTGTGCTCTCGTACTTGTGTAGCTCTAAACTTCTGCCCTCTACTTTTGAGTGTGAATGACTCCTATTATGTGTAGATATTTGGCAGGTTTTCCATCACTAGAATCAATTTTGATAGAATTTCTTGGGGAGATCCAAGATTGTGAATTGAAGAGAAAAGTGGACTCCTGTGACAAATCAACTTCCTTGATCAAAGTGTCAAAGGTGAAGGCCATGATAAGTACTACAGAAGGAGCTTCCCTTGATGTCATCTTGAAGGATGCAATTGTGGACAAGGTCCTCAAACTCCCTTGACCCTTTGCAAATTGTCTCCATGAGAACACGCACTTGCTCAAGTCATACTTGTTCAAGAAGAAGGTTGAAGGGCAATTTTTGATAAGCATGTTTGGATTGGTCACCGCTTTCATTGTTGGAAGAAGAGTAGCCACTATTCCTGCCAATGTAAGGGATTTCAAAGTTCTTTGTACAGTTCCTCTCTTTTTAATGCAACTTCAATCTATGGGTTTTGCTTATTCCTCTATTGTTGCTTGTCTTTCATATTAGGCTCTTTTCCACATCCCATGGGTCATGAGCTTTTGGCTCGCATCCTTTATGAAGGGCTAGTATAGGAGCAATTGCTTGCGATAGTAGTTGTATGGGTCTCTATATTTGTTGAACTTCACAACCCTAATGATCTTCGCTTTAACTCATTTCTTGCACGTGTTGTTATCGTTGTACTCCAAAGCAAATGTGTAGAGGCACACGTTGTCCATGTTTTGTCTTCTAATGTATTTGTCAATAATAGTGTTGCACCAGATCTCTGTTGAATCATTTTGTAATGCGAGTAGCTTGTCTCTACATTTTAGAATGAATGTCCTTTTTTGTTTCTCGTTCATGTTGATAAATTGAAATTCTCTGTCGATCTATGTAATGGCAATGATAGGGTAATAAATGAAGGTAGTTGTGTATGCAAGAACGCATTGCCCATTTTGTGCATTCTCTCTTGCGTCAGCGTGTTCTGTTGCATGCAAGTTTTCATGTGATTGTGTTGTCCATTTTTGTGATGTATGACATATAGGAGGAGGCTGCAGTATATGGATGCATAACGAAGTGAATGTCCATGTTTGATTGGCATTAAAAACTAATCTTCTTGCTGAATGCATTTGTGAAGATGTCTTTAGAATCACGTTTAAGAAATAGTGTTGGATTTGTTATTGTGGATTGCAACAAAAGTACATATGTTGGCAGGCCTATTTATAGTTGAGCGAGCCACTCGAATAAGGAGATATTGTTTTCAGTTTCCAAGGTCTCAAGTTCATGCTAAACCTTTTTGTGGACTTGTTAATATGTTGTTCTTTTTGTACCATGCAGAGGGGTAAGTATCATTGATTCATGCAGCGGTGGTTCGAGGTATTGGAAGCAACACAATTTACAATGCCCCTTAATGCAAATTGCCATGTGCATGTGCATCTGTATTTATCTCATGTTGTTATTTAAGAGGGTCTTGTCACACATAATGTGCTTGTCTATGAATGTTATAACCTCCTCAATGCTACTAGAGTCATATGTCGGTGCACTTTCTACCCACAAAATCCCATGCTCATGTTGGATTCCCCTGCTTTGGAACTCCATGATGAAGAAGTAGTCCACCACATTTTCAATCAATGATCAATCCTTAAGAATTAGAGACAACACATTCTGTAGCTTATGCACGTAGTATTTGGTGCACAATGTAGGGTTGTGCCTTACCAATTGGCTTGTGTCTTCACTTGATTGCATTTGTGCCTATGCACCTTTATTGTGATTGTAGGTTGTCCTCAATGGATCCCACAATCGCCTTGCACAAGAAATGTGACGAAGAAGGTTAGCAAACCCAATCGATGCATCATGGCAAGTGTATCTTTATAGTTAGGGGCCTTATGAAGGCTCTCAAAGTCTTTGTATCCTATTCCTAGTCACAGGTTTTGTTCTATGCATGTATTATCCTTGGCATAAAGTTGTTTGTTTTGCAACATACCTTTCCTTGAATGCACCCATATTGATTGCATTATCTAATGTATGGGAACTTTGGTGGATTTGGAGAACATTATGGGAAAACCTTGAGCATTTATGTGTTATTTTACATTTGACATTATCCAAGCATGTTAGCTTCTTATTGCCAATTGCTCTCAGAGATCCGAAGTAAAGTGTTGAAAAGTTCAATTTTTTGCTATGTATGTCTTTGAAAAGCTTGAGTGGCTTTTGATTCTTAGAGGGAGCCACATAAGTAGCTTGTGTTTCAAAGTCAATCACTTGTTCTGCACTTACCAGATTGTGTATCAAAGTGTCGGTTTGAATGTCTTCTTCTGCATTAGGTGCTATGGTCATCATTAGATTGAATTTCCAGTGATCTTCCACTTAGTGCGTGTTTGTAACACTCGTTGTCTATAGTGACATTGTTGGCAACATATAATGGCTTCCTTATTAGTGTATCGTGAGGGTCAATAGTCAAACCATACCATTTGCATACATTGATTTGTATTCTTATTTCTTATTTATTTCAATTAGTATCAAATGCTTATCATCGACAAATCGTGGGGGCACTGGTTGAGAGCTTTGGTTGTATCTGCCAACACTTCACAAAACTTCTTGTTACCCCTAATTGCCCATTGTAGGTCATCTCTCTAATTCGTGTGATAGCCAACCTTGGAGCTACGAGCTACTCCTCAATTTCATTCAGCATATACAAGGGGGACATAATTTCATTCAATGCAATTTGTGTCAATGTAAAGTATTTCGGAAGAAAGTTGCATTCTACAATCATGGCATATCCTAAAATGCCTTATTTTCAATGTTTGCTTATAATGTGTTCTTTTGCTCGTCACCCAATGAAATATTTACTTTGTTACATGCACACTTTGTTTTTTAAAACACAAGAGACAATCATATGAAGGCATGTCTTTT
The DNA here is from genome assembly GCF_047967505.1 of Dipteris shenzhenensis. NCBI lineage: Eukaryota > Viridiplantae > Streptophyta > Polypodiopsida > Gleicheniales > Dipteridaceae > Dipteris > Dipteris shenzhenensis. Next base: position 5,385,470 of record NC_141605.1, read on the forward strand.
ATTCCTTCTTGTATGACTTTAGGTATTTGGAGCAACCTCTAAACAATGTTGTATATTTCTCATGGCTAATATCAGCAATAAGAATTGTTCATCTTTGAGTTCTTAGAGGTATGGAAATATGTGATTATTTGTTGCACTGGATGGTACCTTGTTCCACTGATGGATTTTGATCATGTACTTCATTTCCAACTTTTCTAATTTGTGCGACCTTGCGTTTCACTGAAGACAATGTTATATTGTAAGAGGGATAGAAACATTGCATGGTCTTCATGATACTGTGTATTGGTTTCTCTACCCTGTACAAATACTTGCTTCAGGCATTCTTCCATCTTTGTTGTCCACTTTCTCCTCTTTGCAAGACATTGTTTGTGTTTGCATGGGTAACTAGTTAAGCTAGAATGTTGGACATAATTTGGAGCATTAAATTCCTCTCTGTTGAGTTTGATCTCTTATACTTTGTATGCTGTATGAAAGTTCTCATGAAACATTTCAATTTTAAATGCATATGTGTCAACTAATGTGGAGAATGCAAAGCAATTAAATGGGGACAATTGGGAGTCGGTGTTGTGTAGGTAACGTAGATACTCCTAATTGGTTATGCCTTCATATATGCTTACAAAGTTAGGGCCGTTGAAGAGCATGTTCTTTTTGTCTCTTACGTTAGCACTTTCTGAGGCTATTATTTCCTTCATTTTGATACATATGCAATTCCTGAAAGTGTTTATTGTTGTTATGTGATAGTTTAACAAATATGATAAGCAAAACAAATTGCATGTATTATGCGGGAAATTCTCCACAAATTTTGCATCCACATTAAGAGTTCTCACACTTGCAACACTTTCCATGTTCATTGTAGGAAGTGCTTATATTTGCAAACACTTATCACACAATAGCACACTCAAGTAGAGATCAATGAATTCAAAGGTTGATAGAACTTGTAAAATGTGAAAAGAAGGTGAAGTATAGTTACAGTTACAAGCAGAGCGTTAAACTGAAGGACACTCTAAGGAGCCCACAAATGGGAACAAAAGATAACATAGTTCCTTGTGAGGATGATGAGACAAGGAACGATTCCCTATATGACATCAACTTGGACATGCATCCATTGGCAAGGAATGATCAATTTGTTGTAACTTTAAAAAACCAACCACTTCCATCAACTTCAATCCCTCAACAAAGAACAACGAAAGATGTTTGACAACACCATGCTACCTACGTAAGAGAATACAACCCATAAAGACAATACATTTGTTTCTCATGAGAGGAGCAGGAATACATAAGACTTACTTGATACTCCTTATCGTGCAAGGGTTGCTGTGACATTACAATCACATGATCCCAAATACAGATCCCAAATTGCCCAAAGTTCTAACGCTTGCATACACAAGCAAGGCATCCTTTAGCATCAACAGCAACACAATCCATTCTACTTTGCAATTGCCCACACATACAAACAATCTAACATCATTATCAAAAGATAAGCTAGACACACTATGCACACTTTACTCGTCATTGCAAGTCCAGCTCATTGTCTTTGATGAGATCTCCTTGGTGGGAAACAAAACTTTAAACTTCGTAGACTTGAGAATGAGAGGTTTCAAACACAATCACGATGATTACTTTGGGAATGTTGATGTCATTACATGCGGGGACTTCTACTAAGCAAAACCTGTTAAACACTCCTAGGTCTTGAGAATGACTTGGAATGCGTTGCCAATTATGCTCTAGCAATGTCAACCAACAAGATGGGTTGGTTAATGGAGTGGATGGAATTTTCATGGTAGCATCCACTCACATGGGCAAAGACATTGTGTGGATACTTTTGCCAATAAAACAAATTGGAATGCATATCGGAAATGCAAACATACATGCTTTCTAGCTGCAAATAAAAAAAGATTGGACTCCCATTTTTAGAATCACAAAAGAAGTTCAAATTGGGTCATCCAGGACTAGAATGCTCACTCGAGAACAATATCCCATACAACCGGTAGTAGCAAGAACAATCCACAGAGCACAAGGGCTAACTATGGACAAGGTAGCATTCTCGCCAGAAAAGCATGCGTGCACATCACCTTGCATACATAGCGCTATCGGGTGTGAGGAAAATACAAAAGATATACCTATTGGAGCCACTACAAAATGATAACTTTTACGTCCAAGACAATGTGAAGAATGAGATGGCAAGGCTAAACTAAAAAGCGACGTGGAAAACATTGCACGGATTAAACCTCAAGGGAGTCAACAATTCTGAGCTCATCATTCAATCACTTAACACAAGGTCTCTCCCAAAACATGCATAGAACATTGCTCACAAGACATTTCTCATGAATTCGAATGTCATATGCTTGCAAGAAACAAGAACAAAATTAGGACAACCACACATAGTCGAAAATTTCAACATAATCGAGAATTACTGACACTTCGAAACTTGCACCATAATTAAAAAAACCCACCATCATAAATAGTTTCACTACATACAATGACTAAGGAATGGAGATTACATGCATCAACATCACAACAAACAATCAAGAATACACAATTTTCAATATATATAGATCACCATCTCCAAGATACAACATGTTCATATCATTCCTCCAAAAAATACTAGCAAACATGGGCTCATCAAAGGCAGGAGACTTCAACATCGACATGTGCAAAACCACACCAGAATCGGCAAACCTTCAACAAATGATGGAGCAATTCAACCTAAAACTACAATTCAACGTATATGGCTTCCACTTGGAGATACAACATGTTCATATCATTCCTCCAAAAAATACTAGCAAACATGGGCTCATCAAAGGCACCTACGATACTAGTAGGAGACTTCAACATCGACATGTGCAAAACCACACCCGAATCGACAAACCTTCAACAAATGATGGAGTAATTCAACCTAAAACTACAATTCAACGTATATGGCTTCCAACTGGACAACATATGGACAAACATAACAAGCAACCGTGACTTCATTCACGTATTGGACAGACCACTTCATAGCATACATTTACATTTACATTTACATCTAAAGAGTGGCAATAATCTCACATAGCGAGCCACAGCAAGGCCCCAATGACTGGAGAGTGAGTGCGAAAAAGTATCCGAGAACATTTCACATTGCATGGGGTCCTATAATCTAAGTCAACCCTTAAGGTTGACATATGTAGGGCAACGCGTAAACGTTGTTTTGAGGGAAGAGCGTAGAGCGGGCGATCCTGTTTTCTGTAGCGTTGTCGAAAGGCATACAGGCACGCGGGCAAACATCTGCTATGGACAGACCCAAAGGATCCAAGATAGGCGTCCTCGATGCCGCCTTCAAACTTGTCACCAGAAGGAATTCCGTCTACGTTGCCTTCATCCTTGCAGGTGCCTTCGTCGGAGAGCGTGTAGGTCCCTTTTCTTCCTTTTATTGTTCGTAGTTTACACTTGCGTTCTTAGACCAGAGGATTCCTTAGAAATCGCTGAGCCTGAGGATTTGGTGGTGAACCATGCATCCTCTTGATCAGCACATGTTGAACATGCAATGCGGACAGAAAAATGAGAAAGCCGGCATGGATCAAGCACTTTTAGCGATTAGATGTACCTGTGTGACCTTTTCATGTGTCCAAATGAGTCCTATTATAATACCGTGTTGAACGGGATATTTTAGGAGGAGGCACAGCGACTGGATTCACAAGAATGTGCTCCTCCTAGGTGTGAAACTATAATCTAATAGAAAGGCAGTTGTGCTCTTCTTTTCCATCGCTTTACCAATGCGCCAAAGAAACTGCTAATGTTCGTATGGTGTTTACAAATAATCTAGACCCCATGTTTTTCAATCCAAGTTTCACGTCTGTGAATTTAGTTACGATCACAGATGTTGTCATAACGTTTAAAAAAGTTGTAGAGATGGAGGTTTTGCATATGCTTCGATTATCTGGTGAATTCTCGTTAGAGTGAGCACGCATTTTGATGCGACTCCGTGCCTAAGTATTTTTTGATATGGAAAAGCTTAAAAAAGGGGTTAGTACAGTCTTTTCCATGTAATCCTGTCAGGTATGGCTTGCTTTATGTACTTTGGAAATTTGATGTATGATATTAGTATGCGCTATTCTTTGTCAGTCAGCAAGAAACCCAGAGGGCAGCTTATGCTTGGGTATGCAATCATGACATGCCATAGTTGGGGTTGATGGATTATTGCTTGGGAGTGTGGCAAAGATCTAGGAGTATTCAATAGAAGTTTTGCAAAGGTTCAATGTGCAAAACAACATCCATATGGGAAACTAAGTAGGTTTACACTTCGGTGGAAGTGGATGCATACCTCTATAAAGCAACTAGTGATATGCTTGACACATAGTCGTCCTGAAATTGCACATGACAGTCGGATTGGTATGCCAATTTAAAAGGAACCAAGATGTCACATTCATCCCAGGATGGGGCCCACCATAAGGATGATTTGAGGCAGGTGTTACAGATTTTGAAAGATAATCATTTGTATATTAATACCAAAAAGTCTGTTTTTTTGTTGAGATTATCTTGGGTATATCGTCAAGGCTAGTGAATCAGTTTGGATCCTGCCAAAATCAATGGGAGGTTCCCTAGACAACTCGAGGTGCAGATGTTCATGGGTTTATGTCAGGCCTATCGCAAGCATATTTGCAAGCTTTCAGAGTATGTGATTCTGATCACGAATCTCCTTAAAGGGCTCAATTGACGTAGGCTGAAGGTGATATTTACAGATTCAGCTTTAAGGCATTTCAGCTTTTGAAGAAAGCAGTTACATCAGCCCCTATCTTTTTATGGCACTGTAGGATTAGCCCTTTGATTTTATTACTGATACCAGCCAGTATGCGATCGGCATAGTTCTTTAGCAAGATGGGCTTCTGATTGCTTTTGAGAGTTGGGAACTTATTGGTAATGACTTTAAGTACGACAAGGAGTTGCTGGCAGTTATCCATGCCCTCAAGGTGTGGAAGCATTCTCGTATGGGCAGGCATTCACCATCAAGGCTGATCATCAGTGTCTCAGGTGGCTATAGACTATGCCCATGCCCAGTGGTCAGTGTTCAGAGCACCAGATTCATTGGAATAGTAGTATAGAGGTATTATCTCAGAAAGGAGAATATTTTTGCCAATGCTTGTAGTCAAAACGGTTTGGTGTGCTTCATGAGCCTTCTTTTACTATCTGTAGAATCATTACCATGATTCTCCCGGGTTTGGTAATTTTGGCTCAAGGTCATGAATAACCATTGTCTTGGGGAGTTTGTTATCCATGATGGCTGGCTGTTTTTCAAAAGCAGGCTGTGTATTCTTCTCACACACCTGACAGCTTTATTGCCCGTAGCTCATGATTCAGTTGTAGGCGGTCATCATCAGTGTTCTTTTAAAAGGTGAATTTTAGAAAATTAGGCGCTCATTGGGATTTGAGACAAAAAGCTGGACGACCATAGCATTGTTCTTGCGGGTATTTTTTACGGACTTTGGTATGCAGTTGCACTTGTCAATCTCCTTTCACCTAGAGTCGGATGGGCTGACAGATGAGAGATTGTAAGATGTTATAGGCTACGTTGATTAGATGGTTAGTTGATTGTGCTACTTCATAGATCTTGTGAAGCTTCAACCTAAATAGGAGCTTTAAGAATTGCAAAGCAATTTTGCTTCAGCCAATGTGTAGCAAAGGCTAATTTTATTTAGCAGTTTTGGTTTTATTGGCCTTTAAATGGCTAAGTAATAAGTGGCTTTTAATGGTGAGGCCATAAGTTGCCACGTGTAATCTTCGGCTCGCCATCCCATAAGTAGACTTGTAATTGATGCCAGGCCCACACCTATAAAAGGGGGCTCTGTTGTACTATGTACGCAATTTATTTCTTAATGCAAACTGTTGTCACTCATTACAGCTGAAGCTTGAATAGCTCTAAGCTGAACTAGGATGCCTTCTCCTAACCTAGGAATCTTCCTTCTTAGCCCTGTTGCTTGTGCAGCCCATCACAAGCTGAAGACTCAACACATAATCCAGGTACACATGGTGATTTGCACATAAAGTCTGATATCCTCTTGTTGTTCTACACATTTAGCGTTCACTGCTGTCCATTCCTCACACCTAGGCTGTTGTACTAAGCTAAAACTAGCTGGCTGTAGGCTAGTCTAGTTGCATTGGTATCAGAGCCATTTTCTTGGGATTTAGTGGTCAATACTCCATTTTTGCCTGAAAATTGGAGCATGGATTCTTGAGCCTCTTCCCTACCCTGTGCAAAAATTTGTCGCAGGAAGGTGTCTCTGTCAACAGCTGCCACGTGTTAGCCTGTAAAAAGCCCTATTTGTCAAAGTGCAAGATTTTGGGGTTTTTTGCATCAATGGAAAACTCTTGATTTCCTGATGTGCTGGAATCATGAAATTATTAGGTTTTGACCCCAAATTGCAGTCATAATCCAGACGCAGGTGGAACTAACAGTCAGTCAACGATCTCCTGGTAAAATGCACCAAATTTTGTCATATTTGGCTTGTTCTGGTCGCCATAGCCTCTAGGTGCTGCTCCTAAACTTTCGTGGAGATCTAAGTTCAAATGGAGGAGTTATGAGCAAATTTGACTGTCTGGAATAGAAGAACTGCTGCGAACTTCAGATTACAACTCCATTTCGGGTCAGCTTTAGTGCCTATGGTCGCCCAGCTCCATGGATGCAGTTGATAAAGTCTGATAGTGATCTGATTTTTTGTTACTGAGAAATTCGAAATACAGTTGCAACAGCTAGCTATTTGCCAAATATTCTAGCGATTTCTTGCAATCCAGGTGCAATATTACAAATTTCTACACCTGATTGGCTCTGGTTCATTCTTAGCATAAGGATCGCCTAATCAAGTGGGAAATTTCAAGTTTTCTCTCAAAAATTTGACCTGCAAAATTAGGGCAAGACTGGAATTTGGGGCTTTTGGTACTACAGTCGCATACTTCCCAATCTATGCTAAATTGAGGGAGACTTACTGATATTCACCCTTATAGGGTGGTATTTTGGTTACAGCAGTGTATTGTTGTATGAACAGTGAAATCCTTCTATCACACTGATATATTGAACCCAAATAGTGCTTTTATATGCCCCTGTGTACTATTTGGGTTCTAAACAGTGCTTTTATATGTTCTCTCCCAATTTCGGGCTCTCAATAGTGCTTATATTGGTCCTTGATCTTCTTTATGGCTCCCAAGAGAGTTGGATCCAACTGAGATTAAACTGTTTTTTCCTTCTTTTGATTAAAACGTTTTTTGCCGATTCGTCGCCTCTTGTTGTCGTTTTCGGTGCCTCCGGTGTTGCTGCTCTCCATCCTCTTGCTTTCCAGCCTCTCGGGCCCTGGCACCCGTAGCCTGCTCTCCTCTCCATTCCTCCAGCCTTGAGGCTGGTAGCTGCTCTCCATCCTCAGCCTGCTCTCAGCTCTCCATCCCTCCACTACCTCTCCTCTCTTACCTCTCCATCCTCCTCCTACCTCCCATCCTCCTCCGACTCCTTCTACCTCTCCATCCTCTTTCACCTCCCCATCCTCCTTCTACCTCTCCATCCTTTCTCACCTCTCCATCCTCCCTCTCAAACTTCAGATTGTTGTAACTTCAAACTTGTTAGAAGTTAGAAGTTAGAACTTAGTTCATGACACATGTTGATTGTTGAAGCATCATTCATGGATAATAGATGATACTAGATTGATCAATCATCATAGGAATCTACTTGTGACACGACCCCAGCACTCCTGAAACCTCTGATCTGCAAGCAAACACAAGAACACACCAAACGTGAGGAATCTGAGCAGGATGCTCACCACCCATGACATCTATGGGATGCGATCTCGAATCAGGAATGTCTCCTCCGAGCCATGAGTTGAGCTACTGGCACAAATTCCCAACCAGGTCCTAACCAGCCTGGTGTCCCATACCACCAGGTGGCGCCTAGAGGCCTGGGATTTGCTGCTGAGCCTTGGGCTATGCTAAGATGCAGGCGCACGTCCGCGACTCAATCCAGGATCTGACCTAGCACCTGGGAATGAGACTTGCTCCCATGGGCTCTCTGAGAACTGAACCTTTGGGCCCCATATATAGACTCAGGCCCACAATGCGCCAAAACTATTGAAGACCTCTAATTGGTTTGTACCCTTGCCACTCAACACGAGAATCAAGCTTGCTTGGCCCTAAGCCTCCCCAGGCTATCTGAGCTAGTCTTGTGTACCCTAATACACATCAGATACCAATCCGTGCACATGACATACTTTCCCCTCCTCTAAGAACTCACTCTTGAGTTTGCTTAAAGACCCGAGAATGTCCCTTGGAGGTCCGGTAATGTCTCCTAGTTGCATCCTCCTCAACACGATCCTTCCACGTGAGCTTGTATTCCGTGATAGTTCTATTACGAATCTGTCTTTCACGAAATTTAAGAATACTCTCAGGTTCGTGTGGAATAAAAGTCAAATTTGTAACTTCTACTATTTCTTGAGGAGAAACAAGTTGATCATCCGCACCCAGTAATTGTTTCAGTTTGCTAAGATGAGACACTGGATGTACTTAGACATCAGGATGCAATTCTAGTTTATATGAAACTGGTCCAATTCTTTTAATAATCTTGAAAGGACCATAGTATCTGGGGGATAATTTCGGAACCAAACCAGTACTTAGGCTCTTGGATTCTTTGGGAATACGTAAATATACCATCGTCCCTTCAGAGTACTCTCTAGGTGAACGATGTCTATTAGCATAAAATCTGTCTCAAGCTTGGGCACTTCTAATAGACTCCTTGGCAAACTGCAACATTTCTTGCATGTCTTGCAAGAATGTCCTTGCAGTATCACTGGCGACTTAGGTTGAAACCCGTACATAAGCATAAAAGGACTGTAACCAGTACTCGAATGCTTTGCACTGTTATAAGCAAATCCTATCATGGGGAGATAATCTTCCCATGAAGACTATCTCTTAGAAACATATGCCCGAAGCATATCTTCAACCAATTGGTTGACCTTTTCTGTACTGCCATCAGAGTGTGCATGATCTGGGGAACTCATACTTAGAGTAGTTTCCAACTTCTCAAAAAAAAGTGTCCAGAAGTTACTTGTAAACTTTGAGTCCTTGTCACTGACTATGTTAGAAGGCAAACCATATAGCTTAAACAAGTGGTCCACAAACTCGTGAGCCAACTGAACAGCTGATATGGTCGATCTAGTAGGTAAGAATCTAGCCATTTTTGTCAGACGGTCGACTATGACCCAAATGGAGTCATGACCCTTGCGTGTTCTAGGCAAACCGAAAATGAAGTCCATGGAAATTATTACTCGGGATTTGCAATGGCTGTAATAAACCCGCGCTTCTAAGGCAATCTGCCTTAGTAACTTGACAAACCTAGCAACCTACCACATAGTTTTTAATAAATGCACGCATCTTAGGTCAATGAAAGGTGTGTTTCACAAGAGATAGAGTCCGATGTATACCTGGATGTCCAGCACTAGGAGCATCATGACACTTCAAGAGAATCTTGGATCGAAGATCCAAAACATCTGGCTCACATATCTTTAAAGCCATTTCAGAACAACAAGCCGTTCCTAATCATCCATTGACCTCCCGCCGCGTGTATCGTAGATGGCACAATCCCTAAGTCATGGAGCTCCCATCCTGGACTTTCTGCCAATAAGAATTGAAATGACTATCAGTTGCGCAAAGCTCCCTCAAGGATTGAAATAGGTCTAAGGATATTTCCGTAAATGACATAGTATTTACAAACTTGACTCGACTTAAGGCATCCGCCACACCATTCATGGAACCTTTTTGATAACGTATTTCAAAATCAAAATCTTGCATTAACTCTGCCCATCTAGTCTTTCGTCCCCTTAATTCAGATCCGTCACACACATACTTGATTGACTGATGATCTGTCAATACAAGAAACTTCGAACCATTCAAGTAGTGTCTCCAAACCTTTAGAGCATACACAACTGCATATAGTTCTTTTTCTAGTGTGGACCAACGATATTGGGTGTCGTCTAGCTTTTTACTCTCAAAAGCTACAAGTTTGTCCTCTTGGAATAAAGCTGCCCCAATCGCAAAATCACTCGCATCGACCTCTAAAACATAAGGCTGGGTAGGATCGGGTAATGCAAGAATAGGAGCTTCCTTGATAGTTAACTTCAAGGTTTCAAAAGCCTTGTTCAATGCATCATTCCAAGAGATCGGCTAGGTAGACCTGCGTGCACGACCTTTCAATATGTTGGTCAAGGGTGTCGTGATGTTCGAATAATTACGCACAGACTTCCGTAGAAAAATCGTAAATCCTAGGAAAGAACGAAATTGTTTCACTGTCTGAGGGATGGGCCATTCCAAAATCTTCTAGATACGATCTAGATCAATGCTAATACCTTCAGAATAAATCTTGTCCTAAGTAAATGATCTCCTTCATAAAGAAGTCACATTTGCTCATCTTGGCATAGAGCTTATGTTGTCTTAGAATAACTAAGACAATCCGGAGGTATCCAATGTGATCTTGTAGCGTTCGGCTATATACCAAGATGTCATCTAAGAACACGATAACGAATTTGCCCAAAAAATCTCGGAACAAATTGTTCATCATTTGCTGGAAGGTAGCAGGAGCATTGGTAGGAGAAGCATTGGTCAAACCAAAAGGTAATACGAGAAACTCGTAGTGGCCATACCTAGTTTGGAACTTCTATCTATGTGTTTAGCATACATACGGATTTGGTGATAACCCGTACACAAATCAATCTTAGTGAAGTACTTCACTCTAGCCAAATGGTCTATCAAATCATCAGAACGAGGAAGACGATATCGACTCTTAATTGTCACTTTATTCAATCGTTTATAATCTACACACATTCTCCACGAACCATCTTTCTTCTCTCTTAAGAGGACATGTGCACCCCATGGTGATTTACTGGGCGAATATAGCCCATATATAGATGATCTTGTAGCTGTGAAGCTAACTCATCCTCCTCAAGTTGGCTAATTCTATAAGGTGGAATACTAATAGGTTGAGCCCCAGGTACTGAATCTATGCGATGATCTATTGCCCGTTGTGGAGGTAAATCTTTCGACAGTTGAGCAAGGAATACATCCATGAAATCATCCAACAACATTCTCAATTCACAGTGTTCAAACACGCTTAAATCATTTTTGTTATTAACAGATACAACAAATGAAGAAAGCAGAATCAAAACACAATGATACACAGCATAATGAGAAGTGTTTATTATATTCGATAGGTCCCTGAGAAGAGGGAATATTATCACATTGAATACAAAATTGGGTGTCCTTATCCAAAAAAGAGAGTGTATGCTCTTTCCATCCAATCCGAATATTGTGGGTTTTAAACCACTCTATTCTGATTAACAAGTCCACATGTTCCAAGTGCATGACATAGCACGTAAGAGCAGCTATGTAGTCTTGAATCCGGATAGAAAGTGCGTCGACATTGCGTCCCAAAACTGCTTCCCGGTTGAAAGCTGCACCTCATAGGTGTGATCACTAGGTGTTGTGGACAGCCTCATCCTCTGCACAAGTTTGTAATTAAGAAAATTGTGAGGGCTGCCCGTGTCAAAGAGAATGTGACCTCTTTGGTCCCTTTTCCATAAACTCGGAAAAGTGCGTCGACCTTGCGATCCCAAAACTGCTTCCCAGTTGGAAGTTGCACCTCATAGGTGTGATCACTAGGCGTCCCATCCTCGTTTGTAATTAACAAAATTGTGAGAGCTGCTCGGGTCAAAGAGAATGTGAACTCTTTGGTCCCTTACATCTCCATAAACTCGGAAAAGGTCAAGGGGGCCAAATAACGAATTATTAAAAGTGCAATTACAAGAAAGTGGGTAGGTAATGACATTTACTACCTGTCATCAAAGCTTGGTTAGCTCCCTTAGCTTTGGTACCTTGTCCCGCATGGAGCTTTGGTCCCGGCGCTTGCAACTGGTTTTTGCGCTTAGGACAATCATTCTGCGTGTGGCTCCGTTTCTCGCATATAAAGCAATGTCCTTTCTTTAACTTCAAGGTGCGTAGGAAACGGGCTCGACCATTCTTCGTCTGAGTCGAGTTCTTCTTGGAGGCGTTGTTATTGACTTCGACTCCCCGGTACCAGTTGTTGACTGGAAGAACCTCCTCTTGTTCTTTCCACTCGTGTCGGCAGTAGTGGTTTCCTTTGCGTTGGTTATGGTATCATCATAGATGCACGCATAGTTCATGGCCTCTTGCAAAGTAGTACACTTGTTATTCTTGATCTGTAACTTGTATGAGTCAGGCAAACCATCCACAGAGGAACCTAACAAGGTGGCATGATCCATCTTTGTAGCTTTGGTCTGCAAATCACGAAATCTCTAAAGATAGACCTTAGAAGTCAAATTCAGCTTGGACATATCCAGGGCCTTGAGCTTGCCTACGATATCGTAATCTTCCTCCTCCTTCAGAAACTCTTTCCTGAAGACCTCTTCAAATTCGATCCATGTTGGAAGCTTGGTCGGAGTTCCTTCCACCACAATAAAGCCTTCCCTGACATATACCCTGCTGCAAGCTGCATCTTCTTTTCATCGGGGTAAGGATGAAACTGGAAGTGTACTTGCCACTTGTGCAACCAAGTGTGAACCACCTCCTTGGTTTTGGATTTCTGATCTTTGGGATAAGGATCTGGAGTGATATTTGAAGCCAAAGCATCCACATGTGTGAATGCTTGAATAGAGCTAGTCAAAAGTGAGAGTGAAGTCTCAATCCTTTGGAGTTGTTGTGTCAACCCCATTTGATTCGCATGAACCCGCTCAAACTTTTCATTGAGAGCAGTGGTGAATTCCCTGAAGGCAGTCTTTGTAATCAAATCATCGCAAAGGCCCTGGTCATCATCTGCATGGTAATTCATATCTTGATCACCCATAGCGACTCCGGGGTCTACTGAATCAGCCATGAAGAAAGTGGAGTAAGGGAAGAAAGGAAAAGGAAAGGGTAACACGAGGAAAGGGTAGACAGCAGTGAAGATGGAATCCAAGAGCAGGCAGCAAGCAGCGAATTGCCACGGGATTGCGTTAGGAGGAAAAAACGATGAAGTAGAGGGGTAGCGAGCTGACGAACTGGAAGGCGTTGAGAGGGGGGTTGTTCCGTACTGACAACTGCAGTGAACCAGCCTAGGCTGACGGGTTCTACTCGGAGATGGCGAGTGAAGAGCTAGCTGCAAGCATGATGGGGCTGAGCTGGAGCGTGAGAGATGGCCGCCACGACAACAACGCCATAATCCGTGGCTTATTGTAGTCTTGACTCCCAAAAAGCACACCCCTACTTTTAGTAGGGCTTTTGCTTTTTTTTAGCCTTCCCAACCTGAATTGCGTCCAACCCAGTCCTGAGAGATTGGCATCTGCTGCGCACCTCTTCCTGCTTCCGCCATCCCTAGTGTTCATCCGGAAGGATGCACGCCGCCTTCCATTCCGTCCTAGCTCCTGGCTTTCCCTTTGGCAGCTTGCTCCTCCTTCATTCCTTGTGCCATCCTCTTGAACTAACGATCCTCTCCAAAGCTCTTCCCTACCAAGTGTCCCTTCTTTCAGCCTCTCTTCCACTCCACCCTGCTTCCCTCGAATTCACCCTTCTCTCTCTCTCTCTCCTTTTCCTTCTTTCCCAATCTAGGCAACCACAACCCTTAAACGATGAACCAACAAGCACTTGCAGGGCATGAACATGAATTTCGAAATTGAGCCATACCTGGAGAAATCATGTCCAAATTTACTCGTGACAGAGATTCCTACCTCAGGAGTTGGCTCTGATACCAATTGACACGACCCCAACACTCCTGAAACCTCTGATATGCAAGCAAACACAAGGACACACCAAATGTGAGGGATCTGAGCAGGCTGCTCACCACCCAACCATGACATATACGGGATGTGATATGGAATCAGGAGATGTTCCCTCCAAGCCACGAGCTGAGCTACTGGCACGAACTCCCAACCAGAGCCTAACCAGCCTAGTGCCCCATACCACCAGGTGGTGCCTAGAGGCCTGGGATTCTGCTGCTGAGCCTTGGGCTACGCTAAGATGCAGGCGCGTGTCCGCGACTCAATCTAGGATCAAGCCTAGCACGTGGGAATGAGACTTGTTCCCATCGGCTCTTTGAGAACTAAACCTCTGGGTCCCTTATATAGACTCGAGCCCAATGCGCCAAAAGTAGCGAAGACCTCTAATTGGTTCATACCCTTGCCACTCAACCCGAGAATCAAGCCTGCCTAGCCCTAAGCCTCCCCAGGCTACCTGAGCTAGTCTTGTGTACCCTAGGACACATCAGATACCAATCCGTGCACATGACAACTTGGGAGGGGTCCAAGCAAGAAAGAATTTAGAAAACACTTCTTGTCTCCTGACGAAGCATCCCGAGCTTGGGATCAGTATAGAAACCTTCGTCAAAGATATTTATCAGTGCTGAATACGCTGATAAATTCATAGAAAGTGGAATGAAAGTTTATGAACCTCTACCTCAGTTGGTATACGTAAAAGAATTATTTTTGGATTGAATGATTGGATCAAGATGGAAGTTCGGGCTAAGTATGCGAACACGCTAGATGAAGCAATTAAAGTATGAGGATGCCAAAGAAAACATACCAAGTGGGTTTGTGCGGGGTTGGACTCGGTATGTGTACCTGAAGAAAACTGGGTTTAAGAAGAAGTGGGTTAGTAAAGGGAGCGTCTTACAGCCTAGTGGCCAAGCCAAGCAGGCCTAGCCAATTGAGACTCCTTCTAAACCAAGTACCACGATTGGGGTGAAAAGAAACGTAACTCCAACGGCAGCGCGGGCTTGGTCAAAATTTCCTTTGACCCCAAAGCAAAAAGAGAAAGCGAGGAGAGAAGGCTTGTGTTTTGGATGTCTTCTGCTTGATCAGTGGAAAGATTATCCACGGAATAAGGATCGTTGGATGGCTGAGATGAAGCGGAAACGCGTGGAGGAGAGAGTAAGACTAACCACAGGAATGGTGGGTGTGAATCCAGAGACTAGGGCACACCACAACCCTCAAGAGTATATTAGGATAGGCATTAGGGTGGAACCGGTTCAGAGTGAACCGTGTTCACACTGTAACCTGTAATAAAAAAAAAAGTATATGAGGTGGCACAAGGCCTTAACCCCAACAACCTCCCACCTGAAGGCAATGTGCCTCAAAACAAAAAAAAATTACAGCAAGTACATATAAAATGTACAAGGCCTATCCAACACCCATCAGTGTCCTGCAATGTGCAAACCGCTCTGCTGGCAAGGTCTTAGTGAAAAGATCAGTAGGGTTATCATCAGTATGGATTTTGACAAGTTCTAACAACTTGTCATGCAATACCTCACGAATAAAGTGGTACTTAACATCAATGTGCTTGGTCTTCTGATGAAAGACCGGATTCTTTGCCAACATAATAGCACTCTGGCTATCACAATGCAAAGAAGGAATATCCCCTGAAAAACCCAAGTCTCCCACCAGACGTGAAAGCCATATGGCCTCCTTGCAAGCCTCAGTGGCTGCAATATACTCTGCCTCCGTGGTAGACAATGCTGTGCATCTCTGTAACCTGGATATCCATGAAATAGCACCACCTGTGAAAGTAAACACGTAGCCCGTGGTGGACTTACGATTGTCTACATGCCCTGCATAATCTGAATCTGTGTATCCATGCACTTGTGCATCTTGCTTGCCAAAACATATGCACACATCTTGAGACCCCTTAAGGTATCTCAATATACCCTTAATTGCCTCCCAATGCCTCTTACCGGGGTTAGCCATATATCTACTGACCACTCCCAGTGCAAAAGCAATATCTGGTCTAGTAGCAACCATGGCATACATCAGACTGCCACATGCAGAAGCATAAGGAACCTTGGCCATATTAGCCCTTTCATCATTTGACTGAGGGCTGTCCTTTTGGCTGAGTTTCAAATATGGAGGCAATGGTGTGCTCAAAGCCTTCCCCTTATCCATATTGAACCTCTCCAGAACTTTGCCAATGTACTCTTTTTGAGAAAGATAGAGTAAACCCTTTGACCTGTTCCTCACAATCCGCATACCAAGAATGTGATTTGCATCACCAAGATCTTTCATATCGAAGGTTTTGTGCAGTTTTGCCTTCAAGGCATTCATATCAATAGATGACTTCCCAGCAATAAGCATATCATCCACATAAAGAATGAGTATAAGAAGACTACCATCTCTTGTCTTCTTAGTGTAGAGACAATGATCATGATCAGACCGTCTGAATCCTTGTGCTTTCATGAAAGCATCAAACTTGTGATACCACTCTCTGGGTGCCTGCTTGAGGCCATAGAGACTCTTCTGCAATTTGCATACAAGCCCTTCTTTTCCCTTGACTTGATATCCCTCTGGTTGCTGCATATAAATATCCTCGTGAAGGTCTCCATGAAGGAAGGCCGTCTTCACGTCCATTTGGACAAGATCCATGTCCTGACAAGCAACCAAAGCTAAAACAGTCCTCAATGTAGTCATCTTGACTACAAGAGAAAAAATTTCATCAAAGTCAACTCCCTTTTCCTGCTTGAACCCCTTAGCAACTAATCTTGCTTTGTACTTGGGCTTAGCATCCCCTGGAGTGATCTTCAACCTATAAACCCATTTGCATGGTAGGACTTTCTGGCCTGCAGGCAGCTGCACTAGATTCCATGTCTGATTCTTCTCAAGAGATTGCATTTCTGAAACCATGGCTTTCTGCCAATTCTTTGCGTCTTCCCTCTTCATGGCTTCTTTAAAGCACGAGGGCTCACCACAATCTGTCACCATGATGTAATCATCAAGTGCATTCACCCCTGGAACAAACCTATCAGGCATCCGAGACACCCTGGTGCTCCGCCTAACCCAACCATCTTGATTAGGTGGCTGATTTACTTGCAGTTCCTGCATATTTTGGGGCTGTACAGCCTGCTCTGGAAGCACATCTTGCTGAATCTCAGGCTGCATTTGTGGTTCTTCATGTGGAGGATAATATGGAGCATTAAAAGCCGGAGGTGGCTGCTGATTTTGACCATTTTGGACAGCATTTTGATTGGCATTTTGTGGTTGTGCTGAAGGTCCTTCCTCCTCAAAAATGACTCTTCTCACTCCAATGGTATTGATAGGCTGTTTTTGCATCCTATCTTCTCGAAAAATCACATCATTGCTCCTCACAATCTTGTGAGATTCAGGGTCCCACAACCTGTAACCCATCTCTCCATTGTCACCATACCCAAGAAAGATACACTTGCGTGACTTTGGGTCTAATTTGCTGCGTATTTCCCTTCTGATATGCATAAAGGCCTGGCAGCCAAACACCCTGAGATGTTTGTAAGAGGGTGGCTTTCCGGACCACACCTCCTCGGGTACCTTCAAATCCAAGGCCCGGTTGGGTGACCTATTGATGAGATGTACTGCTGTCTTGACAGCTTCTGCCCAAAAACCATGGGTCAATCCTGCTTGTGAGAGCATGCTAAGAGTCCTCTCTTGAATGGTCCTATTTGCCCTTTCAGCCACGCCATTTTGTGGAGGATTGTAGGGAGCGGGCAACTCCCTCTTTATCCCCTTCTCATCACAAAATGTAGTAAATTCCCTTGAGAGGTATTCCCCTCCATTATCAGACCTGAGGCATTTGAGCTTTTTTCCTGTCTGATTCTCAACAAGTGCCAACCAAGTCTTGAAGACTTTGAACACATCACTCTTATGCTTAATGGGATAGACCCATATCTTCCTTGATGCATCATCAATAAAGGTGACAAAATACTTGGCACCGCCCAAAGAAAGATTGGGCATTTCACATACATCTGTATGTACTAAAGTTAGGACTTCTTGCTTAACATTTCCAGCCTTTTTATGGGCTGATTGCTTATGTTTGCCATAAATACAGTGATCACATGCTGAAAAATCAGAAAAATTAAGTCTCGGCAAGTAACCCAAAGAAGACAATATTTTCATTCCTTTCTGGCTTATATGGCCCAACCGGCTATGCCACAATGAAGTGTGTGGCTGCTCGGTCACATGGATTACATTAGCATCAACACCCTCAACATACAGTGGATACAAGGTGCCTGATTTGCAGCCCTTGGCCACAACCATATTTCCCTTAAGCACCTTCCACATAGAATGACCAAATTGGGTGAGATACCCTGCATCATCAAGCTGCCCAGTGGATATCAAGCTCTTCTGAGCTGTGGCACATGTCTCACATTGTGCAATACAAATTCAGAACCATTTGGGAATTTTAGATGCACGTCCCCAATACCAACAACGTCACAGGCATAATCATTCCCAAGTTTCACGCATCCTTTCTTCCCTGCATCATACGAAGCAAACCACTGCTCATGAGGAGTAACATGATAGGATGCACCTGAGTCTAATAGCCAATCCTGTGCATATGAGCCATCATTGGCCACAAGAAAAGAACTATCACCAGAGGAGGCAACAAGTATGACATCGTCATTATCTTCATCACTGCTAATCACTGCATTGAGCTCCTCAAGTTTAGCCTTGCCCTTGGTGTCTTTGGCATCTCTTTTCACATCTTTGTCCTCTTCTTTTCTTTCCTTATCCTTGCCTTTGTTTTTCAGCTGAAAACAGTCCCTTTTAATATGCCCCTTCTTATGGCAGTAGTGGCATTCAAGGTCCTTCCGAGGACGGGACTGACTGCGAGATTTCCCTTTATTTTGGTTTTCCCCTCTATTTTGCTGCCTACCTCTGCCCACAGCCAATGCATTTGCATTCTTATTTTCACTGCTATTCTTACGCCTCACCTCTTCCTGCAGAAGAGCGCTTTCCACATCTTGGCATGACAATCCTGTGAAAGCAGGGGCTGAATTGCTTATGGCTGTAGCAAAAGTATCCCAACTGTCAGGGAGGGTACTCGAGAAAAATGGCCTTCACCTCATCATCAAAATTCATTTTCTGATTTGTGAGTTGGCTGAATATAGAGTGAAACTCATTGAGGTGAAGTGAGAGGGCTGTCCCCTCTTTCATGCTTAGTTTCATAAGCCTCTTCAACCAAAACACTTTACTAGCTGCACTCTGACTCTCGAAAAGGGACTCAAGTTTTTTCCATATGCTGTAAGCGGTGGCTTCATTCTCTACATTGAAGTAGATCTTCTTTGAGATGGTCAAAAGAATGGTACTCTTGGCCTTCTCATTCATGGTTTCCCACTGAAGGTCACTAACTTCATTGGGCTTGATCCCTTTATACTTGATAGGCATATTTTGATCTTTTTGGACCAACACATTATATATTTGGTTCTTCCAATAAGAGAAATTTGCATTCCCCTCCAACTTCTCGATGTTCCAATAGTTGCCTTCTTTGCTTGAAGACATAATGATAAGCTGAAGTAGAAGCAAATAAATACACCTAAGGCACAGAGAGCCTCAAAGTCACGTGCTGTGACTTAATGCAATGTTGTCCACTCTCCAAAACTGATTGCAAAATCTCGTCTTTTGTCACTGCATTTGACACATAGACATGTAAATCCCCTTCAAAACTGTTTACAGCGGCCAATAACACCAATTTGAGCAAAAGCCCTTTGTTTTGGCGTCTATTGAAGAAAATTTCGTCAAATAGGCACCCACAAGTGCGTACAAGCACTCTAGCGTCAAAAGCCCCAAATTTCTTGCATGCAATTTCTCCAAATTCGGAGAATGCACCACGATGTGCACCCAATCCTCAAGTTTCTGCCCAGAATATGCAGTGGTGCTCCCAATTCCAGCTGACCAATGCCGGGCCAAAAGAAAACGCGGGGTTCATCGAACCTCCGTCGAATGGGCCAGCCATGAGATGGTTTGCTCCATAGTTGAAGCGAGAGGAGCAAAGCTGTAGACGTTCTCTTTAGAACGGGGATTCACTCCTGTAGCGTAGAAAGTGAAGGCCAGACCGGCTTCGGCGCTCTTTCTCTGTGTGTTGCTCTGCTGCGCAGCAGCACTTGCGGCAGCCGATCACTTGTCTTACTCCCCTGAAGACCTCGAGTCAGAGAGCAGGCTCTCCGCGCTATTTGACGCCTGGAACGGAAGGCATGGCAAGCACTACGTGGCTGATAGGGCTCCGGAGAAGAAAGACGCTTCGCTATTTGATGCCTGGAACGTGGCTGATAGGGCTCCGCTATTTGACGCCTGGAACGGAAGGCATGGCAAGCACTACGTGGCTGATAGGGCTCCGGAGAAGAAAGACGCTTCGAAATCTTCAAAGCGCTGGGCCTCACCCGCTTTGCGGACCTCACGAACGAGGAGTTCAAATCATCGAGCTTCTTCGGTCTGAGCCATTGCAGGGCATCACAGGAAGCGGCAGCAAAGCGTGCGCAAAGCTTGCTTCATGGGGGTGCGTAAAGCGTGCTTCACGAGCTATAGGCGAAGATGAAAGACTCTCTCTAACTTTCTCCAGAATCCGCTTGCTTCATGAGAGTGCACAAAGCTTGCTTCGAGCTATAGAACGAGAGACTCTCTCAACAACGACCACACTCTCCGAACCTTGCTCTGATACCAGTTGAAGCGGAAACGCGTGGAGGAGAGAGTAAGACTAACCACAGGAATGGTGGGTGTGAATCCAGAGACTAGGGCACACCACAACCCTCAAGAGTATATTAGGATAGGCATTAGGGTGGAACCGGTTCAGAGTGAACCGTGTTCACACTGTAACCTGTAATTAAAAAAAATGTATATGAGGTGGCACAAGGCCTTAACCCCAACATGAGATGGTGATCAGAATGCGATGTGGAGATGGAGGGAAGTCCCAAAGAAGAAACAGATGCAGATTTAGCTAGCGGGATCTTCTCAAAGGTTAGTACCTGTTTTGTTATGTGTGTCTTTGCTAAGCTAGTAAACAGTGCACCTAATAATATCCTATCAAAGCTCGCAGCAACTGATGGATCGTACGAAAGAGGGAGAGTGCAGGTACGAAAGGGTTGCAAAACTCCCGTCACGTCACACTTGAATTAACTAAAGAGTACAAGGTACAAGAACCTACACCTAGGACTATAGTCCTAGGTGTCACATAGGACTAAGTGTCCTATGTGGCCTAAAAGACACTAACACTATAAGTGTCTTTATTTATGCCTACAAGGCACATACCATGGCCTATAGGGCATCACTAGAACCACCAGAGGATGGCCTACAAACCCCCCTCCATGCGATTGGCTGAAGTACTCTGGAAACGTCTCAGAATACCTGGTATTTTCTAGTCATGGTGGCACATGTTCATCCAAAAGGATATAGCCACCTATGAATGTACAAGGGATGTCAAATCATGTAACAAAGGGAACCAAGTGTAAAGCCTGTCGAAAGACTTCGAACTTGGGACGAGGAAGTGCCTTTGTAAACATATCTGCTATGTTGTCTTGTGTGGGAAGATAGGACAACTCTACGTCTCCTACTGACAAACCGCTCCCGAACATAATGATAGTGAACTTCAATATGCTTGGTACGCGCATGAAACACTGGGTTATGCGCAATGGTCAAAGCACTCTGGCTGTCAGTGTAGACAATAGTGGAGGATGTCTGGCGAATACCAAGATATGTAAGTAACTGCCCTGTACTCAGCCTCACAGCTAGACGTGGCAACTGTTGGTTGCTTCTTGCTGAGCCAAGAGATACATGAATTGCCAAGCAAAAAACAATTGCCAATATGTGACACTTTGGTGTCGGAACATCTTGCCCAGTCACTATCCGTGTAAGCATGCATGGTAAGTGAACCCTGATCACCATAGAAGAGGGCTAAATCCTAAGTGCCTCTGAGATATCTGAAGACTCTCTTCACTGCCTGCCAATGCTGTGAACTGGGCATGTGCATGAATCTGCTGAGCTGAGATACTGCATACTGCAAGTTAGGTCTGGTGTAACATAAATAAATAAGGCACCAACAGCCTGCTGATAAAGAGTGATATCACATGGTGGGCTCCCATCATGAGCTGAGAATTGGAAGCCAGGGTCCACTGGAGTAGAGATTGGCTTGCAATCCTCAAACTGAAAACGATCAAGGAGCTGTCCAATATACTTGGACTGAGACATCATGATACCCCCCCCAACATGAGCAAACTGAATGCCCAAATAATAGTGAAGCTGTCCCATGTCTGACATTGTTGGGGTAAAGGCACATTGCCACCCTTTAAAATGTTACGACCACTATGACTGTCTTAAGACAGTCATAGGGTGAATACCTAATCCTAATAAAACCTTTGAGTTTGTGGTGTGGCTCAACACATTTTCACACACCCACACTCCCTTGTGTCTCTCTCTCTCTCTCTCTGTCTCTCAACGTTCCACCCCCTCTCTTTCCCTCACAAGTGGTATCAGAGCCTTCCTCTCCCTCTCACTCCGGTCTACCCCTCCCTCTCCCCTCGGGCCTCGTGCCCTCAGCAGCGAGCAGGGCGCGGCAGCAGCGAGCAGGGCAGCAGCAAGCCAGGGCGCAGCCACGCGCAGCAGGTGCGCGACCCGCCGCGCGCAGCAGGCGCGCAAGCAGCCGTAGCTGCAGCAGCAGCTAGCTGCTACCAGCAGCCAGGCGGCCGCAGCCAGCCAGGCAGCCGCAGCCAGCGGCTGCAGCCAGTCGACCGGCTGCAAGGCAGCAGCCGCGACCAGCCGTACAGCCAGCCGTACCGGCTGTACGGACGCCGCGACAGGCAGCCGTACTGGCTGTACGGACGCGTGCAAGTACAGGTACAGCCGTACCGGCTGTACCCTCAGCCAGACCTTCGACATTTTTTTGGGGATCCGTGCCCTCGTAGGTACATAAATTTTGAAATTTTTTTTTGGGATCCGTGCCCTCGCAAGTACAGGGTACAGCAGGTACACTGTGCAGGCACAGCAGGTACTTGCAGGTACAGCAGGCACAGAAATTTTTTTTTGGGGAAGGAGAAAGAGTGAAGAGCACTCTGCTCTTTTGCGTGGTACTTGCAAGTACACGCAGGTACAGAAGTACAACGAGGTTTTTTTTCTTGATGCATTCCCGGAATTTTTCAGTTCTAAAACTGTGTTTGAGGTACAGCAAGTACACTCGTGTCCCTCGTGCTTGAGGTGACTAGTGCCACAGTGTGTGGTGGTTGCACAGTTATTTTGTTTCGGGAAGGTCAGATGCCTTAATTTGCAGAGGGCTTTTATGCTTTTGCTGAGTGCAAATCTCAGTTTTCGGGTGACAATTTCAAAGGGCTTTTGCCTGGAAGTGTATGCAGTGTATGCCTTGAGGTAGTGTGGAGCCAGGGCTCACATTGGTCTCGTTTTCCGCAGTGTATCAGTGACATTTCTTTGCAGGTCACATTTTGTGTACAGCACTTAGAAAATCTCAGTTGAGCCACGCTTGGCCAGGGCGCATCGAGTTTACTCGGTCCCTAACTGTCCATCGTTGACAGTGCTCAAAAGATCTTCCTTTTTGGTGTTTGTACGTTGGGATCTGTGTTGCTACTGTGCACACAGGCAGTTTATACATTACATTGTCAGGTGAAAGTGCCAGGAGAGCGCTGAATTTTGTATGCTACCTCATTGTTGAGGGTGTTTTTCACTTGGTACAGGTGTCAAATCAAGGGGCTTTTGCCCAGATTTTGCTTGTGAGCACTTGAGTTACTGTTTGAGAACTTCAGATGCCTTTTATCCCCTTGGCAGAAGGGTGATTGGTTGGGATTTGTCCCGAACTTTGTTGCAGGTTTGTGACAGGCTGAGGTGTTTGGAGCTTTTTTCAGTGGACAAAACAGTGTATGACAAGTGGTTTATGCATATAAAATCAGTGCAATACCTCATCTGAGGTGGGAGAAGTGTCCAGGACAGCAGTGTTTTGTTCTTCGTCAGATGATGATGCACTGATAAAACACTTGTGGAACAGCTGCAGCATTCTGTAGTTACTGTTTTATGCCTATTTGAGCACGGTACAGTGTGTCAGAAGGTACAATGACTGGAGGGAAAATTTTCTGTTTTGCTGCAGATTTTTTTGACAGTAAAAAAGTTTTATGCCTATTTGAGCACGGTACAGTGTGTCAGAAGGTACAGTGACTGGAGGGAAAATTTTCTGTTTTGCTGCAGATTTTTTTGACAGTAAAAAACAGCACTATTGTGAGTGCTCCTGGCTCTTGATAGAGCAGGTTTTCTGAGAAATCAGAATTTTATTTAGTCATTTTTTGACTTACAGGGAGTCAAGCACTTTCCTTGTCTGATATGGCATCAGGGGGAAGTGAATCCTCAATATTGAACATAAAGAAATTGGAAGGAGCACACAATTATGCATTATGGGCAGAACAGTGTTTGAATGTACTTCTGCTAAAGAAGATTTCTAAGCCCATAAGGGTGAAGGGTGTCAAGCCATCTGGGATGGCAGATGATGAGTGGGAGGAGCTTGATTTGTCCGCAAGGGCAGCTATCATGCTTACTCTCACTGATTCTCTTGTGTTCAATGTTCAGGCAGAAAAGACCTCTTATGGCCTATGGCAGAGGCTAGAAGAGTTGTATGCCCAAAAGAGCTCAGCCAGTAAGGTTTATTGGTTGAAGAAGCTTGTCGACCTTCGCATTAAGGAAGGTACAGCTATGACCTCACACTTGAGTGAGTTCAATGCCATCTTTACACAGCTTATCGCATAGGGATTGAACCTTGATGAGGAGTTCAAGGCTACTTTCTTGTTGTGTACCCTCCCTAAGAGTTGGGACACTTTCAAGACCACTCTGTCAAATTCAAATGTCACTCTTATGTATGCTGATGTGGAGAGCTCTCTCCTTATGGAGGAGATGAGCAGGAAGAATAATATGGGCAGCAAGTCTTCCAATGCTTTGCAGGTACAGGAAAGAGGTAGGACTCAGCAGAAGGGGAGATCTGCGGGCAAGTCCAAATCCCGCAGTCATTCTCGTGGCAAAAAGGATATTGAATGCTTTTACTGTGGCAAGAAGGGACATGTGAAGTCTAAGTGCTTCAAGTTTATACGGGATCAGAAAGCCAAGAAGGCTGAAACAAAGGATGCAGGCAGTGGAAGCAAAGGCAAAGGCAAGGCCAAGGCAGATGACTTGGATGCAGTGAATGTTGTAGCAGAGGACAGTGACAGTGACAGACATGATGTATTATGTTCTTCTGCTGTAATTGCACATACATTGGTTGTTGATGGCCATGACATGCACACCTGGCTCTTGGATTCAGGTGCTTCTTTTCATGTTACGCCTCATAGGGAGTGGTTTACTTCCTACACAGGTACTCATGGAGTTGTTCACCTTGGGAACAACTATGCATGTCAGATTGCAGGGATTGGCAGTATACAGATAGTATTCCCTGACGGACGCATATTTATGCTTGATGGTGTTCGCCATGTGCCGCAAATCAAGAAAAATCTGATTAGCACTGGCTTGTTGGATGACAGTGGTTATCACACCACATTTGGGGATTCCAAATGGGTAATTACTGATGGCCAGGTTGTAGTGGCTGAGGGTTATAAGAGTGATACCTTGTACCCTCTTTATGTTTCCAGTGTAGGTAATCATGTTGTTGCCATAACCGAGCTGCCAAAGGTTTCATTGTGGCATAGCCGGTTGGGACACATGTCCGTTAAAGGAATGCAAGAACTGTCACGTTTGGGTTATCTGCCGTCTCTTTCTTTTTCAGATTTGCCTACTTGTGATCATTGCATTTTTGGAAAGCATTCTATGACTCCTCATAAGAGGAGAACTCCCCAGAATAGAGCACCGCTTGATCTAGTGCACACTGATTTGTGTGAGATGCCACAGCTATCACTAGGGGGTGCAAAGTATTTCATTACTTTTATTGATGATGCCACACGCAAAGTGTGGGTCTATTTCTTGAAGCATAAGAGCGATGCCTTAGATGCTTTCAAGAAGTTTGTCGCTCAGGTTGAGAATCGGACAGGACGCAGGTTGAAATGCCTCAGATCCGATAATGGGGGTGAGTATGTGTCACATGCTTTTGTACAGTTATGCGAAGCTAAGGGCATTAAACAGGAACTCACAGCCCCTCATAATGCATCTCAAAATGGTGTGAGTGAGCGGATGAATCAAACTATTCAGGAGAAAGTTCGATGTATGTTGTCTTATGCTGCATTGCCCCATGGCTTTTGGGCAGAAGCCGTGCAAACAGCAGTTCACCTAATTAACAGGTCGCCGAACAAGGCTTTGGAGTTGAAAGTGCCAGAGGAGGTGTGGTCTGGCAAGCCACCTTCATATAAGCACTTACGTGTGTTTGGCTGCGAGTGCTTTGCTCATGTACGCAAAGAACTGCGCACCAAACTGGAGCCAAAGTCTTTCAGATGCATCTTCATGGGTTACGGTGACGAAGGTGAAATGGGGTACAGGTTATGGGATCCCGTCAAACGGAAGATTATACGCAGTAATGACGTCATCTTTAAAGAGGATTGTGTACATAGAGAACCCGTGCAACCTGTGGAATACAGGAGGGTTGTATATGATGATGTCGGACAGCAAAGAATGCCCATTAATATGCAGCAGCAGGCTGCTGTAAATAACCCTGTTCAAGAGGGTATACAGGCTGAAAATCAGCCAGACAATTTTGCCAATGATGCACCACTGGATATGCCAGCAAATGGCGCTGTAGAACAGCCAGATATGGTGGTACAGCCACCCGTCATGCATGACGAACAGGCTAGACAGCAGCCTAATACGGAGCATTTTGTTAGGAGGAGCACCCGTGTACAACGCCCTCCTGACAGGTTTGTTCCAGGAGCCAATAATGTGGCTGATTTTATCATGCTGACAGATTGTGGTGAGCCTTCCAGCTTCAAGGAAGCTATGGGAAGAACAGAGAAAAGGAAGTGGGAGAAAGCCATGCAGTCAGAAATGGACTCCTTACTTCATAATGATACATGGGACTTGGTGCAGCTACCTGCACGCAGAAAGGTTTTGCCATGCAAGTGGGTTTACAAAGTCAAAGTGGATTCAAACGCTTTACCGAGGTATAAGGCCAGATTGGTTGCCAAGGGATTTAAGCAGGAGAAGGGCATTGACTTTGATGAGATCTTTTCCCCTGTAGTCAAGATGACTACTTTGAGAGCAGTGTTAGCTCTTGTTACTCATGAGGACATGGATTTATGTCAGATGGATGTGAAGACTGCTTTTCTTCACGAATATCTCTATGATGAGATCTACATGAGTCAACTAGAGGGATATGCTGTTAAAGGGAAAGAGCAGCTTGTGTGTAAGCTCAAGAGGAGCTTGCATGAACTCAAGTAGGCGCCAAGAGAATGGTACAAGAAGTTTGATGCCTTCATGCAGTCCCAAGGGTATCATAGGTGTGAGACCGATCACAGCTTGTACACCAAACGGTCAAAGGATGGCAGTTTGATGCTACTCATTCTATATGTGGATGACATGCTGATTGCCAGCAAATCTCAGCAGGAGATTAGTGCTTTAAAGAAGCAACTGCATAAGTCTTTTGACATGAAAGACTTGGGTGATGCAAACCATATTCTTGGTATGCGGATTATTCGTGACAGGTCCAAGGGACTTTTGTTTCTGTCACAGAAGGAGTACATTTACAAAGTACTGCAGAGGTTTAAAATGGAAGGGGGGAAGTCTATTAGTACCCCGTTGCCTCCTCATTTAAAAGTTAGCAGTAAGGACAGCCCCAGATCAGATGATGATAAGGCTGAGATGGCCAAGGTTCCATATGCATCTGCAGTTGGTTCTTTGATGTATGCCATGGTTGCCACTCGTCGGGATATTGCTTTTGCGGTGGGAGTCATCAGCAGGTATATGGCAAATCCAGGCAAGCGGCACTGGGAAGCAGTGAAAGGCGTCTTGAGGTATCTCAAGGGTACCAAAGACTTGTGCATATGCTATGGTAGGCAGGATGCATTGGTGCATGGTTTTACAGATTCAGACTATGCAGGGAATGCAGATAACCGGAAGTCTACTACCGGTTATATTTTCACATTTGCAGGAGGTTCTATATCATGGGTGTCTCGGTTGCAGAAATGCATTGCACTGTCAACCACTGAAGCTGAATATGTTGCAGCCACTGAGGCTTGCAAGGAAGCAATATGGCTTACTCGGCTGGTGGGAGATTTGGGCATTACAGGAGATATGCCAGTTTTGCATTGTGATAGTCAGAGTGCTATCATGTTGGCAAAGAATCCGGTCTTTCATCAGAAGACCAAGCACATAGATGTGAAATACCATTTCATCAGGGAGGTACTGGAAGACAAGCGGCTTGAGCTTGTGAAGGTGCATACTGATGATAATCCTGCAGATTTGCTCACTAAGAGCTTGCCTACAGAGCGGTTTGCACATTGTCGCCACATCATGGGATTAGGATGAGACCATTCTTATTTTATGGTGTTGTATACAGTAACTGTATATTGCTGTAATTTTTATTCTTTTCTCCCCTTTAGGCACATTGGCCTTTAGGAGGGAGGTTGTTGGGGTAAAGGCACATTGCCACCCTTTAAAATGTTACGACCACTATGACTGACTTAAGACAGTCATAGGGTGAATACCTAATCCTAATAAAACCTTTGAGTTTGTGGTGTGGCTCAACACATTTTCACACACCCACACTCCCTTGTGTCTCTCTCTCACTGTGTCTCTCAACGTTCCACCCCCTCTCTTTCCCTCACAGACATTTCAAAAGACTGCTGCAAATCAGCCTTGAAAGTGACTTCTTCCTGCAGATCCCCATGAAGAAAAGCAGTTTTGATGTCAAGCTGGTGCACTTGCCAATGATGATGGGCTGTAATGGCAATGACACATCTAATGGTAGTAATCCTGGATGTGGGAGCAAATGTCTCCTCAAAGTCAATGCCTTGTTGTTGGGTGTACCCTTTTGCAACAAGACGGGCTTTGTATCGATCTATGCTGCCATCAGATTTCCTTTTTAATTTGTAGACCCACTGCGTTCCAATGGCATGCTTGCCGGGAGGGAGATCTACTAATTCCCATGTGTCATTTTTGGCAATAGATTGTAACTCAGCTTTCATTGCATCCATCCACTCTTTGCTGTCAAAAGCATCTTTATGGCACAGAGGCTCTTCATTGCAAGCTGTAGCAAGGAGTGCAAACTCAAGAAAGTGACCATGCTGTCTATTCCCTGATCTTGTCCGGGCAGCAAAAGGCTGATCTTGTTTCCTGTCCCTCAATGTATCAAGAAGCCATCTGGGAACTTGCCTTTGCTGTCTATTGACAGCTCTTTCTTCAATAACTGCATCATGAATAGTGGGATCATTTTGTGCCGGAAGAGAAACCTGCAAATCAGCATGAGGTTGTGGCTGATTATTGCTTAGTGGAGGGCCTGCAGGAGGCTTATGTTGCTGGTCAAAATCCTCTTCTGATGATGGCAGAGGTAACCAAGATTCAAAGGCATCAAACATGTCAACATCTGGCTTTGCTTTGCAGTCCACAAGAGGAGAAGCTGAATGTTCAGCAAAGATTACATCTCTATTGACAATAATCTTCCCAGTATTTGGTTGATATAACCGATATCCTCTGCTCTCCTGGCTATAACCAATAAATATGCATTTGATTGCCTTGTCATCAAGCTTATGTCTCAGCTGAGATGGTACATGAACATATGCAAGAGACCCAAAAACTCTCATGTGTGAAAGTGAAGGCTTCCTGCTTTTCCATGCTTCATAAGGTGTAATAGTCTTCAATGCCCGTGTAGGTGATCTATTCAGCACATAGTTGGCACACATTACTGCATCAAGCCAAAATTTATTGGGCAAAGACTTGGCCTTAAGCATGCATCTGGCCATCTCCATTGTGGACCTGTTTTTCCTTTCAGAAACAGGATTTGCTGAGGAGTGTAAGGAGTAGTGCATGAGTGAATAATGCCCCGTGAAGACAGAAATGCATCAAACTCCTTTGACATATACTCTCCCCCCCTATCTGTGTTGAGGGTGACAAGCTTGCATCCTGATTCATTCTCAACCATATTCAGCCATCTCTGAAAGCATAAGAAAACTTCAGATTTGGCCTTTAAAGGATATACCCAGCAATATCTTGTGAAATCATCAATGAGAGTCATGAAATACTTATACCCCCCAATGGCATTTGTCCTCATTGGGCCACAGACATCACTGTGTACTAGCTGCAATTTCCTTTGTGAGAGTTTTGGACAATTCTTTTGAAAAGGAAATCGATGCATCTTACCCAAAAGACAACCCTCACACACATGTTTGGAAAATGTGTGAGTCTGAGGTACATCATTTGCCATCTACTGTGAATGTAGCTTTGCAAGAGCTCTATAATTGAGATGGCTCATTCTCTCATGCCAAAGATGAGTTTCAGCAAGCTGTGAATTTGAAATAGCCAATGCTTCAATAGAAAGTGCAGCTGAATGATGATCAAGGTGATAAAGCCCTTTTTGCAAAGTGCTAGTGAGAACTATGGCATTGTCATCACGAAGATCATAAACTAGACATCTGTAGCCATCAAAAATCACTTTGAAACCTGAAGTAGCAATTGCTGAAATTGAAATCAAGTTGACTTCAATGCCAGGCACAAAAAGAACATTTGTCAGAGTGACAGGATGGCTTGAAATGGATGTGAGCTGCACATCTCCAACTCCTTTTATAGCATATGAAGCATTATTAGCACATGTAATAGTCCCCCCTCGAGGTGCATCAGCTAAAGAATGAAACAATTGTCTGCAAGATGTGACATGCTTGGAAGCACCACTATCAAATTACCATTAGCAGTAAAGAATG
Source organism: Dipteris shenzhenensis (assembly GCF_047967505.1). NCBI lineage: Eukaryota > Viridiplantae > Streptophyta > Polypodiopsida > Gleicheniales > Dipteridaceae > Dipteris > Dipteris shenzhenensis. The sequence goes on from NC_141605.1 coordinate 5,416,062, forward strand.
CATCAGCTTTGGAGGGATCAAATGAGCAATGGACAGCCCATGCCCAATCATCCTGAAGAGCATGTGCATGTGAAGCATCTTCTGGCTCATGGGATTCAATAGCATGTGAGGCATTAATTGTCAATCTTGCTTTCTTTTTCTCGGAAGCAATGCGCTTCCTGCATTCTGAAATGTCATGTCGAGGCTTGCGACAATAGTTGCATCTTTTCTTCTTTGACTTATTTGCTGTATTTTTAGATGCATGGGAGGAATTGCAGCTGCTATGCGCAGATTTTGGCTTGCCCATAGGCTTGGAAGCCTTGCCTCTTCTTGTCTGCTGTGAAGCAAATGCATGATTAGGAATAATGGCTTGTCTATTAGCTCTACTTTGCTCTTCCTGCAAAAGCAAAGTAACTAGCTGATGAAAAGAATAGTGGTCTAGATTACCCATGGCCACTAATCGAAGGGTTGTAGCAAACCCTTGATATGTATCTGGCAGTCCATTCAATGTGGTACTAACAAGCTGTGAATTTGGCACCACCTCATCAATGTTGGCAAGCTGTTCCATGAGGTCCTTGACCTTTGTCAGGTATGCATCCATAGACTCACCTTCATTCATACTGACTTCTTGTAATTGCCTTCTCAAATATGCAACACGAGCTTCATTGCGAATCTGATAGAGAGAAGCCAATTTATCCCAAGCATCCTTAGCTGTCCTGCAAGGCCGGATGTGTGGAATAATGATTCGCTTGCATGATAAAGCAATGCATGAATGTGCATTTGCATCTCTTGCATCCCATCTTGACTGTTCTTGAGTTGGAAGAGCAGCAGCAGGAGTGCTAGAGGAAGAGGCATCAGGAGGAGTACCCCCTACAGAAGGACCAGCAGTAGAGGCAACCACTGTAGCATTGGCTGGCCTCAGATCAGCCCCAGAAACAATATTCCACAAAGGCTTTGCAACAAGAATATGTTTGATGAGATAAGACCACATCGGATAGTTGGTGCCATCCAACTTACCATCTTCACGAAGAACTCCAAATAAATCTTGATTGTTCCCAGCCATAGCAAATGTGATACCCTGAAAAAAAACCTGAAAACCCAAAAGCCTCAAGGCTGTCACTGCAAAAAGGTGACTGTCCAAAAAGACAGCAAATATCTACAAATTTCTGACCCAAATCAAAGGGCAAATGCAGATCTGACCCAAATGTGACTGTGACAGGCAATGTTCACTGCAAAAACAGCAAATCTGGCAAAAGCCCCAAATTTAATGAGGGCAAATAGGCCAAAAAGAGAGCAAATGCAGAAAAGCCCCAAATTTTGCTGAAATTTTTGCAAATGTGACCCAATGAAGGATAATCTGACTCAATGTCCTGCAAAAGTGACTCAATGTGTGATAATGTGACCCAATGTATAGCCTCAAGGCTTTAAACTGAAAAAGTATGATTTACTGTCCCAAACACCAGCTGAAATTTAGCTCCCAACACAAAAGCCCTAAATTTTGTTGACGTGAGTGATGACGTGGCACAATGTGACAGTCCTGAACCTGAAGTTAACTGAAAACTTCAATTTTTGGAAAGATTTCAGTTGTCAACCTTGTCCAAAATATTGTATTGACAGGTTGAAGGTCCAGATGTCAAAAGCCCTCAATTTTTCTGTTGGTAATTAGGGTTTGACATGAGAGGGAAGGTAAGAGGGAGAAGTACAAGGGGGAGAGAGTGAGAGAGAGTGGTGACACAAAAGATGCGGGTGTGAAGTGATGAGCCACACCACAAACTCATAGGTTTTATTAGGATTAGGTTTTTCACCCTATGACTGTCTTAAGACAGTCGTAGGTGTCATATCTTTAATAAAGGGGTGGCAATGTGCCTTTACCCCAACAACCTCCCTCCTAAAGGCCAATGTGCCTAAGGGGAGAAAAGAATAAAAATTACAGCAATATACAGTTACTGTATACAAGACCATAAAATAAGAATGGTCTCATCCTAATCCCATGATGTGGCGGCAATGTGCAAACCGCTTTGTAGGCAAGCTCTTAGTGAGCAAATCTGCAGGATTATCATCAGTATGCACTTTCACAAGCTCAAGTCGCTTGTCTTCCAGTACCTCCCTGATGAAATGATATTTCACATCTATGTGCTTGGTCTTCTGATGAAAGACCGGATTCTTTGCCAACATGATAGCACTCTGACTATCACAATGCAAAACTGGCATATCTCCTGTAATGCCCAAATCTCCCACCAGCCGAGTAAGCCATATTGCTTCCTTGCAAGCCTCAGTGGCTGCAACATATTCAGCTTCAGTAGTTGATAGTGCAACGCATTTCTGTAACCGAGACACCCATGATATAGCACCTCCTGCAAATGTGAAAATGTAACCGGTAGTAGACTTCCGGTTATTAGCATTCCCTGCATAGTTTGAATCTGTAAAACCATGCACCAATGCATCCTGCCTACCATAGCATATGCACAAGTCTTTGGTAACCCTTGAGATACCTCAAGACACCTTTCACTGCTTCCCAGTGCCGCTTGCGTGGATTTGCCATATACCTGCTGATGACTCCCACCGCAAAAGCAATATCCGGACGAGTGGCAACCATGGCATACATCAAAGAACCAACTGCAGATGCATACGGAACTTTGGCCATTTCAGCCTTATCATCATCTGATCTGGGGCTGTCCTTACTGCTGAGTTTTAAATGTGGAGGCAACGGGGTACTAATAGACTTCCCCCCCTCCATTTTAAACCTCTGCAGTACCTTGCCAATGTACTCCTTCTGTGACAGAAACAAAAGTCCCTTGGACCTGTCACAAATAATACGCATACCAAGAATATGGTTTGCATCACCCAAGTCTTTCATATCAAAAGACTTATGCAGTTGTTTCTTCAAAGCACTAATCTCCTGCTGAGATTTGCTGGCAATCAGCATGTCATCCACATATAGAATGAGTAGCATCAAACTGCCATCCTTTGCCCGTTTGGTGTACAAGCAATGATCGGTCTCACACCTATGATACCCTTGGGACTACATGAAGGCATCAAACTTCTTGAACCATTCTCTTGGCGCCTGCTTGAGTCCATACAAGCTCCTCTTGAGCTTACACACAAGCTGCTCTTTCCCTTTAACAGCATATCCCTCTGGCTGACTCATATAGATCTCATCATGGAGATCTCCGTGAAGAAAAGCAGTCTTCACATCCATCTGACATAAATCCATGTCCTCATGAGCAACAAGAGCTAACACTGCTCTCAAAGTAGTCATCTTGACTACAGGGGAAAAGATCTCATCAAAATCAATGCCCTTCTCTTGCTTAAATCCCTTGGCAACCAATCTGGCCTTATACCTCGGTAAAGCATTTGAATCCACTTTGACTTTGTAAACCCACTTGCATGGCAAAACCTTTCTGCCTGCAGGTAGCTGCACCAAGTCCCATGTATCATTTTGAAGTAGGGAGTCCATTTCTGACTGCATGGCTTTCTCCCACTTCCTTTTCTCTGTTCTTCCCATAGCTTCCTTGAAGCTGGAAGGTTCACCACAATGTGTCAGCATGATAAAATCAGCCACATTATTGGCTCCTGGAACAAACCTAGCAGGAGGCCGTTGTACACGGGTGCTCCTCCTAACAAAATGTTCCGGATTAGGCTGCTGTCCAGCCTGTTCGTCATGCATGACGGGTGGCTGTACCACCATATCTGGCTGTTCTACAGCCCCATCTGCTGGCATATCCAGTGGTGCATCATTGGCAAAATTATCTGGCTGATTTTCAGCCTGTATACCCTCTTGAACAGGGTTATCTGCAGCAGCCTGCTGCTGCATATAAATGGGCATTCTTTGCTGTCCAACATCATCATAAATAACCCTCCTGTATTCCACAGGTTGCACGGGTTCCTTGTGTACACTATCCTCTTTAAAGATGACATCATTGCTGCGTATAATCTTCCGTTTAACGGGATCCCATAACCTGTACCCCATTTCACCTTCGTCACCATAACCCATGAAGATGCATCTGAAAAACTTTGGCTCCAGTTTGGTGCGCAGTTCTTTGCTTATATAAGCAAAGCACTCGCAGCCAAACACACGTAAGTGCTTATATGAAGGTGGCTTGCCAGACCACACCTCCTCTGGCACTTTCAACTCCAAAGCCTTGTTTGGCGACCTGTTAATAATGTGAACTGCTGTTCCCATGGCTTCTGCCCAAAAGCCATGGGGTAATGCAGCATAAGACAACATACATCGAACCTTCTCCTGAATAGTTCGATTCATCCGCTCACTTACACCATTTTGAGATGCATTATGAGGGGTGTGAGTTCCTGTTTAATGCCCTTAGCTTCACAAAACTATACAAAAGCATGTGACACATACTCACCCCCATTATCGGATCTGAGGCATTTCAGCCTACGACCTGTCTGATTCTCAACCTGAGTGACAAACTTCTTGAAAGCATCTAAGGCATCGCTCTTATGCTTCAAGAAATTGACCCACACTTTGCGTGTGGCATTATCAATAAAAGTAATAAAATACTTTGCACCCCCTAGTGATAACTGTGGCATCTCACACAAATCAGTGTGCACTAGATCAAGCGGTGCTCTATTCTGGGGAGTTCTCCTCTTATGAGGAGTCACAGAATGCTTGCCAAATATGCAATGATCACAAGTAGGCAAATCTGAAAAAGAAAGAGACGGCAGATAACCCAAACGTGACAGTTCTTGCATTCCTTTAACAGACATGTGTCCCAACCGGCTATGCCACAATGAAACCTTTGGCAGCTCGGTTATGGCAACAACATGATTACCCACACTGGAAACATAAAGAGGGTACAAGGTATCACTCTTATAACCCTCAGCCACTACAACCTGGCCATCAGTAATCACCCATTTGGAATCCCCAAATGTGGTGTGGTAACCACTGTCATCCAACAAGCCAGTGCTAATCAGATTTTTCTTGATTTGCGGCACATGGCGGACACCATCAAGCATAAATATGCGTCCATCAGGGAATACTATCTGTATACTGCCAATCCCTGCAATCTGACATGCATAGTTGTTCCCAAGATGAACAACTCCATGAGTACCTGTGTAGGAAGTAAACCACTCCCTATGAGGAGTAACATGAAAAGAAGCACCTGAATCCAAGAGCCAGGTGTGCATGTCATGGCCATCAATAACCAAAGTATGTGCAATTACAGCAGAAGAGCATAAAACATCATGTCTGTCACTGTCACTATCCTCTGCTGCAACAGTCATTGCATCCAAGTCATCTGCCTTGGCCTTGCCTTTGCCTTTGCTTCCACTGCCTGCATCCTTTGTTTCAGCCTTCTTGGCTTTCTGATCCCGTATGAACTTGAAGCACTTAGACTTCACATGTCCCTTCTTGCCACAATAAAAGCATTCAATATCCTTTTTGCCACGGGACTGACTGCGGGATTTGGACTTACTAGCAGATCTCCCCTTCTGCTGAGTCCTGCCTCTATCCTGTACCTGCAAAGCATTTGAAGACTTGCTGCCCATATTATTTTTCCTGCTCATCTCCTCCATAAGGAGAGAGCTCTCCACATCAGCATACATAAGAATGACATTTGAATTTGACAGGGTGGTCTTGAAAGTGTCCCAACTCTCAGGGAGGGTACACAACAAGAAGGTAGCCTTGAACTCATCAAGATTCAAACCCTGTGCAATCAGCTGTGTAAAGATGGCATTGAACTCACTCAAGTGTGAGGTCATAGTTGTACCTTCCTTCATGCGAAGATCAACCAGCTTCTTCAACCTCAACCAATAAACCTTACTGGCTGAACTCTTTTGGGCATACAACTCTGCTAGCCTCTGCCATAGGCCATAAGAGGTCTTTTCAGCCTGAACATTGAACACAAGAGTATCAGAAATAGTAAGCATGATAGCTGCCCTTGCGGACAAATCAAGCTCTTCCCATTCATCATCTGCCATGTCAGATGGCTTGACACCCTTCACCCTTATGGGCTTAGAAATCTTCTTTAGCAGAAGTACATTCAAACACTGTTCTGCCCATAATGCATAATTGTGTGCTCCTTCCAATTTCTTTATGTTCAGAATTGAAGATTCACTTCCCCCTGATGCCATATCAGATAAGGAAAGTTCCTGACTCCCTGTAAGTCAAAAAATGACTGAATAAAGTTCTGATTTCTCAGAAAAAACCTGCTCTATCAAGAGCCAGAAGCACTCACAATAGTGCTGTTTTTTACTGTCAAAAGAATCTGCAGCAAAACAGTAAATTTCCCTCCAGTTACTGTACCTTCTGACACACTGTACCGTGCTCAAATAGGCATAAAACAGTAATTTCAGAATGCTGCAGCTGTTCCACAGGTGCTTTAACAGTGCATCATCATCTGATGAAGCATAAAACACTGCTGTCCTGATCACTTCTCCCACCTCAGATGAGGTATTGCATTGATTTTATATGCATAAACCACTTGTCATACACTGTTTTGTTCACTGTAAAAGAGGCTCTAGACACTTCAGCCTGTCACAAACCTGCAACAGAAAATGGGACAAATCCCAAGCAATCACCCTTCTGCCAAAGGGATAAAAGGCATCTGAAGGTCTCAAACAGTAACCCAAGTGCTCTCAAGCAAAATCTGGGCAAAAGCCTCTTGATTTGACACCGGTACCAAGTGAAAAACACCTCAAAACTGAGGTAGCATACAAAAAAGTAGTGCTCTCCTGGCACTTTCACCTGACAATGCAATGCATAAACAGCCCTGTGTACACAATAACAACACAGATCCCAACGTACAGACACTGAAGAGAAAATCTTTTGAGCACTGTCAACGATGGACAGTTAGGGACCGAGTAAACTCGATGCGCCCTGGCCAAGCGTGGCTCAACTGAGATTTTCCAAGGTGTCGTACACAAAATGTGACCTGCAAGAAATGTCATTGAATACACTGCGGAAAGAAGACCAATGTGGGCTCCCTGGCTCCACACTGCCTCAAGGCATACACTGCATAGACTTCCAGGCAAAAGCCCTTTGAAAATGTCACCCAAAAGCTGAGATTTGCACTCAGCAAAAGCATAAAAGTCCTCTGCAAAATCAAGGCATTACCTTCCCGAAACAAGATAACTGTGCAATCAACCACACACTGTGGTACTAGTCACCTCAAGCACTAGGGACACGAAGGTACTTGCTGTACTTTCTAAACACAGTTTGGAGAACTGAAAATGATCCTGAATGAAGAGCAGAGTGCTCTCTCTCCTTTTCTTTCTCCCCCAAAGAAAAACTGATGTACCTGCTGTACTTTTGTACCTTTGTACCTGTGTAGGGTACAAATGTACTTGCTGTACCTGTGCAGGGTACGGATTCAAGGAGAAATTTCGAAATGCACTCCTTTGACGCAGATCCAAAACAAAAAATGCACCTCCTTGTCGAAAATCCTTGACGCAGCTCCCTGTCACAGTCCGTACGGCGGCGTCCGTACGGTACGGTCGCCTGTACGGTGTTCGTACGGCTGTACGGACGGCCGTACGTCCGTACTGTACTGTATGGCGCGCGAAATGGCGCGATGCCTGCGCCCACGCGTGCGCCTGCGCGATGCGCTGCCCCGCGCTGCTTAACTGCGCTGCCCGTTGCAGCCCGCGCTGCTGCCCTTGCTATTGCCCGCACTACCCCGCTGCAGCCCACGCTGCCCTGCGCTGCTGCCTTGCTGGCCACTAGGGCAAAGAGGTAGGGGGAGTGGGTAGACGGAGTGGAGAGGGAGGGGTAGGCTCTGATACCAGAGTTGAGAGGGAAGGTAAGAGGGAGAAGTACAAGGGGGAGAGAGTGAGAGAATGGTGACACAAAAGATGCGGGTGTGAAGTGATGAGCCACACCACAAACTCATAGGTTTTATTAGGATTAGGTTTTTCACCCTATGACTGTCTTAAGACAGTCATAGGTGTCATATCTTTAATAAAGGGGTGGCAATGTGCCTTTACCCCAACATGATAGTCAAATACTGTCCAAAAGCCGTAAAAGACTGCAAATATTGATTGTGTATTATCTTCTGGTCCCTTGAGCATAAAGCTGAGACTAAAAAGACCTCAGTAGATGGAGTATAACGGGCCATGAAGCTGATGCAGCAGATTGAAGTGCAAAAACGACTGGAGCGTAACTGGAACTACCCTTAGGCACCTCGAAATAAGTGCGTAACTGCAGGTGTCTTGTGTGGGGATTTGAACAGGTCGCGATAGCAGAACGACTCTGCAGACGATTGTGAAGAGGTCACTGAAGGTTCATGGAAGCTGGGTGCCTGGATCCACTGAAGCGTCGCTTGAACTAGGCGTCTACTGAAGGGAAGTACAAAAGTGACGACTGATGGCCATGGTATTGTGTAGAACCTCGAAACTGCTGCAGTTGAAGCCTACGAGGAGTCGCCTCAGTCTGGGAACAGCAAAGAGACGCTTGGTGGCGACGAAAGAGCTCAGGAAGCCTTGGACAGCAAACAGAGGAAACGTACGGTGATCCGTGTGGAAGTCTGTACAGTCGTACGGGCTGTATGGATGGAGCGCAACTGAGGCTGTTGAAAGCTGTGAGCGACACAAATCCGGGGGCAGGAGCACGAGTCGAACGTGGCTCTGATACCACTGATGGATCGTACGAAAGAGGGAGAGTGCAGGTATGAAAGGGTCGCAGAAGTCTCATCACGTCACACTTGAATTATCTAAAACTAAAGAGTACAAGGTACAAGAACCTACACCTAGGACTAAGTGTCCTAGGTGTCACATAGGACTAAGTGTCCTATGTGGCCTAAAAGACACTAACACTATAAGTGTCTTTATTTATGCCTACAAGGCACATACCATGGCCTATAGGGCATCACTAGAACCACCAGAGGATGGCCTACAGCAACGGGGTATACAACCTTTAGCGATACGGAGTTAATTAAGATGAAGGGGCAGGTAGCCAATCATGATGTCATTGTGTTGTTTGACTGGGCGTCAACACACAATGTAATTAACTCCAAGCTTGTAAAGAGGCTGAAATTAAAGACTAGCCCATCTTACTATGCATATACAGTCAAGATGGGAGCCAAAAGTTCAACTGAAGTATGGGACCAAAGGGTTACCCAGTTGGAACTTCGAATACAGGACTATGCGGAGAAGCTGGACTTTGAAATGACCCAACTGCCTCACGTAGATATAGCCCTGGGTAAGGGCCAAGGCTTGGCATTCTAAGAAGAATCCAGCCATAGATAGGAAAAAGCATATTTATCAGTTCAAGTTGAATGATGCGCTGTATGTCTTACGAGGTGAAAGGATTTACCCCAGGGACCGTCAGTTTCGGTTATGGAAGTTCGGAAAACTCAAGAAGAGTTTGTGTTTCTTTGTACAGCATCGGTAGAGCTGTTTAATGGTCCATTGGCTAGCACTGATGTTATCCAAGATGGGGAGATGACCAAGTTGACTGATCAGATAGCAGAGTTCTCTGACTGTTTTAAGGATGATTTGCCTCATGGATTGAACTTATCCCAGAGGTAGAGCATGTAAATAGGCCTCCCTATAGATTAAGCTTTACCGAAGAAGCGGAGGTTGTGAAGACACTGAAAGAATACCTCAAGCTGGGGCAGATTCAGCCTAGTTTCTCACCTTTTGCTTCGCCATTGATATCGAACATGTTAGAAAAGACCCAATAGAGGGTACGCACAGCGGAAGACTGATAGTAATGCCCAGGAGCTCACACAGTGTGCGTGTGGGTGTGGAATCACAAACTTCTTTACTTAATGTGCATCACATAGATGTGCAGACTCATCAATAGACAATGAACTGGCCAGATATAGAAGACACCAAAACTAATATATTTCCGTCCAAAGCTATGGACACAATACAAAAGAGATATATCCAGAGTCCCACCAATGGTGTGGTCCTCTGATCTTACCACAAGGTCCTTCTCCTATCTGCTGGCTATCTCTAGATTCGAGCCTGTGTGCTGTAGACTTGGTCATCGTGACTTGACTCTACACCTTGCTGCCCTGGATGTCAGCCAAGGTGTGCAGCCCTAACTCAGCTTGTCTGCAGCTCTTCAGCCTCGTATACACCTCCTGGATGTAGGCCCTATAAGTGCTGATCTGCTGCTCCAGACTGCTGAGGCTCTGCTGCTCCAGATGATAATTTATGAGGGCTGGAGGCCCTCCTTTTATAGGGCTAGGGGCCTGTCATAAAAACCGACCAGTCTGCTTCATACTGGCCGACCAGTCTGCTGCTGGTCCAGCCCTTTGAGGGCTCTAAAACCGGGGCCCTTTGGCCCACACTTCTAGGGCCTTTGGCCCTCCAATCTAGGCAAGGGCCCAGCCCTATATAAGGCATGCCACTGCCCACTAGCAGCCCCATTTGCTGCTCCACCTGGCCTCCATGTGGCCGACCCAATCTGCTGGTCTGCCCCGCGCTCCTGCGCCATCTCCTCTGCCAGACAGCCTGCCACCTGTGTGCCTTCAGCCTGCCTATGCCGCCACCTGTGCACCTCTTTTGCAGGCCCATGGATTCCTGTTTTGACAGCTGCCCACATGGCAGACTGTGTGCTGCCCATGTGGCAGCCTCTGCCCTTTTTGTGTGCTACCCATGTGGCACTGTGTAGATCAGACAGAGTTTTGATCAAACCCTCAACCTCTACCCACCACTCCTCTCTCATGACAGCATGAATAAAAGCTCTTGCCTTACGGCTCTCTCTCACATCCCACTGCAGCCACTCATTTGAGTACACAGTGTGTACCAACTCCCCGTGAACTCACAGGAGTCTCTCAAGCAGAATATACATATATGCAAATCTAGTGGTTGCAAGCTGCAGTAGCTCAAGATTGCTATTGGCCTGAAACATGCTCAAAACTTTTGGCCTCTTCTTCACAAATTTTACCATGCTTCGTGCGATGCAAAAGATGGAATCAACCCATTGTATTTCACCTATGTTCTCGATCAATAAGTCGAGGCAATGTGGTGCACAAGGGTTCCACCCAAATACTTGGAACTTCTTTCAGCCCTGCTCCTAGCTTCCTGCCCAGCTCCCTGCTCCTTGCTCGCAAGCTCTTCCTGCTTGTTGTCCAGCAGCTCGTCGTCCGTACAACCAATTGTACGTGCGTCGTACAGTTCTCCATCCGTACAACGTACGGACTTTCGTACTGCAGGTGTCACTTCGTCCGTATTGCCCCGTACCAGCATGCATTGCCATTCCGTACAAGTATCCGGCGCAACATTCGTCCGTACACTTTGAAGTCCGTACAATGTACGGATCGACAGTTTTTCCGTACAACGTTGCAGCAGCTTCCGTATAGCGCAGTCCGTACATCCGTACGCTTTGTTAGCTTTGTACAACCTTAAGTTCCTACTCGCATTCCGTACTTGCAGATTCGACCATACAGCTGCGCCGCACGTGTGGCTGTACTGTGCTGTCCAGCCACCGTACAGGTATTCATACACTGTACGGATTTCGTACACAGTCCTGCATTCCGTACAGTTGCAGGTTTTCGTAAAGTTGCAGGTACATTTGTAGATTTTCAGAGCAGGTGGTCTTTGCCAGGAATTAGTGCCCAGAGCCATTGTTTGGCTGTAAAATTTGGGGCACTTTGTATTCGTGGGCAGACATTTGCAGTTGGTTGCTTGGCAGACGGTTTTTTGCATTGAGCCATTGTTTGGCTGTGTATTCAAGGAGTTCTGTGGGCAATTGTGACCACATTTGGAGAAATTTGGGCCTTTTTGGTAAAGTTTGGGGCTTTTTTTGTGAATATGCCCCAATTTCAGCTCAATTTCTCCCCAAAATTTGGGGCTTTTGGTTTTGCACTACAATTTCTTGCATAATCGGGGCTTTCAGTTAATTTGCCCTCTTTTGGATGCAATTTCCCTCAAGAAATTGGGGCTTTTGCAAGTGGGTTGCAATTTTGCAGTGAAAAAGCAATTCGGGAGTTTGCAGGCAATTTTGGACTCATTTTGAGTGACATTGCAGACATTGGCAAATTTTGCAGTGTTTTTGGGCAGTTTTGGAGAGCATTTGCAGGATAATTGAAGTGCATTCTGAGCCTTTGACAGGCTGTGACAGTATTTGTCACTGTGGGCAGTTTTTTTATTTGCAGATTTTACTGGTTCATTTTATATCCCAGGAAGGGATTTCACTTGGTCAGTCTGCTGTATTTTTTGATATTTTCTGGTATAAATGGCTCAGAACAACTCCAATGAGGTGTTCGGGGTTCTCACACAGGAGGATAAGTTGGATGGCACCAACTACTTCTTGTGGAGTTTCATGGTTCGCAATATCTTGGTTGGCAGACATCTTTGGGATAATGTCAATGGGGATGAAGCAAGACCAGATACAGCTAGCCGCTCCAGGAGCTCCCATAGCAGAACAGAAAAGATGGGACTCTAGAGATGCACAAGCTCTTTTAGTAAATTCTCTTTCTGTCAAGAGGTTCATTATACCTCATATTCGGTCATGCAAGACATCTATGGCAGCTTGGGAAATACTAGAGAGTATGTTTGTAGCAAGAAATGATGCCAGGGTTTCCTTTCTGAAGCGAGAAGTTTCCCATACACATATGGAGGGAGATTCCATGAATTCTCACCTCACAAAGCTTCAGGACCTCAGGGAACAATTGTTGAATATTGATGAAGTCATTCCGGATTCAGAGATGATCACCACTACTCTGAACTCAAGAATGAGGTGTTCGGGGTTCTCACACAGGAGGATAAGTTGGATGGCACCAACTACTTCTTGTGGAGTTTCATGGTTCGCAATATCTTGGTTGGCAGACATCTTTGGGATAATGTCAATGGGGATGAAGCAAGACCAGATACAGCTAGTCGCTCCAGGAGCTCCCATAGCAGAACATAAAAGATGGGACTCTAGAGATGCACAAGCTCTTTCAGTAATTTCTCTTTCTGTCAAGAGGTTCATTCTACCTCATATTCGGTCATGCAAGACATCTATGGCAGCTTGGGAAATACTAGAGAGTATGTTTGTAGCAAGAAATGATGCCAGGGTTTCCTTTCTGAAGCGAGAAGTTTCCCATACACATATGGAGGAGGGAGATTCCATGAATTCTCACCTCACAAAGCTTCAGGACCTCGAGGAACAATTGTTGAATATTGATGAAGTCATTCCGGATTCAGAGATGATCACCACTACTCTGAACTCTCTTCTTGAGTCCTATCTCGGTTTCCACACCTTGTTGAATTTGTCATTGAGGGGGGGCAGCAATCCTCTCTCCTTTCATGAGTTGGTAGGACTTCTGTTGCAGGAGGAACAAACTCACAGAAATATGGCAACCCAGGCTGGCGAGCATGCTATGCTCTCCAAATTCAAGCCCAAGGGTAAAGGGCAGCAAAAGCCACATGCCAATCAGCCCACACATCAGCATAAAGCTGATTCTGGGCAGCCTTCTTATAAGGCAAAGGGTGATATAAATAAGCAGAAAAAGAAGAGCATCTGTCATTATTGCAAGAAGCCAGGTCATTATATTGGAGAGTGCAAGAAGCGCATAGCCAAAGAGAAAAAAAGGGATTCCGGTATGGCTGTGTCAGATGCATCAGTTCCACATTCTCATGATGGAGGAGATGTTGCAGCCAATTTGGTTGAAGAGCACTATGCCTTTCTATCTTGCACTTCAGATTTTTCAGCCGGTAGTTCTGATATTACAGCCACTAATGATGATGACCCATATGCTTTCTTGACTTGCAGTTACGATCCTTCAAAGGATGAATGCTCCTTTAGTGTTGATGAGACACTTCATACTTGGTATTTTGATAGTGGTGCTTCAAAGCATATCACTTCCAAGAAGAGTCTGTTTGTAACTTTGCATTCTTCACCCACCAAGAAGAAGGTAACTTGTGCGAATAATTCTTCTTATTCAGTGTGTGGAGTGGGAGACATTATTCTCACATCCACTGATGGCACAGATTTCAGAATTTTAGATGTACTTCATGTGCCAGGGATAAAGAAGAATTTTCTTTCAGTGTCCTCACTCAATAGAGGAGGATTTCAGGTTGTTTTTGATGATGACAAGTGTGCAGTCAGAGACAAAGAAAATGACTATGCTTTGATGTTGTCTGGCACTTTGTATCGGGGTCTTTTTCAGCTTGACCTATATGAAAAAAGATCCCATCTTGCATTATCAGTTAGCACTCCCACTGCTGCGATGCAAAATGCGGAGTTATGGCATGCCAGGTATGGGCACATGAACTATGGCAGCTTAATGACACTTCAGAGGCATGATATGGTTGATGCATTGCCTCCCTTGGAGTCGCCTCCTCCTCATGCATGTGAAGGCTGCATTGTTGGCAAAATGCAAAGACTTCCCTTCAAAAAGGATGGTGCAGTGAAAGCTACATGGAAACTACAGCTTATTCACAGTGACGTTTGCGGTTCCATGAGGACACCTGCTTTTGGGGGTTATCTCTATTTCGTTACATTCATAGATGACTTTACCAACTACACTTGTCTATGGTCTCAAGGCAAGTGTTCATGCATTTCAAACACTTTGTGGCTATGGTTGAGAATGAGACAGGACTCAAAGTACAGACACTTCGAACAGATCGAGGGGGGGAGTATATGTCTCATGAATTTGAGACATTTTTGAAAGAAAAAGGCATCATGCATCAGCTTACAGTGAGGTTTACACCTCAACAGAATGGCAAAGCTGAGCGGAAGAATCGCACTGCCATGGAAATGGACAGATGCATGCTCACAAGTAAGAAGTTGCCTCACAGGTTTTGGTTGGAAGGCCTCATGTGTGTCTACTATATCGGGCTCCTATAAAGGCTTTGAAGACAATCACTCCCTATGAGGCATGGCATGGGAGAAAGCCTTCAGTGGACCATTTCAGAGTCTTTGGTTGTGTTGCATATGCCCACGTGCCTGTGGAGTTCAGACACAAGTTGTCAGATAAGGCACTCAAATGCATTTTTGTGAGATATAGTTCACAAAGCAAAGGCTATCGTCTCTACAATCCTGCTACACGCAAGATTTTTGTTAGTAGAGATGTTATATTCTCTGAAAATTCTTCATATACACATGCTGATTTTCAGATTCCAGCCTCTTCAGATGATGTGTTTGAGGGGAAACTCAGAATTTACAGCAACCTCCACCAGATTCCCCTGCTGAAACTCAGAATTTACAGCAACCTCGGCCAAATCCACAAGTACAGATTCAGCCCCCAGCTGAATTAGTACAACCTTAGGGTGTGGATGAAGTTGTCTGGCAAGAAATTCAAGAGATACACGCAGCCAAAACAGTCCTGCATTGGTTGCTTTAGACTCTCAGGGAGAGTAAGCTTGAGGCTCCATTGCCTGGCAGAACTCGTAGTGCAGTAAGGCACATGGGGGGGGCTCTTTCACAGTTGAATCAGCTTATGCAGGTACTCTTCTTGATGAGGAGGAGCTTGAGACATTTGAAGAAGCAAAGGATGATGTGCATTGAATGAATGCCATGCACAATGAATTGCAGTCCATTCATAAAAATCAGACTTGGGATGTCGTGGATTTGCCACCAGGTAAGAATGCCATAGGTACACGTTGGGTTTTCAAAGTCGAAAGAAAGTCAGACGGGTCCATTAATTGGTACAAGGCAAGACTAGTTGCAAAAGGATATGCTCAGAAAAAGGGCATAGATTATGAGGAGACTTATGCTCCTACATCCAGAATGACCACCATCAGGTCAGTTTTAGCAATGGTTGCAAATTTTGAATGGAATGTTCATCAATTGGACATTAAAACAGCTTTCCTTAATGGAGACTTGTTGGAAGAGGTTTATGTCAAACAACCTCCGGGCTTTGAAATTTCAGGAAATGATCACTAGGTATGCAAGCTGAATAAAGCTTTGTATGGGCTGAAACAAGCCCCACGTGCATGGTATGCAAAAATTGATGCCTTTCTAACCAGCAAGGGGCTGCACAATAGTCCATCTGAGAGCACCCTCTACATCAAGAAGGATGGGGGGGATATTTTGGTCATCATTCTTTATGTAGATGACATGCTGCTCACCGGATCAAATGAGGAAGTAATTGCAGATTTCAAAGTCCAATTGAAAGCTACATTTGATATGTCAGACTTGGGCTTGTTACATTTCTTTTTGGGGATCCAGTTTATTCAAGAGAAACGTGGCATTGTTATGTCTCAGTCCAAGTATGTTCAAAAGCTCTTGGACAGATTCAACATGCATGATTGCAAGCCTATGTCCACTCCCATGGAGCCGGGGCTGAAGCTTACAATGCATGATGCGGGTGAATCAATTGATGTCACACTCTATAGCCAGGCTGTTGGATGCCTCATTTATCTCTGCAATACACGACCTGATATTCAGTTCTCAGTTTCTCAGGTGAGCAGGTATATACACAGCCCAAAGATTATGCATTGGCAGTCTGTAAAATGCATCTTCCGTTACTTGCAAGGTACAAAGTCTTTTGGCTTGATGTTTTCCGGGGGGGTGACTTGCAGATGCATGCTTACAGTGACTCAGATTGGGTTGGAGACTATGATACTAGGCAGTCCACCAGTGGGAATTGTTTCTTTCTAGGACATGCTTGCATTTCTTGGTTGAGCAAGAAACAATCTACAGTGGCTACCTCCTCATGTGAAGCTGAGTACAGGGCAGCTTTCACAGCGACAGTTGAATGTGTTTCGCTGCATCGTTTGTTTGTTGATCTTCATCTTTCATTGGAGGGTCCTTCTCCGATTCTCACTGATAGTCAGAGTGCTATAGGAGTGGCAAAGAATCATGTGTTTCATGCTCGCATGAAGCACATTGAGGTTCACTATCACTATGTCAGAGAGAAGTTGCATGCAGGAGAGATCAGTATGATCTATGTGTCAACACATGACAATGTTGCAGACATCTTCACCAAAGCACTTCCACGTGAAAAGTTTGAGGCATTTCGCAGTGCCTTATCTCTTGTTGGTGATTGATCATTTCCTTGTACATGACATTGGCACTGCAGGGGGGTGTTAGAATTATTATTATATTCTAGTAGTGACCAATGTAATGTAATAAGTAGGTTAGGGGCACTTTTCTCGCATTTGAGGTTTTTCCCCCTAACCACAGTTAGTTCACTAACTACGGTTAGTGAAGGTTAAGGTTTTGTCACTTAGACAAAACCTTTCCCTCTTGTTGTACTACTTCACTTCATCTATTGCAATCTGACGTTCAGCTCTCTTGCTCTCTCACTCTCTCCTTCTCACACACCCTGCTCTCTTGCAGGGTGCTAGTCTGCAGGCTGCAGTGTGCAGGGGATGTTCAGAACTTGCACCTGTGAATACCTGAAATGGATCTGGCCAACCTGGACTAGACAGACCCGCTTGACCCAGATCTGACAGAGTATCCAACCAGTCTTTCAGCCAACCAATGCTGTCCCACCTGCTGACCTAGCAGCTTTTCTGCTGCAGACTTGGTCTGCTCCTAAGGGCCGGACCTTCCCGACTGCATCTACTTTTGCTGCTCCAGATCTGGTGTACAGTTGCAGCCCTTCTTCTCTTGGGATGCTGTGCACTGCTCCAACTCATGTGTACCTGCTGTAGTTCCTTTTGTACCTGCTGCTGTACTAGCCCAGGTATCTTCAGACTCCTGTCCTAGGTACAGCCATGTGGCAGCTATGCTGCTGTCCATATGGCAGCCTCACCCCCACTCCCTACAGCCCATATGCATGATGAGGTGTCAAACCCCTGAGGTCTCCTCATTTGGGGGCTTACAGGTGGGGCATTGACCCTATTTCTCCAACACCCCCTTTCAATGACACGCTGTGGCCCACCAACTTTGTCAAAGAACTGCTCCATCAGCTCCTTAGTAAAAGCTCTCAGGAGCATGTTGAGAACGCGACTGAAGATAGAAGTTCCTCTAGACTATACAAGTGAGTTCTTGCATTAAGAGTCCAGAGATTTGGTACAAATGCGCTTTGTCCTACTGCTGCTTTGCATGCCTAGTATAATCCGTATGAGGTTGTCATCAAAATGGTGTGAGCTTGTAATTGAAATGCAAGAGTAAAGGCCATTTTTTATAAATTGTACTGTTATACATCATCCAACAGATATTTTCCTTGTGCGTGAGAATATGTCTCTTTCTTTTGTATATCTTTATTCACATCTTCCAAGTTTCTGTTGTAAGAAAAGGGCAATCTCAAAGAAGACTGCACTACTTCCTGTCAAACTGATGATATGGTTCTCGCTTATTGCAGGTGGTTGATACTGGTATCAATAAATTGTGGTATTACAGTAATAAAGGGGTATGTTGTCAAAATTTTGATCTGTCAATGTTTTAAGTATTGAAGATCAGTGCTGTAATGTTACATTGCATTTTGTTTCAGAAATTCTATGAAGACATCCCTGTCTTGGGTCAGAAAGCAGTAGCTGAAGAATAGCTCATTTTTGGTTCATAGCTGCCCTGTTACATGCATGCACAGGGGACAAGAATCTGTTGGTAGCCATTTAGCACATCTTGAGGCAGTTATTGAGGTTGAATTTGTATTTGACTTCTGGAAGAAATAACTACCCCTGATGTATGACTTCCATAATGAAAGGTCTTCAGGGATCTCACCATGTCCCGGGAGCCTTGTAGATGCCTTTTTCATCACCTTGGCCATCAAGCTTCTCACAGATTTTATGAACCTCAAGTTCCCCTACTATGCCTAGGTTTGAAAGAAGTTCAGGCAGCATGAAGTGGAATTAGTCTACTTTTATTTTTTGAGACAAAAGTAATTTCAAGGTGGCAAACTTTACATGTTGTGTGTAATGTGACAACGATCCCAACTTGCATGAAAGTCGACTGCCAATGTCTTGATAAATTGTGCTAGACCTTTGATTAGGATCGAAGTTCCCAATTATGCTAAATGATGAGAGTTTTCATCATCTTGGAAAGAATGAAGACCAATGAAGATGAAATGTCTCAAGCGATGTAATAATAAATTGGCTCAGTATTAGGATTCTAGTTGAGAGTTTGGTAAGCTATGCATGGGATTCTTTTTAGCAATGTAAAAGACTGTCTCCTAAATAATTCAATGCATGTGGCTCTCCCTTATACGATTTGTCTAGCAATTCCCTAAATTTAATCTTTATTGATGTTATCTTCCCAATTATCTTTATCCTTTTGCTCGGGGTACAAGGTAACCTATGAATGAGATTCTTTTTAGCAATGTAAAATATTGTCTCCTTAGTCAATTCAATGCATGTCGCTCTCCCTTATACGGTCTCTCTAGATGTTCCCAAATTTGATCTTCCCTTTCTTGATGTCACCTTCCCCATCTTTTTTATCTAGGTCATGACCATACCACTAAGTAAATAATATATATGTCCTATGATTCTTCTTCAAATGGCTACATGATCATTTTTAGGCATAATAAATCAAAACCATACATTTAACATTCTGAACAAGAAGCCCAAGCAAGAGAGGCACATCTCACTACAATGTACTTGGGTACAAAACATGCATATACATTTCTCCCGTTAACTCAAATTTGTTAACTCAAATTTCTATCAACATATTTGTGTCTATAAACTATGTATCTTAGGTCACTTTAGAGCTTGAATTTCACATGGTTCAAACAAGTTTTTGCAAGTGAAGAAAAAGAGGGGATGGTCCTAGGAAGAAGTTGCAAGACGTCCAAGTAAAAAGGTTGACATGGTGACTCTAGAGGAGTCGGTGCCAAGGCTCGTCGTCTCCTCAAGGGCTACTTTGCACATTTAACATGGCATTTGGTGGAGCAAATTCCACAACAATGAGCATGGCCCTAAAGAATGTGGGCTCAACCACCTATGGCGTGCTATATGTCAGATTGCAATGCACGTGACCAATGCATTCTAACCATTGCTATTGTCTCAATTCTAGTTGGGGCTCTTGTCAGCACCCATAGGTAGTTGACAACCCTCCCTACTCCCCTTGGCAATAGACCTCTAATAGTAGCTCCCTTGGGTAGATTATTTGTTATATTATTGTTGCATTGTTGGTCATGGTAAGTTCAAGTGAGTTGTACGAATGACATCAGGAAGACAAGGAGCATCTTTGTGCCCAAATAAACTTGGTTCTTGCTCCTCATCTAAATGCAATGCATATGATCACTTGGGATGAGTTGGATGAAAGGTCCACTAATGATGTTGCCACGAATAATGCCATGACAAGGGCAATGAGGATTCCTTTGAGTCTTGCATTGCTAAATGGGTGTTATATCAAGAAAGATAAAGAGCCAATCGATTGGAAGGAATGAGTAAGAAGAGGTTTGTGCCACAGTGACAGAGTGGGTCAAAGAAATGCAACCTCTAGTTGGAGTACTTCCGTAATTCAAACATACGTAAGATACAAAAAGGTCCCTACTCAGCGATACAAAGGTACTAACCCAGCATGGATTGATTGTGGCCAAGAATGTGACAATGAAGCTTGATATGAGTGGTGACTCGGCTTTTGTTGCCAGCTTCAAAATGTGGGAGGAATTTTGAAGGATTCAAAGGTTAATATGATGTCAGTTTAGCAACTGTTGGACCTTGTTCCAATCTTCCACCAACAACTTTTTGGATCCAATGAGTGGGCTAGACCAATCCCAATGGAGGTCTCTCCATCAAAAGCAACATCGATGTTTTGTGATCCGACTATTGCCAGTATGCCAATTTGTGCCGCCCAACCCAACCTGTAGCCAGATGTCTTGGAAGGACCAGTGTATGATGAGAACATTGCAATGATCACATCAATGCTAAGGGGCTAAGCAAGTTCCAACATGCTGCTTGATGGAGGATCAGGTGTTAGCATCATGTCTGTGTTGGAGACTTGATTATACAACAATAATATATTCCATTCAAAACAGCCAAGACGCAATTATAGTAGGGGTGGGAATCTCCATCCCACCTACTCCACAAAAAAACTAGGAAATGGCATACGCAGGGAGAAACAATCAATCCCCAGCCTGTCAAGAACAATAAAAATCCCCTACCAACTATTGCAGAAGAAGTTGGAGCATGGCTGAACACTTGCAAATAAAGAATCTACCTATCCCTTTCTCGGTGCATTGACGGGAGTATCAAAATCCCTCCAATGTTGCAACCGGGGTTGATTGAAAAAGGGGGGAAGAAGATGCTTCATGCCCTTACCAAAGGAAACAAGGGAGGAGATAAATAACAGTGCAAGGTAGAGGGATTTGTTGCCCTTGAACCCAAAACAAAATAGTTACAGACCATCTAAGCCAAGTCCAGGTCTGGAGAGAAAGCAAATCGGCGTGGTCAAAGAGTGCTGATGACCAAGAGGAGCAAGAGCAATGCCCAAGTATGAAGATGAATTATGTCAAATAGTGTGTAAGGGCGGCAACCAAGAGGACCAAGGGCTCATCTAAATGGGAAAGAGGAAAGGGTCGACCAACCACCACAATGAATGGCAACAAGAGAGTCCAATGCTAAGAGGACTAGGTAGGGAGCAAGGAGGCAAAGGGGTGGCGTTGAGCGTGATCTCAATGCTTCCCACACTTCAAGGCAAGGGGATAGATGATGGAAGCAGCATGGCAAGAGAAAAGAATCTATACAAGAGTTAGGAGAGTAAGAACTCTACCTTTGACCTCTACAATTGGACTAGAAAGCTAAGGGGGTGGTCTATAGTGGCACAACATCCCAAGTGGTGTCAAATGAAAGAAAAAGGGAACAATCCCAAGTCCTCATGAATGAGATCAATATCTCTTGTGCTACTACAGAAGATCCAATACGTCTCTCCCACTGATTCATGATGGTTAAAATAAGGTCTGCCCAAATAGAGGCCAATATATGAGCCGAAGTAGATGATTGGCTGCCTAAAACATGTGCACATCTTGAACACCAAATCCACCACAATGTAATGCTGGATACCACCCACCAAGCCAAGCAAGCTTGTGAAGAAGGGAAGGAATCTTGAGGTGGAATAGGAATTAAAAAAAAATATTACATTTCTATGATGCTATAGGACCACATCTCAGGCAACGTTGCATGAAGAATGCATGGTCACCAGCCCGAGGCTCATATAAAGCAAACGCACTAGACCCTCTATGCCATATAGCTACTCCCCATGTCATAATAAAAGATTCAAATTTGACATAAGAGAACAATCTTACAACATAGTTCAAACCACCCTAGCAATGTGACAGTTCCATAAGCAATGCTTGCAAGATTCCTCTGGCATGTTGACATCTCATACAAAGAGAAGGTCTACCCATTTGCTATAACCATGAGCCATTGGGATGCCCCTATGAATTGTAAGCTAGATAAGGTATGAAACTTTCTTAGCTTTACTGATCCCCAAAAAAGCTACGTAGTAATCCCCTATGACTACGTGCTGTGGGTTTATTATGAATATCTGTGTGCTAGATCTTATATCAAGTCCTTGTCAAATACTGAAAAAGGAAGGATCTTAAGCAAAGGGCACTAGCCAAGACCACTCCCTCAGACCCCAATCCAACTTTGCTAAAAGTCTTCCTTGAAACATCCAATGTCTCCAACTAGGCTCCTCTCTGATAGCTGATTGGGAGAGATCTAGTGACCATTTCTTCCCCAAGTAGTCTATAACTGTGATCCTCTACTAGTAAAGATCTTGATAGTCTATTGGCTACATATGCATAAGTATGTGAGAAGTATTTGCATAATATAAGAAAGGTGTTGGCCCTACTCTCACACCTACACATATGCCAAGCTCACTAAAGTATCCAAACTAACTGAAAATAGGTTGAGGATCCTCCTGAGGCTCAATGACACTCTCTCCATGGACGAGGAATGGCTCTCATAATCTGGGGTCTAGTGGTAGTGACATGTGGGAGGGGTCCATAAGTATGCATAATAGTCTCCTCTGTGATCTCTTGACCTTCCTTGAACCAATATCCAATACTTGTAAAACCTGGGCATGCCATCTTGCTAGTCTAGATCTAAGCTCACTGCTAAACACCTTGATACTGTACCAAGGTGTTATGGAAAATTGCTTGTCTAGCTATCTCCTCTCTGTGGAAGGAACTACACAAATGAGTCTCGAACAAAAATAATCCCAGATATAAATGATGAAGAAGTACGCTAAGTATGATGATCCACCAAGGATATCTAGCTGACAATTCTTGACCACCACTGACTAGTCCCAGGAGTACACTGTAGAATACTATGTAGGAAAAATTGCTTCTAGAGCTAGTCACCTGGACTCAAACCTCTCACTAGAAGCTTGATCAGGAGCAATCTACTCTAAATCTCAAGATGTAGAATACCCAAACCTCCTCGTGCTATAGGATGGATGATAGTGTCCCAAGATACTCTAGCTCTAGTGTCCACCAAGCCATTTTCCCCAACCCACAATAAATTCCTAAGCAATCTCCTCACTTGTATGAGAAAACTAGGTCTAAAAATTCAAATGTTGTTAGGGATGCTTAGTACTCAAGTATATAAAATTTTAAAAGTATTACGTGGGGAAAAAGTAGCTACAAGTGGGGTAGATTTTTGTGGAAGGTTTATTTTGAAGTTATGATGTTCAATGGTGACAATTCCATTGGCTCAGTTTAGATGGCTGTCAATAATTCTTTGGTTAGGTCTTTGCAATGTTCATATTCTTACATGCTTTCACATTCACATTTGGCTCACAAAGTTGTTATCTCTAAACCAAACATGATCTTTCTTGCTTTTGATCATTGCTTAGGGTTTTCAAGGGACCTTCAATAAGTTTGCCAAGTTTTTTTTAATGGTCATAATTTGAAAATGGCGGGGTAAGGTGAGAAAGTGAGATTGTTGATGATGTAGCATAGTATTCCTAGGTTACATAGCCCATGAGGGTCCCAATTCCACCTGAAGGAGACTAATATTTGATAGTGCAATCATGAGGGTCCCAATTTCACCTAAAGGGGGACTAATATTTGATAGTGCAATCAATTGGAATGGGAGAAACTTCGAGAGGTCACAAGCACTACATTCGAAATACTCATATTTGACACTGATTCTCTGGTGGTTGATAATGTGTTACAGGTCGATTGCATTTTCCATAGAGGAACTAGAGGGTTGTGATTGCTTAATTGATGGTATAGTATATATTTTGCTAATGAGTGAGGAAGTATGAGGTATGAGTGTAATGATGGTGTATCAACATCAATCAATTAGTTTAATTGACTTCCAATCACGTTGCCTAGTGGGATGTGGTTCATAGTTTCATGCTAAAGTGGCATTTGCTAGAATGGGTTTATTCTGTGTGTCGACGACATTATGCATATGCCTTTTTATCAATGCACTCCATTTCACTCAAATGCGCCTGTGTTCATGCAGCTCACTCATTTTATTATCCACTTTAATTTATTCACAAAATTTTAGTAAAGAGAAAATTTTGGTGGCTTGAGTACAAATGATGATTTGGATAATGAGGAATAGATATGGTGAATGCGATTTTGATTGATTGAAGTATCGAATGATTGCCAAAGGCCATGGGCCATATTGTAAAGTAATGAATACTAAGCCGTGGGCTAATTTATTTTATTAATTGTGGATGAGGGCTTATTAAGCCTTGTGATATTTTAAGATCGTGGAGCTATGTTGTGGACAAGGGATAATTTTGATGTAATATTATTGGCTCTTTGCATTTTGGAATTACAATTATAAATACTCTAAATGGGGAAGCAAGAGTCACCATCTAGGGGGGGGCAGATTGGACCCCATGCAGTGTCGCTCTCTCTTTCTCTTCTCTCCCCCACTTGTTTCCTTGTTCTTGGTTTCTATGGTTTTGGTAAATTGTGAGTTTGTGATCGTCTAATTTCAACTTTTGTAACAGTGGTATGAGGGCCTAGCTATGCTCTAGCATGACTATGGGAGGCAAGTGACATGATTTTCTCCAATATGATGACACGTTTGTTCTCTGAATGTTCTTCTTGATCATTTTGACTACTTGATTGCTAGGTTTTGAGTTTGTATGCAAAAATAATCAAAGATGCTTCAAAAATCAACGCTACAATTGTGATTGACAAAAATGGCCCAGGGAAGTTTGTTCAGAGGGTAGGAAGTTTGTTCAGAGGGTATGTGCCGGTTATTTGGAGTGGTTGTATCACTATATTTTGACTTGAGGTAAGAAATTTATGGTTGTTTCTTTTCACTGCTTACTCTCAATGAATTGGTAGAAGTAGTCTTTGGATAGGAAGATGAACAACCATGACCAGAGATGACTTAATCTTAGGGCATGAGGATAGAAAAGATTCATATTCTTATCGAATCAATGATATTTGAAGTAATAGTAGCATCATGTGATTTCAAGAATGGAAGTCGTATGAAAATTGTTGCAACATGGATGTCGCTCTCCTAAGCGAAAGACCACGGCTATTTAATTTGGAAGAAAGAAATAGGACTACATCAAGAATCGAGAGCTGCGAGATGAAATAAGGACAAATAGATGCACTATATGCATGTTATTACTTTGACAACAATCGACAATTTCTCTTATCAACTTAGTAGACACAATCAAGCATACACGCGTTGTGATGAGATGACCAAGGCATCTCTCGATACATCTTTTATCCTTCTTCTTTCTTTTTACTTAATTGCTTTTCTTAAGTTGCATATGATGAGGTCACTATGAAAGAGAGGCTTGGCGAGGAATCTCTTTTGAACCACAAAGTTATCAGACCAACGATTGAATAGGAAGCAAAAGAAGTTGATTGGGGCTTAACAAGATTTGGAAGGATAACGAGATGCGTATCTATTTCCATATTTTTGTTTTCCATAGTTTCATTTTTCTTACTCTCATAGAAGTATTCATATAGCAATGAAGGGTTCTATGTGTAAATCCGAAGGGAATGGGCTAAAGTCTTATCTGGGTTTCCTGATCCATGTGTTAGATGGGATAGGTCAATTGGGATTGTGGTACACGTGGCCAGATTATGAGACACTAGAATTAGATCTGGAAAAAAGTTGCTAACAAATGGTTTGTGGATTGTAGGAGTGAACTGCTGAAAGCCTTGGATATCTCTCCTCGAGATCCCTATTTAGCTTAGCTCATTGTGGAATTGGAGGATGCTATAAAGTTGGTTGAATTTGAAAGTGTGTAGAGAACCAAGATCGTGAGTAGGCAGCACTAGTTTTCTTTGGGAGACTACCCTTCAAAGTTCTTCTTTCAAGTTGTAAAGAGAAACCCATCCATGGAAGTGGTGGACCGGATTATGGAAGGTAATCTTGTTTTGGAGCTTTGGCATATTGCTGAGGTCTTTTGTAAGGAGTTTGCTAGTATTGTGGGTGCCAAGGGAGAGAAGAATGTTGCTCTTTTTGAAGTAAAGATTGAGATTATGCCTAGAGTCTCTCTCCAAGTCAGCGGGCTAGGTTGGAAAGAGAGTTGTCAGAAGAAGAGCTTTGGGGAGCACCGTAGAAGCTATAAAATGATAAATCACTAGGCCCAGATGGGCTGATTATAGAGTTTTATAGTGCATTCTAGCATGTGTTGAAAAAGTACTTTATGGAAATGGTCAAATAGGTGATGGCTATGGGCAAGCTTTCAGAGGTCTCTGCAATGATGGGCTGATTAAGCTTTTCCCTAAAAGGAAAAAGAGGTTGAAAGTTAGGAACTACAAGCCCATCTCCACGTTAAATACATCTTATAAAATAGAGAATTAGAGAGTTGTGCATTGACTATGGTTGATAGGGTGTAGAATGAATTTGTGAGATCCAGAGACGTCTTTGAAAACATCCTAAATGTCTTCTTATTTGTTGCTAAGACAAGACAAAAGTGTCTTTTGCTAGGATTTAACTTTGATCAGGCCTACAATTGGGTCCAAAATGGGACTACATTCTTGCATCCTTGGACCAGTTGGGATTTGGCTTCTACAAAATGGTAGGTGCGGAAAGGTAGATCATGATTACATGGGGATGCTAGCCTTTTGGGATGGATATGGTGGAGTTGGGCAGTGACTTTGCAAGGTAGAGCATGGGCCTGGATTGACCTGAGGTTTGCAAGGTGTGAGGACTTCGTTACAATTATGGGATAGCAAGAGAGCCTGTTGCCTGTATATGCTATTAGGGATCGGTATAGCCTATGTGGCATGGAGACTACCTTGGTGGAGGAGGTTTTAGCTAATGGTTGCTTAAGGGTAGTCGGTCAACCAATCGTGTGTGCTCTGAAGCGTGGAGGGATAACAATTGGTGCTTGGGGTCCACTAGGTTGGGGAAGTTAATGGCTCAATCGTTTTACAAGAACCTAATGGAAAGTCATACATTGCTTGCGAGGCTAAATGAAAAGTGGAGGTTAAGGAAATTTGTTACATGATGGAAACAAAGAACTATGGAGATCTGGAAGGGCTGTCAGGCAGGTAAGCGAGCTTCTTGATGTGGAAAGTGATGCATACATGGCTTCCAAAATGGCTCGGTGGTCAAATTTTAGTCCTTATGCCCTTATGCAAGAAAGTTGTGTAGGATGTGCTTCACCTAGTATGGTCATGTTCAATCTCAAGAAGTATTTGGCCCGTAGTGGCTAGTCTGGTGGCTATTTGGAAGTTGGTGGTCTTGGTAACCAAGGGGTTGTTGCTTGCTTGCTAGGCAATATATCTGTGCCACACTCTTGTTGGCATTTTTGAATGCTCAGAATAATTAGGTGTTTTGTCAGGGGGTGAGGGTGGGCTTAAGAGAAGAAGTTGTATTTGGCCATGTGAAGAATATTTATCCGTGCTAATTTGGGGGCATTTGATGGGAGAAAGGACTCGCGTGGGGTCTCATATAAGGGAGTTGAATCCATCCTTGGCTTGATATGTCTATTAAGTGCTAAGCTTGTCTTTTGGCATAGGCCACAAGCAACTTGCCCTGTTAAGATGGCTAGATTTTGAAGGGATTTTAATAATAAAAGCCGATATATTTACCACACAAACAAAGGCCATTCCACCCCTCTTCCTTTCATTTATGAAGAGATTGTCTAAAATTTTCCATTTCAAATCAAAGCTCTATCATGCTCAAAGATCAAGATTGAGAGGTAGGTTCAAGTATCAAAAGGGATCGAGGGATCGATTCAACAGCAACTTCAAATTCCAAGACCTTGAACAAATAGCAAGGAAGTAGATATTGCATTTTCCTTTCTAGATAAATCTTTTGTTTTTTTCATTTCTAAAAACCTCATTCCATGATAGTCCAAAGTGAGAAAGAATAACTTCGAAAAGTGAGTAAGAAAAGGGAAAGTGATTATTAAAGAAGATATCCATGAGAAATCTATGAGATCTAGAGGAAGAAACTAGAAAATCATGCTCTTAATACAAGGACTTAATTAGAGTTAATCATGCACCCTATTCTCTTTACAAGTGGCCTTGGCAATGCATGAGTGGACAACATTAGGTGCAAGAGTGAAGGGGGCAATTGGCATGGCCAAGGAGTGAAAATGATAACTTGGTTTCATTCCCTACTGTTTTGTTATTGGTGAGATGTGATTGGATACTCTTTTTTAAATTGTCTTCAATTGCCTTTTGCTAGTGTGGAAATACACTATTTAGGGAGTACATGGAACAACACCCCCTTGCCCCTTGTGATATGTCTTTGAACCCGAGGATTTTGTTTGAGAGGGAATAAACTAGAGGATAGGGATACAAATGAGTCAACCTTTTTGGTAGTAACAAGTTATGACAAGGGCTAGGTAGGATCGACAAGGTAGTGAGTCTCTTACCAATGTGCTTGTCAATGCATGGTAGAGGGGATGGACCTGACACTCCTCTCTCTATAGTCAAACATCATACATATGCAAGGAAAGGGGACTACAAATGGATCTCTAAACAAATTGCAACTTTCTAGTAGATGGTGAGGGCATAGACACCTGCAACTTGACCTCAAAAGGGGAGCTGCTTGCTATTTGGCCTGAGTAACAACATGGGCTGGTGGAGTAATGGATGCTTGGGTATGGGGGGGTCCAACAACCCAAGTCACCCTCAAATGGTGATTTGGTGTGAAAGTCTTGGGGAAACAAGAATGGAGGGTCTTAAAAATCTGTGAACTCCTCCTTCGTGATTCACATAATTTGTGGCATGAAAGTCATTGGATCGCAAGCGTTCATCCCAGTGGGGGGAACCTTGATTCCTCCTCAAACAAAATTGCGAGTGGTAAGAGAACCCTCATTGTTCTTCCTTCCTAAAGACCAAGGAGAGCTAATACCAAGCA
This sequence comes from Dipteris shenzhenensis, assembly GCF_047967505.1. NCBI lineage: Eukaryota > Viridiplantae > Streptophyta > Polypodiopsida > Gleicheniales > Dipteridaceae > Dipteris > Dipteris shenzhenensis. The sequence continues at coordinate 5,445,078 of NC_141605.1, forward strand.
TATATCTGTGGCATGCCCTCAATTACCACGTTACTATGAAGGCAAGCAGCCTTCGTTCAAACAGAATTTGTTCCGAACAGCAATCCCTCTTCTCCGTGCAATTGACACAGAGAGAGAATTAGAGTGCCAGCCAATGCCTTGAGCAGATTGAGAAGGGAGATTCAACTCCACCAGGACAGGACCTGACTGAGTGAACATCACCAATCCGTTGAGTCATTCCGATTGCTGCTAGGACTGACCGCTTGGAAGCACGATTTCTTCTCTCATTACCAATTCATGCTGCAGGTATATGTGGCATTGCCCCTAATTATCAAAGCTGTGGCAAGCTGCAGTCTTTGATCAGAGGAGATTCAGGAAAGAAATCGTTGTGCCGACCACTCCGAACAGCACTCCGAAGGCGATGAGGAAGCAATCGGCGACAATTTCCAGGATGGGAACCCGCTGCTCACTTTCCTGAATGACTTTGAGATGCACAGCTGCAGGGATAATGAACCCGAGCAAAGTAGAGATGCTGCTCCCAGCCAGCGAAAGGAAATCCGTGAATTTCTTCACCGTCGTGGCCAACAAGCAGATCAATCCCACCACCAGCGCTCTCAACACCAGCGAATGCTTCCTGTTGGAGAATCGCCTCTCCACTACCTCGCACATCGGATTCAACATCAACGGGAACGCGAAGAAGAGCCCCACGCATAGAGCCAACTTGGCCTCCACGCCTTCCTCCAAATTCAGCGTGATGATCTGCTGCGTGTCGTCTCCGAAAGCCCCGTACCCTAACCCTGCGAACACTACGTACAAGACCCCGTTCTCAGTACAAGACCCCGCTGAGAACGAAGGACAATCCCAGCACTGCTCCAAGCTTGGCCGGCTTCTGCATCGCCGCTTCGATCGGAATCATCATGCCGGCTGATTGAAATGCGTAGATCCCCACTCCGAACGCTGAAGGTACTTGAATCCACTCCCCGATCGCTCTCAGTGCTTGAAAACCTGCCGTTCTGATAGCCACAACATCCGATGCCATCAACGATACCAGAGCGCAGAAGTTCAATGAGTCTGCCACGGCGCTCATAGGAGCTAAATAGGTGATGGAAGGAATGGCAGCCAGAGCTACCTCGAAGGGGAAGATCAGCCATGCGTAAATAGAGCTCGATGTCCAGCTCAAGCCTAGTGCAAGACTTTCGAGTTGACTTTGAATGTGAGGCGCGATGGCAGCAGGCAGGCCACTCGCTTCGATTGCAACCACATCGCCAGTTCCTTGAATCGTCGAGACTATGGATGCTAGATTCTGGCTGATGAAAGTAAAATAGGAGATACCGCAGGCTATCGTGCTCAAGAGCAGCAGGACATCGACGGTCATTCTTCCAGCCCTGCCGAAGGTGTAAAAGAGGAGATCTCCGTAGCTTGCGATGGTGAGGTCGGTACGAGTGCTTTGAAGCCTACGTTTGGCCCAGACGATGAGCATCATGCCGTAGTATGCGACGAGGCCGCTGAAAGCGAGGATAAGGATACCAAGGAGCCATCCAACGCACTTGAGAGTGTAGGGGAGGCCGAGGACGCCAGTTTCGACGATGCAGAGGATGAGGTTGGCAAAGGTCTTGGAAGCAGAAGAGAGGGGAAGGCTGGAGCTTGCAGGATCGAGAAGAGGGGATGAGGATTGGGAGGCCATGGATGGAAGCTTGTTGCTTGCGATTTGACTTGTTTCTGTGCCTCTCGTCGTGGAGATCAAGAGCGTCTCATCGTAGCATTCTTGGCTAATTCGATCTTGCACTAGAAAAGCCATAACTGAACACCTCTGCGCGTCGATTAACGCTTGGTGCCGGTCGGAGCACGATCTCAACAAACGTTTGCAAGCGATCTGTGTCCTCACGATTCCAAGCTTCAAACTTTGCTCCTGTCTAATCAAGAGCTTCAAATCAAACCTCCCTCTTGGAACAAGGTGAATGTAATTCATCAGGCCTGCCCTAAATTTTGTGGAAGTGGGATTGGTTTTAAATCTGTTGTGTCTCCACATACAGAATTGAGTGATCTGACCAATATGCCTAGTTAGTTCCAGTATTGATTGTCTAGTTAGTTCCACTGATTGTCTAGGTAGTTCCACTATTGATTGCATGCATTCATCTAATGTTTGTTTTGCCTTAGTTTTTTTGTTGTAGTCAATGTTAAGATCATCGACAATGTATGTGATTGTTTGGTTAGGGATTTGTTGCAATACATGATCGATTGTTTTCAGTAAAGATTTGATGTTTGTTTGTGGTGGTTTGTAAGTATTTGCGATTGCAATTTTGTTTTTCCGTGCAATTATGAAAATTGTCAATAGGCATTGACATCCATCATTGAAGAATTCGTTTGTGTATTGAACAGATATGTTTTGCTTGAAGTATGTTGAAATTCCTACTCATGTGAAGGATGTGAGGTCTTGAATTTGTATGTCGTCAGCTTTTTGAAGGTGTGTTTCTTGCAGGCAAATGATAGTTGCAGACATTAAATTTTTTGAATTTATTAAATCTTGAGCATGCGAATGTGCCGATCTTGTGTTCAATGACTGTATGTTGATGGTGTCATTGTCTTTATTTTGAAATTGTGTATGCAGGAATTTCCACCGGGCTTCTATTTGCAGCTTGTTTATCTCATTCAGGATAGTAATATCGACTTTTCCTCCAGTTTTGATAATAGAAATAGATTCTGAGGGTCACGCACAGGCGAGAGCACTGTATAAGTGAGACCATGATTTTTTATCTTTGTTGGATCAAATGCGAGTGATTCCATTGTTAGGCCTTGTGCACGATGTATAGTTCTAGCTGCAGCTGGTTGAATAGGAAATTGTTTTCGGCAAACGAAGTTCAGGTGGTTTCTGCCAATTTGGAATTCTCTATTAATTTGTAGTATTGGTGTCCATTGGGTATTGATTCCTTTTTCATATAAGTTCCTGTTTTGCATTCTTGCTTTTATTCCTATGTTCTTGTTTTGGAACTCCACCCACACGACAAATGGTTCCTCTTGGATATTAGAATTCTTGAAGATGCCGTCTGCTCCATTCATGATTCCGTCAGCAACATCTAGGTTCCCAGCACATATTTCTACTATCATGCCTTCTTTTAGTTTCAGTTCAGTGTGCAATCCTGCCGTGGATTTGGGGTCCTAAGGAATTGCTAATTTTTTGTTGCATGTGTTATGTCATATGTCTACTGCTTTGAAAATGTGAGGTTGTGTTTGTAGCATTTGAAAGACCAGATTGTTGTGTGTATCCTTCATTGCGTTTGTGTAAAGTAGGTGTGGTGTTTCTATTTTGTTGTGTGGTTCCCTTAAGAAATTGTTGTTTAGTAATTTAAGGTCTTTTGACGTTTGAATCCCAATTCGAATTCTATTGAGTATTTGGAGGAAGTGTTTATTTTCTTGTCGCATTGGTTGCTGCAATTCGTAGTATTTAATGTAATCTTTCCAGCAATTCGCTATTAGTGCAAATGACGACGTGTGCTGCCTAAATATCCATGAATCTTTTGTGGGGCTTGCTTGGCAGAGGTCGCCACATAAGAGCACATCCATGCCTCCGAATGGTTCTAAGTGGTTGTGTTTTATTTCTCATTCGCATGTCTGCTGCAATAAAAGTATTCAATCCAATGAGTGAAACTTCATCGAGAACTATTAATTCGACATCTTTGTATTGTAGAGATAGCTCTTGTAGTTTCTCCCCTGAGAGATTTGTGTAGCTGGAGGTTAGTAGGGGAAGATGAAGTGCAGCGTGGATTGTTCTTCCACCTATTTGATATGCTGCTCTTCTTGTGTATGCAAGTAGGAGTACTCTTGGTGTTTCTATATTGCTTGTTTGTTTGTGGAAGTAATTGCGAAGCAAAGCCTGTACAATTAGCATCAATGTGAATGTCTTGCCTGTTCCTGCAATAAGAACAGATGTATGTTTTCGTTGGGATTTACTCTTTTTTCAAGCATAATGTCGTCGACAATCATTCTCTGTTCTTGGTTGAGTTGTCTAAAATTTGCGTAGTAAGTGTTGTTTGAAAGAATGTCTATTTTAATTTGATTGTTTTTATTGTTTTGTCGTTGATTTGGGTTTGACGTGATATCAATGCCTATGTCATATTTGTGTACCGATGGTGTTTGAGAAATGTTTGATGATGTTGATGCTATTATTGACGCTGATTTTGATTCGTTCGTAGGGCATAATATGATTCTATTGAAGAGAAGGTAGTTGCTATAAATTAATTCTATGTTTTCGTTGTAGTAATCGTGCCAACTTGTGCAATTGTCCGTGAGTTTGTGTTCCTCGCTCAGGAATGGTAGATATAGCAGACATTATTCCCTATAATGGTTCTCTGGGTCCTTGTTTTTATTGTAGTTATTGAAGCGGATAATCCTTAATTTTTTCCTTTGTTTTTCTGTTTTTCCTCTCAATGTGTAGTTGCTGGCAAAAGTTGCAAGGCAAATGTCCTGCAATGCAAGCGACCATTTCATATACTTCATTATTATGTCATCAAAGAAAATGTTATTGTCCGTAGGTTCCATCCTCTCCAATTGTGCACATCTTTTTAAAAGCAGTGTCCCGCTCTTGAGCTGTGTTTGAGTTAATGTATACGAATTCTCTACTTGTGCTGTTTAGAGGTAAAGATAATGTTAGGTACACAGCTTGTTGCGAGCTAATGTGCTGTGTGTTCAAAATTGTGTTCCCAAATTTTCTTATACGTTCAGCTGCAGGTGCTTGCATCTCGAACTTTGCCTGAATGCCTATTGGACAGCATCGTTTGTTTCTTTGTCAATTTTGGTGATGTACAAAGTGCAATATGATGCAGCCCCATGAGGATTTAGAATGAATTGCATGTCTGTATTTGCTCCCCATAGATTTGACATCTGAGGGTTGAAGTTGCTAGTGTAAATGTCACACGATTTTCTTTGTAGCAAGATTGTGGGTTGTGAAAGATTGCTTCGAAGCGCGGTCACGCATTCCTTTTCCGTGACTCTTATTTTAAGAATAAAATTCTGATACAGATTGCTCCAAGAGTAACGTTGAAATTTGTTTGAATAGTCTCTTGCTGAAAGTATGGTCGTCGTTTCTTGGCAGAGGGGTTAAAATCATTGTCCTTCACATCGATGGTTTTGGGAAACCAAACCTGCAAGACTTGCTACATTTCGTGCATGTTTTTCTATGTCTATGTGTTTGGAACTCACGATGTGACTCCTGCAATTTTTCCTCGTCTGTGGAAATGTATTTGTCTATGAAACTCTCAATAGCATCATCTATTGATTGGCCATATAAAGGAGCTTCATTGACCCAAAGTACGTCGTGGTCATGTTGGCTTCCCTTGTTTTAGAACTCAGTAATGAAGAAGTAATCTTGTATGTGGCCTAGTATTTTTGGTTCTCGACGAAGCAATGTGTTCATCGCTTGGAATTTGTGCATATAGTATCTGGCGGTGGTGACAGGATCAGAGCATATCAATTCACGTATATTAATTGGTACATCGTCTTTTTTGTGTGCGCAATGCTGTTCATGTAGCTGTTGCAAGCAATTCACCAATGGTTCCCACTTTTTTTCAGCAGCAGAAAGAGTAACAAAGAAGGTGGGTGCTCCTAATTGTCTCAGCATGGCAAATGCATTTTTTTTCAAGCGCTGTTTATAGTCAGCTGACATATGTAGACGTGTGAAGTCGTCGTATCCTATGTTTGATTGGAGGATTTTCTCAATATTTGTATCTAGCAATGCCTCCTTGGCCCTTATATCTCTATCCCTAAGCTGACCTTTTCTTGAACGGACCCATGTTGATGAAAGCACTTGTTTGACAAGAACTTTCATTGTTTTGAAGAACAAGTTCTCAATGTTCATTGCAAATCAATGGTCTTTGTTCATCAATTCCCACTTAACGATTTGATGGTAGGGTGTTGTAGTTGGTATTGTGTATAGGCGTGGGTGTCAATAGAACAGTGCAGGGAAGGCCAATTCCTCGCAGTGCTTGCCTTTGAATAAGCTTGAGTGTGGGAATCCTTCAGATGGTGCGATTACTAAAGGTTTGTCGTCGTAGTCAACAACTTGTGGGCTGCTGTATATGCCATGAATCAAAGTGTCTGTGTCAACATCATCTTCTGTGTTAATATCAATAGATTCAATTTGTTCTATGTTTTCATTATTACTTTCCATTTGTTGCATCATGGAAATATGCTCCATCCATACTTGATTTATATTGTTTTCCTTGTACATAGCAGTTTGTAACAACTCAAGAAGAGCATGCATGGTTAGAGATGGATGAACGGTGCCACTCATGTAGTTGTGTTTATATTGTAATTTCCTTTTGATAGCAACCATAACCACAACATTGTCGTCTATAAACCTTGGTAATGAATGTTGAGCTCTTTCAACATCTGCAAACACATTAATAACACTACCATGCAGGCCGTACTGGCCTTCGTATGTTAACTCCCTTATTTGTGCGAAAGGAATCCTTATGGAAACAAGTGCTCTTCAAGTCTGTCAAGTAGCGAGACACATTTTGATATGCACGTTAATTGCATGTTTCTCACATGAAATGTCGGTTGCTTTCCAGCTTTGTATGTGTTGTAGCAAAGGGAGCATAAGTGTTCTCCTTTCATAGGTACATTGGTAATCAATGCTGTACAGGTATGAAGGAATGCATGTAATGAATCAGTAAGAGTCAGTTGTTTATTGGCAAAACACAAGAAGAGCATGGGAGCTTCGGTGTATTGTTTATTGTCAGAATATATGTTTGTATGAGTGAGTTGGTGGATCTTTTCCTCTTGCGATATTGAGTAGGTTGAGATTCATTGGTAAAGGTTTCTCAGTTCTTGGGGAACTGGAAGTATGGCCGATTTGATTTAAAGAAGATGGTGACAACAATGTCAGTTGTGTTTTCATTTCATTTGATCGCAACTTGTATATTTTGTTTGAGATTGCTTTGGTCGAGTGTCTTGTTTGTTGGTGTTCTTGGGCATACATGATAGCCAATTTTTCAGCTGAGATTCTTGCTTTGTTTGCAATCAAATCACACAAACTTTTCTCCTCCTGTGTGGACCATTGTATGTACGCACGCTTTACTTTGGTGGGGAGCAAAGGTGCAATTAACCATCCAGACTCACCTTGTGATAACAAAATTGTAGGGTTGTGTTGTGTGGTAAGAAGATTCTTTATAGTAGCATCTTTGCTTAGTTGAATAGTGAAAGGGTGCTGGAATATGCTAGAAAATCTTTCTATGCAATCAAATAGTAATGCTAGTGAGGTTGATGAATTTTGGAGGAGAGAAATTTCTTGTTGAGTTAGTAACCTCTTTTGCAATTCTTTATTTGGTGTCCATAACATTTGCCAAATAGTTGTTCCTTTTTGCATCGATTGAAGGACATCTTCGTATAGGAGTTCAAGCAGTGTATCATAATCATGAGCAGGATAGAATTCTTTAATGGTTTTTAAAATGTTCGTGTTTAAAGGATATTGATTGTTGAAAACATGATTAGCTTGGACATTAAAGTCTCTTAAAAGATTGGCAATGTCCATAGTCAATGAAGCAAGAATCTAGTCAAAGAAGGATCAGGATGCCAAGTGCAAGCTAGAAGACCTATGTATGATTTGAGGTCCTCTGAGGAATGCTGTGAAATGTTCCCTCAATGAGTTGGTTTTGGTCAATTTAGAAACTGATTTGTCCTTGAATAAGAAGTCACGAGTAGTTGCGGTCTGTAGGCAGATTGCCAGGATGGATTGGCTACAGACTGTGCATTACTTAAAGAAATATGAGCGAACCATTCTCCAAGCAATTAAATGCTTCAGTAAATTTCGTCACTGGATTGGTTAGAGACAGAATTACTTAAAGAAAAATGAGCCAACCATTGTCCAAGCTATCAAATGTTCATAGAATTAATATCAAAGACCGAAGTCCCTCCAAACCATTACCCATAGAATATATAGCCATTTGCTGTGCTGATGCATAGTAAGTGTTTGCAACAAAAGAATGGGTTGGCTGTGTTTCAAACAATGGAAGAAAAGGATTTAATGTCCTCATGGAATTACAAAACTTGAAACTCTGTTGTAACACTAGAAAACATCATAGTTCAATTGGCTTGTTCAAAGTTCCATACACAGGTCTGATTTAATTCTGCAGGCTTAATCGAGCTTTAAAAGAAAAAATTTCTGTTTCAAGATAATTGGAGCAGGCTCCTCTTAATATTGAAACAATAAATACAGAAATTTCATCTTTAGAACAGCGTAGTTTTTGCAAAGAAAAGGCAGCTACTGTAAATGTCTTTCAAACTATTTGGAATTGTAAGTAAACACACTGAATTTTGCAACAGTGTTTTGACACTTTAAAGAACTTCAAAATAAAAAGCTTTATATTCTTATGTTCAATGACAGATCCATTCCATACATCAATAAAAAATATTACTTTATACAGAAGCATTTGAAAAGACTGCAGAGTTATTAGAAACAGTTTGACCAAAGTACTGAAAAAGTTCCATTGATGTGTGGCTGTAAACTAATGTTGCTGTAACATCATTTCAAGCAGAACAAAGTAGTTCTTTGAAAACTGAAAGTGTAGCACTCAGTAAATACCTGTAGATAAAACAACCTCAGTCTAGAGTCTATCTGTCAGACTCAAATCACAAACCAAAAAAGCACAGTAGTGCAAAGTATATGAAATTCCTGTCCTATCTAGAGTAAAGGCTCAAACTTTGTAATAAAACCACCAGAACTGTTTATAGTAAATTGTCCTGAAGGCCTGCTCTCCATCAGAAGGTTGCGTGTAGCGATGATACTACGTGCATGGTAATCGATAAATCGACAGTGCACCCCAAGAACATCATCCACATGAGAACCACGAACTTGAACCTCAACATGTGTATCATCCCTCTGCAGAACTCGGCCCTTCAATGATGGTATTGGTAACACTTGTACACTTGCACAGTTAAAGCAGAAAGGTTTGACTGGATCACACGTAACACGAGGACTATTACAAGCTCCACATTGGTATTCCACAAGAGGTGCATTTAGATTCATAAACTGCAGCAACCCAGTAACCTGCCAAGCAGATACAGTAAGTTTAAACAGCAAATTAACACTGTAATATAACATAACTTTGAGGATATATTTACCTGCTGCCCATATCCCAATTCTGAGACCTACCTCTTGAAAGCCTCTTCTAACGATGCACGCAAACACCCTTCAGGGACATCAGCTAGCATTGTGAAATCAAATACACCTAATGAATGTCGTCCTCGCATGAATGATATATTTTTGGCAACATACATAACTAAACCATCATCAAGGAACTCTTGAATCAATCGAGATAGTGTGTTCCTTCGATCACCAACAAAAGAAAGTTGCACACAACAGTTTTTTTAAACATCTCAAAGAATACAATATCTTATTATAGAATGATTCAGAAGGAGATGTACCATGGCTTGATCCTCGGGATTGGTCCATCAGCCACAATAATTTGATCAGATGAAGGCCCATCAAGTTCAACTTTAACAACAACAAACGTGATTGTGTCTATCACAGAATTAAATATACCATTTCCAGATTGAATCTGATTTGCAGCCCATGGTACATACATTCTATTATCAGAACAACAAACCCAAAAGAGTACTTACAACAATTTAAAACTTTAAAAAAATTGTCATAATTTACTTTGAGAAACAGTAAACTTTTTCCAACCTTGTTCTCACAATAAAAAAACTGTTTCTATGTATTAAATCATAAACGATGATAAGGATATTCAATACAGCACTAGCTACTAGCTTTACGCATACGGAAATTCAAAAAAACAACTTACAAATTCAGGACACAATAGCCGACAATACTATGAACGTCTCTAACGTTCTGGAAATGGAGGACATAACTTTGTTGTAATCCGTGTCCGGATTTTAACATCTCCTTTCCTCTCGTGCAAAATCTTCCGATCTGTAAAGATGATTGTAAGGTAGTTGATAGATGCATCTAAAAATCGCTGCAATAAAGAAATCAGAACTAATTAGAAGCATACCTTCACCCTAAGTGTCAACGACTTTATCTATCCACGTTTTTATCTGTAGCCTGAATCTCTTAGCCTACGTTAAAGCAATCACGGGCGATGGCATTCGGTTGTTCCACCCAGCCTAACTCTCTTGGATAGTAGTTCATCAGATACTTACGTTATTTCATTCATACCTATCCATGAGACCCTCAATTCCCTAGATAGTTCTCCTTGCCAAATGTCATCAATTTAGCCTCTCCACTTGGTGCACCTTTTTACCCCTCTCTTGGGGCACATTAAAACCCACTTGCCCCTTGGCATTATTACACATTTAGGTGCACCTAGGCCTTAGCACTCAGAACTACCTAGTCAATGCCATTCCACCCTCACCTAGGACCTTGGCAGTTACTTCTCTTGACCATTTCAATTACGCACATTAACTATTACAAAAGTTGGTCATCTAAGAGAAAATGCCCACCGATCTATTCGAGGTCATGCTATCTCGGTTAGAGCATAACATTCCTTCCCTCTTCAAGCATCAGCGTCCTCGATGATGAAATCTGGGAACACTCTCCGTAACTGGTATACGGATTCCCAGGTAGCTTCCGATAGAGGCTGACCATGCCATGCAACCAACACCGTGGGTATCTTCCGATTTCGTATTTGCATTGTTCCTCGGTCCAGGATTCTTGTTGGCCTGCGCCTTGCAATATCCTCTATCTCCTGAAACAAAACCACACCTTCGATTAGTGAGTCACCTGTATGCAAAAATTTCTTTAAGCGCGAAACATGAAAAACCGGGTGCATCTTACACCCCTGTGGCAATTCTAATTTATAGGCTACACTGCCTATTCTCTTTAGAATTAACCACGGCCCACAGTATCGAGGTGATAACTTAGCACACTCTCCTGAAGTCAACGACTTCAGTGTGAAGGAACTCTGAGAAAAACTTTTTCTCCTTCTTTAAATACTGTTATAGACCGATTTTCATCCACACACCTTGGCTCTATCCATAGCCTGGCGGATATTAGCTCTCGCAAGTGCTAGCATCTCCCGCATCTGAACTACAAAGTTCGCGGACGCACTAGGCACTTTCTGAGATACTCCAACTATAGTTGGATTGGCTGGTCTATAACCATAGTTCAACTCAAACGGACTGAACCCAGTAGATGAATGTTTCCTATCATTGTAGGCATACTCCAACAATGGTAACCACTTGTCCCACGTATGTTGCCTCAATGAAACATATGCCCTCAGCATATCCTCTAAAGTCTGGTTGACTCTCTCCGTCTGACCATCCGTCTCCCCCACTACTCATTCCCAACTCAGTCCTCAGTGTCTCAAATACCGCTGTCCAAAAGTGACCGGTAAATCTGACATATCTGTCTGACACTATGGATCTAGGCAATCCATGCAAACAAAATATATGTCTAATGAACAAATCCGCCACTTGCGGGGCACTAACAGACTCTCTAGTCAGAATGAAGTGAGCCATCTTGGTTAGACGATCAACCACCATGAGGATAGAATTATATCCTCCTTGTGTTGCAGGTAGCCCTACAATAAAGTCCATGGAAATGCTCTCCCACTTACTCAGTGGTATTTTCAAGGGCTGTAACTTCACCCGCTCGGCCTTACTTACCTGACACGAGAAACACCGTGTCACATATTCATGAATATGCTTTTTCATCTTTGGCCAAAAGAAATCTCGCTTCACGAGATCATATGTCTTCTCGACACCTGGATGTCCCGCACACGGGCTGTCATGGCATTATCGAATGACTCTCTGCCTGAGATCATTCTGACCAGGTACTAGCATACCATCCCTTATGGTATATCTTGCATAAGTTTGGCCTTTTCTGGATGCCAGGTCATCCTTTTCACTTTCTCCGGGTTTTAACACATGAGCTTTAGGCCATAAGTGAGAGTTTGAGTGAGAGAGGAGGAGAGCACAGTGACACACAAGTTAGGGGATAAGCAATGAGTAATGTGTGTACCTCCCCAAGCACACGGTAGACCTTTTATATTAATGGATAAGGTTACAACCACTAAGTACACTGTACTTAGTGTACCTAGCAAACAAATGTACTAACTGTACTTAAGTGTACTAACTGTACCAGGGTGGCATTAGTGCCTTTACCCCCACAACCTCCCACTTAAAGGCAAAGTGCCCTTAAGTAAATAAAAAAAAAAAAAAAAAACAGCATATACACAATGGAGTACATAGCCCAGTTGGGCTCATCCTATACCCATCAAGTGTCGACAGTGTGCTAACCGCTCTGCAGGCAAACCTTTTGTCAACAGATCTGCTGGATTGTCATCCGTATGAACCTTGACAAGCTGAATCAGCTTATCATCTATCACCTTTCTGATGAAGTGATACTTCACATCAATGTGCTTTGTCTTTGCATGGAAGACAGGGTTATGTGCCAACTGAATAGCACTCTGGCTGTCACAATGCAACAATGGAATATCACCTGTAATGCCCAAATCTCCCACTAGCCGAGATAGCCATAAGGCTTCCTTGCATGCCTCTGTAGCTGCAATATATTCAGCTTCAGTGGTGGACAAAGCTATGCACTGCTGTATCCTTGATACCCACGACACTGCACCTCCTGTGAATGTATATACATAACCGGTAGTAGACTTTCGGTTATCGGGATGACCAGCATAATCTGAATCAACAAAACCATGCACCTTTGCATCCTGCTTGCCAAAGCATATGCACAACCCTTGTGTGCCCTTCAGGTATCTCATAATACCTTTCACTGCCTCCCAATGCTTCTTACCAGGGTTTGCCATATACCTGCTAACCATTCCCACTGCAAAAGCAATATCAGGTCTGGTAGCAACCATGGCATACATGAGACTGCCACAAGCTGAAGCATACGGAATTTTGGCCATCTCAGCCCTGTCAACATCTGACTGTGGGCTGTCCATTGCACTGAGTTTCACATATGGAGGCAATGGAGAACTAAGAGTCTTCCCCTTCTCCATGTGAAACCTTTGCAAAACCTTGCCAATATATTCTGACTGAGACAAGTACAACAACCGCTGTTTCCTGTCTCTCCGTATCCGCATGCCCAGTATGTGATTTGCATCACCAAGGTCCTTCATATCAAAGGCCTCATGCAATCTCCTTTTAAGATCATCAAGCTCTTTACGAGCTTTACCTGCAATAAGCATGTCATCCACATACAAGATAAGGATGAGTAAGCTGCCATTTGCAGCCCTTTTAGTATAAAGGCAGTGATCAATATCACTTCTCTTGAAACCTTGGGACCTCATGAAGGTATCAAACTTTTTATACCACTCCCTTGGTGCCTGTTTGAGCCCATAAAGACTCTTCTTTAACTTACATACAAGTGACTCCTTGTCCTTGACTGCAAATCCCTCTGGTTGCTGCATATAAATCTCCTCTTGAAGATCTCCGTGAAGAAAAGCTGTCTTCACATCCATTTGGCATAATTCCAAATCCTCACATGCAACCAAAGCAAGTACAGTCCTGAGTGTAGTCATCTTGACCACTGGAGAGAAGATCTCATCAAAATCTACACCATATTCCTGCTTAAATCCTTTGACTACCAACCTGGCTTTATACCTTGGCTTAGCATCAGGTGTGACTTTCAATCTGTATACCCACTTGCATGGTAGTACTTTCATACCCTTTGGCAGATGCACCAATTCCCAAGTACCATTTTTATGGAGACTGTCCATCTCGGACTTCATGGCTAGTTCCCATAGCCTTTTATCATGCATTTGCACAGCTTCCTTGTAACAGGAAGGCTCCCCACAATCAGTAAGCATTATAAAGTCTGCCCCTGGAACAAACCTTTGTGGCTGCCTTGTCCTCCGAGTGGACCTTCTGACCCATTGGTCTTGCTGTCCAGCCTGGTTTTCACCTAAAACAGGTGGCTGTTCCATCAAATTCTGTGGCAAAACAATGTCTGGAACATCTTCCACATGTGGTACATCATTTAAGATGTCTTCCGCCATAGCGGGCTGTCCATTTGGACCTGCTGCAGCCTGTTGTGGCTGATTTACAGCTTGCCTGAACTCTACAGAATGTCCCAAATCATCAATGTCAATATCTGACACATGTGAGGGCTGTTTTACAGCTTTAAACATGCATGATTCATCAAATAAGACATCATTGCTGCGTACAATTCTTCTACTGACTGGATCCCATAGGCGGTACCCCATCTCACCCTTGTCACCATATCCAAGAAATATGCATTTAAGAGACTTAGGATCTAGCTTGTTGCGCTCTTCTCTGCGTATGTGCACGTACGCAGTGCAACCAAAGACCCTTAAGTGCTTATAGGACGGAGATTTCCCTGTCCAAAGCTGTTCAGGCACTTCGCCTGCTAGCCTCTTATTAGGCGACCTATTTATGAGATGTACTGCTGTCTTCACAGCCTCAGCCCAAAATCCATAAGATAAAGCAGCATGTGACATCATAGAGCGGACCTTTTCCTGTATAGTTCTATTCATGTGCTCTGCTGTACCATTTTGCGGTGGACTGTAAGGAACAGGGAGTTCCCTTTGAATACCTCTAGCATCACAGAAATCACTGAATGCTTTAGATAAATACTCCCCTCCATTGTCTGAACGCAAAACCTTCAGTGTTTTGCCTGTCTGGTTCTCAACCATGGCAAGCCATTTCTGAAACACTGTAAAGACCTCACTCTTCAGCCGAAGAGGATACACCCACACCTTCCGTGTGGAGTCATCAATGAAAGAAACAAAATACCGTGCACCTCCAAGTGAAGGACTAGGCATCTCACACACATCTGTGTGTACAAGCTCAAGCTGAGCATCCTTATGTCCTATTTTCCTTTTATGAGGGCACTGTAATTGTCTGCCATAAATGCAATGCTCACAAAATTTAAGATCAGAAAATTTGAGAGACGGTAAGTAGCCAAGACGAGCCAACTGCTCCATTCCACTTATGCTCATATGTCCCAACCGACTATGCCACATAGAAATATTCGGCAGCTCGGTTGCATAAATATCAGCATGATTACATACATTGGCATGAAGAGAATACATAGTGTCAACCTTGGGACCTTTGGCAATAACCAAGGCACCTTTGGTGACCTTCCATAAACCATGACCAAAGCTGGTCACAAAACCTTCATCATCCAACATACCAGTAGAAATCAGATTTTTCTTGACTTCAGGAACATGCCTGACATTGTGTAGCATAAGCTGAGTACCATCGGCAAATACAAGCCTCACATCTCCAATGCCAACAATATTGCATGCATGATTATCTCCCAGAAACACGACTCCATTACTGCCTCCTGTGTACCTGACAAACAACTCTCTGTAAGGTGTAACATGGAATGAGGCACCTGAGTCAATAATCCAAGAGTGCATATCTGCAAGACTGCCTGCATGAAGAGAATGAGCATCCAAAGTAGAGAGAAAGAGAACCTCTCCCTCACTGTCATCACCATGTGTAGAATGAATTTCTTCAATCTTCACTGTACTCTTGCCCTTGCTTACTGGTACTATTGCCTTTGCATCTGCATCAGATTCCTTGGCCTTGTCTCTCTTATCATTCTTCAGCTTATAGCATTGCTTCTTTGTATGTCCCTTCTTGCCACAGTAGTGGCACTCAATATCTTTGTTGGAGCGGGACTTGCTCCTACTCTTTCCCTTTTCCTGGGATTTACCCCTTTGCTGATTTCTTCCCCTTGCATTCAAGGCATTGTTAGGCTTTGACACATTCTGAGCTTTCAGCTTTTGCTCTTCCTGCATAATCAGCCCTGTAATATCTGCAAAACTTATAGAAGCATTTGCATTTGTAACAGCCGTGACGAACGTATCCCAACTCTCAGGAAGGGATATCAAGAGTGCCATACCCTTGGTTTCCTCGTCCACCACATACTTCTGATTTGCAAGCTGAGTTATGATAGAATTGAACTCATTCAGATGTGCATCAATGGAAGTGCCTTCCTTCATCTTCAGGTTGAAGAACTTCTTCAACCAATATATTTTTGTTGCTGCACTTTGCTGCTCATATGTGTCCTGTAACTTTTTCCACACACCCCAGGCAGTATTCTCACCATCAACATTCCAAACAACACTCTCATGGAGTGACAATTCAATGATGGATTTTGCTGACAAATCAGCCAGTGCCCAAGCATCATCTGTCATGCCCGTGGGCTTTACACCTTTGTGCACTATTGGAGCATGAAACTGCCTGAGAATAAGAACATTCAGGACCATCTTTTTCCACATAGGGTAGTTAGCAGCACCCTGCAACTTCTTGATGTTAAGAAGTGAAGACTCCGATGATGAAGCCATTATAATCAGCAAATAAACAATTCAACCCAAGTTTGGGTGCCTGACTCACTGCAAACCAAGTGCACACTTGCACTTGAACTGTGCTCAAATATTTAATTCCCGCAGCGGAATAAATAGGAACTGAAATGCACACAATATCTCCCACTTAAACAGAGATGTATCACTGTTTACTGCTTGCTGCAGTTTCAGTACAGCAACTCTGTTTGCATCATTTAATGCACTTTTGTACAACCAGCTTATCTCTGAAAAATCAGAAGCATTTGCCCTTGTAAAATCAGTAAAAAATAGCAATAATAAAAGCTTTTTGTACCGCTGTACGCTGACTGAATTCAGTCAAACCTGTTGACTTTTAACTGTCCTTGACTGTACCAGAAAGTACAGCAACAGATTTTCACTGTTTAACAGTTCAATGTCATGAATTTCAACCTCCTTGACACTCCTAAAACTGTATTTAACAGTTTAGGACAGAAATTGGGCAAAAGCCCCTTGACTGGAGGTAAAAAAAAATCACAATTTCACTGCATTACTGCTCTCCTGACATTTATAAGGCATATGCATAAGTCTCTGGCAAAAAAAAAACATTCCCTTTGCAAAAGCCCCTTGTTTGACTAGCACATTCCGTGCTGAAGTCTGCATTCACTTCCTGTGTACCATTGGTCACAAATGCATTTAAATCTGCAAAATTCAATCTCCAATGTGGAGTCAGAGACGCAATTCCTGCGTACACAAGCCCAATGTAGGCTCTGGCTACAAAAGCCCCCTTGACTCTGCAAAGGAAATTGAGGATTTCCTCACACAGTGGCATACAAGCTCACTGTATTTGCATCTGACACTAAAGATGCTCAGTTAGAGCTCACAGGACCCTGTGGCTGTTCCTGCACCTGCAAGGACAATTTTGTACCTGCTGTACAACTGTACTACTGTCTGTACCTGCTTGCACGCATCCCAATGCAAAAAAAACTTCTGCTTCTATCCTGTCACTTGTTCTCTCAAATCACATTCTTATCCGCAAAGAACAAAGATGTACCTTGCTGTATTTCTGATTTTTTCAGACAAAGAATCTGATTTTCATTTTCTTTTTCTTCGTCAGGTGCGCTATGAAAGGGAAAAAGCCTCTATACCAGAGGAGGTGCGCAAGACGAGGATTGAAGAGGGAAGGCTAGTCGGAGGCAGATGGCTGTCGGCCCACAGCCGACAGTCGGCAGTCAGCTGTAGGTCGACTGTCGACCTGTTAGAGGTCGGCCCTGTCGGCCTTGCTCCTGGCCGACAGAGATGCGCGCGACAGCACGCCTGTATTGCGCGCTTGCCTGCAGTAGATGCGCGCGACAGCGCGCTTCGCTTGCGCGCTTATCTGCTCCTCCACACCTCCTGCTGGCAGTCCTTGCGCCCGCGTGCTGCTTCTGACCTTGCCTTAGGCCAAGACTAGTGGCCTTAGGCTGCTCTTGCAGATGTCCAGCCGCAGCTTAGCTGCCGGCTGCTGTTTGCCCTTGCCACAGCAGACGGCTGTTATGCAGCCGACCCCTGCTCAATCCCTCGCACGACCTGATGTGACAGCAAGCTGCACGCCTAGCTTCAAAACGCGCAATGAGGTAGATAGACTCGTGCGCAATGCAGCCGCCTCGATGGCTCCTGGAGAGCTACTCCTTCGAAGAAACAAGGACGAGCTGAAAAATGAGATAGACGGAGAGAAGAGCTAGAAGAACTCGGAGGGAGAAGGGGGATGGGCAACCCGGAGAGGGAGAGATTGTGTTCCTCGCTCTGATACCAGTTGAGAGTTTGAGTGAGAGAGGAGGAGAGCACAGTGACACACAAGTTAGGGGATAAGCAATGAGTAATGTGTGTACCTCCCCAAGCACACGGTAGACCTTTTATATTAATGGATAAGGTTACAACCACTAAGTACACTGTACTTAGTGTACCTAGCAAACAAATGTACTAACTGTACTTAAGTGTACTAACTGTACCAGGGTGGCATTAGTGCCTTTACCCCCACAATAAGCTCTGGACAAACTCGTCCACCTTTTGAGTTTCTCTTATCTCGGTCATTAGAGCACTCTCTAATACCGTGAAACTCAGGTTGTGCATAATGCGAGACAACGCATCAGCCACCTTATTATCTTTTCCTCTTCGGTACCGAATCGTCAAATTAAGCTCCTGCATGAGCTCTGCCCACCTGGCTTGGCGGCCCCTCAAGTCAGGCTGTTTACAAAAATGTTTCAGAGTATCATGATCCACATCCACATAAAACTCTGAACCATACAAGTAATGTCTCCATGTTTTCAAAGCATGGATAACAGCATACAACTCCGATTCATGAGTTGGCCAATTCCTTTGAGAGGGAGAAAGCTTCTTGCTTTCAAAGGCTACTGGCCTTCCCTCTTGAAGCAGAACTGCTCCTACCGCAATGCCACTTGCATCGGTTTCTACGAACAACGGTTTCTGGGGATCAACTATTTTTAACACCGGTCCTGAGACCACAGCTTGTTTTATGGTGTTAAAACTTTCCTGTTGATTTTGTCCCCAAATAAAAGGTACTTTATCTGAGGTCAGATCAGTCAATGGCGATACTATTCCGGAATATCCTTTGATATGCCTTCTATAAAACTGGACAAATTCCAAGAATGATCGCAACGCGGTCAGACTCTGAGGGATTGGCCAAGTTAGTATCGCAGCCACTTTCTTCGGATCCATTTCTACCCCCTGTGGAGTAATTATGAACCCTAAATATTCAAGCCTAACCATACATAGTATAGTTTTCTTCTTATTCACATAAAGACTGGCTTTCCTCAAAGTACTGAACACTATCCTTAAGTGTTCACGATGCTCAGTAACACTTTTACTGAATATCAAGATGTCGTCAATAAAATGTACTACGAACTTTCCGATGTACGGACGTAGTAAATCGTTCATAAGCATGACGAAGGTCGCTGGAGCATTGGTAAGTCCGAAGGGCATTACCAAAAACTCATAATGACCAAACCTGCTTCTGAAAGCGGTTTTATGCACATCCTCGGCTCTAATCTGGATTTGATGGTAGCTGCACTTAAGATCTATCTTGCTGAAAATCACGGCTCCATGTAATGCATCTAGCAAATCATCAATCCGAGCCATCGGATACCTGTGCTTAACAGTGATATTATTCAATGCTCTGTAACCTATACAGAGGCGAAACATATCATCCTTTTTCTTCTTTAATATCACTGGCGAAGCAAAAGGTGAGAATCTTGGTTGAATCTGCCCCAACTTGAGGTATTCTTCCAGTTGTCTACGCACCTCCGCCTCTTCGGTAAAACTCATTCTATAGGGAGGTCTATTTACAGGTTCTGCCCCCGGGATCAGTTCAATCTTATGTTGAACCTTCCGCTCTGGAGGTAACCCATAAGGTAGTTCATCCCTAAAACATTCAGAGAACTCCACTGTTATAAGATTAGCCAGCTTGGCCATCTCACCACTTTGCGTAACATCAGTGCTAGCCGAAGAATCATCCACCGGCTCTACCGATGCTGTGCAAAGGAATAAAAACTCTACTTGAGCCTTTCTGATTTCCATCACGGAAACCAACGGTCCCTGAGGTATATCTTTTTCACCTCGCAAGACATAAAGCACATCATTCATCTTGAATTGATATACGTGCTTTTTCCAATCAATGGCTGGATTCTTCCTAGAATGCCACGCCATACCCAGGGCTATATCTGCATGAGCAAGCTTGGTCATTTCAAAATCAAGCTTCTCAGCATAGTCCTGAATCCGAAGCTCCAACTGGGTAACCCTTTGGTCCCATACTTCAGTTGAACTTCCATCTGCCATTCTGACTGTATACGCATAGTCAGATGGACTTGTTTTTAATTTCAGCCTCTTCACGAGCTTGGAGTTAATCACATTGTGAGTTGACGCCGAGTCAAACAACACAATTACATCATGACTGGCCAACTGCCCTTTCATTTTAATTAACTCCGTATCATTGAAGGCTGTATATCCCGTTGCTGCGGGCTTAGATAGGATGTTATCAGGTGCACTCGTTGCTAACTTAGCAACAGATACACATAACAAACAAGGTACTAACCTCTGAGAAGGTCCCGCCAGTTGCATCTGCATATGTTCCGCATTGGGACTCTCCTGCATTTCTACGTCGCATTCAGATATTATCATATTAGCCGTGCGACGGTCTTTATTCAGTAAACAATCCTTCCACTGATGTCGCTGAAGGCAGCCGAAGCACAATCCTTCTTTTCTAGCTTTCTCTTTTTGTTCAGGGGTCAACGAGGACTTTGACCAAGCCCGGGCTGCCATTGGAGTTATTTTCCTTTTCACCCCAACGGTGGTACTTGTTTTTACTGGTCCCTCAACCGGCTTCACTTGCTTGGTTTGGCCACTTGGCTGTGAGACACTTGTCTTTGAAACCCATTTCCTCGGAAATCCCCCTTTTTTCGGGTACTCATACTGAGTCCCTACCTGCACAAATCCACCAGATCTGCCTCTAGCATCCTCATAGTTCAGGGCTACTGCTATAGGTTCATCTAATGTAGTCACATACTTAGCCCGAACTTCCATTTTGATCTTGTCGTTCAGTCCATAGATATAGTCTTTTAACTGAACCGACATAGGGAGAGGGTATGTTATTTTCATGACACATTCCCTGAATTTGTCAGTGTACTCTACCACTGACAGACTCCTCTGACGAAGATTTCTATAAGCATCCCAAGCTCGGGATTCTTCATCAGGTGGAAGAAAGTGTTTCTTGAATTCCGCTTTAAACCCTTCCCAGGTGGTTGGAGCAACTTGATCCTTTTGTTGCTTTATCCACCATCTGTCCGCGCCTCAATAAACAAGTGTGTGGCCTCGCAGATCTTCTTTAGATCAGATCTAATTTCACAAATGGCGAAGGCTTCTTCCCACTTGTGTAACCAAACCTCGATCACATCAGAGCTGCGCCCGATCATCCGACCAGCGTACTTCTCCGGTCTATAATTAGCGATATTAGGCACTTTGACCCTTGCGCGCTCTAAGGAATGTATACTGGGCTCTGCTGGAGCTTTGCCCTTATCAGTTCTAGACGGTCTAGCCGACAAGGCTTGCACCATCTCCCTGATCTCATTTTGACCAGCATTCACTTGAAGCTGCTGGTTCATAATCTGTTGTAAAGCATCCTCTAATATCGAAATCCTACCAATCAATGTAGGTGCTGCATGATGTGACATCTGTTGTGTAGACTGTACTCTAGACTCACTAGGATTCACTCTTGAATTCTGCCCTTCTGCCTCCATAGGTTCACAATGGAAGATGGGATTTTTTTTTTTTTCAGTCTTTTCTAAAACCCGAATAACCAATATATACACCCTTCACTTCTGTTCTGCTTTCGGAGTTTTTTTTTTTTCTCTTCTACGGTGCAGAAATAACAGGACTAATTGAAAACAAAAAAAAAACTGCATGAAAAGAAAGGCTCCCTGGTTGTTTCGCAACGATGCCAAATGTCAACCTGCTCTTTCTCAGACGTACAGTTTCCCTTCGAAGTCCATTCCAAATAGGCTGTGCAGAGGCCTTAGAATGCCTCACAGGCGGTGCTTCTGCAGAACAGCAAACAAGATGCGACCAGGTATGCGGCTATTGATCGACGTGACCCTTCACGTTACGTAGACTATCATCCCGCTCCAAAATCGTTTAGAAAAACCTGTCTGACTACCGAACCGCTACGTTGCCCCAAGTTTAGCCGTCCATTAATTTCAATGCTCTATTTCAACGTGGATACAAATCACGTTTAAAGGTCACGGCGTCCATCCTGCTCTCCGCGCAGATGACGATATAGACGTCGACTTAAACTGTTCATTGCTCAGGCATGCGCGTCGCTCGTCTCTACTCCACGCTCGTGCTTCCACGACCCATCTCTGCTTGCCCACAACCAGCCATACTCCAGGAGCGGAACAGATAGATTCGTTGTGCGACGGCCAGTAGCCCTCGGGTCTTCACCAAATTCTTGGTGTCAGAGCAAGGCTAGAGGATGAAGGGGGATTCGTGATTTACGACGACTGGTGTAGGTGACGCCTAAGTGACGGCGTTCTCGACTGTGTGGTTGGGGTGTCTACCGAGTTGGGTGACGTGCTCTGATACCAAAATGTCAACGACTTTATCTATCCACGTTTTTATCTGTAGCCTGAATCTCTTAGCCTACGTTAGAGCAATCACGGGCGATGGCATTCGGTTGTTCCACCCAGCCTAACTCTCTTGGATAGTAGTTCATCAGATACTTATGTTATTTCATTCATACCTATCCATGAGACCCTCAATTCCCTAGATAGTTCTCCTTGCCAAATGTCATCAATTTAGCCTCTCCACTTGGTGCACCTTTTTACCCCTCTCTTGGGGCACATTAAAACCCACTTGCCCCTTGGCATTATTACACATTTAGGTGCACCTAGGCCTTAGCACTCAGAACTACCTAGTCAATGCCATTCCACCCTCACCTAGGACCTTGGCAGTTACTTCTCTTGACCATTTCAATTACGCACATTAACTATTACAAAAGTTGGTCATCTAAGAGAAAATGCCCACCGATCTATCCGAGGTCATGCTATCTCGGCTAGAGCATAACACTAAGCCTCACGTGCAACAGCTTCTAAAGCTCTTTTCACTGACAGCTTTATTTGCTTGCCCTTGCGCTTTCTTTCCTTCAAGATGCGATCTTTTTCTACCGGTCCCTCAACTTTTTAGTTATCGTTACTGCATCTTTAATACTCACATCAATAGTACCTACAAACAATCCGTCAACAATACAATTGTCTAAATGCGTTGAGATAACAGGTATTAAAATATAAGGACCACCCTCATGCATCTGACTTTTAGCAGAGAAAAGTAGATAAAATATAAATCAAATCAAGAAGAACCGACGACCGCATACGTAACTCATCGCGTTTTGTAACGCAAAAGAAAATCCATCCGTAATCGAGCAAACTGTGGTATTGTTGGCTTTTCTCTTTCAAAATCGTCCAAGGGTGCACGTTCTTCACAGAATGAAACGGTTAGCAACCATCAGGGGAGGATGTAGGAGAGTTGGAGAGAGAGAGAGAGAGAGAGAGAGAGCTGTTGCTTGCAAGGCCTTGTAAAATCTAGGATGAGCCTGTAGTGCAAGGCCACAGTCCCTGATGATGGCATCCTAGGGTATACTCTTCGTTTGCAGGACGCAAGCGGCACAATGATAGTTACCCTGGAAGACATTGTGGTTGGGGTGGTGAGCTTGAGATTCTGAGCAAGGACTCCATAGCAGTAGGGTAATCTTTCTTCTAGAAATGACGATTGCCTTCATCCTTAATCTTGTCAGGTGGTGGAGAATGAGAGAACTTGAGACTGAGATGCTTGCATCACATAAGAGCTTGGGACGAATAGGAAGCAACCATTCTGATAGATTGCACCTGAGAGGAGAGAAACCTACGGGAGAGGATGAGCCAAGGGGAGGGGCTGAAAAACGACATTGGAAGAGGGAGGGGCTGTTATGAATGATATAGGGGCTGTTAACAGTTAAAACTCCATCGGCATCTTTAAAAAAACATTACAACAGGTTAGAGTATACCACTCTCATTCCTGATCATCGGTTCTTCCATGATTTCTTTCCCCTTT
Organism: Dipteris shenzhenensis; assembly: GCF_047967505.1. NCBI lineage: Eukaryota > Viridiplantae > Streptophyta > Polypodiopsida > Gleicheniales > Dipteridaceae > Dipteris > Dipteris shenzhenensis. The sequence continues at coordinate 5,468,960 of NC_141605.1, forward strand.
CGATTTCTTTCCTTTAAAATCAGATCCTCTTCTACCAGTACATTCACATCACGTGTTGCGTCCTCTCCGTGTTCTACTTTCACGTCCAGAGTACCTACAGATGATCATTTACGAACAAGAAATGCTTGTAAAATTCTAAAAACAGGGAATCGTGACATCTACTACAACCACCACTTACCATCGAGAGAGAAAGAAGCATCATCAGCGATTTCATTTTTGGTTTCCGCAAACTTCAGCAACTCTGCAGGCACACACTTGCAAGACATTAGCCAGGTAGAAGCAAAGTGGAAAGAAAAGAAAGATGGAATATGAAATTGAAGATGGAAGGTGGAACTTCCGATATCCATTGAGTCTCCAGAGACTGATAACTCTACGGATTTCATGTTTTCCATTTGCACACTCGGACTTTGAACAATGGAAACAAGACCGAATAGATTGAGAGAATTCTTATGGAAACAATCGTCTACAATATAATAAAACATAAGCAATCTCCATCTCCAGAAGAACGAGAATCAAAGTAAGACCACCCCTCGGAAAAACAGGCAGCCCATAACCCAACTGCCCCCGAATCAATCCAGAGTATTCATCGAAGAGATGCAGTTTCATCCAATCATTGAAGCACGCCACATATAAAATGATACAAACAAGCTCTCCAGCGCTGTTTCCTCTTCTGCACAACATCTCTGTCCAACTGCAAAGAAACGGCTGGGCCAAAAAATTCAGCTCTAGGACCCGAGGACCACATGCATGCTTGAAGCGCTGCCTTTTCAAATACACAGCAAGCCAACTAGAGTATTTACGCATTGGTACAGATTCACCCACTGCGAGAGCTCCACATGTATGTCGAAAAGGGATTTCAGACCATCCTTTTCTGAAAAAAACTCGAATCGGACACCTCCTTCCACACAAATCGTCAATCCTTTCTTTACTGGCGAAGCGCGCTCCAACTTGTGTCCAAATCGGAATACCTTCTGACATCTGCATCTACAAACTTACTGTCTCAGCATCTCTCCTCCCTGAAAAATCAGCTTCTACAAACTTGCCCCTCTCAGTTTCTTTGCTTGTCCTCCCCGCAAACCAGCGTCTCCTCTCAACTTCTCTGCTGATACCCGAACCAGTCTCTACCTCGACATTCCACAAAACCACTTAACCTGCATTCACAACAGTCACGTGCCGCCTGTGCCGCACCAAAAATTCGCCACGTGGCCCTTTCAACCAACGTGGCACCCACCAATTCTGCCACGTACACACCAATACACATGCGACAACACTCCTTCACATACTAATAACAGAATTTCGCTTCTTACGAACATCACCACCATGAATAAGACCTCCTCTAGGGCAGGCCAAAAAATAAAAGAAAACCAAACAAAACTAGATTTTCGGTAGGCAATCTTTCCTTCATGGAGCAAGTAACTACTAACTTGAAATTGAAGCTAAATCCTACTATTTTATCAATTGTTTAAGGAAACAAGGTGAATTTCATTCAGAAGGCCTGCCAATTGGGTAGAGCTAGTGTTGTGTAAACAATGGAGTGGTCAGACCAGTATATGTAATTAGTTCTGTTGAAATTGTGTCCATCGATGTTGCTCACCCAAATATGGTCCAGAGTAGATCCATGTGTAGTTGTAGGATGCTTTATTAATTGTGTCATTTTGTAATTGTTCATGAACTCATGAAGTTTTTAAGTGTTTGTATTGTTGGCGTTGTAGTCTATGTTGAAGTCACCGAGAATAGTTGTATTTGCATTGGTCTCCAATCTTTGTAAAAGGACATTCAACATTTTAATCAATGTTGTAGTTGGAGTTTGTGGTTGCTTGTATACATTGATTACTACAAAGGTGTTTTCGAATTTGTCATAGAATGTTGTGAGAAGTGCTTGGCATCTTTGATCAACAATTGATTTGGTGTCTTGTAGCTTAATTTTGTTTGTGTAGCATGTTGGTATTCTAGCCTCAGATATATCTTCTATTGAAGTGAACATCTGAAGTTTATGTTTGATGGAGTTGTTTGTGTGTAGCTCTTGGAGGCACAAAATAGTTGCACTAAGTAGGCTTTTATCTGCTAGGATGTCCACCATGTGAGTGTTCAACGATCTTGTATTTAAGGATTGTATTGTGAAGCGATCTATGCGTTGTTTGTTGAAGTTGATTTGCTTTGGCATCCATTGATGTGATATCCTAAGCGATCTATCTCTTGTAGAACGATTTTGTCCACCTTTATGTGTCTAGCTTCCAACTTGTTTACAAGGTACAAGTTTTCTGGATTTCTCACTCGTGATAGTACTGTGTAGACAAGGCCATGGGATTTGATGTTGGAGGGGTCAAACACTAGTGCATCCATTGTTAGCCCTTGAGAACGATGTATCGTTCTTGCAGCAGCAGGTTGAATTGGAAATTGTACTCGTGTAATAGTGTTGAGTTTGTTTTTCCCGATTTGGAATCCTCTTGTGATTTGGCGAATTAGAGTCCAATTGGATGGGATGTTGTTCTTGTAAAGCTTTATGTTTTCAAGTCGAGTGTGTTTCCCTATGTTAGGGTTATTGAAAAGGATCCACACACAAGGTGGGAACTCTTGAATGTTTGCATCTTTGAAAATTCCATCTACACCATTTGCTAGGCCATCCAATATGTCCAAGTTCCCAGAGCATAGCTCGACTATCATATCTTTTTTCAAGTGCAATGCTTTGTGCAATCCAGTTGTGGTTTTAGCGTTGTTTGGGATAGTTAATGTTTTGCTACATGTTTTGTGTCTCTTGTCTATTGCGAGGAGAACATGTTTGTTACCTTGCAACAAATGGAATTTTTTTTTGTTGTGAATATCTTTTGCGTTGTTGGTGTCAAAACAAGTGTGGTATTGTTTTTTTGTCCAATAGAGTTCTCAAGTACGTATTGTTGAAGTAGAAGATATCACTTCTGTGTGTTCGATCTAATTTTGTTGAGGACGTTGAGATATTGAAGGTTGGTTTGTTGCATTGGAGTATGCAATTCATATTGGTTGACATTACTCTCCCAATATGATGCCATTAAAGATGTATTATTAAAATTGTTCGCAAATATCCACGAGTCTTTTATTGGGCTTGCTTGGTACAAGTCTCCACACAAGAGTACATCGACACCACCAAGAGTACATCGAAACCACCAAAAGATTGAGAGGTTGTGTTTGATCTCTCTTAGATGCATATCTGCCACTACAAGTATGCTATGCCCAACTAGTGAAATTTCGTCGATGACAACTAGTTCTAGGTCTTGGTAGAGAAGAGAGAGTTCTTGAAGCTTTTCAACTCTGACAAGCTTGTGTAGTGGCTTGCCATGAATGGTAAGTGCAAGGCTGAGTGAATTGTTGTCCCACCAATGTTGAATGCTGCTTTTCCTATATAGGCTAGAAGAAGAACCTTTGGGAGGTCAATGTTGGAAGAGTCTTTGTGGGAATAATGTCGCAACAGAGCTTGCACAGTGGCTAGTAAGGTGAATGTTTTTCCCATTCCTGCATTTCCAGTGATGAAAATGTGGAATTTCTCCTCTTTGTTAATTCTTTTTTTTAACATTATGTTGTCTAAAAGCAAGCATTGTCCTTGGTTCATTTGTCTAACTGTGTTGTAGTATTCTTGGTTTGCAAGTATTTTTGAGGTTTTTGAAGAAGTGCTTAGGAATTGGTTTGTTCTTATTTGCTTTTGCATGTCAAGTGCGAGGTCGTATTTTTCAGGATTGTGAATGTCAGTGCTTGTGTTTGTTGTGCTACATGTATTATTTGTAGTTGAAGAGGACGAGTTTTTCTTGGGAATGAGCTTGTTAAACTTGTTTCTTTGTATGTCAATTATATGCTTGTACTCCATGTATAAATCATGCCATGTTTGGTTAGTTGCTTGTAGAGTAGGCTCTTTGTTGTGAAAAGGGAGGAAAAGAGTGCACAACTCTCTAAAATAGTTTTTTGGATCCTTGTGCTCATTGTAATTGTTAAATCTAATGATTTTTGGGTTTTTTCCTTTTTGTTTCTGTATTGCCCTTGATTGTGTATTCACTAACAAATTCAGCCAAGCAAGCATAATGAAGACTTGTTTCACGTTTGCAATATTTTGCAATGATATCATCAAAGAAGCTTTTCCAATCGTGCCCTTCTTTTTAGTAGAAGTGTTCTATTTTCTGCAATGTTTGTGTTGATGGATTGAAATTGTCTGGTTGAACTAGTTAGCGGCAACAACAATGCCAAGTATGCTGCTTGTTGTGAGCTTATGTGTTATGTATTGAGAATAGCATTTCCAACTTTTCTGATTCGTTTGTTGGGTGGGGCTTTTGAGGCAATGCTTTCATTGTATGCTGCCTTCACCACATCTAATGTTTCCTACACCATATGTTTGAAATTGTGGGATTGAAGTTGTTAGTGAAAATGTTCTTAGGACTTCTTCTAAGAAACAATGTAGGTTGAGAGATTGTTGATCACAAAGTTTTGATGTATTCGTCTTCTGTTCGGCAAATTGCCAGAAGAAAAGTTTCATGGGTCATTTCGAGAGTTTTTACATTCTCAAGAGTTAACTTTATGCGTTTCATGTTTTGTTTTAAGGTATTTGATTTGAGGTCTTCTTGCAGGGGAGATAATATAGTTGTTCTTTGCATTGGTGCTTTTAGAAAGCCAAATCTACATTTTCTCTTCTTCTTGAAGCAGGTTTTTTTGTACTTGTGTGTTTGAATCTCACTTTGTTCAAGTGGAAACAATGAAATGTCTGTTGGGATATATTTGTCCACAAATGATTCTATGTCGTTGTTTGATGCTAGTCCAGTGACAGGGGCATCTTCAATCCATAGAAGCCCATGACTGTGTTGACTTCCTCTGTGTTGGAATTCTGTAACAAAGAAAAAATCTTTTATCTTCCCCAAAATAGTGACATCCTTACGCAATAGTGTTTTCAGAGATTGGAGCTTGTGAATGTAGTACTGGGCAAATGTTATTGGGTCAGAGTGGATGAGATTGCGAGTGACCATTCTTTGATTTGCATGCATCTCTTCTTGTTTTTCCCCCTTCAATTGTTGTAGACAGTGAAGTAGCGGTTGCCATAGTTTTTCTGCTGCAGACAGTGTAACAAAGAAGGTTGGTGGGCCAAGTTGGTGAAACATTGCAAAAACATTTTTCTTTAATTAGTACTTGTAATTAGCAGAGCTACGTAGATGTGTGAAGTCCCTATATCCTATGTTGGAGTACAACAACTTCTCTATGTTTGTGTCGAGTAGCGCATCGTTTACATTCAACGTTTGCCCCTTGTTTTGCCCTTTTCACATTCGAACCCATGTAGAGGAAAGGACTTGATGTACTAGTATCTTCATTGTTTTAAAGAAAATGTTTTCTATGCATAGAGCAAATCGTGGATCAACATTGATGAGTTCCCACCTTGCAATGTCTTGGTAAGATGTGCGTTTAGGAAGGTTGTATTGTCTTTCATTGCCATAGAAAAGATTTGGATATGCTAATTTCTCACAATGTACTTGTCTTTAAAAGTGTTCAAAGGGGAGTAACCTTCAAATGAAGCAACTACAATGGTATGGTCCTCAAAATCCGCTACTTGTTGACTATTGTAGATCCCATGAACCAATGTGTCAATTACCCAAGGGATTCACTCTTCATTAAAGGGAGACGTCACCTGTGTGCATGAACTTCAAGAAAACCCCCTATTTAAGATCCATATAGGATGAGAAAACACCCCTATTTAAGCTTATAAGATACCACCAAAATTCGATTATGTCCCCCCCTTTCCTTAAATCTACATTCTTTCTCAAGCATTTAGATTACACAATAAGCAAATTTAGGTTACTTTCCCTATGACTATTTAAAACCATACAAAAAATCAAACTTGTTTGGACTAGTTACCCAAGGTAACCTATATTATGTCCCCCCTTTTTAAATATGACATGGTCCCCCTAGCTTAAATTCAATATTGGGGAAAAAAAAAGGGGCCCCACCCCTAATGTATAAGCTTATGCCTCATTTCAAAAAAACCCCCTATTGTACACTCACCTGATATCATACGTTTCCCCCTGTGAATCCCCCGGGGTCAATTATTGGTTGGTCGTCATCATCTAAATTTTGGAATGTGGTCACAATGGAGTTGTTTCTCTTGTTCTTGTATCACACCAATGTGCATTTCCCACAATGGATTTATGTTGACTTTGAATAACTTGTACAATGGAGAATACAACATTTCTTTTAGGGCAAGCATTGTCAATGTAGGTCAAACAACTCCACTCATGTAGCTATGCTTGTAGGAAAGCTTTCATTTAATAGACACAGTAACAATATCTTGTTCGCTTAGAAACCAAGGGAGAAGATGCTGTGCTCTGTCCACATTTGCAGAGACATTTCCAAACAAAGAGAGAGAGTCCAATAGTGTGTTGCTTGGGAAGTTCTGGTGGAAGGAATCTACAAGGTAGTTTATTTGATAAATTGCCTACTAATTCTATACATGATATGACACCAAAGCAAGCACGTGATATATAGGGTTTATACATAGTGACCCCCTTGAGGTTGAGTAGCTATTACTCTCGGTCGAGTTTCTGTGCACTCAAGCTCACCAACGAAGATGCTCACTCTTGCAATCCACAGATTGTTGTGCAAAGCCAGAAGTTGCCACGAAAACAAAAATAGAATAAACATCAAAAACTAACACAAGGTGACATACTGAGCGGACAAACTGTATGAAGACAGGTGAGAATGATTAAGTGGAAAGAGACAGATAACTGAAGATACCCAGCATCAATCATACTAAGGCATTTGATGATAAAGTAAAGAAGCTACTTGCCATCATGGTTATGAAAAAGTAGAAGTAAGAGACAATTTGTTGAAGATAATGTTAGATGAAAAATTGCAAAAATCAACATTTCCTCCTTACACACCCATCCACTTTCATGCAGGTGCACACACTCTTGTATGCATGTGCATGCATACACACACACACACACAGAGTCACTCACTCACCACACGTGCACACATGCATGCATGCGTGTGCATGCGCACATGCACATGGGTATGTGCACACACATCTGCATGCATGCATGCACAAACACATGCACACATACACACACGTATGCACATATGCATGCACACACAATTTTGTATATAAAACCACTATTTCCATTACTTTACTGTACAAATGCACACAAAATATTGGTACTTCCACACATTTTCATGTCCACACAAAATATTGGTACAAATGAGGTTAATGTTTTTGTGGAAAAAAAAGTCCACATTTACACAAAACATTATGATATTTGACATGGGGAAATAGTTTTTCCATTTTTCATATCATATCGATAGGATTAGGTTCTTGTAATGCTCTAGTAGCCTAGAGGTTTTTTTGAATATCATGTTCCAACCATGGGCAAGATAGATATTACATAGTCCCAAAACTACTACGAGAGCAACCCTTTCTCAAGGCAATTGTGAAGTGAAGACTCCTATAGTCTATTTCAGATTATCTTGATACTCGTGAATAGCCTATGAGTTGCTTTGGGGGCAACTATGCTACTCTGAGCCACAAATAAGACTTGCAATCGCATAGCCTTACTGCATATTTAGGCTTATTGTAATATGCGAACACATCCCATGTACAAAATCGCATCAAATTCCATGAAGCATATTGTGTTTACCATGCCAAAATAGTCTACTATGGTCTTCTTTTTGGTAGCACTTCAACTATCCTTTTCAGCCTACTTTTTGACTCCACACATAGTCTGACACATCCCAAAAGGCAGCCATATAGTCAAGGCTTAGAGTTTACTAATTGAAAACATCGGTGAGATAGATAGAGTAGGTACATTGAGTGTAACAAAGCTATCCACAATTATTTTTTTGCACTATCTATGATGCTCCCTTGTTATTGGTTAAAACACCCTTTGAGAAAAGTACCAAACAAAAAAACATGGAACTTCAAAGGGAAAGAGTCACCTTTCACTGTCTCGGTTGACAACACCCATCCTGTTTGACAACAAAAAGTTTTAGAACCTATTATCTCTTGTCATGCACCATCTCTTTTTGCTAAGGTCCCATAAGATTGCAAAGTATTGAAGCTCATAGTTTATTTTTAAAAATTGGCTTTCCATAAAGCTTCATGAAATGATCTCACCATTTCTTTTCCTTTGAAAGATTTCAAAAGCTTCTCATAGTCTTTCCTTCTTCTCAGCTTTGTCTCCACACTGGGGGGTACTCTCCATAATCCCATAGACCACATGCAAGCAAGCATGTATTGATGATACCCCTAATCTTACATTTTACATTTTCTCATGCAATTGATAAACCCCCTCTTGCATGTATACATTTTTCAATCTTGAAATTTAGACACCCCTCCATAAATCTATTATGTTGATTTGCTATTTTATAAATCTCCTCATGCATTTAAATGGCATGTAAGTCCCCCTATTAAAAAAACATCCCTCTATGCATACCACTAAGATTTCTCAAGTAAACTATGACCAAGAGAACACCACCAATCATGGATCAAAGGAATCTTCATTCCTCCACGATTTTTTGGGTTTGCTCGACTACCATTGACTCAACTCATTACCAAGTCTGCTACCAAGATAATCATCAACCCATGTACTAGGAACCAAGCCATAGAGTGCTTCATTTGGAACTTACCACCAAAACATAGAGCAATTTACTCACCTCAAGCACCAAAGGTCATAGGGAAGACAACTTGACCCTAGGTAAGTTACAGACCTCCTCGTCCCATACCATGGAATCTGTATCCACATGGGATTCATCAACCTAACTAAGGTACACTCATGCCTCTAGTAGTAATCACTATCCAGGTATTGATCACTCTCCTCTCCCAACATTGAGCGCCCTATGCCATATATATATATATATATATATATATATATGTATGTATGTATGTATGTATGTATGTATGTATGTATGTATAGCCACAATCCATGGCTATAATTAGCATATAGGCCCCATTCCATTCTAGACTACATCTAGATATATCACTATAGTTGCTCATGCTAACCCTTGAATCTACCCACCAAGGTCTCTCTTGGCATGTCGCTGAGTCACTAGCCAACAAGGTTAGCTAGCAATGAAGAGTAGAATATTCTCAGCACATAAGTAACCATATCCAGAGCTCCATGAAACAAAATCAATAGCTACTTGAATGAAAGAAAATGAGAATATGTACATGTCCGCCTTGTCATGTTAGGGTTATGGTTACTATTTTCCCCATGAATCTTATCTTATCCTCTATAGATAAATGCAATTCATACCATTCTCAATACCAATTGCTCAGAGACTTTCTTAATAGGCACCTTATGGTTACTTTATATAAAACTCTTCTTGTTGTGCTCCATTAATGAAAGAAGACTTGAGATCCATCTGATGCAAGTGTAAAACCATACAAGAAAGTATTAGGTGTATTGTTTTCACCCTAGAAGTGCAAAACTCTCCTCCAATTCATGCATTTTTGTTGAGCATGTCCCTTTGCTACCATCTTATCAATAGTCTCAACAGCATAATGCTTAACCTTGTACAACCATTTGCAACTTATGGCATTATTTCCCTTGTGTGGTTTGGCCACTTTCCAAAAGCAGCATGTCTTATTATGCCACTATGCTCTTCTCTCATGGTTGTATTGATTCTTTGGAGTGTGTTACTACTTGGAAGATAGTTAACATGTCTTGTTGGCTATTGTTCAATATAGATTTCCACATAGTTTCTCCCCATAATACAAGTGACTACACTATGTAGGCAAGAGAGTTCCCTAGGCCTATTACTCAGGAACAACCTATAGGATAATTTCAAGGTTTGTATCTTCTTAGGCTTCATGAAAGGACTTTCAGAGCATTAAAGCACCGTTTTTCTATATCATGATGACTTCTAGGCAAGCCAAGAAACATTGTGGTGATGTGACCTCTTCCTAGCTCCCAAGACCCATTCGGATTACTACAAGGTCTTCTTGATTCTTCTGCTGGTGTAGTCCTCTCCTTTGCCTCACTGTTTAGGTCTTCAGCCACCCGTGCACAAAAGTCTCATCTTTAAACCTCTCTCCTTGCGCTTATGGCCTTAATAGCCCATTTTATCTCATCCTTACCTATAGACTACTTGCAATAACTTCACTTAGTGACACACCTGGCCATTGGATAAGGTCACCCCATTAACGTATGATAGATCAAGTGAGCCACCCGTAGTAGTTAACATGTGGCATCTAATTGCCTCGACGAATCTACCATATCATCATTCTATCCACGTAAGTTCCACATCACCATATTTGCAAAATCACAAGGGCACATCATCACTACACTTGGCTAGTCTAGCTTAGCATTATCACCTTAGCATGATATGTGGCACCTTAGCTTAGCATTACCACCTTAGCATGATATGTGGCACCTACACCACCCTAGCATTAACACTTTATAATTCCACATAATCACGATTTCCATGTCATCATTTTGGCCTAAACACAGTGCTTCCTAAGCACACTTTGCATACTTGCATGTAAACTTTACCGCCACATCATTTTTGCTTACTCAACTTAGTTCTCAATAAGCACACATGTGTAACTCCACAAAAAACCAAATATTACAAATTAATTGGAGATCTTGTTTCTATGATTTCTATTCATATGGAGTGATAGATCTTCCTCAACTAAGTCTACTTTTAGAAGCTTGAAATTACCTATTATTTAATGCCTATATTTTGGCCAATTTGCATTCGATTAGAGTCTTGTTTGAAACATGCTTTCACACTAAAAATATATGCTATTCAAAAAATTTAGATGCCATAAAGCCTCATTTTTGCGCATCAATGCACCAATTAAGAGGCTATTTTGAGCTATTTTTTCCATATCTTGGTCAATATTGAGTATATTTCAATGCCAACTTTTTTTGGCATGTTTTACTAAGCTATATAACAAATTTGGTCACTATTTTTAGCAATTTCAGCCATACATTGGTCAATTTTCAGATTAGATTTACTATTGTCCCTCTAGATATATTAGAACAAAAGACATGGTAAACCATTCGAATTTCTTTAGTTGACAGTCTTGTCTATATTTTTTGCGGGCAGGGGAGTAGCCATCTCGATTGCCTCTGTGCAAACCTTCGCAAGTCCTACAATGGAAAAAGAACCCACATGAGTTTGAGCACACAATCATGTAATGAAAAAATGAAAGTAATGAAGGATGGTCTCGTAAGATTTCAAAGCAGAAGAGAAGATCTCATACCTTTGGCAAAAGTACCACTATCAGTCTCCATGTATTCAATTGAACCTAAGGCCATTGTATGAAGTGAAAACAGGAAGAACAAAGCAGAACAATACGATGGATTTGTGAACGATTGTACCGATATATAAGGAGGTCGAATTCGTTCCAGCACAAGCGAATTCTGTGATCACGCCAACAATTAATGGAAGCAGGCAATTTGCATGTTTTCTATGTGAACGGTGCAGCAACACATGCTGGAGGGGAAAAGGATAGAAGGTCACCACAAAGATGCCTTCCATTGAAGAGAAGAATATCGAGCAAATACAATGACAACCTTGAGCAGCGCAGGACATAAAAGAGGAAGATGCTGTCGAACAAGCCTTTAAATATCACATGCACATGTAGATCTCCACAAATTGATCGATGGCACATGCTCCAATCACAAAAAAGACACCAAAAATTATGAAAAAATGGCTTTTTTCTTTCCTAAAATCTAATCGACACTTAGGCTACCCACACAGGGCAGGCCAAAAATCATGTTTTTTAGCCTGCCCTTTGGGTAGGTCTAGGTGGAGGTTTGCTTCTCAAAGAAGCGAAATTTAGAATTTTATTTTTGTGAAAGTACGATTGGTCCCACTCCCCACTTGCTATTTCTTTTCTTGTCAAAGTACTTGATTGGGCTAGATCTAATCGAAACTGGCATATTAGGAATGGGAATCTCCTCTCTCGATAACTATCCAAGCCACAATTAATTTAACTGGCCCACAATTAGCCTCTTAGTTCATTTAGAGAACAACCTTGGGTTACCCTCTCGAGGACTTTGAGGTAGGGGAATGAACCATGGTAGGACTCCCATAGTTGATTCCCCTATTCTTAACACACTCTCTCTCCTTTCCTAGTCTTCCTACACACTGCACACCATCTCCAATGCACTCTTTTTAGCTTTTTAAATCTTAATGAATGATTCAAATATCATTCACCTTGTTATGGCAGGGAGATGTTTGGGTTTTCTCACACCCCCTTGAGCCACGTGTCATAAATCTAAGCCCTTGATCTCCCTTGATTTTGTTTGATGTAAAAGCTAAGCTTTTAACTAAAGCACTAAAAGCATATAGGTGCTTTTCACAATAAAAAGACTATATAAACGTTTCAAACCTATTCGATTTGAAGAGATGGTCTACTTGATTTAAAAGTTTGGGCTTATTGGCATGTGAAGATTTGGAGAGCAAGCCTAAAAGCTCGACTTAATATAATGATCAAACTCCCATTTTTCCGAGGTTAGAGAGGCACGTAACGCTGGCTAAGTGGAGAGTGAGAATGTTACGTGCTCTACTTCAGACTTCCTCTAATAATAGTTGTCTTTTTGTGTTGTCCAAAGCTAAACGATTTGAGAATTTTGGAATCATCCCACTCAAGGACACATGCAGATCCTCTCAGGGTCACATTGGCAAGTTTTTTGGATATTGTCTCTTGGTGTTCGATTACGATTATGACTATTGACATTCAGGTAATATCCTCGACACTAATATTCTCGATGTTTATATTCTCAACGTTATCTCGACACCCAAGGAAGGGTCCGTTCCCTCGAATTATAAGTCTTTGGGGAAGGAAGCATGCCGCCTCCCTGCCCACACACTGTGTGGTTATAATAATTATATATTATATATTATAATATAAATATTTTTAATTACTAGTCCATTAAAAAAATTTTATTTTTAACCTGAATTTTTACAACATTCCTCTCATTTAATGCATGTTATCGATGCAAGGGAGCAAGAAAATCCAAGATGGATGCAAGATTGAAGGATGACTACACCTTTATTCATATGGTTGTAGTCCATGTGACAATATTGTAAAAACTGCAATGAAAATCAGTTATTATATCGCCTTATTCATGTATTTGTTGGACTTCAGCTCCCAAAATATGGACATCACAAAATCAATAATAAATCACCAACGGACCTTGTGTTGCGTCTCATGTCCACTATTTTACTCATTCTCTTTTTGGCCTGCCCTGGTGGGGGAGCCTGAGCCTTAGCATTGGATTGTAGAAAGCAGAAAATCTTCAATATTTGAAATTTAAAAATGTGTATTTATGCCATTGGTTGTTACGTTACACGTGGCAGAGTTGGAGTGGCACCTGTCAATTTGGAGTTGCATGGATTGATTTCAGCAATCTTTCTTCCCCACCAACGCTCCAATCTACGTCCTCCAAGGTTTAGCTTGCTGCGATTGCCGATGCTCCAGTTTGCATCCTCCATCGTTTGACGATTGATGTTTAATGCAGTTCTGCTGGACTACTTTGGTCCTGCTCTGTCAGACTGCGTCCTACGCTCTGTTGGATTACTTTCGACCTGTGTTCGGTTTTTCAATTGTCTTTTTTTCGATCTCTGGCTTTGCGGCTCTACGAATTAGCTGGTTGACTAATGAAGTGCATATGTTGGTCTTGATTGCTGATACCTTTTCAGAGTATGATTAACGCGTAAGGATATGATTGCAAGAATAATCAGAGCAGGTTACGGTGGAATTTCATCTATTGCAGTTTCATTGGGTCTGCATGCGTTAAATCTGCCGTTGCATGAGGTTTGTGTGCAAGCTTGGAGAAGATACGTGCGATGACAATCAATACCTAGGTGTGGAAAATGCTTGTGAACAATCTCATCGCTGCCTATAAAGCCTGCATGCATGGGCGATGGAATTGCAAATTGCAATTGGTCGTCCTGCACTGTGTTTGTTTTTTGGGATGGCTGGAGTAGATGGATTTGGCGACTACATGGAAACTAACATTGGGACTTTTGAGTGAGGTCTTCTATAGATGAACACCTACTTTCTTCTCTTGCTTCCTTCATTCATTGTTTGAGTGCAAATACCACAGTCTTCGTCTTCTATTGAGTCGTTACTTTTGTATTCATTTAAACAATTCAATATTGAACAGATACTGATACTGTTTCTTTTGTGTAGGACTGGCAAAGGCTCTTCTCGCGCCTCTGTCTGGGAAGATTGCTCCCTATGCGTATGAGACTCCTGTGACTGCATGCTCCTCGAAGGCCAACCCTGTGGCTACTGCAGGATGTAACGCTATCCGTGACCTCCAAAGTATGTTCATGATCAATGTATTGACGTTTGGCTATTGAAAGGTTGTAGTTGCGAATTTAATTGCGTAAGTTCCGGCAATGTATTTGTTAGCTTATGCTCTACGATGACTTTGCTTCGTAAACGCTTTGGCATAGTGCGTGGGGGTCTGTCAGCAATGTGTTAGGCTTTCCAATATTGATGTGAATAAGCTTCTAACGCTCTTTCGTATTAACAACGTTTGTAGAGTCTAACGCTTTCTCATATTCTCATTTCGTATCCAACTATAGCATAGTCCGTTCGCTATTTTCAAACGCTCTCAAGTATTGAGGTAGCGTAAGTTTCATAAACAAACGATTTTATATTGCAGATTTTTTGAATTCTAACACTGTCTGCTATTCAATTCTATACTGTAACTTTGAAAATTCGTAATATTTATCTTGCTTTTTTTTAACGTTTCAGTCTATTAAGTGGATGGAACATGCTAGGCAAAAATACATGAGGGAATTGGCTATTTGTGTTCTGTTTTTTGCATATCCTATGCAGTGAATTAGTTCTCTGCATTCGTGTCAACAGAGAAACCAAAAATTGGAACGACACGTTTTTTTCCCAAGCAGTTTTAATGGGCTTACATAGTTTTAATTTGCTATATGATATTAGGCCTGTCTCCACCTAAGTCTGCATGTTCGTTTATGGAAAAATCAGCTTCCCCACCGAATCATGTGTTAACCCCTTTGTCGATTATTTCTCCAAGCAAGGCCCCAAAAGAAAATTTGCTGAAAAGCTTAGCAAAATTAAGAAGACTTCCTCAAAACGATCTTTAAGAGGATCGTTCCAAGCTGTTGCAGAAGAGGCTTACACCCAAGATGTGGACATCCAAACCTATCTCTATTTTAATTTCACCACGTACAACTCGTAATAGTTTTTTTTTTCTCCAGTGAAGAAGCTTGTGTGAAGACACCCGAAGTATGTGGACTTTAGGTGTAAGATTATCACGCGTGTTGTTCGCTCCAAAAAATGTGAGCATGTTGAAACTCCAAAGGGTGGCTTGTGCCCAATGAAGCCTAGCGTTGTTGATGTCATTAATATTGACTCAGACTAGGAAGAACTTGAACTTTAAAATTATCATATTGCAACGTCTTGTAGCAAGAAATTGTTACATCTAAACTTTAATCATTATGCTTTAGAATTTGTGATACTTTGAAGTTATTGTGATTTAAATTGTAAGACTATTGTTTTGGGTGATAAGCAAACATTTCAAATGTTGTAATATGAGACATATGATTGGGATACCAAATATTGAATAATGATTTTTAAACTGCTCCTTTATTAGTTGTCTATTATATGAAATGCATTTTATATTTTAAACATGTTTTTCAATTCTATTCCATTTTGCAAACATGCACTTTCATTAAAAATCAATAATACAAGAAATATGTACTCTTTTGTTAAAGTGGCAAAAAAATGATGCTATAAAAGTGTTGCAATAAAAATGTTGATTGCCTCTATAATCTTTGCAAATACTCTCCTTTTAAATAGTTCTATTTGTAAATGCAGTTAGCAAACAAATTGTCTTAAAACAAGATGGAGAAGAGGTAAATTCTTACAATGGAGGCAATTACAACAAGAACTACCAAGCAACTTCTCATGGCTTTTCTCCAAATGCCAAAGCAATCATTCCTACCAAAGAGAATTTTGTAGGAGGTGGAAATAAATTGGTGTCACTAGGAATAACCCAATTATCCAAATGTGTGTCGCATAGGTTTGTCTTCGAAGGCAAATTGTTATGCAAGTATGGAACATACAAGGTTCCAAATGCAAAATATCCAGTGTTGTTGAAGGGGGGCCAAGAATTGTTCTCACACTATTACATTGCTTATACCCTCCACATACATTCACCAATTTGTGAACTTCTTAGAAGTTGGAGAATTCTATAGAATAGAGGGAGCAAGTGTTGTTCCAAGAGGTGCAAGTGAAGGTGGAACCTCCAAGTTATGCTTGCTTCTTGATGCAACCACTTGCATTATTAGAGGAGAGCCCTTTGATGGTAACCTTCAATTGCTTCCAAATCATCCTCTTTGCACCTACGTCCCTTGGCCTATTGAAATGGTCAACCTTTGCAACTCCAACGTTGCAAATGTAGTTGGCACAATAGGCATTGTCATCATCAAGGTTAGCAAGGATGACGGCAATGTTGACCAAGTCATTGTGGCAGATGGCCCAAGAGATCAAGATAGAGCAGTAGTGAGTTCAAAATACCACTTTCAAATTTAAGAAAAAAAAGTAAGGCTCCCACATGATGATTTTTTTGTAAACGACATTTGTCTTTTATGACGGAATGCAAGTCTACTCTCACATCATTGATCCAAGAATTCAACGAAGAAGGGGTGGTTATGTATGTTCTCAAAAATGTCTCCTTCCTCAAAGGCAAGGGGACTATATGTGTCTTTGATTTCACCATACTTGCTGAGGTTCCAAAAGGTCCAATCAAAGATGCATTGAAGGCAGCATTCTCAAGTCAAGTTTCCCGTTTGGGCTATGGAACAAAGGTACGTTGTACTTCCTCAAGTTGTACTTCCTCAACATTAACTTGTTACTTAACCAAAGGTAAGCACTCACTATTGTTTCTTACTTGTACACGTCCTTGGAGTGTTGCATTTCACTAATATCAATGCAGACTTGCTAGAGTATGAATGCAACTCTTGCAGTGGGCTACGCGTGAGTCAAGATGAGCTTCGACCTTATTGCTATTCATGCACGAGTGTCCTGGAAAAAATTGTTCGTGTTCCTTGTTTAACTGGTGATATTTACTAGCGCGATGGGGAGAGGATTCCAGTTCAACTCAAGGGACCATATGTGGACACTATTCTGTAGTTGAACGTTCCTTTTATCGACTTCTATGAGGCAGACATCATGTTGGCACGCGGCAAGCTCAAGACAACAAAACCAAGCAGAAGCTTCAAAATCAATAGCTCCAGTTTTGTTATTGCCTTTCAAAACAATTTGTGATTGTGATCTTTCAGAATCATTGTATTTTCATTTCATTGTCATAATGGAATAGCTTCAATACAACTCTTGCTTTATGATTGGCACTTTGAAAACAATTTGTGATTGTGATCTTTTAAGATCATTGTATTGTGATTTGATTGTTGTAATCAAATAGCTTCAAAAAAGAAACATCATTTTCTGTTTCAACATCTTTTTCCTTGCAATTGTAGTTTGGGTCAACTTTTGGAATTAGATAAAGCACTTCAACGTAAAAACTTTATTCTTGACTTTTCCTTCTTGCAAAAATTCCCTTCAAATGAAGATTGCTTTTTGTGCCTATTGCATTTCTTTCCTACTTTTATAGATCAACAATTGTTGAATACTATGTTCAAAACTTTATGGCCACAACAATTGTAGAAAACAATCCATGGCAAATGTTGAGTGTAAGATCAATCAATTGCCCTTTTGATATTAATAATATGCAAAGAGTGCTCACAAAATCTTCCTCATCATACACAATTATTGTTGATGTGTTGCAGCATTTCCATAACTTATTTGGACACTCTTTCAATTTACTACGATTCAATGGCTCGACAATAACAAAGAGGGCCTTGATAGGCAAACTTGGGCAGGCAAGAAGACACACTCTATTAGTAGATGAGTCCACACCAACTTGGTCAATTTGTCCTTTGATTGAAGTAAGTTCAAATCGCACATATTGCAAATGGACACAAAAAGATTCGACGTTGCTATATCAACTTGTGATAACACATTTTGACTTTTCAGCAAAAGATATTGCTACAATACATCAATCACTTAAACTTAAGAGAAAGTAAACTATGCAAAGCACACTAAACAAAATATACAAGATGAGGAGAACAACATTCAATGTCAGCGAAGTGCCACCTTTAAGTAATTTTACAGCCGAAATAATGCTAATGCAAGCAATGAAAATTCAAAGTTTGTGGGCACAAAGACCACAAGAGAATGCGCAAACCAAAAAGAGAAAAAGGAAACATTTTTCATTGCAGGCAAAATATGAGGAAAGGATTAAGGACACTCCAACTTTTGCTTGTGTCTGTTGTGGCTCACTAAAATTTTACCGTGCATTGAACGAATTGACCCCATCAATGGCCATATTTCTTGAGTCAAATGAAATCAAAGTATCCAACATTGACTCCTCAAAAAAATTATTATGTTCTAAATGCTCCAAACAAATGAAAATTCCTTTGTTTTCAAAAAAGAACATGAAAATGTCTCAAACAATGAGCTATACATTAGCATTGAACAACATAGAAGCATATTTGATCTCCATTAGAATACCATTTGCACAAATTAGAGAATTATCATATGATGGCGTTAATACTTACTTCTTGTTGCTCATCTAATACTAAATATTTGAGTCCAAAGAAGAACAAAATATTTACAATAAAAGTCAAGCCTAAGAGTTTGTATTATGTTCATGCTAATGAATCAGGAATTTTCTAGTTTCTTGTGCAACTATCTGCACTTGTATGGTGATTTTGATGCCTTTTTAAGGTGAAGCCTTTTCACAATCATGTCTACCTTAAGAAACGTTGAGAAGTTTGATGGCTATGCATTTCACACTTGATAAACTAAGATTAAGTTTAGTAATTTTTTGGGGAAGCATCATCCACACAAACATATAATTTGTGATTGAGCACATGTGATAGATAAATACAAAGGAGAATCCTTTATGTATCAACATGCCACTTTTCAATTGAACATAATCCCGACCAAGCCTCTAAAGTAGGGATGTAGACAAATAGTGGTCTCTAGATACAACTACAGAAAATGTTATCTAGAACATAGAACACTATAAAGGATAGTTCTCATTGTATCCATATGCCCCTTGTCGATTGAACATGGTTAACACCTTGCCTTTAGATAAGGGATCGAGATAAGTAGGAGTTTGTAGATGAGACTATGTAAGATGGTTGCAGAGCTAACTACTAGAAGGTAAGCTATTGCCAGTAAGGAAGGCTCAAAAGACTATAGCAATGACAAAGTCAATAAATTGAGCCACAAATACAAAATTCATGTGGTGTCGACAAAAGGTCCCAATTAATCAAGCACTCTGAATTATATTGTACCAACGTTCAAAGGCATTCAAAGGGTTGAGTTATGAAGCCACTCTAAGACTCACCTTGAACTCGATATAGAGAGAGTCACATAGGAATCCTCACTCTAATCATTTGTTGTCACTTTTTCTTCGAGAGAGAGAGAGAGAGAAGAAAGGTGGAGATCGTGTGTAAGAAGACTTGAGGAGATAAAGAAGGGAAGAGAGAGAGAGAGAGAGAGAGAGAGAGAGAGAGAGGTGAGAGAGAGAGAGAGAAAGTCAACCACGTTAAAGTCTGCATTCAAGTCCAATGAAGAAGAGCCAATAGGAAAAATGCACTTCCAGAAATTCAAGAAATGTCTAATTTATGCTTTGCCAAAATCTCATCGTTGCTAAGGCTACCCTTAGGGCAGACCAAAAAGAGAATCTGCCAGCTTCGAAGAAGAAGAAAATGAAGTTTCAAAGTTGAACCAAAAAATAGAATAAAGTTCATCATATCTTGATGTCCTTCACCTATATGGCGAAGGAACTTTTGACTTTCCTCGTCTTACTATATATTAAGGACGATGGGAGGCCATACAATGCCATGTGTCATGAAGGGAGAGAGCTTGGAGGGTGCCATGTGTCGTGCGACTACGAGCTACATTGGAGGAGAGCTTGGAGGAAGAAAGATGGTGGGGAGTGGAGGGATGCATCGAAGGGCGTGCCAATTTGAACCTCCCGCACTCCAGGAGAAGGCTTGCAAGGAAAGGTCCTTGAGGTTCACTGCAACATGCTCTCGCCTTGCTCTTTCAAGCTCGCCTTCCTCCTTACACACATTTACCTATGCTTCACCCCTCCCCCTCTCTCCTCTCCCTAGCCATGAAACTAGCCCTCCTTGCCCCTCCCCAAGACCCCATCCAGTTGCTACGAGATGCTCAAAAATCTTGGAGACCCACCTGCAAGACCCTCCCGTCTTTGCATGGATTTCGTCATCTTTGATTGATGCTCATCAACTATGTCGGACCTTAAGAGTCACCTCTTAGCGCGATGGAGTCTGCAAGGTTACATTGTATTAGTTACTGGGGGCACTCGAGGAATAGGGTGAGAATCAGTACTGCTTTGGTTGAATAGCTCGTGGATCGGTTTGGGTTCGTGAAGGCAAAAAATGCGCAGTAATATTTTTGTGTAGCTATATCAAAAAGTGGTGTACTTTATGCAGGAAAGGAATAGTAGAGGAGTTGGATGTGTTGGGAGCATCCGTGTACACTTGCGGACGCTCGAAAGCAACTATGAAAGAATGATTTTAAGCTTGGAGGGACGCTGGCCTAACAGTGGAAGGGTCAGTCTGTGATGCATGCTTCTGCCTAGCCTACCGCTCCTTCCTGGCTACAAACATAGGCAACAAATCACCCAAGCTAAAGCTCCAAGCCAACTTCACAAGATCTCAATCTAGTGGTGGTCAGGGGAAACCACACACAAGACAAACAAGTTTTGCTGCAGATGGGCAATCCGCAAATCTTGCCTTGCATGTGAAGCATCTTTCCAAGGTGATAACACGTAGTTTTTGCACCACTTAAAAAATTTATGTACTGAGCAAGAGACTTGAGGATTCCATAAGCAGTCTTCTGTTGTGGGTGAAGGTTATGGATGCAACCTGCGGGGAAGGAGGCTCCATGGTATATTGCACAACAGATGCAGCTCAACTTTGCCTATCCTCCTTGCTACAAATTCTCTTGTAAGGCGGCATTTGCACACACTACTATGCAATGGTTGTGGTTCACAACCAACAGAGGTGTTTTGCCCAATGGATAACATCTCTCTCTACCAACAATGTGATTGGGAGACCCATGGAGCCTCTCCCATAGCCTCGTAGCATAAACATCCCACAATCGACTTCTTGCGCAAGCATAATTCTTCCTCTGGGATTCGGTACCCCAAATTTCAAGTTTTGGTCCATCGGCGTATTGGCAACTCCTGAGACAAGGCAATTAAGTGAATCATATGTATATGTGGTAGTGACTGAATGATTATTGGAGAACCATTGCAATGCTAAAGGTTGTAGGAGCTTCCAAGAGGTTGATGCCCATACAGTTTATATCCTCTCGATGATGCCATGAAGGTAGCCTAAGGATTGCGTTGCAACGACCAACATTTCTAGATGACTTCAGGCTTCTTTCTACCTTTGCGGATTTCAATGTTGAGGACAACTTAGCTACCTTGGCAGAATCTATAGCCATTTTTGGAGGTCGAAGGCATAAGACATAATATTACAACTAGAAAGAAGAGAAACAACACAAAAGCTGTGCCAGGCATAGGCAGTAAGATGAAGATGGAGAAGGCATCAGAATCCTCCGAGTTGTTAATAGGTTGTGAAAGTGCATGGAGGAAGTTCCTTTGACAAAGGGCAAGCGATCCTCGGTCTCCGTTGACAATTCCTCGACCAAGGTATTTGTAGCATCATCAATCCTTTTAAGGATGCGAGAGATCTGAGGGATGGCATAGGTCTCCAAGAGGCCAAACTCAAGAGCTTTTCTGCTGGTGTAGAGGATGGGGGGGTGGTGATCCTTGAATGGGTGTAAGCTAGCTAAGAGCTTGGAGTTTATGTATCTTGGAGCTTGGTGTGGCTGTATCTTAGGAGGTAGTAGAGGCCTTTCCAAAAGAATACGAGAGGGAGGATAGCAATGAGTAGGTAGCTAGGTGTCTGTAAGCTAGGTAAGAGCTTGGAGTGTATGTATCTTAGGAGGTAGTAGAGGCCTTTCCAAGAGAATATGAGAGGGAGGATAGCAATGAGGAGTAGCAGGAAGGGGATCTGGCTCATCACCTTTGCCATAATGCGATGCCTAGGCACGCTGTTGAATCTCTAGCTTGCGATCTACCATTTTCACATTGCCTACACCTTAACAACGTGCCTAATCTTGATCTTGAAAAGGGCTCTGAATGTGTTCTCGTGGATGAGAATTTTGAAAATATGAATCTTTTCTTTGAGCATCTTCCAGTGAGTTTTTACTGATTGTATGATTTGGACAATATTCTATGTTGATCTTCCTCTTTGTTTTACCGATCGATTTAGTTCTTGGCCTTCAAGAGTGTCCAACTGAAGATCAGCTTTCACTTTGGAGCATGCCTTGGTATCCTCTCTTTGCTATGATCGGAGGACAACGTTGCTACCTATGTCTGATAGCGCATTCCCATTTGATTTGGTAAGAATCCTTACGCATGCCCATAGTTCTATGAGTATGAAGAGAGAGACCTCTAGAGGTTAGGGATGGTCTTTTTTTGCTTTAGCACTTACTTTTTGGGTTTTGGTTCTGATTGTACTTTGACCCAAGGATCGGGAAACTCCTTGCATGCCTTTGCTAGCCAGAGTTTTCCATGTATGTGAACATATTTCAAATTGGATCTCTGGAAAGGCAAGCTTATGAGAGGTTTGGACTCTGGTCGTTGGTGGCAATGTCCTTCTATGTGAGCTATAGTGTACACTTCACACACGATGCAAACCATTTTCATCAAGTAACAAGAAGAGTTATGCTACCCCATCATACTGAGTTGTTTCCATTGGAAGGGAAAATATTGAGGAATGATTAAGAATAATCGTATCTCTCTATTTGGTCTGAGTATAGATAGGGGAGTGTTGGTTGCATGGTGAATCCTTCAAAGAGCTTAGAATAAAAGATCTCCATCAAACTTTGTAGAAGGAGCATTGATTTGGGAGTTTGGCCTACCAATAGCAAAAAGTGATCTAACCACCCTCATATCTATAATTTCACATGCTCGATGTCGATGAAGAGAGCTCACAATCCTAGCATATTTGGATAAAATTCGTTTGTTATACACTTCCACGTTTTAAACTCTAAATTGTGTGAATCCACCTCAAGAATTATCCATGCTCTGATTTAATGTGGTTCAAATAAGTATTTTCAAGCAATATGGAGGTCGATGTGGGTAGGAAGTGAGCTTAGAAATATTAAAATTGTGTAAGAGCTTTGCCTTGCCCCCCATTGTGAAAGTCTATTATGCTATATGCAAAGCGAGGACTCCCATTTTTGAAATCTACATCATGCATGATGCTTTAGGAATTAGAGCCGATCAATTATACTTGGATAATCTCCAGTAGGAGAAATATTCCAAGGGTATGGATTCAAAGTAATTCAAGCAAGAGAAATATTCCAAGGGTATGGATTCAAAGTAATTCAAGTAGGAGAAATATTCCAATGCCTTGGATATCCTCTTTTTCTATGAGTAACCATGAAAGCAGTGGCATGATTGGTTTATTCTAAAGATGAGGCATAAGTCTCACAAATGGAGACAGAAGAAGTCATCCTTGCTTGGCAGAATCATTGTAATCAAGCATATTTTATCATCTGTTTTAGTCTTTGCCTCCACCATCATGCCTTTCCTCACAAGGGGGTTGTGTGAATGGAACGACAACTCAGCGACTATGCAAGGACACCATTTGGTAGTATGAATAGTGGCATGCATTCCCTTGGTTGTTTGCCATCACACCAAAAAATTTGGGAGGCCTAGGTCTTCAATTTTTTAAAGAGAAGTGGGAGACATTATGTTGCAAATGGCTCTTTTTCCTCCCCTCCTCGCAACCTTGGGTAGCTCTAGCGAGATAGTAGATAAATGTTGGGGTGCCAAGGTTCTCGCATGGATCTTTGTCTTGGTAGGAGATCCTGATGTCTTACTTCCCAGTTAGGATAAAGAGTTGTGAACCGCCATCTCAACTCAATCCTATTTGGCGAAAAGATTTAGGAGATTGTGATTGGCAAGGTGTAACTCGATTGGAAGCTAATTGCTCTTTTCTTCTCAATATTTGGGTTAACAAATAGGCTCAATAAAAGAGAGATCAACACATAGTCCTTTGTGTGGGATTTCCAAGCACGATCTTTCTTAACTCTAAATATGATTGCACAACGTTTTATCCTCTCCCCAAGAGAGAAAAAACTTATTGCCGCCACTTTTGTGAGATTGCATATGGACTAGCTCACTAGGCAAGTGGTATGATGGTTTGATGATCTAAAAGGTTGGGTGAATGCTGTAGGGAAGGAACTCTCTAGAGTCAGTCATAAGAATAGAATCCTTTCACGATTTACAAACATCGCCTTCACAACTCACTTGGCCTAGGAAGCCTATGCTTCTCTCAGTTCTTTGGGTGTTTGGAGGATGAGAGCAGGTAGGCTATGGAAACTCACACCCTCCTACCGGTTTCATTTCCTATTGTGCTGTGTGCTCCATTGTAAGCTCCCACAAAAGACAGAATAATGAAGTGGAAGGAAGTCTCACCCTTCTGCCATCTATGTACGGTGAATCTTAAAATCATTATCACCTTCTTTGGGGATGTATTTTCACATGAAGGCTTTGGTGACATATACAGAGCTGCTCACTTGGAAAGTTGTGATCCTGCTTGATAGGGCTAAGGTTAATGATGTTCAATGGACAATACGACAACTACTCAGAGCAAAGGTTATTCCTCACATTTGGCTAAATTATTCAAAATCATGTTGTATTCCACCATGTATTGATCCCATCAAGATTTTGCAATCAGGTGCGATGCGGTGTTTTAGATGCTTTAAATTATTTCTCTAAAAGAAGTGGTTTTTTTGCCTTCATGTAGAAGGCCTTACAAACTGCTCCATGAGAGTAGGATTTTTCAAATTTTTGTAACTCTCTTCTAATAAGAATCTTCCTTCACACAAAAAACCCCCCCAAAAAATAACATCATTACTTATTGCAAAAATCCTCAACATGGTTTTGAGATGACATATGTGACCAACAAGTCACCCCACATCTCTTGAGGAAAAAAAAAACAAATCATGCTAGATGTGCACCTAAATGCTTTTCTACTTACGTGTGAAATTTTGACATGTTTGTGTACTAATTGATCTTTTGTCCCATCCTTCGCTGTGCTCTAATATGATCACAAATCCACTTGATGAAGATTGCAATAGGACTTTCTTAGAGATCAAAGAGGCTTGAAAATGCTAAGATGCATACATAGTAGTAGAGACCATATGCAGCAAGGGTAGCAAGATGCAAGTCATGTGGGTAGACATCAAAAGTATAGGGAAAATGGTCAAAAGCATAGGAAATGATAGAGATAAGAAGTAACAATGGTAGTAAGATGCAAATCGTGGGTAAAAAACTCATGCGAGGTAAGGTAGAGTATATCTTTCTACTCATATCACTCTAGCAACTTGCCTAGATGCTCATGTCACCCATTCAAGAGGTTGCATAGAATTGAAAATGTTGATCAAGCTTCAAGGATGTAAGAAACTCCAATGGCATGCAATCCTCACTCGGCTTTTGGATGCTATCTTACAGTATAAATGGATTCAAAAGCTTTTGACATAGTTGTATTCCAAAGCTTTGGCAATCTTCTATGATACACGTACATGCATGTGTGTGTGTGTTCATACATATATCATGAGACACACACACATAATATTTATTTTTCTTTGGTGGAGAGAGAGAGAGAGAGAGAGAGAGACCTTAGACATAAAGGTGTTTTTACAAAATGTGTTTTATTTTATAAAATTATATTTTTCTTAAATTATGTTTTATAAAAAAAAAGACACAAAGTGTAGATGCCATGCAGTTACAGGCATGCAATGCTATTAAAAAACCTTTTTTCCAAGTACAAGCAATGCTAAGGCTTACCTAGACACAATTTGAAAATTCCCTAAAAAGAATTCAAATATTGAGATTTAAAAATAAAACCTGAGGTTTTATTCCTTGAAATTAAATGTCAACCTAGAATGGAACCTTCTATTCTATATCTTAAGACTCTCAAGTACTCAACATGGCACTAAGAGGGCTTGAATTTCGAATCCCCCACCCTTGGACTTTGCGGCCTCTTCTTTCTATACTTCCATTCGATGTAGAAGGATGCAAGCTTCACTAAACACAACCCCATTATTGGATCTAATGAAGCAAACAATGGAATCCTCCAATCGCCTCTGTTCAATAATTTGTTAAGGAACCAATTCATGTATGCAATCATCTTACCCAAAAGAACATTTACAAATTTCAAATCATGCATAGATGTGAATCACTTGATAATGCCATTCTTGCTACATTTTCTTGCAAGGGTCAACCCCCTTCCAAGGGACTTTTAGAGCTCCTGAGTGATGTGGCACAAGGGGCACATGTAACACCCCTCTAGCACAATCATGGGAGAGAAGAGCGACCTTGAAGAGGCAATGAGCAAGGGATTTGGCCTAAGATTGAGCTCGGTGCACACTTGAAGGTACTAGGAATCGACATCATTGGCAAAGTGATGGAGGAAATCAGTGAGCTAAATGGGAACAACCAAGAAATCCTTGATTTTCTAACGGTTATTCTCCATGCAAGATGAAAGCAAAGAAGGGGGGGAAAAGAGGGCTATGGTGAGGAGGGCAAGGTGCTAACTATGGTGAGGAGGGCAAGGTGCTAACTATGGTGATAGAGCTATGGTGGCTATGACTATGGCAATGCCGAAGATGAAGGGTGAATCAAAAAGATTGACCAGAATAATCCTCATTTCTTAGCCTATTTTTCCTTTATTCTTCTATTTCTTAAGGAAGAGTTGCCATGTGGAACCCAAGGGATGTGCCACATGGATAGCTTCTTAGAGTGTGAGCTAGGCGAAGAGCCTCTCGGGGAGTGAGATGAGCTGAGCCACATGGTGGTGCACTATTGTCTCTCAAGGAGTGAGTTATAGAGCAACGTTAGAGCTAGGGCATGCGATGGGAGAGCTTTAGAGTTGGAGAGTGGAGTGGTTTTTAATTGTGGTGTCTTTCATGAGAGCTTCTTTTAGTGCAAGGGAAGGTGGCACCCTCTTCTTGCCCCTTCCTCCTATGTTCTTCCTTCGTGCATGCCTTGCACCCAATAAGCTTCCCCTCCACCCACTCACTCCATCCACATCCCCATCCCATCCCCCCCCCCCTCTCTGTCTCTCTCTACGGGGAGGGGATGATTTTTTATGTGACATCCATGGCCACTCATCTAGCTGAAATGTTGAGTAAAAAGAGCATAGAGCCAAGCCAAGTACTGCCTACGGTGGAGGGGGTCTTGAAACTTGAATTTTATTTCTTGAAATTTTATTACTTGAAACTTTCAGACCCAGCAAAGCGGGTCTCTAACCCATCGTAGACAGGTCATGCTAGTTGTATGTAATAAAGGGAAACAAAGACAAGCCAAGCATTAGAAAATTTGAGCAAAACCATTGTCTATATTGAATAATACATCATTGCAGTTAATGTATCTAATATTGTCTACACACATATTGCACATTCAATATGTGTACTGTGATCATAAATGTAATTTGAAAACTTTCATAGCTTGCAGGGAAAAAATTTTAACGTGCTAATTCAATATTTGTTAAAGGTATTAAGAATGACATTGTTCTTTAGATATGCACTCCATTTTTAATGTTTCTTTTTGCACGTTTGTAGGAGGAGACCCATACATACGTACTAATTTCAACCAGGATATCACTTTCCCATGGCGTAGTACAAGACCAACTACGAACATAAAGGTATAAAATTAGCATCCTATGCATTGACACTACCTCTTGTGAAGCTACTGGATGCTACTACTCTTGATGCTTGAAATTCAATGCCTAGGAAAGGGCCTATTCCCTCGAATTATAACTCTTTGGGGAAGGAAGTGTGCCACCTCCCCGCTCACACTATGTGTGGTTATCAGATGAACGTCTTTCATTCCTTGTTCTTTGTCACCTTCTTATTGTTTCATGATCTAACTTCATTTCCTTGCTTTTCTTGAGGTTCTTTTGCTCTCCTTGAAGTTCCAATCATCTCAGCATTGCAGCAGAAGCAATAGAAGGTACTTTCCTTCTCTCTAACTTTGTCATGCAATTGTTATTGAATTTTGGAAAATACACACAGTACGTGTGCGATATTCCTTTCGCTTGGAATGTGTACCGATTAGCTTGAGAAATGCAGAAAATAACTTATATGCTTGCGCCTAGTGATAGGATAGCTATGCATACAACTATCTTAATGATGAGGCAATCAATCATCGAGAGACATCACCTTGCTATACGAAGAATGTTTGATATGAAGAAGCATAAATCACAACCATCAATAAGAAACTAGATCTTTCTAGATCGAACACTAGAAAATTGGAATAATAATTGCTCACAACGAATTAAGAAGCTCAATTTTGTGCTTTATGTGTGGAAAGTGTGAGCTCTGGACTGATAGAAGTCGAAAATTTTCACAATTCCAGAATGTGCTAGAATCAAACATAGTCCCTTCTTATTGCTTCTCCAATATCCTACTTCATGTACATGCACTCGCCTCGAACCCATTGTTAAAGCAATACAAGACAATGCTAGAAAGACCAGATCTACGACTAGGGATCAGTGTTGTCTTGTCATTGTCTTGTCATACGCTATTGCAACAATACTAGAAAAACACTCTGCCAATCCTCCATTGAGGCGATGGGTACTGCACATGAAAGGAACTACTTTTCTATATTAGAACGCATCAACCAAGTTCCCAATAAGTCACAGTTCTCTAGGTTGGCAACTAGAGAGGTTGGGTCGATCATCGTATGTACAAAAGAAAATTCAAGGGAGCAAGCGGCAGTCACCACAAGAAATGGCATGATAGAAGGTGAGGAATTGATGATTGAGAGTGCCCTCTTTCAATTAATTTTCCCTTTTAGGCATGGTTGGCACGATGGTCATCTTTTCTTCCATAACTATTTAAAAATAAGGTCATGTACATTCTTCTCGCTATTCACACTATACAAGCTATATCTTTTGCTAATGTATCAACTCCGTCAAGCATTTGCAGTAGCAAATAGGACACAAAGACCTATCCTTCAAAGAGACATCGATCAAAAGTGCCGTGAAAGACCAGATGCAAAAACTGAGGAGTTGATAGGAGACATAATCAAATTCGAGATCCCAGCAACAATCCCAGGCTCTCCCTCATGGCATAGAAGAAACCTAAAGGATATAATGGCAATGGTGGATCAATGGGGTCTACCGCATGCATATTCTTGACATTAACGGGCAGGGCTGATGAGGTTATAGACACACGATGGCTAGAGTTTGATGATCTTGAGCAACTCTTAAAGCACTACAACCCATAGTTCACTTAGCGAGATTGCCTTGTCGAGTGTGCCATGATTTTCCACCTCAGGTTGCAACAGTTCTTGCACCAATATATTTTTAGCAATAATGGCTTGTTGGGAAGAGCCAATCATTACTTGATTAAGTATGAAATACAAAATCATGGATCACTTCATGCACACATTATGCTATGGCTCCATGATGATGATGTTAAGCAAGTGACAAATGAAATAGACGCCCACATTCCATATGAAGAAGATTGGGTTTAGCGTGATTCGCAAATTTCAAGCACATGCAAGTATGGCTTTCCATTTGATGACCACAAACACAAAACCAACAATAGATCCAAATACACATTGTTGGTTGTATTTTTGCCCAAATCAAAAGCACCAAAATGTCATACCGTATCATGCTGTAGTCTTGTTATTATGGCAAGGACATATGAATATTCAAAGAATCACAAATATTGGTCTATCGTACTATATGTTGAAGTATGATATGAAAACAAAACCAGTAGGCATACTAAATCTAAATGTCGAGGACACCAAGCGAATGGGTCTTGAGATGCTAGATCCATTGAAGCTAAACATGATTTCAACATACATCTTGTCAAAGCCGATGTCACCGACTGAGGCAACATTGGCATGCTTGCAAGTAGCAACAATCCATCATAACAGAGCGAAGCTGTGTACTTGATTGACTCCTCCCCTGCGGATCTTCATCAAAGATACTTGCAAAATCAGACACTTACTGCACATGTCCGGCCGTACTAGAGCACCTCACATTTCAACAGTATTGGAAATCGTTCATGCCCCAAAAGGAACGAAGGCACGAGAGAACCCATGGAACAATGAAGGATTTATTCGAGAACCATGGATATCCCAGCACACGACTTGTATGCTTCACCGATTACCATCCTACCCACCACTTTGAGGGGTTCTTCTTCAATGAATTGCTAAAGAAGGTCCCCTTCACGAATGAGAACAAATTTCTCTCGACATCAAATCAAACAAGGTCGTACTTTTTGGAATGTCACATGCGTGGGATTATCCAAACAGAGAAAGACATCGATACACTCGTCTCGAATTACTATAAGATTCCAATGCTTGTCGAGATGAGACAAGACAACAAATAATCAACATGATCTTGCAAAATAGTCCTCTACGAGCCATGGATGATACTTCTCTGACCATTTGCGAGGATGCAACCAACAACAAAATTGAGAGGAGCCAAATCAGAATTCTGCAACTACTAGACAAATTTGAAGGCATGGAAAATAGTACGCTTTTACAAAAGATCAAAGTGCTATCTACAAAAACGTCTTCTTCGAGACAAAAGGGGAGCTACACATTGTTTGCCAAACATCAGGCTCAGGTAATACATTCATGATCAAGTACATTACATACAATCACGTTCTACACAAAAAATCCATAGTTTTGTCAGCAACAATAGGTGTTGCAGCATTACCCTTGAGCTGCCTGCTAACAACAATCCATCATCAATTCACCCTTCCAAAGAAGAACGATATGTTTTGTAGTGCACTTGCCAATTCAGATGAACGCTACTCTGCTTTACTTGCAAGCTTTACTTGCAACAGACACAATCATCATCGATGAGATATCTATGATGATGTGCCAAATGATGAACCTAGTGGTTCGACAACTATATGAGGTTTGCAAGAACAGTATGCTAGACCCATTCCAATCCAAGAAGGTGATTCTTTTTGGCGACATGCAATAGCTACCACCGGTATGCAAATGTAGATTTGCTGCAATGGACTATTGCTGAAAATGCCACATCAACAATTTGCCGTTCTTGAGAACGGGAAGATTTCACTACATGCACGCCTCCATTCTGCCACCTAGAAGATACATATTTCAATACATTCTTAAACATCATTTGCATAACACCACCAACAAAAGAGAAGATCAAATGATACCTCGGTGCCTCATGATCACAAAAGAGGATGCAACAACATTCATCAATGCAGAGACGGCTATTCTATGCACTCACAGACAAGATGTACATCGATTTAACGATGCAATATTAACATCACAATTTGTAGGCTCCAACATCATACCAGTCCAAGTTGTGTCGAATGCCACCAACATTGATGAACTACACGATTGGATCATGGACCTAGATTTCCACAAAGTTCCTCATGTGGCTATTGGGGCAAAAATCATGCTAATAGAGAATATCAACTTGATGATCGGGGAGGCCAATGGAGCAACAGAAACTATTCAAAGACTGAAGTGGGACAAAATAACATCCCATATTGCTAAGGATTCATGCCATCCTCTCCTCGTGACAGGAGAGCATATAATCCTTAGACACTCAAAACACACATGAAGGGTGCTAAATGGAACGTGGTACCACAAAACAACATTGCCAATCATGCTCGCATACACCATGACTGGCCATAAGTCATAGGGCGCAACACTACAAGGGAAGGCAATAATCATGATATGGCAGTTGTTCACTCCAAGACTAATGTATGTCATGCTCTCGCGAGTGACTACTCATTAGAATCTTCGTATCTTGCATGGCATAAAATCGATTGACTTTGTATCCATGCCATACACTGCACCACTGGAATAAAAGAGGTATTTTCTTTAAATCAGCCCCATCACATCCACTCTTACGTTTCAACTAGCAGTTTGCTAAGAATAAATAACAAAATAAGGCCGACATAGGATAATATTAAATAAATGTAACAAAATATAACTGAGTTGTCATTCCTCGTTTTTCTAGATCAAGCAGCCAAAAAAATAAAAGGAGATCTCAAAGTAATGGCTAGCGCAAAAGAGGTAAACCTATATGCTTTTACATTTTGTGCCTCGATGATATTCAACAAATTTGACATTTACTAATTTGCAGCTCTTCTAACAATTCAAAAGAAAGTCAATATAGAAGTTAGATGAACTAGAACGCACCTCCAAGACATAGAAAAAAGCAATGAAGATATTCTTGACCGACAAACAAATGTAAAGAGCTAATGTAGCAGGTTTTGATAAAGCTTATGACAGATTGGAATGGGAGTTTATCATACAATCTCTGTAGGATATGGGTATGGGATCCTCATTTGTTTCTAGTGTTAAGCTATTACTCACCAATGCTATTCCTAGGGTCAATGTTAATGGCATTATGAGTGACCCCTTTTTTCTCAAAAGATCAATCAGAAAGGGTTGTCCTCTAGCTCCTCCTTTATTTGCAATTGCTGCAAATTCTCTAGGATGGCTCCTGAGAAGTCAGATACTAAGACTTTGGCAAAAATCTTGTAACTGCAGTTTCACATTGTGAGGGGTCTCCAATTTTTCAATTCATGCTTAGGGCCTTCCTTAGGGATTAGCTTTATAATTCCTCCATTTATGTGAAGAGGAAGACAACCTTCCTTGATACTTTCCTACCATAGGAGTAGAAGGTAAGGCCTAATTAAATCCCAAAAGGATTTGTAAAACTCAATGGGAAGACCATCTGCCCCTGGAGTCTTCCCATCAGCCATAACATTTATAGCTTCTTTCAACTCTTCAAGACTGAAGGGTCTTTCTAAATAAGGAAGGTCAAAGGATTTAATAGCTATATCCCTTAATATTTAGCAGAGTTGTCTTGGCCTTTGGGTGTCCTCATTAGGAGGGGAGGTATTAGAAAGTAAATCCTTGAAGTGATTTTGAATGTACTCAATATTTTCCTCAGGGTTGATTAGATGAGAGCTTAAGCAGAGGAATTTCCTCGACACCTTTTCCTACTGATGATTCTGAAAGTTTCCTTGGAAGGCCTGTCAATCTTTCTTGCCCACTAGTCTCTATAGTACACTTTAGACTCATTAAGTCTAATTTGTTCCTATTTTCTGAGTTCTCTTTTGGCCTTATTCAATTCTTCATGAGCTTCATCTTTACCCTCTTTGGCTTTCTGCTCTAACATGCTAATGTTATTTTGAATGTAATCCATTCTTTGAGCCCTTTTTTTTAAGGCTGATCTTAAAATAATCTGAGATTCCTTGACTGCCAATTCCCAAGCTTGAGATGCTGATGTGTTTTGAGAGAAAGCCCTATGCCAGACAACCTTAATTAATTTCTATACACTCTTAAGTTGAAAGAGTTTAGGGTCAGCTTTGAACTAGGATGAGCTCCTCTCTCCATTTCCAAAATTACATCTTAGTGAGACAGGCTTGTGGTCAAACAAGCTGAGAGAGGAATATGTTACAGCTCTTAGAGAAAGCTATTTGTTCAAGAGATTCTGGGACATATAAAATCTGTCAAGTCTGGCTTCTCTTCTACAATCCCCTATCCGACTGTTGCACCAAGTAAACTCTCTATTATACTAACATCCACCATCTTTCAATGCTCTTTACAGTCTTCCCAAGCAAGTAGTTCAGCTCCTCTGATGCATGTGCCCATACCCTTCCATCTGTCTGATTTGCTCTCTACCATATTGAAATCTCCCATTATTATGTAATTGCTATATCTGGGTATTGTAATGATTCCCATAACTCCCTCTTCTCTGGAGCTGAATTGGGAGCATAAATAGAAATGACAAAAAAATCGATTTCTTTGACCAACACTGTAGCATTACCCATCTGTTGTGAACATCTGTTATGACTTGAGAAATGCAATCCTTGTAATGAGACAAAACACCTATAGTTGTACCTCCTTTACCATCCTCATGAGTGGTAGAAAACCAAATCCTTCTTCTATCTATGACTTGAAGCTTGTCTTTAAGAGTAGACCTACTTCAATTGACTTCTTGCAATGCTAAAAAAAGAGGTGAGAGTGAATTAGCTTTTAGCCAAAAAGCTAATTCTTCACTCCTACTTGGATCCATTAAGCCTCTCACATTGAGAGTCAAGAAAGTTAATGATTTATCTAACATTCTTTTTTTACCCCTTTTTAGCCTTGGGGTTGGGGCTGTTCACTGGCACTGAAGTCACCTTAGATTGTCTTCTCTTATGTTGAACTACTGTGAAGGCTTTGTCTTGACTACTACTGACATCGTGAGGAGGTAAAGTATCCTGTGTGGAATTCCTTGGATCATCCTTTGAGTCTTCTTTACTAGCTTCTGCCTCTTTCCTATTCACATCCTCTTCGAATTCATTTGACCAGCCAGCCTCTATGACCATATTGTCCTCTTGATTGATAGTGGCTTCCTTATCCATAGTTTCTTCTTGCTCCTTGAGTGGATCAAAGAAGTTCTTGCTGGCTATGTCTGTCTGCTTGTTCTCCTTTTCATTCCTCTTATTAGAAACCTACCCAGTAGACTAGCTCTTAGGAGGAGGGTTCTGTGTTTTAGGGACCCACTTTTAAGTAGGGGAATGCTATTTTGAAGCATTAGTTTTTGGCTCCTTGGCTTTGGGTCTCTTTAAAGGACACTACTTAACCACATGTGTGGATAGACCACACAAAAAGTAGGAGTGAGGGAGGTTTTTATAAGAAAGGGGTTGTTCCCTGCATATACTACCATTCTTGTTAAGAATGGTAAGTGTAGCTGTCATCTCTTCTGCTATGTCCATTTTGATGCAAATTTGAGGATTCCCCTTAGGGTTAATAAAGTTTTCCTGTTCTACTCCAAGAACTTCACCTAGCCCACTACAAAGTGAGGGGAGCTCTGGTTACATAAGTACAAAGGTAAGTCTGGAAGCTCTACCCATACAGGAATCTTAGTAGATCTAGGAGAGTTAGGAGAAAAGTCTTTGGACCACCACTCAAGATATAATGGTTGGTTTCTAATAGTCCAAAGGCTGTTTTGCATGGCTCTAGAAGCCATTTCTAGTTTCTCAAAAAGAAAGACAAAAAAACCTTTTTTTAGGAATCTTACATTTAAAACACTTATCCCTTTCCTAATCCAATTTATTTTGATCCAGGATTCAAGAAAAGCAAGAAGTGGTCTTAGACCAGGCAGAAAGCCTACTAATGCATGGGTTCTAAGCTAGATTAGGGAGTCTTGCAGAAGGTGGTCATCTAGAAAAGCTTCGACTGCCTTACCTTCTCCATTTGTTGTATCCTCTCCATTAGGATGTTGTATTCCCTCCTCATTTAATTGTGAAGCATGTCGGGGTTCTAGGATGCTTGATGACGAGTGGTCTTCAACTTCTTTCTTGCAGGCTGAGGGTATCCTCTTGCCTCCTGCAGTCTGCCCAAAATATTCTCTATCTCCTCCTGTGTCCTGGCCTGAGGAGCCTCCACTAAGGGAGGGAGCTCGGTCTGCTGTCTCCTATTTTATCATCTCGCATGGTTCGATTTTCACGTGCATACTAAGAGGGATAGCTGGAGCCAGTGCTTGCAGCTCCTCCTTCACCTTTATTGTCAGCCTCTCTTCATTGGAGGGACTACATGAAATGTTCTTTGTGTATATCTCCGGCCACCACAGGCCCATCTGAACTGAAAGGGCCAGCAAAAGAATGTGATCCCGAGGGGAGGTTGAAGAAGCTGCTCTGTGGCTTCTGAGCTGCATCTGCATAAGAGGATTGCATAGCTCCTCCTCTTCCTCCATGGGTAGTCGAGCCAGTTCCATGTCGCAAAGGTGGTGCCTCTCGTTCCAGAGTCTATTTGCCGAGACAAGAGTAGGGAAGCGGGTATCATCAACTAGATTGAAGTGTTTTGGCAACTAAGGTAAGCGCACGTCTATGTTTACAAAATCCAATAAGGAGTCACTCTCAAAGGGTTGAAGAGGCAAGTCGAAAGCGATGTTTAGATTAGAGGATTGATGGAAGTGGAGGCATATGGGCGGAAGGATCTAACGTCGCCCTCATGTCCTCTATCGATGTCTCCATCATCCTCTATCTCCATCTTTGTCTCCTCTCAACACCAGAAAATTAAACTAACACTTTTCTCCACTGTATGCACCACAAACTTTGCAGAGATAGACCAAAGAGGCAAAACCAAAAAGGGGAATTCGGTAATGAATTTTATCTACTACATCACTCGTCTTGAATACATTGGTCAAACTATAGACACCATAAAGTGACTACAACAACACAAGACTAACCCACCAACGAAAATGCTCAATGATGTTTATAGGTACGCCCCATTTGAAAGCCACTTCAAGATGGACAGACCAGCAGTGACTAGAAGCAAAAAGGAGGCAAATATCTTGGAGCGCTAGCACATTCTACACCTAGGAACAACATTGATCTCAAGGGGTTACAATAACATAAAAGGAAACCTAGCAAGTCTTAGGAAGTATTACTACTTAAAGCGGAGTAGACTTATTTAATTGCATTTTTTGGGGGCTCAAATCTAGCCTATATTTTGACTACTACATTTCGAATCATGTAAAAAAACATTGAGCCTATATCATCTGCTTTCGACTACTTTTGACTATTCTGTTATGATTTGCATACATTAATCTTCAATAAATCAGTGCTCCTTTCAAAAATAAAATTTTCCTTCAAGAAAACAATGTTCATTTCTCAGTATCATTTAATAGTGTCTAACTACCAACATCAACACTTTTGGCTATTTTTGGATCTTTTAATTATGATGTTGTCTATCAACATATGCAGGTGGATTCACATCCTGGAAAGTGATTCTCCTCATTTCAACATCCCTCATGGGTGCCTTATGCATCTTCTTCTCATTGAAGACTACATCATGGCTGCGTATGATCTTCTTTGCTTATGGATCCTAGAGATGATAGCCCATCTCTCCACTTTCACCATAACCCAGAAAGATGCATTTCCTAGACTTAGGGTCTAGCTTCTTTCAAAGCTCTTTTGGCACATGTGCATATGCCACACACCCAAATATACGCAAATGAGAGTAAGAGGGCTTCTTGCCACTCCATGCCTCTTCAGGAATACCATCATCCAAACTATTACTAGGTGATCTATTGATCACATGCACTGTAGTCTTCATTGCCTCAGCCCAAAAACCACCAGAAAGACTTGTATTGGAAAGCATGCATTGCAACCTTTCTTGAATGGTACGGTTCATCTTTTCTGTAACTGGATTTTGCTCTGGAGTACGAGGGGATGTGAGCTCCCTCTTAATCCCACGTGTATCACAGAAATGCTGAAAGTCATGAGAGAGATACTCTCCACCATTGTTAGTCCGTAGGCATTTAAGCATTCTACCTGACTGATTCTCAACCAAGGCCAGCCATTTCTGAAATACCTGGAACACATCACTCTTCCGAGCTATAGCATAAGCCCACACTTTCCTAGTTGCATCATCAATGAATGTCACATAGTATTCAGCCTCGCCTAATGACCGTGTAGGCATGGGACCACATACGTTTGAATGCACCAAATCAAGCTTTTCAAACTCTTTCTTTCCCCTTCTTTGATGGGCCGATTTAGTCTGCTTCCCATAGAGACAGTGCTCACAAAATTCAAAATCAGAGAAACTCAAATGCAGTACATAACCCAAATGGCATAAGAGTTTCATTCCATTTTGGATCATGTGCCCCAACCTGCAATGCCACAAAGAAGTGCTTGGCTGCTCGATTATTGCAACAACATGATCAAATAACCCTGATACATGTAAGGGATACAAAGTCCCACACTTGCCACCCCTAGCCAAAAGCATAGAGCCCTTCTGAATTTTCCAATTCTGAAAGCCAAAAGTGGTGTGAAAACCAGCAGCATCTAGCTGACCCACTCAAATAAGACCCTTGGTCAACTTAGGCACATGTCGCACATTTTTCGAAATAAATGCATACCCATTTGCAAAAGAAAACTTTATGTCACCTACTCCTACTATGTCACATGCATAGTCATTTCCAAGATGCACATAACATGTCTTTCCACTGTCATAAGTGGAGAACCACTCCCTATGGGGAGTAACATGGAATGAAGCACCAAAATCCAAAATCCAATCCTGGGAATATGCATCATCTGAAGTGGTAATCAACTCTGCAGATAAACTAGGCATGAAGAGAACATCATTGTCACTATCATGTGTGACTGCATTGATCTCCTCGATCTTCACTTTTCCTTTGTCCTCCCTTGGACTCTCTTCCTTTTGATTTGCACCCCAATTTGAATTCTTTTTCTTATCCTTTTGCTCTTTTTTCAGCTTGTAGCAATCCTTTTTCATATGGCCCTTCTTGCCACAGTGGTAACACTCAATGTTCCATGCCCTGGATTTGCTATGAGACTTCCCTCTTTCTTGGGACTTCCCCCTGAACTGTGATCTACCTCTTTGCACATTTAAAGGTGCATCCTGCTTGTTGCCATCCATAGACTTGCATCTAATCTCCTCGCCAACAAGCTACCCACAACATCATCAAATTTTAGTACTCCACCAGGTGCAGAGTTACTAACAGCTATATAGAAGGTATCCCATGAGGATGGCAATGAACATAAGAGAAATATTGCCTTAGACTCCGCATCAAAATTCATCTTCTGAGCCTGAAGCTAGCTGAAAATAATATTGAATTCATTCTAGTGAGAAGCAATGGAGAACCCTTTCTTCATCTACAGCTCAAACAACCTCTTCATGAGGTAAACTTTATTAGAGGCAGTTTCCTTTTCATAAGTGGCACACAGTTTCTTCCACAAATCTTCTGTAGTCCGCTCATTTACTATTGTGAAATAAACTGACTCTGCAAGATGAAATCTAATAGTAGATTTTGCTAAACTCATTCCAATCATTCCAATCATTCCTCAGACATATTTCAGGCTTAGCTTCAATCCCTGCCAAGGGTTTAATCTGCTTCTTTTGAATAAGCACATCCCTTATTTGTTCTTTCCACAAAGAAAAGTTTGTCCCATCAAACTTTTTAATGCTAAAAAACTACTTTTCAGACATGGAAGAGGATGCCATGATGCAAATGAAGCAAAAATCCCAAATGCTAGTGCCTACAAGAGAGAATCACACCAAATACCAGGTGCACCCAAATGTGTATGCCACAATAGAGTGAAATATCACCAAAACTCATGTCTCAAAGCATCTGACTCATGTGCATATACTATGCATCCATATGAGCAAATCTGGCCCAAAAGAAAATGCCAACTGCAATGGCAATCCAAAATGCCAATAAGTGCCAAATGACTCAAGCATAAACACCGTCCACTGGCATATGCATTAATAATATCTCATCCAAGAGAGCATAGAACTATTAGTGCATCACCTGCAATGTGTCAAAGCTGTCCCTCAACATAAAATAGCATCCATGTGTAAAGCATCCATAAAAATAGCATCCCACAAGGCAATTTGGGCCTATCAGCGCATCCAATAAGGACCGCAATGCATCCAAGTGGCCTATAAATCATCACTGCAACCCAATGCACACCATGAATGAGCGCACACTGCTCAAACTGCAACCAGAGTGATCTACATAAGGTATGCTCAAGAAATCATAGTCCCACGGTAATGATCGCTACTGAAAATAGAACCTGAGATGCCTCAAAACATGGGCGCCATTGCATAATCGGACTCAGCAAGAAAATCTACAAATATCTCTCTTCTTCCAGAACTCCAAAATCCCAACCAATGAGTGAGAAATGGGAGTCAAAACTTATCCATTGCCATGTGGCATAAATCTAAGGTTTCAAAACCTTAGAATGAAAAATGCATAACAGAGAGACGAAATCAAATACACAGAGATCTATAACTCTGAAAATCCTCCACCGAATCGCGTAAGAACTGACAGGTAGGGGTTTTTGGGCGTCCGAAACACAATGGGACAGACGGTTTTGGAAACCGTGGTCTCAATCACTGGGTCCAACACACGTACTGAAAAACGTTTTTGGAAACAGAGCTATTTGTAAACTCCACCGGAGTGCAAATGATGAGCAACATAGAAGTTTTAGGACCTCCTGAGTCCATCGAAACTGACAGATCTGCAAATGATTACTCCAAACTTGAGTTCCAACACCCGGGCATAAAAACGCAGAAACTGACACAGTGAGTCAGAAATCCAATGAAATGATCCCCGATTCAAGAATGAAGGTGTTTCCAAGCTCCTGAATTGAAGTGGACACCAAAAGCAAGCAATAGTTGCCTCTATAAGTCAATATGAAGTCTCTATCATCGAATGGAATAGGGAAAAGCTCAAAAAACGACTTTTTCTTTGAAAACACTTAACAGGCTCTCAAAACCACTTCGCAAAACTAAAGTGACTTTTCC
Source organism: Dipteris shenzhenensis (assembly GCF_047967505.1). NCBI lineage: Eukaryota > Viridiplantae > Streptophyta > Polypodiopsida > Gleicheniales > Dipteridaceae > Dipteris > Dipteris shenzhenensis. Next base: position 5,509,417 of record NC_141605.1, read on the forward strand.
AAAGGTTCCTCCAAGGTCTCTACACACTTGGATGGAAGTAAAGTCACCCACAAGGCTTCCCACAGAGCTTCTCCTTCCTCCCACAGAGCTGCTGAGCTTCTAAGCATTCACGCATGCTCAGCTAGATCACCCGGGCTCTGATACCAGTTGAGAGTGCTCTCAACAGAAGCAAGAACCGAAGAGGGAGAAAGAGGAACAGAGAGCCACACAAGCTTTGGTGGGTGTAGAACCATCCTAATCTTCTTTTTCATTCATTTATATATGTGTTTGAGTATTGTACATAACCGGGGTAAAGGATCTTAATTGTTGAAAAAATCGTATCTAGAGAGTCTTTGTGTCATCTTGATATTGTTGACTCTTCCTTTTGAATTTTGACAATTGGTGTATATATTTGTGAGGGACCGATGTCAATTGCCAACATTTATTTGAGTTGAGTGAGCTCCTCTTTCAAGTCTTGGATCTCATTGCTTTTCTTTGCATGACATGAAGCAATTTTGTTCTTTTGATCTTGTTCCTCTTGTTGTTGTTGCATGAGCTATGTCAACTACTTTTGCCAAGTATTCTGGAATTCATGCATTAGTTGACCATGCTTTTGGAAAACAATCTTGAGTTATTATAGATCTGGTGGTGGCCCTATTCTGTCTTCTTCTCCCCTCTTGAATGTGTCAAGAATAGGCCCCTGAGGGTTTTGATGAGAGAGTGGAGCCAACTGTTGTACCTTTCTAGTTGTTTTTGGGGAACCCTCTATGCATGGCCCTCAAGTAATTCTTCTTCCATGGTTGGCACCCAGCTTTGAGATTTATCAAAGAGGATGCTTTGTGCATCCTTTTCATGCAAAAGTGTTGTACTTGAACAGCCCTGGTGACTGAGATGTTCTTGAATGCCAAACTTTGGGTTTGCATCACTCGAGAGACATGTGTTACAACCTTTCACTACAATGCTTTGGATTTATTCCCCCTTTGGGCAATCTTCTATTGTAAGGGTTGGTTCTGAGTCATCATTTGATTGCACATTTGCATTACCTTTCTTAACCTTTCTTATTTTTTTCTTTTTGCTTGTTGGTTGACTTTTCATTGTGCACATGTTAGTGATAGGGGTCTCTCTTGAGACCATTGCCGAATTGCCTTCATTATTTTCTAGTGTATTCGATGATTCTATAAGCCTTGCATTATGTGCATCAGTTGACTTAGAGGCTACTTCTATTTTTGTCATTATTCAATTTGGAAACCTGTCTTTCTAATATTGCTTCAATCCTTCTCAATTGATTCTTCAATAATCATTGCAGCATCATATACCTCTGTTATAGTTTTATGGTTATAGTAAGCCAATTGTTCTTTGATTTCTTTATGCAAGCCCCTGATAAAACTTTCAAATAAATGGTCCTCTCTTAGTGACAAATTTCTCTCTATGATAGTATTTTTTATCTTGTAGAAATAATCTATCACAGTATCCCGATTCTTTTGAACTACCCTTGGTAATGTTGATTTTTGAATCCCTTTGTCTGATCTTTCATGATTGCCCAAATTTGCAAATGACACATTTTGATGGAGATCTATCATTGCTCCATGAATGACTACATTTTATTGTGTAAAATATTTTTGTAGCATGGGCCATGAGCTTTGTATTTTAACATCCATTTTGTTGCACTAGTCAAATGGTTGTCCTATGAGAGCTTGTGGGAATATGTTCAAATAATCTTCCTCCTACTGTCTTGAGGTATCTCCTAACCATTCGCACTCAAACAAAGCAATGAATTCTTCAGGATTACCTCTGCGTGAGAACATAGGTAGGTATACAAGTGGATCTTCTTGTGTGTCAAGTTCTTATGGAATTGATTCTAACTGGTCCATTGTATTGTTGTTACACATTTCTATATTTGGAGTAGCCTTCTGGAATTTGATCCCATATGGGTTCCATTGTGAGCTTTTACACTTGTTGAGGCTATGTCTTGTTGGAAAGTAATGAGGTACAAGGATCATAATTCAATATTGTTTGACCTCTTGCCTAGACCCGATAGAGGATAGATGAGGTAATATCTTGTTGATTTTATTCCCAATATATTGTCACAATGCTTGAAGAGCCCATTGGGTGGTCAATTGATCTCATTGGGTCTTCATGTTAAAATTCTTCAATTGATGATATCGTTGAACAATGTCAAATTGTTGATGAAGCTTTGTTATTTAAGTAATACTTTTGCAAATTACCCAATGATAGTATAGACTGCAAACAATTCTAATATGTTTTGTTGAAGTTGTGATGATTTTTCTCTCAAAATGAGCCTCATAATGGTGCAATGATTGGCCTTCAAAATGATGTCGAAAGTTCAACCCAAAGTAGTGGAAAAATTCAACAAAAAATGCTCTTTGAGTGTGTGAAAGGTGGGCTTTGACAGGGTCCGAATCTAGGCTGCAAAAGACAACAAAAAAGGTCCTTAAGTTAAGGAAAAAAATGATCAATTTTTGAATAAGGGGCTCCCTATTTTTTTGTTTTAAATAAATAAAAATCCCTAACATAACCTAATGTACTATGGATAGTTTGACTAACCTAAGGGTTAGCTAGACTTCCCCTAATCTCTCTCTTTCTTTCTCTTCTCTCCTTCTCTCTCTTTTCTCCTCTCTATCTCTCTCTTCTCTCCTTCTCACTCTCTCTCTTTCGCTGTGGGCCATGGTGGCATGGATGTCAAAGTGACGGCGGCGGTGTACGGGGCATCGATGGCATACTAAGTGGCAATGGTGTACAGTGGGTGAGGCATGTGTATGGTGACGTGTTTTTTGAGAAATGGTGGCGACGGGTACATCACGCGAGGGCGGCGGTGGTTTGTTGGTGCCCCCGCGGCAAACATAGCGCACAACATTCGAGGGCCGTGATCGAGGGAGCACAGTGCCTAAGAGCGCTCTCCCACGGTTTGCAGCCCTAGCAAAAATGCTACGATGATGCAAGCAGACTCTGGCATAGCACAACAAAGGTTCCCGCGAGGGGAAAGGTGGACATCAGAGCAAATATGACAACTAATTCAGGACATCACATCAAACAATCCAAAAAATGTCAGAGGTCTCCTCAAATCAAAGCTCTAGAACGAACCATGGCATCATAATGCTAGGGTGGAGAGGGGGTGGAGAGCAGAATTTTTGCTCTCCACCCTAGCATTACGGTGCCATGAATTGGCAATGTGCATCACGGGGCTTATCATGGGAACATCACCCCAGCATTGGGAAGATTTGGCATATCTTGGTAGATATGCCAACGTGGGAACTCCCTCTAAGGCCCAACGCCCAAGGGACATGCAGTGCCCAAGGCCTAGCAGTAGAGGGTGCATAGTTCCCAAGGCGCATGGTGCCAAGGGAGCATAGTGCCCAAGGACCGGCACCAGAGGATGCAAGTGCCCAAGGCCTGGTGCCCAAGTGGCACGCGGTGCCCAAAGGGCATGTACAACGGATCTGACACTACCGACGCACAGATGGCCCGATCGGTGTACTGTGGGGGACATGGAGGTGGCAACATGCAGGTCAGAGGGTGTGCGAGAGGGCGGCATGTTGATGGCATGCAGGAGCATGGGAGGTTGGTGGCACGGCGATTGGGTGGCACGCGAGTTGTCAGTGGTGCGATGGTTGAGGCAGTATGCAAATGCAGTGAACAACATCCGAGGTAGGGAGCGGATGGCAGTGGATGGGCAGTAGGCAGTCAAGGCTGCATGTGAGCAGGGTGCACAACGCCCGTAGCAGCATACGAGCTGGGCGCACAGTGCCCGATGCGAGGGGCTGCGGGGTGGGGCTTGAAAGGGGCGGGGGGTGGGACGGGTGTTTCATGGGGTAGGGCTTGAAAGGGGGGGGTTGGGACGGGGTTTTCTTGGGGTGGCGGGGTGGAGAGAGTGATGGTGGTGGTGGGGAGGGCCGTGGTGGGGGGGGAGGGGGAAGGGGGATGGTGGGGGGTGGAGGGTGGTGGTAGTGGTTGAAGGGATGGTGGTGGGGGGGGAGGGGAGCAGGGGGGTGGGGGGGGAAGGGTGGAGGGTGGGGGAGCGTGGGTGGGGTGGAGAGGGTGATGGTGGTGGTAGAGAGGGGAGTAGTGGAGGGGTGGTGGTGGTGGTAGAGAGGGGGGGGGAGGGAGGAGGGAAGGGTGGAGGGGGAGTGGAGGGGCAGGGTGGGGTGGTGATGGTGGTGGTGGAGGGGGGGGGGGATGGGGGGGGTGGAGAGGGGGATGGGCTTTTTTTTTTTTGGGGTGGGTGGGTGGGAGAGTGGGGGAGGGGGTGGAGGGGGAAAAAAAAAGGGGGAAGGTGGTGGAAGAGGGGGGGGGAAAGGTGGGGATGGAAGAGAAGAGAGCAGAGAGGAGAGGAGAGGAGATGAGAGGGGGAAAAGAGGGAGGAGGAATGGAAAAAAGAGTAAGGGGGTGGAAAAAAGAGGAGGACAAGAAATTCACCTTGAAAAAAAAAAGGTTGTTAATGAGCGAAGTGTATGGGGGATTGGAAAAACAGGGGGTGTTGATGATGAGGGAGGTGGTGGTGGTGGTGATGGAGGTGGATAGAATTTGGGGGGAGAAGGGCACAAATAGTGGTGGAGGAGGGGGGGAATGGAAAAATGGAGTGAAGGTGGAGGGGATGTGATGGAAAAAGTGGTGTTGGTGGAGGGACTAGATGGAAATATGGAGGAGAATGATGGAAAATGGAGGTGTAGAGGCTTGAGAAGTGGGAGAGAAAGGAATCATATCCCTTTTATAGGATGTGGAGAGTTTTAGGGGTTCTAACCTTAATTATTTAATGTGGCTTAAGCGAAAACATCGGTTATTAAGATTTAAGCCTTGTGTTTAGCCATAATTGGAAGTATTTTTGCACTCCTTTGCCTTGAGAGATGTTGCATTTATGGTTTTCAATAGGGCGTTCTTCCTCACATGGGTAAACACATGATCCACTTTTGCTTTAGGCACTAACCTCCCCACCAAAATGTTATCACTTTTTCTCCCAAGTGCAGGTTCCGAGGGTGTTGGTCACCTAGAATCATGTTGTTGCTCGTTGTAGCATAGAGTGTACCATCTCTTCCACACACACACACACACACACACACACACACACACACACACACATGCACACGCATGCGTACACACACACACACATACACAGAAGAGGGGGGGTTGAAGTGTTGGGGGCATCGAGAGAAAGGGCCACACAAAGCTTAAATTTGAGTCCCTCTTAAAGATATTAAAATAGGAGAGAAAGATGTCATTTATTGAAGGCTAAACAATTGTTGAAGGTGTGAGCTTCAATATCACACTCCTTATAAAGGATAAGATTGAAAGTAGTTGGGGACATAAAATATTTAATGTAATTACTCATGATACTTTTTGTGGTAGCCTTTGCTTTGATGGCAATTGAATCTATAGTATGCACTAAAATTGTACAAGGATACAAAGCATGAATGTTTACTGCCCACACATACATGATTTCAATTTCGCAAAAGGGGAGAACATTGTTGCTCAAATTTATACAATATTTATAGGTCTAGCTTATTTGATGATGCTTTACATGCACTCCATTGCAATCCACTAATAAAAATAAGTCAAAATAATAAGAAACAATTTGTTGTTTTCTTCTTGATTTCTCAAGTAGATTCACTAAAGATGTCGATTATTATGAAAATATAAATTTGATGGGCAAGAATTTCTTATGCCAATGTGATAGAATGTGTGGAGATAGAGGAGAGGTAGCTTGCTTCTATGGAGTGTGAGCTTATATTATAGATGCATTTATTCACAATTAGGAAGAATACATAATGAGCCAATGACAAAAAGTATTATATCCCAAGTATCACAAATTTATGGAAAGACACGTGTATGGAAGGTGTATGTTTAGCCCTAGATGCAAATGGATTAAACCATTACTCCAGTTAGCAAGACCATATTTGAATTAAGATGCCTTGTCAAATCTCCAACCCAAAAGGAAACAATGTTAATTTTTTTGATGAGGAAACATAGATTCATATTATAAACCAGTTTCTTTATTCTCTCTAAATTTAAGCCTTGGAAGAGGTAATTGTCAAAGGGGCAAGTGTTTTACCACCAAAAAGGACTACTTGACAACAAACTAATAGCAACAAGGGTGAACCCATCACTAGTACAAATCAAAGGATCTTGACAGAGTATGAAAAAAGGTGAGTACAAGGACACAATTATATAGGCAATTGATGAGGTACACATCCAAAGGAAGTGGAGGAGGAGTCCTACAAAAAAGAGGAGGAACTTAAAAAACCTTAAGGCTTAATAGTCTTATTGACTTACTCTACAATTAAATAAGTTCATATTGTTAGTAACTCATAACTAAGGTCTACAAAACAAGTATTTGTTAACGTTAGGTCTTAAGGTCTCTTAAGGGTTTCACCATAAAAAGGACCATGGTACAACAAGCACTATAGCAACAAAGGTAGACTTGTTGGTTTGGCACTACTACAATACAAGAGGAACACTATATTAGAAAGAAACTAATAGTGGTACAAAGGCAAGTGTATGAGTAATTTTTGAAGTGAAACATGATGACTAATTTCTGAAGTGAAACGTGATGAAGGACATGGAGAAAAAGATATGCAAAGAAGAGGAGGGGAAACTACAAAGAAATCACCCCAAGACTTAAAGTACCGTACTGATTTACACTTACATAAATGGATAATAAATAGTCAACAATGAGAGTAGTATGATTCAACTTTGCATATTTCTTTCCATCTTAGAAAACATCTAAAATTTTGCAAAATTTTTTATCTTCAAAGTTCACATTTTATTCATGGGAAAAGTACTACAATATTTCTCCTATTGTATAATGTTAGTGATCCAACAAAAAGGAATGTCTCATACAAACTTGCAATCATTTTGTAAATGTGAACTTGCAATTGCTTTTCAAACCATGTCAAAAATTAAAACTACGAATGTTAATTTTATCCTCAGCTTGAGGTTGTCATTGTTTTGTTATTGTCCAAACTATATTAAACCTAATTTTTAAAGATTCATTGTTCTCCATTAGAATTGCAATTACTTTTAAGGCATGCCATATATTCATGCAAAGATAGATCACATACATCAACATGTATCTAAAGATAAATAATTTACATGTTATGTTGGAGTGTGATATTCATGGGGATGCATATATTGTTCTAAGGTTTCAGAGTAGTTTTGGATAGAGGCTTGTGATTGTTGGTAGAGGGATGTGGAGCTCTTGGTCAATTAGTCCATGCTAGAAAAACAAAGGAGATTGGCCCTTTATATGTTGACTAGTGCATGGGTGGTACTTGGTAGTGAGATCTAAGGCGGCCACTAGAGATCACGGCGGTAGTGAGAGGCTTCTACATATGACCATGATGGCAAAAAAATGAGTCCTTTTGGTCACTACAACCTCCAATGAGAGTTAGTGGAGATAGTAGTCTAGTGCTGGTTCTTCATGCTAGCAGATAATATAGTCTAGAGCCTCTGAGCAGCTATGTCATCTCACAAGTCAATAGGGTTCTTAGATAAGCTAATATCAAGATCGTTGTAAGTGTCAACAATCTAAAGTAGTAGTGCACCTCAGTCTAGTGGCATTGTCATATTCATTGTCTTCTCATAATACGGGTCTCGTGTGATCTCTTGTGTCGATTCAATTCATGGTTTAAGAGTATGATAGAGCATCATTGCCATACAACCTACAACTACATCATTTTATGTGTTTTTTTAATCGACCTTTGAGCATAGTTGCAATACATGCATATCATATATGCATATTGGATGATAGGGCATCTACTCTAACAATCAATGCACTTATTTTAACAATTCGTATCATAGCATATATTCAGTCATGCATGTGGGTTCAAATAGGACCATGGTCTTGAACCCACATGCAGGACCGTATTTATGTTGTGATACCAATTGTTAGAATAGGTGCATTGGTTGTTAGAGTAAATGCCCTATCATCCAATATGCATAAATGATATGCACGTATTGCAACTATGCTCAGAGGTCGAACAAAGAAACACATATTGGTATCACAGCATATATTCGGTCTTGCATGTGGGTTCAAAGATCCCTCATGACCATGAGAGATGATTAGCATAGCAAAGGCTCAAATAGTTCAAAGGGCAAAGCTCTTGAGGCATCATCATCTGATGTTAGATGAATATTGTTGCTATTGTGGAATATGATTGGGCTTTCTAGGACACTTCAAATGCACTTGTCTTGAACCACAAGCTTCTTATGGTGCTTAGTGGGATATAAGTGACTTGAGTCATTAACTTAGCTTTGTTTGTTGTTTGCACCAGTTGTGAGTTCTTTTGCAATCATGTTATGAATATAGCAAGCATTCCCAGGTAATTTTCTTCTTGTCTCTCTCCATTTTAGTGTAGAGGGGATTGTTGGATTGTGATCCTCATGGAGAGACATATATTGTTCGAAGGTTTTAGAGTAGTGTTGCATAGAGGCTTGTGATTGGTTGATGGACATGGAGCTCTTGATAGATTGGTCCATGCAAGAAGAATGAAGGATATTGACCCTTCATAGGATTGATTAGTGCATGGGTAGCACTTGGCAGTGAGATCTGAGGTGGTAGCTAGAGATTGAGGCGAGAGTGAGATGCTTCTACATATGATCATGATGGTGTAAAAATATGTCCTTTTTGTCGATGCAACCTAATGCATCCCGATGTGATCTCTTTACAGGAACACAATCAACACTTCTTGGCTAGTCAGCAAGGCCATTATGCTGGTTATGATATTTTTTATGCTGGTACAATGCACTTTTCGGGGGTCTGCATGCTGGTCAAACATGATATGCAGCCCACGGTTGGTTACAATGACCCTCAGGGTCGATGGATGGCGATCAGGTGCATCTGGCAGGCTGATCTCTATGAAATAGCATCTGTTTATGCTTCACAAACCTCTATGTCTAGAGCTCAAATGTGGGACTCCCTTAAACAATATCCATGGCTGTCCAATGCTTTTTTGTGTGGAGACTTCAACAACTCGCCTGCCACTCAAGATAATACAACTCATCGTTCTCACATGATCCCCACTGAGCTCCGACATTGGGAAGATATGCTCTCATCCCTGCATGCAGAAGATTTATGGCTCTCAACAAGGGACAGAGATATGGGTTATACATATCATCACAATGCCTTTACTCATTACTGGGCTCAACTTGACAGATGGTATTTGTTGCATGCTCAGCAATATGCTGATTTTACATGTACACTTTGGGTTGATCATTCCATCTTGCTCTCTGATCATTTTCCAGTATGCTTGACATTATCTATAGCACGTTTGATAGATGATATGCCTTTCTTTGGTCGTCGCCTGCTCCATGTTAATAGTGCTTATTTGCTTCATCAACAATTTCAGAACATGGTGAGAGTGGCTGTCCGTCCCCTCCTCTTACATGCTCAGGAGGATATGGATTTTGCTTGGATCAGCCTTGCTCATCGCTTACAGGTTGTTATTCAAGATTATGGACGGAGTTACATGGGAAACCTCAGGCTCAAGCTGAAATGGGCTCAATCTCACAAGCAGCAAATGGATGCAATCAGTTCTCATAGGCAGCTTACCTCTTCTGAGCAGGATTCTTGTGCTTATGTGGTTCATATCATCCACCAAAATGATCTTCGCAAATTAAAGAAATGGCAAATCCGAGCTCGCATGAAACCCCTTTTGGATAAGGGCTGTTCCTCCAAAGCCTTTTTTAAAAGTCTTCATGCGGATAGGCGAAAGGAGGATATTTGCAGGATCAAGAAAGATGATGGCACTTGGACCACTTCCAAATCAGAATTGGAATCACTATGTTCTAGTCATTTCCAGCATCTCCTTTCTCTTTAGCCTGATCATCTGATGCAGGTGGATACAGCTAGGTCTCAATTTCTTATGCATGTTCAGCCCATTTTGTCTCAGGAACAGGCTTATGCATTGGAGCAGCCTTTTATGCTTAGTGAACTAGATGATGCTTTGAGTCATCTATGCAAAAGCAGCTCTCCTGGTTGGGATGGATTGACTATCGAATTTTTTCGCGCATTTTGGGGTGATCTCAAAAACACTCTTCTTCTAATGATCAATCATGCTTGGGCAGAACAATCTCTTCCCCCATCCTGGAAACATGGCCTAGTCAAATTGATTCCCAAAAAAAGCTTGTGTGAGACGATGGCTGATTGGAGGCCTATATCTCTCATGCCTGTTATTTACAAACTCATTGCTAAAATGATTGTCCTCAGAGTTCGATTCGTTTTGCAAGCAGGACTTCATCCTAGACAGTATGGGTTTGTCCCCAGAAGGCAGATCACTGACAATATCTCTAATGCTTTGCTTGCAATTGAGTATGCCAAATATTCTAAACAAGACATTCTCATTCTGCAAGTAGACATTGTGAAAGCATTTGATACTATCCACTGGGATTTTATCTCTCAGACTATGCATAAATTGGGATTTGGCCCTCGACTCGTCCATATCATATACTGGCTCTATTCTCAGGCCACAGCGCAGTGCTTGCTTGGTGGTGGGTTGTGAAGAACCTGGACTATGACCCGCTCAGTGAGACAGGGTTGCCTCTTAGTTCTTTACTGTATGCCATTGCTACCCATCCGCTACTGTTGCATATGGACTATCTTGCAGATACAGGACAGCTTCATGGCTTGCAAATTCCAGGGGCACAGTCTTTTCTTGCACAGGCATATGCTGATGATTCATACTTTATGCCCATGAATTCTCAAAGTGACCTTTCTCATTTGATGCATACACTGAATGACTTTGGCATAGCTGCTGGACTGCAAATCAATTTTCAGAAATTGAAACTTCTAGATTTGAAAGAAGCTAATTGGCATGCACTTCTCTGGCCAGGTCACATTATCTCTTCTCACACTATTGTGAGGCATTTAGGCTACCCCATTGGCTGGAATATTACTCCGCAACAACAGCTCAAATGGGTGCTTCAAAAGATCAACAAGAAGCTGGAATACTGGCATTTGTCCACTTGGCCTTTACATGTTCGACTTCGGATAGTACAGTCCATCATTATGGCATATGTGCAATTTTATTTGCCTCTTCTTCCCTGGTCTTTCAAGCATTTGGCTTCCTATATGTCTCAGGCTATGGAGATATTTTGGAAAAGCAAATCTCATAAAAAGGCTTTGCGACTACTACCTATGCAGTCTATTTGTTCACCTAAGTCTCATGGGGGGCTGAATATTCTCAATCTCCAGGTTCATATGTTGGCAAGAAAGAGCACTATGATTGCTGATTTTTTTCAGCAAAAACAGCCATGGGCTATTATGTTAGCAGCAATGTGTGAAAACATGGCATCTCATGCATATGGGCATTGGATTACAGATCACTAGGAAGCAGTCATGACCACATTTCAGGGGAAAATTCCTGGTTGCCCTGTTTCTAATGCTTTTATTCATGATTGGAAGAGAATTCTCTCATATGCAAAATGGACAGGTGCTTCTTCTCATCATGGTAATTCTCTTCGTTTGGAAAGCATCCATTGGAGCAAGGTGTTTGAATTGCCTCTCGCTTTACAAGCACCTATTAAAGCATACAATCTCATGAAATTGGGCATCAGATTTGTTGGCGATGTTGTGAATCAACAAGGTTGTATGCTTTCATTTCCACAAGCTTGCAGGACATTCTCCTTGGTTCTACATCATAGGTCCATTTGGAGAACTCTTTCAACTATGTTGCAGCCATTTGTTCCGGTCCCTCCACTGTTTGTACAGGACAGATTACTGGACTGGAAATTGACTTCCTTACCTCCTGCTACTCATACGCTCTCAATGCACAATTTGACCTCCTCGAAGGTCTACAAATTTCTTCTTCCACCGCCATGGATTGATAAGCATGCCAACACTCTTTGGAATTTGGATAGGCCTCAATCTTGGTGGCAATCACGACTCATGAAAATCTGGAAAGCCAAATTGCCATTGAAACAGAGGTTTTTCTTTTGGAGATGTACACTGGGAGCTTTTTCCATTGGGGCGAAATTGGCAGCACGTCGCATTGCTTCCCCCTCCTGTCCCCGTTGCTCTCATCACTGTGAAACAGTTCCTCATCTATTATGGTCTTGCCCACACTCTCGCATATTGATCACTCGTATTTCTCATTTGCTGCGGCTTCGGTTTCCCTCCATCAGATTTGGGAAACTTTTCTGGATGTTTGGATGCCTCTCATCTCAGATGTCTTCATTCCTCCTCTTCTTTCACTGGACTCGCTTTTGGGTACTATGGACCATTTGGACTTAGAGACTGCATTCCAGGATGGGTCAACAGTTTCCTCAAGCATATATTTTCTTCAGAATGTCCCTCAAGCAATCCTTATTTGACAGTTTTGCTGCAAGGGACTTGAAGTGTTCTCTATCTGTTTTTGAGTTTTTTACATTGGGCTCTAGTTTGGAGTCTAATGTCAGTGTGTGGGAGACTTCCCATCTTGTAAATTTATGAGAATATAGATACACTGGATTTTACCCCAAAAAAAAAAAAAGTGTGTGCGTGTATATGTCAGAGATTAGAAAATTGGGGGAAGGGGGAAGGAAAATGTGTGTGAGAGAGAAAATTTACTGGAAAAATTAAACCCATAGGTCCTAAATCTTGAAATAAATGAAGGAATTTGTATAATTTGTGTGTGTGTGTGAGATGGCTGAGCAGCTGCCCTCCTTCCTGCTTCGCAACCTGCCGCTCCACGCTCTGCTCTGCTCGTGCTACTGCCTGTCAAGACTCTCGTATGGTTGCTGCTGAACGTTTTCTCCCACGCGCTGCTCCACGTTTCTTCCACGTGCCTCGCCCTGTCGTCGTTCATTTTTCCTTCCAAAACATCATCGAACTGCTGTTGCCTACAGCTCCTCGATCTGCTGCCCACAGGTCTTCCCCCAGGTCATCGAACAGCTGCCCACAAGTCATTGAACAGCTACCCACAGCAAGTACGTGTTACAGCATGGCTTCTGATGCGCATATGATTGCATATACTTGCAAGGAGCGCTCTTATGAGCCTAAACGACAATGCTATGAGGCTTCTGCACTTCAAGTTACAAGTGAACACGTTAGTATGGACGATGCCAAGTATGTTTATAATATGCTAAATGATGATTTTCAGCATACTCGTCAGCAATGGACTGACGCAGCACCTTCTGTGAAGGTAAAATTGAGCTTGCTAGCATTGGTGGATCCCTTGAGAACACTTTCACAAACAGCAATCATCATCTTCTTTCCATGAAAATTGCCCTCTGCAAGTGATGTTGGTCAATGGATTAATTCCCTGCTTGAGGGCTATTTTGTCAAGGGTGTGTACTTTGCTTTATGAAGTTCATTTGCTGGATGTTCATCAGAAGCAACGCATGCTAGAGATGTCACCTTTGTTTTATGGCAGATAGATGTTCATGTTATGCCTTGGTCGCCCAACAAAGACTATCACAGTCTTATCAAGCATAACTGTCCAGTATGGGTCGAGGTAGTAGATTTCCCTGACTACATGCGTCCACAGCTAGCTACTATTGCCTCTACTCTTGGACAAGTTATATGTAAGCCCCGCAATGTTGGCAACAGGAACAGATTTTGCATACTCTGGGACACAGACAGAGAAACACCATCTTCTATTGCAGTTGAGATTGATGGTATCAATCTAGGGGGAAAATATTTCAAATTGAAATGGGGTGTTTTTGCTGGTGCTTGCTTTTCATGTCATAAATTTGGACACCTGTCCTGTGAGTGCCCCTCTGTGTTGCATCAGCCTCCTCCTACTGCCATACCAAGGGATGCTGCGCCCACTCAGCCTAAGGATGGGAAAAAAGTTATTAACAAGCTTGGTGAAAAGAATGCCAAAACTGTGATGCAAGTAGGCAACAAGGGTTCTTTGCATGCAGGGAGTCAGGCTAAAGACAAAGGAAAGGCAAAGGTAGTAGATTCTGACTCAGACACTCAGCAAGAGTGGCAGACTTCAAGGAAAAAGATTAATTTATGGAACAGACCTTTGCAATCCAGGCATTGGGATGTGGACTCTGCTTTTACCAGGACAGTCAAATACAGCCTCCTCCTCACAGCCATCTCTTGATGAGCCTTGGAACATTGTGATCCAAAGGAACATCCCTGTCTATGAGGATGCAAATGCATTTGCAACTTTAGGTGATGCTGATGCCATGGCTGAGACATAGACAAGCAGCCTGTTTTCTTGGTTTCATATGTTTTTGCTCTTGTACATATGTGTGTTCCTCTCATCTGTATATCCTATCATGATTACTACAATTAAGTGTGTTACTTACAACATCCAGGGCCTCTGCAACAATAACAAATGGAGGCTGTTTTGGAGCTATGTCATGAGGCACCAGCCTGATGTGATATGTTTGCAGGAGCATAATCAACATGCCATGGCTAGAGATGTTAGTTACTTTGGAGGATATGATATTTTTTATTCAGGAGACTCTGATTATTCAGGCATTGCCATGCTAGTCAGACATGATTTATAGCCCCAAGTTTCTTACAATGATCCCCTAGGGAGATGGATGGTTATGCAGATGAATATTCTTGGTGACATTAATGAGATTGCTACTGTTTATGCCTCTCAGGTATCTACCAGAAGGGCTGAAATGTGGGAGTCTATTGTTGCATATTCTTGGAGATCAGTTGCCCTCCTTGGAGGGGACTTCAACAATTCTCCTATGCCTAGAGGTAACACTACAGGAAACTCACACATGATTCAGCTTGAGCAAAGAAAATGGAATCATCTTATGGCACATACACAAGCAGGAGACATCTGGCTAACCTTGCAGCATGATATGCCTGGATATACATATCGTCATAATGCTCTCCACAATTACTGGGTAAGGCTAGATAGATGGTACTTGCTACATACACAGCAATTTACTGATTTCACCATACAAATCACGGTGGATCATTCTCTCTCTCTATCAGATCATGCTCCTCTTTGGTTGACAATGGATTTTGGTATACCCACTCATGATTTGCCTGCACATACCATCCGGCTCAAACATGTGAACGCGGCATATTTTCAGCATGCCTAATAATAGATGCCAAACAATCCAACAAGAGAATTTATTGCATTATCAATCATTGTTATGGAAAAACAATCAAAGGAAACTCAACAAGTGGCAAGTCCGACACCACTCATGGACAAAGGATGCTCCTCCAAATCTTTTTTTAAGGGGTTACACGCTCATAGGAGGAAGAGCTCCTGTCTCAGAGTCAGGAAGATTGATGGCACTTGGACTCAAACTCTTTCTGATCTGGATCATGAGTGTCGTGATCACTTTCAAAAGCTATTTGCAGCCCCTTCACTCAGCCTGTTATCGATGCACGGCAAGCTCTTTTGAGACATGTCCAACCAATCATGCTTCAACAGGATGCCTTTCAACCATTCACAGCAGAAGAATTACATGATGCTCTGCTTCATCTTGGCAAAGGGAAATCTCCAAGATGGGATGATCTAACCATGGAATTCTATTTGGCATTTTGGGATGACCTCAAAGATGTTATGCTACAACTGATTAATGATGCCTGGAACAACAATTGTATGCCTACTTCATGGAAACATGGGCTAGTCAAGCTTATTCCCAAGAAAAATCCGTCTGAACATTTATCTGACTGGAGGCCCATTACCCTCATGCCAGTGATATATAAGCTCATAACCAAAATGCTGGAACATAGAGTGCATACTATTTTGCATGATGGACTACATCCCTTTCAATATGGATTTGTGCCTAGAAGGCAAATATATGATAACATTGCCAATGCCATGACTACCATTGAGTATGCCAAATACACTGCACAAGATGTTTTAATCCTACAGATAGACATAGCCAAAGCTTTTGACACAGTTCAGTGGGATTTCATTGCACATACAATGAGAAAGATGGGATTTGGACCAAAAATGGTGCGGCTATATAACGACTCCTCAGCCCAATGTATATTGACCAATCATTTGTCTATGCCCTGGACATTGGGTAGGTCAGTTAGGCAAGGTTGCCCTCTCAGTGCACTATTTTATGCCATTTCCACTCACCCCTTGCTTATATATCTGGATCATCTTACCTCACAGGGGAAATTAAAAGGTTTGTAGTTGCCAAGAGCTTAATGGCTCAGGCATATGCATATGACTCTTTTTTTATGCCTCAAAATACGTAGCAAGAATTGAACACATTAATGGATGCTTTATCTCTGTTTGGACTGGCAACAGGATCGCATGTTAATTTTGAGAAATCAAAATTAATACCCCTAAAGAGTTGGGATTGGCATGCCATACTTTGGCCAGGAGAGATATTAGGTCCTCATGTTCTGATCAGGCATCTAGGATATCCTGTTGGCAGGCTAGTCACTCGAAAACAACAGCTTAAATGGATATTAGATAAGCTAAATGCAAAACTAAAATATTGGAAAACTGCCACTTGGCCACTTCATGTCCATCTCAGTGCAGTCAATTGTTATGGCATATATACAATTCTTTCTGCCACTTTTACATTGGACAACTCAAGAAATTGCCGCTTATATGTCAAAAGCCATGAACTTGCTCTGGACGAATAAGGCCTCCAAGAAGGCATTTCGATTGTTGAAATTTATCTCTTCTCCTCGAAAATGTGGCGGTTTGAATGTGCTTAATATCACTATCATGCACTCTCAAGAAAGGTATTATCACTGCTCACCTTCTTTAAGCAGGAACGGCCATGGACAAGAATGCTTTCCCTTATGTGTCAGACTGTGCAGACCCATTTTTATGGCAAATGGGAAGTGGATGTCTGGGAGCTTTTACTTGGGAAATTTATGGGGAAAATCCCAGGCTGCCCCTTTGCCTTAGCACTCATTCATGATTGGAAAGGGGTCCTGTTCAATATCAAATGGGATCGTGCAAACCCTAATGCTAATTCTTTAAGGGGTGAGAGCATCTTTTGGAGTGCTGTTTTTGATCCTCCTCTTGCTTTGTCAAGAGCCTGTCCGATCATATAACCTAAGCAAAATGGGTATCAGATGCATTGCAGATGTGGTAGATGAACAGGGGCAAATTCTTACTTTTCCACAGGTCATGGCCAAATACACGCTTGGAATGCACCATAGGCCTATCTGGAAGAAAATAAAAGATCTTCTGCAGCCTTTCTTGCCCATTCCCCAGCTCTCACATTATAACAGGTTAGCTGACTGGAAGTTATGTCCTAAAGGGCTGAATATGCGGCATGTGGCTTTAAGCAAACTCACCTCTATGACAACATACAGGCTACTACAACTCATGCCTTGGATACATACTTATGCAAATCATTTATGGCATATGCAAAAACCCCTCTCTTGGTGGTCAAGGAACTTGAGTATTTTATGGAAGGCCAAGCTGCCTCTTAAACAAAGATTATGTCTTTGGCGTTGCAATTCGGGAACATTGCCAGCTACATGTTTACGATGCCAGGCACATGCAGAGACAGTACCACACTTATTATGGTTTTGTTAATGCTCTAGGCTCTTGACTCAAAAGATCTCCAGGTTTTTATGCCTTAGATTCCCAAATAACAGGTTGGGAAATTTTTTTGGCATTTTGGCAGATGTCCTAATCCATTGAGACCCTATTCTCTACTCCTCCATTGGATTAGATATTGGGCTCTATGGACCTTCTGGACTGAACATAATATGGCATAATTGCATAAACACTTGAATCAGCCCTATGAATTCTTCAGAGCTTCCTTAAGGCAATCATTTTATGATGCCTATAAGGAAGGTGATTTAGACAGGTCCTGCACGGAGATAGTTTCTATGTGTTTTTGATTTGGCCTCTTCGCTTTTAGGAGACTCTTTGTACAATATTAATCTTATAATAAGCCCCAAGAATTACCAAAAAAAAAAGTGTGTGTAGACTAAAAAGTCCCATCAATAATTGGGCCATGCAATTAATTCCATCAATTGGATAAAAAGTTAAAAAAGGAGAACATATAAGGAAAAAATGTTTGAGACATCTAAGTTGAAAAATGCAACTAGAGTTTGCAAAAATTTTGATCAAATTAAGAATTTTTAATAATATTGAGTTTGACAAACATAATATTGAAAAAAAGATGTCGAATCCTCAGGCAGTTCAGGTTCCAAGGTCGGGGTCCACTTACCTGCCACCATCCAAACAAACTAGGTGTTAGAACATCATAGTTACGTTTGGCTAGACATGTAATTCTTATTTTCCCCAGCTTGTTAATGCTTTACCTAGGAATATAGACAACCATATGGATTCTTAGATAATTACAAAAAAAAATTTAGCCACAAGTGAAGTTTAAGTCACAAGTGGAGTAGGGAGCGAATGAGTGCATGGGTTAAGAAAGGATTAGAGGAGGTATGGGACGATTAGTGGGCTTGGTATGTGGGGTGGTTAAAAAGAAAGTGTAAAGGGAAGATTTCAATTGGGTACATAAAAGAATAATTCACACTTAGGGAAGTATTCGTGTGTGTGTGTGTGTGTGTGTGTAAAGAAATAAGTGTCTATGTGTGTGAGATACATTTACTAAAAATCAAAATTTTTTTTTTTTTTTTTGTATGTGTGTGTGTGTGTGTGTGTGTGGCCCACCCCTAGCACAGATGTAAGACCACATGCTGGGAAGTAAGCCCACTATGTGGAACTTACTCCCCACCTAATAGTATATGCTAGAAAAAGGGATCTCTATGACAAGTGTCAAAAGTGATATAAAGTGATGCCATTAGTAGATGCACACTCCAGTTTTTGCAACTAATGTTTCTGCACATAAAAAGTAAGCATTAGTAAACAAAGAAAAGGGACTCAAAATAATTCCAAGCATAAGGATTTAACCATGCTTAAAATTATCCTATGATTATGAATTAATTGTATAGTACTAGCCCAACCAAAGGCTAGTTGGGAGATCAGTGTGTATGTTTAGATTTAATGATCCCATCAATAAATGAACCATACAATGAATTAAATCACTTTGATAATTATAGCAAGCTGCATATGAGAAATGGATTGAATTTTTTTAAAGAAAACTAAATTAAAGTAACTTTTGACAATATTGCAGTCCACAAATTAGGTAAGGATAGCAAGAGGGTTGGCAACATAATTTTTTACCATCAAGTAGTCCAAGCTTCGAGGTCAGGGTCCACTTACCTCTACCACCATCCAAATACACTATATGTTAGGACGATAGAGCATGATTTGGGTAGACAGGTAATGCCTGTGCTCCCTGGCTTGTTATTGCTTTACCTAGGAACACGCACAACCTTCTAGATTCTAATGCATAAAAAGAGGCATCAAGGAGCAAAAATAAAAGGAGATAATCCACAAATAATGTGTGAAAAAAAGGGGGGGTTTGTCCACAACAATTAGAAGAACCATCATTTCAAATAGACCAAGAGATGAATGACCATCTTAAGAGAAAAATTAATCCTTGTTACAGGGGGTAGTCCACACCCTTTTTAAATATGGGGGGTATACCTCACCCTTGATTGCACAACAAGGACCATCTAGACAAAGACATTTAAAACTTAATGAAAAATAAACCAATTTCCTTAAGAATGTGTTTTAAAGCAAACGAAAAGAATCAATCAATTCCTCCTCTACCTTCACTTGTAACTATAGCTAAAGCAGTCAGGTTGAGGAAGAACGAAGCGAGCATCTGCATGAAGAAATAGGCAAAGTAACAACGTTGAGGATTGAGCACACAATGAAGAAACAGTGCAACAGTGAGTGATTCTAGAAAGCCGAGTAGTGAAAAGGGAAAATGTGAGATAGAGAAAAGACTAAGGAGCCGAGCACCTGATTGTTAAACACAGCCATGAAGCAAGCTTGTTAAGCGCACAAAGGTGAAGAGGTTCCAAATCGAAAGGAGGCATGAAGACCAGTCAAGGTGGCGACAAAGTATAAGGAGTAAAGGAAATGAAGGGACCTATGACGATCAATATGAGAATCACGAGGGGAAGCCAAGAGGGGAGGCCATAAGAGAGCAGGAAGGGTAGTGGCGAGAGGCAATAAGGATGATAGATGATAGAAGGCACCAAGCAAACATGGATATAAGGGTCCAACAATATAGTGACCATGAATGGCCAAGAAAGGTGAGAAGGGTACGGGAGGGTAGGGTGGCGGTGCAAAGCCGCCGTGGAGTGGGGGGTTGGTTTGTGTGGGTAACAAGGGAAAGAATAGTGTTGTGTAGCTATGAGGGTGAGGCAAAAGTGAGAAGGGAAAGGCAAGGAGTGACATTATAAAAAAGATTTGGGCCCCTTTGGGGGGGCTTAGAAGTGTCAAAATTGAGCGGGGGAGAGGGGAAGTTCAAAACAAATTAACAAATCAATGGGGGGGAGAAACACATTACCAAAGGGGGGAAAAGAGAAAAGTTTAGGGGGGGAGAAAAGCATTACAAAAGGGGAGGGGGTAAATGTTCATAATAATAATTGTTAAAAAAAATTTTAGAAAAAGAGAGAAAAAAAGGGGTTTAAGAATTTAAAAAGAAGGAGGACTTTATTGCAATAACCCAAGGAAGAGGGTTTAAAATAAAATAGAAGGGGAGGGATGTAGTTGACAAGTGTAATTATTACAGAGAGTGGAAAGTGTGTGTGTGTGTTTGTGTGTAAAATTAGAGAGGGATTAAATTAAAATTAAAAGAGGGGGGTTGGGGGGGTGGAATTAAAATTAATTAATTTTAAGGTGCCACAAATTGAATAGGGGGGGAAATGTGAAAGTCCAAAAAAAATGAAAGGGTAATAAATAATAACGGGAAGGGTTGTGGATAAGAATAAGGGTGCCCCAAAGTAAAAGGGGACTACAAAGTTCAATTAATTATAGGAATTATCATGGTGTATCCGGGAAAAGGAAAGAGTATGTGAGTGTGTGTGTATGTAACTAGGTGGGTGGGTGGATGTGTGTGTGTGTGGGGGGGGGGGGGGATGTTTTGTGCATGTGCATGTATAGGTTAAAGATAAGGAAATTGGAGGAAGGGGGGAAGGAAATGTGTATGTGTGAGAAAATTTATTGGAGAAAATAAAGCCATAGGTCCTGAATTTCAAAATAGCCGAAGGAATTTGTATAATTTGTGTGTGTGTGTGTGTGTGTGTGTGTGTGTGTGTGTTTGCATTTAAAATTTCCTTCAAGAATGAACCATACAATCACATTTAGACTAGAGATTTCTCAATCAAGTAATAAATTGCTACTTGGAAAATATAATAGAATTGATTGCATCCATCCATTTCAATGATTTATCAAATGGTATCAATACTAGTTTTGCTGGAGTAGCTAAGCCTTTTCTCCAATTAATCGAGGAGTGGGGAACTATACCTGCCAACCAACCAAACAAAAATCATAGTTAGAAAATTATGATATTTGTGTGGGTGCCAGGTATCCAGGCATCCCTCACACTCTTGTTATTGATGTCACAATTGATTTTGCAAATAAAGCATAACTATCCAGGCAACAAATGAGAAAACACATCCATGTTGAGTAAGTGTTCCCCATTGAGCACTAAAGTGAGGGGATCCAGATTCCTTGTCATACAAGGACTTGGTGCATCTATACATCTAGATGCAAAAGAGAAACCTTTATCCATCATATTACCCATGGTCATAGAGACATTGGAAATAGCAGCACAAGTTAAGTGCACATGAAGACCTATAATTGCTTGCAAGAGATAAAAATGTAAATTATTTCTACATAAATTCTACCATAAGATTATCGTTCACTATACAAAATATCCAACTAATCTAAGAGGTCTAATCACAGTACAAAAGATTTTAAGAGGGATAAAAAAGGCAGTTAGACATTGCATACTCTGATCAGATTTTATTTGCAACTTACCTAGTGTGTATAAGTCCAATTGAATCAATACAATCCAAATGTATGTATTAATCTAAATGAATTTATAATTGTAATTAAGTGTTTTGCAAATAGGGGAGAAATTACACTGCGTACAAAATCAATATTAATAGTAGACCTTTAAGATTCTAACACACACACGCACAGTTCCAACATGAGGCGATCGTGTGTATGCGCATGAGCAATTGCCAAGATAGCCAAGTCAATAAGGATAAAGAGACTAAAGGCCAGGTGAAGCTCCATGATATTGTAACGTAAGGCCAATATTAAGTAGATACTGTTGATAAATTCGAATCAGAGAAGTGGGAACCAACCGTAGTAATACACCAGGAAAGAAAACGAGCTACAAGGAGTGACAATAGTCACACAAGTCCATGCATTTGACCAAATCCAAAAGCATAGAGAAGTATATCGTACACCAAAGTAAGTGTCTAGACACTTTGTAACTATTACAATTGTAGAATAGACAGAGAAAAACCCAGATCCATGATCGAAGCAGACCGTAATTGCAAGCAACACCTCAAGCAGATCATATATATTACGTGCAAGCATGCAGCCAAGACCAAATTGAGGCTCCAGGATAAGGAGGTTGAGATGGCGCAGTCTGCCAAGTAGATGTATACTTGAGATAAGGCTAAGCGTAGCATTACCAAGAAGCAAGGAAAGAGAACAAGTTAGAAGGCAGACCACCCGGGCTTGTATGACCACCTGATGGCGACAATAGAATCCAAGGAGGCAAGTTGGTCGCAAGCCAATAGTTAGAGGCTAAAAGGCAGAGATAGCTTTGTAGCTTTCACCGTGTGCGAAAGGGAGAATTGTGGGAAGGCACTCACGGAAGACCATCAATAGTATAGGAATGATAAGGCTAGCATGAACACGAGAGAAATAGAGGCTAAGGTAAGTACGTTCAAATGCTTGTGCTTCTATGCTTCTGCTCTTGATAGGCGAGAATGTGGGGAAGAGGCGACAGTGTGCGCAAGAGATAAGAATGGCATTTAGTTGAGTTGCCATAGTTAGATAACTCCCTAAAATAGGTTAGCAAAACCACTTTGGCTACCTTAATTGCACCACTTGCCAATCTAAGCCATGTTGTCAATTAAACCTTAATTACACCACTTATCAAGCTAAGCCATGTTGACAATATTTAATACATCATTTTGCCTAGGGGATAAATTCTACGACACAATTCTAGAATTTTCAATAACCATGGAAAAAAAAAAGTTCAATCCCAGTAGCCTCATACAAGTGCTCTTGCTATGGGAAACCAAAGTGAGTAAAAAAATTGATAACCATGTAGTGCTGGCCAAACGCGTGTATGTGTGTGATCATATGTCGATATTAGATTAAAAATGTTATCAGATCACCATTATAATTATCTAAGGTACCATCACCTGAGACAATAGGTAGTGGTATGTGTAAATGTGTAGGAGAGCAGAGAGAGAACAAGAGAAAGAGAGAGGGGAAAAGTGTGTGTGTGTGTGTGTGAGAGAGAGAGAGAGAGAGAGACCGAAGGCTTAACCTAATCTAACAATTTAATGTAAATTAAAAAGACAAAGAGTTAAAAAATGAAAGAGGAGAGAGAGAGAGAAGAGAGGGAGAGAATGTATATGTGTGTGTGTGTGTGAGAGAGAGAGAGAGAGAGAGAGAGAGAGAGAGAGAGAGAGAGAGAGAGAGCATGGTGGGAATGGGGGGAAGAGAAAATGAGGAAAAGGGTGGTGGGAGAAAGAGAGGGAAGTTCTAAGCTCTTCTCATCCAAGCTACAACATGTCAAAAAACCATCACTATTCTTTTCCCCCCATGGGTAGGTACAATGGATAGAGACATATAGTTAGTCTAGTTATTTGGGGATGTATAATATTCCTTACATTTAATATATCTATGTAGTGAGATTGCATTCTATATATTGCTAGGTTATTTAGAAAGACGTGTTCTTTGTCCTTTAGAAAATTTTTCTAAAGCATGAAAACATCATTAAAAAAGGTTGATCCGCAAGTTGCCCAGGTTGAATTAAGCATAGAAACTACGAGTAGAGAAATGAAATTGTGCAAGTGCTCATTTTGATGTCTCTGCCTGTAGTGCAAAACAACAATATAAATGTCATACTCACAAATGCATGCAAACAAGCATTGAGGATTCCATCTACCTATTTACTAGCAATTAGTTTCGACAACCATTTCCTTTAAAGGTACGACGTAGTTCGAGCATCTTACAAACCATACAAGAGAAGATGATTTGGCATCTCAATAAGGTGCTTTCATGATTTGAATGAATTCTATCCAACATGATGCAGCAATAGAAAATTCCATGTTCTTTCCATGGTGGCAAGTTTATATTGCAAACAATGAAAACTATTGCAAGACTGGCTCTCTACATAGAACCCCATTTTTCTAAGCCAATCCTAAAATCCATGGAAATCAAGCTAGAGAGGAAGCTAACTGTAAGCAAAACAATTTCAACCCTATGCCATAGAACAAATAAGTAACATAACATGATCAAATGATGAAGACTATTGTAAGACTTGCTCTGTGCACAGAACCTCATTTTTCTTAGCCAAAGAAAACCCACATAAGTGTAAGAAAAATGATTTCAATCATTTGCCAAAGAACAAACAAATAACATAATATGACCATATTACATGCTTTCTCATGGCTTTCCATGGTGCCCTTCAAGTTTTGTGAAACATAAGTAGCGTTACACAGGCGTGAGGCTTTAGACACACTCCTAATAGGAGGCAAAACAACTGTACAAAATAGGAAGAAATTGATATGATTCCAAAAAAGAAATAGCATCGTGTGGGTGGTGGGAAATTTGCCATTTTTAGAGTTGGGCCAGTGTTGTTGCTTTGATGATCATGAAGCAAGTGGAGTGTGCAAAGCGAAGCATACTAGAACAAGTGAATTACATTCATAAGTCCTGCTAAGAAGAGAACAATTTTTTGAATTTGTTTAATCTATGGTAGTGTAAATTAGTGAGTGATCTGACCAATAAATGAAGTTTGTTCTAAATATATAATTGTTATTGTAATTATTTGTCCATATGTGGTCTGTAGTTGTTCTATTAATAATAGTTGGTTGATTTATCAATTGAGTGAAGTTTCTTTGTTTCATGAAATGGAAGAGTTTTTTATTATTGTTGTTTGAATTATTGATGTTGATGTTGAAATCTCCTAGGATTTTTCTTGGCGTGGCATCATTTATTTTTTCTAGTGTTGTTTGTAGTGAGTTAAGTAGTGTTTTAGTTTTTTATAATGGGGAATTGTATACATTAATGATTGCAATTTCATTTGATGTTTTTGTTTTGAAGATTGCAAGGTAGCATTCTGTTCCTTTGTCATTAATATAATGATCTTGAATGAGTTCTACATCAGTTTTGAAATATGTTGCAATGCCTATTCTGTTAGACTTATGCAAGCATGTGAAACCGGGCAAGTTTAGTCTTGTTGTTTTGTTATGTAATTCTTGGAGACAGAGGATTGTAGCACTCATTAGGCTTTTATCGTGCCAAATGTTTATTTGGTTGGTGGTTAAGGCTCGTGTGTTTAGTGATTGCAATGTCATGATGTGTTGGTCTTCATTTGAGAAGTTTCTTTGAAGGGTATTCCATTGTTTTTTTGTTTTGAGTCTTCCCATTTCTTGTAAGACATTGTTGTCAACTTTGATGTGCTTGGCTTCCAATGTCTTGATGATGTAAAGGTTTTCAGGGCTTTGTATACGTGAGAGTGCTGTGTATATCAATCCATGTGACTTTATGTTTGATGGGTCAAATGCTAGTTGATCCATTGATAAATCTTGTGAATGGTGGATTGTCCTAGCTGCTGCGGGTTGGATTGGAAATTGCCTGCACGTAATTGAATTAAGGTGGTTTTTTCCAATTTGGAATTCTCTTGTGATTTGAAGTATTGGCGTCCATTGTGTTCGAATTTGGTCATTGTAAAGAGCAAAGTTGTTGATTCCCATTTGTTTTCCTATTGATCGATTGTTGAATAAGATCCAAATAAGTTGTTGTGCATGTGTTGTATTTGAAGTTTGGAAAATACCATCTGCATCGTTTACCAAGCCATCAAGGATGTCAAGATTTCCAGGACATATTTCTACTATCATACCTGGCTTTAGTTGTAGTTTTTGATGTAGTCCTACTGTGTTTGTTGGGTTTGAAGGTATTATTATTGTGTTACTGCATGTTTTGTGACGTTTGTCTATTGCTTTAAGAATATGGGGATTTTCCTTGAGCAAGTGGAATACTTCTTCATTATGAGCATCTTTGGAGACATTAGTGTAGAATAGGTGAGGCACACTTTCTTTTTCCATTGGTTGTCTATGATATATTTGGTTAATGTATGATATGTCATTTGTTGTATGTTCTCCTGTTCGTATCCTATTGTGAGTATTTCAATGTATTGAGAATTAGTTTGGTGCATTTTTTCTATCAATTCAAATTGAAAGACCTCCTTCCAAAAAGAAGTTTGCATATTTGCTTGTCTTGATTGGTTGATAAATATCCAAGAATCTTTAGTGGGACTAGCTTGGCATACGTCTCCACAAAGGAGAATATCAACTCCTCCAAATGGTTCATTGTGGTTGTGTTTGATTTCGCAAAGGCGCAGCTGCAACTAATGTAAAATGGCCTATCAAAGATACTTCATCAAAGGCAACAAGTTGAAGGTCTTTGTAGAGTTGTGATAGTTCTTGCAATTTCTCATTGGAAAGACTTGTGTAGTGTGATGCCATTAGGGGCAAGTGTAGTGCTGAGTGTGTTCCACCAATGTTGAAAGCAGCTTTTCCTGTATATGCTAGGAGAAGAACTTTAGGAGATTCTATGTTGTGTGTTTGTTTGTGTGAGTAGTTGCGCAGAAGTGCTTGTACTATTGTGAGAAGTGTAAATGTTTTTCCTGTCCGAGCATTTCTTGTCAAAAAATGGTGAAATGGTTTTGAGGGCAAAATCCTTTTCTTTAGCATTATGTCTTCTACAATCAAACGTTGGTTGTTATTCAAGGCTCTAAAGTTAATGTAGTAATCATTGTTTGTTGCCATTGTATATTTCTTGAAAGTGTAATTAGGCAGTTGCTTTGTTTTTTCTTGATTGGGCATGTCTATTCCAATGTCATAGACATCAATGTTATTGTTCATGTCAATATTTGATGTGTTTGTGTCTGTGTGATTACTTGTACAATTTTCCATTACTTTTGGAATTAGCTTGTTGAATATTTCTTTGTTTGGGTCAATAATGTCTTTGTCATCATTGTATTTGTCATGCCATGTTAAAGTGTAGTTATCAAGGGTTGGTTCTACTTTGTGAAATGGAAGAAACAAAAGACATTGCTCTCTATAGTAGTTCTTTGGATCCTTTATTTCATTGTAGTTGTTGAAGCGTATGATCTTTGCTTTTTTTCTTTCTTTTATTGTTTTTTGATCGTTTGTGTATTTGCTTACAAAAGTTGCCAATCAAAAATATCTTTAAGAGCAATATTTCGTTTCAAGTATTTGGTAATGATGTCATCAAAGAATATTTCAGTGCTTTTAGGTTTTAATTTTGCAAATGTTCACGTCGCTTTAGTAGTAGTGTTCGTTTCTCTAGAGGGTTTGTGTTAATATATTGAAATTGCCTTGTTGAAGTAAAGAGTGGCAAAGATAGAGCTAAATATACTGCTTGTTGGGAACTTGTGTGCTATGTATTTAAGAGTGTGTTTCCTACTTTTCTAATTCATTCGTTAGGTGGAGCGTCAAAATTTATTGTTTGCGAAAGAGCTTCTTTGACTCTGCTAAATTTGTCTCCTTATCAATTTTTGTCATGTAAGAAGTACAGTATGCTACAGCCCCATGAGGATTTAGTATGAATTGTATGTCTGTGTTTGCTCCCCATAAATTGGACACATGAAGATTAAAGTTGTTAGTATAAATGTCTTTCGGTTGTCTTTTCAAGAAGAGTGTTGGTTGTGAAATAGTTCCTCGAAGAGCAAATATATATTCCTCTTCTGTTAGTTTAATACTGTTTAAGAATTCATTGTACTGCAATAGTTCTATGTTCTCTATCGACAATGATTCGTTAATTTCGTTAATGTGCTTCTTTATAATGTTATTTGGAGCAATGCTCAAAGGCTCTAATATTTTTGTACATGACATGGGTGGGCATGGGTAACCAAATCTACATTTTTTTAAACGTTTGTAGCAAGTTTTTTTATGCTTATGTGTTTGCATTTGCCTATGATGTTCATAGAGTTGTAGGATGACTGTTGAAATGTATTTGTCTATAAATTCCTCAATTTCACGAGTTGGAGATATTCCAAAAGTAGGTGCATTTGCTATCCAAAGAAGGCCATGATTATGTTGGCTTCCTCTATTTTGGAATTCAGTGACGACGAAGAAAAAATATATTATTTTCCCAAGTATCTCCTCATCTTTCTTAAGAACATTCTTAAGAGCTTGGAATTTGTGAACATAATATTGTGCTGTAGTGATTGGGTCAGCTCATAGGAGATGTCTTGTTTCAATTTGTGGGTTGGGATGTCTCTCTTTTAGAGTTCTTGGGTTGAGTTTGTGTATTGCTTTCACCAAAGGTTGCCATAGTTTTTCAGCTCTATTAATAGGGTTATGAAAATGTAGGTGGTCCTAGTTGTCTCAACATTGCAAAAAGGTTTTTCTTGAGGTAGTGCTTATAGTCCGTTGAAATTCTTAGTTGAGCAAAGTCTCGATAGCCTATGTTGGAATGTAGTATTTTTTCTATGTTTGTGTCTAGTACTGCATCTTTGGCTTGGAGGGCCATTCCTTTTGTTTGTCCTTTCCTCATACGAACCCAAGATGAGGAGAGAACTTGCTTAACCAATATTTCATCGTCTTAAAAAACAAATTCTCTATTGAGAGTGCAAAACGTCGATCTACATTGGTTAACTCCCACTTTGCAATTTCTTGGTAGAAGATGTGTTTGGGAATGTTGTATTGTCGAGGTTTTCCAAAGAAAAGCTTAGGAAATGATAGTTCTTCACAAAATTTGTCCTTGAACATACTCAATGGAGAGAAGCCTTCAGAGGGTGCAACCACAATAGTTTGTCCTTCGAAGTCAACCACTGGTTGACTTGTGTATATTCCATGGACGAGGGTATCTATTAGAGGTTCTTCTTCTAATGGTTGTTGAAATTCATGATTTGTTTTGTTCTAAAATGTGTTTTTCCAATACAAGCTCCACATGTTTCTCCCAAAGAGAATTGATACAAACGTTGTTTTCTTGATACAAGGGAGTTGATAACAACCCTTTCAATGCAAGAATTGTACAAGTAGGTCGTACTATACCACTCACATAATTATGTTTGAAAGAAAGCTTGCATTTTATTGCCACAACAATAGTATCTTGTTCGTTTAAGAACCTTGGCAACACTTGTTGTGCTCTGTCGACATCAGCAAAAACATTAACAACACTTCCATGGAGTCCATATTGACCTTCACATGATAACTCTCATATTTGAGCAAAAGGTATTCTTATTGACACTAATCGTGCTTCTACGTCATTAAGCTTATTTGTAAAAGTTGTTTTTGAGATCATTTGCATGTTCTTTAATTGAACCACAACATTTGCATGGGAAACTTGGAGTGTCTAATAATTTCTTAAAGTATTCTTCTTCAAATGAGACCTCATTTCTTTTTCAATTTTCTCCTTTCTTTTTTTTTCGGGGGGTTTTCATATGTTGATATGTTATTTGTTAGATATCAATGCTCCACTCTCGTGTAACTACACGGGAACTAGCTAACTCTACTTGTAAGCCCCCCCATATGAGGAGAAGGCATTTGAGTAGCTCGGTTATTCGGTAGGTCCTGGTTTGGACACCAGATGGGGGCCATCTGTGACCTGATGGTTGGACGGCTTCACATAGAGTTGGCACACCGCCAACTAGACTACATGCAAGTGCAGGAAGGCATCCCATGACTGACCGCATTGAGGGTAGACAGAGCATTTCCCAGGGCAGCACACTCTCGAGTGGCGGGGCCCGTTTGGAGCCCCAGATGATCCCGGATGGCTCTGACAACAAAAGCATTTTAAATGAAATAATGTGGTTGTGTGCTCCTTTTAGTCTTTGGAGCAAAAGGGCTACATAATTCATTGTGTGTTGTTTTCTTTCTATAAGGAGGAAGTGGATGTCTTAGGTCTAAGGATTTCATTTGACATTTTTGCCCTCGCTAATCTTTGGATTGGGTGTGGTGAGAAAGGCATTCTAGTGCAGATGTTATGGCAATATTGCACTTACTAGTTTTTGGAGTAGAAGGGATTGGATTCTCATTGTAGTTGTTAACTTCTCTCACACAGGTGATCAATTACAATCAAGTTGCGAGAAACTAATTTAAGATGGGAAGGGCATGAATCCCACAATTGTCTCACTAGACATGCGATTCATAATTAGAAGTGGAATGTCTAGGGGGAAGAAAACTATGTGGGCCTTCCATTCAATGTGTGCGAATCTTAAAAAAAAAGCTCTCATATTTTGTTTTCCTTCTTCAGTGGTATATATCTTTCAATGGAATTTTTTCGACACATGATTGATTGCATGTTTTTTGAAAATGCATGGCAATTTTAGTTATATTGACATATGCTTGCTTGAAATCTAGATCATCTATTGGAAGAATGATAACTTGTAGAAAGATGATAGAGTGTTGTTGAGCGAGGCATAAGGTACTAGTAGCATGACATTCTTTATAGGTTCTTTGCTAAGGACTAAAATGGATAGCTTCACACAAAGCTTCACACAAAGTTATCTTAGAAACTTTTAGTTTGCAAGTTGGATGCAATCATAGAGGTTCCAAAGAAGGTGTACAACATGCAAAGATGTGATGTTTTCAATTCAACGTGGGAGAGAGAGGGATCAGAGTGATTTTAATGTCCACATTGGTGGGTTTTCAAGGGTATAAGATAAAAGACTATAACCTGTGCATAACAACAAGTAGAGAAGACCCAATTAGAATCTTACTATGTCCACTAAGGAGGCCAAAATAGCTAAGCCAACAAATAAGGCTTGTAGATCTTTCTTGTCATTGCATTTTGTTAAATTTTGATGATTTTATTCATATAGCTGATAGATTTGGTATTGGCAGACATGGCACTGCTTCTTTAAAGTCTAGGAGAATGTGTCCTAGGATTCATACTTTGTGGGAAAGCCTTTCCACGGAGGGTATCAAAAAGTTGTGCATGAAATGATTGAGGAGCTAGCTATTATGGTCAAGCATCTAATGTCGATGTGTGTCATGGCTAAAAATAGGAAGAAACCTTATTGCTTTATCACACCCTTTTTTAATGGTGAAACATTGGATGTCTTTTTAAGGAAATAGGGTGATATTTGAAGTTTTGGAGGATTAATGCATAAGATTGCCATAGTAGCAAGTGCTAATGAAATCAAGCAAGGGGGTAAGATACCTGAAATGTCCTAACCAATTCTAATGTTAATGTGGCCCATGCTCAAGTTTTGAGACTCACCACCACACTACAGGAGCATGGATGGATCCACTATGACTTGCATGCTTGCAATGTTGATTTGGATTGGAACCCTAGCAGGTATGTCTAGGCTCATTGATTATAGTCGTGCTTTTAACTTCAATAAGAAAAGAGGTCCCCTAGTTGCACCCAAAGAACCTATGGAGTTAGAACTTGAGCTCTAAGTTCAAGTAGAGAAAGGAAAGATAGTTTTTTCCATTATAGGTGGCTTTCCCAAGAGACATTGAATCCATTGGGGCCTCCTCTATACTCAATTTCCTCTAATATCTATGCTCTTGGCCTTGTTTTTTGAAGACTAGCCTTTCTTGTGGGGTGAATGCAGTGGGAGTTGCAATAGTTGCGCCTATAATTCTAGACCAAAGAAGAGTGGCAATAGCACACAAGTACTATGTGATACTGTCAAATCCTAATGAATGCAAAAGAGTTCTTACATAACCAATTAATTAATGCAAAACAGATCCTTGCATAGCTAATTCTTCTCGCAAGCTGAATGCTTCGTGCATAGCTTAATGCAATTGGTTGTTATGGGAACTTCCAACGAGAGTCATGTAAAAAATGAAATGTAACATGTTCATTTAGCAATGAAATCATACTTCATCTCTTATACCAATGATTTATTTTGAACATATGATTTCTTTTGTGTTCTCACTTGAACATTCAAAAAACTTTGTATTTATGATTTCTTTGTATATCTTTCTTTTAAGGAGATGGTTGATAATAGATATTTGTTTTGACATGTACATGTGTATGTAGTTATGCTTGGTAGGGGGGAGATTTAACAAAATGGAAATTTTATGATATGTAGATGGTTTGAATATAGCATTGAATTTTGTATTGAAGTGGCCTTTTCAAATGGCATGTAATCCATTCAAAGTATATCCTTTATTCAAAAGGAATATATTAATTTTTTAATGGCATAGATTTTTTCACATGAAATGTTCATCTCAATAAAATTTTGTAGGTCTTACAACGTTCTAGCATGTGCAAGCAACCTCACATGGACAAAACGTCCCTCAATGTGTGTGCAAACATTAGTGTATAGAGGAAGGTTTTGGTATGTGAGCACAAGGAGAGCTTGAGGCTAGTGAATACCCAAGAAGAGCAAAGAAGTGCCCATTAAATGAAGAGGAAATCATGAGGAGGAGTCTAGAGTCACACAAGCTCATATAATATATGAAATTCTATCAAACATCTACACAGGAAACTCTATCAAACATCTACGTTTTCCTCTACATGAGTTCCATGCCCACACAATGGAAGGAGGAATAGTAGGTCGGCAAATCCAATAGCTATGAAGTGGAAATATGTATCCAAACAGGTGAGCATTAAATATGTGGAACCTTTGTCTACCTCTTGTGATGAGAGGCATGGTAGGTGGAAGAACCACTCTTGCACCAATGAGGATATGCATCATCATGTTGAAACAATACTTTTAGAGATGAATGGAAGACCACCATATTGCAATGATCTTACTCTATATTATGAATTTGTGAGGGAATCTATAGTGGATTTATCAGCCAAAAAAAAAATTTGGGGGGGGGGGATGAGAGAGAGAGAGAGAGGAAATAAAGCCAGCTTCTTGGAGTGGCAACATGCCAAGAAACATTATTATAGGAACCAAAAGGTGCACAATTAGTAACAAGGCACATAGATATTGAGTTAGAGAGTAAATGCATGCGTGCTCGGACCTTGAATAAGTTCAAAGAGGATAGAGATGTGGTGAATTAGTTGCTATTCAGTATTCTAAGAACTAGGGTGATGGTAGTCGGATGATAGGATTTGGTATGCTTTTGCTACACCATTTTTACTTTGTGTCATTTGCAATTAATTAGAAACACTCTCATGTTAGATCTTCTTTATTTATTGTGCATGTGTAGCTATGTCATTTCATAGATTGAGTGCATTAGAGGCTTGCGGTCTCTAGCCTTGTGTTTATCCCATATGAGTTTTGATTAGGTTTCTAAGTTTATAGTTCAGCATACGTCTAAGTAGGATCGAGCAACACAAACATGCATTAATTGGAGGTTGTCCCACTCACCATCTATAGCTTTGCAGTTCCCTAGTCATTGCTAGAGACATACACCTTTTAGTACGCCATCGTGTATTCCTACTAACGATGGCATCATTGAGAGGATACTATTTCATCAAGTATGTCCATGTGAGCTAAGACCTAGTAGACATATAGCCTCCTAGTAGACAAGACACACCACTCTTGGCTAATAAATGAGACATGCCTCTCCTTGCTAGTGAAGTATATACACCTAGAGCTCCCCCTCATGCAGGCATAGCTACACCAATGGATAGCCCATTGGATACTCTGAGATGGTGGGCTACACCCCAAATGACTCACACACCATTTCAGAATCCTAATCCTAAGAGCTTGCCATAGTTTGTGGCTGACATGAGATGGATCATTAAGGATAATCGTAGATTTTGCATCATCTCATGCGTGCAACAAATCATGTATATGGTGCTTGACCATGACATCTTATAGGATTGGCATCAGTAAGCCCTTGATAATAAAGATTATATCATAGATGCATTGCATAAGGAGTTCCCTATGCCCAAGCACATGGATGTTGATCACAATTGGATGCTCCATTGCATGCGAGAGGTGAGGAGATGTCGTGAGACTTGGTTTACACATGCCACAGTTTGTAGCTAAAGAGGATTGGAACAAGTCCCAAAAAACATTTCAAGAGGACCCCAACAAGTGGAGGTATACTAACATGCAACATACATCTAACAAAAAGACATGACCATTTCATCTTTGGATGGCAGACAGCTTTGAGGCATATGGAATGCATATTTTGTATCTTCACAACTTACTACTTTTGCAATTATTGCATTTGTTTTGATGTTTTCTTTGCTTGTTATGATACTCTTTCATGGATTGATTGCAGTGTCATGTGGTTAGGTGAGAGCCAACCAACAAGGGTATGCTTTTGCATTTAGGTAATAACACCAAATTCCGTTAATCTATTTGATAAGATTGGATCAGATGGAGTAGAGCTTGATTGAGGTAAGTCTCTCACTCTTCCTTCTTTAGCTAGTTTGTTTTAATTGTACAGATGCTGTTTTAGTTAAGAATCTTATAAACTAGTTTCTTTTAATTGTACTAATGTTATTTTGGTTAAGAACCTTCCATTCTTATTGCATATAGCCCACACCAAAACTTATAGTAGAGCCTACAATGAATTCTACACCAATATCTAGAATAGAGCCTACACTGATGGTGGGTAGTGATGTAGAATATCAAGGTACTCAAGGTTTCCCGCCACTATCTTCCATGTGATATGGATGCTCTTGGCAAAGACTTTGCCACATCATGTCAATGCTTAGCTGGCCCCTGACAATTACTGAAGCTTAACTGACCCTGGAGGGATGATTAGTGAATTTTCCTTGAAATTGATCTACAATATCTATTGCATCGGGTCCTACAAACTTAGTAACTTGATGTTTACTACTATCACCCAAAAAATGAGATCTTATGATGAAGCACCTCCATCTGACTCTCATGTAGCATAGTTAAAAGCTTTGCAATTATTGGACACATATGACATATAATTTGTTGAGTGAGAAGTTGAATCTAGGCTTCGTTGATCATTCTTAATTAATGGACAAACAAGAATGCTAAGTCGAAGATAGTTACCTCTAATTGGCTACAAACGGCGGAGCCTAGCTTCATATCACATATAGTAGACATTGAAAAAAGGTAATGCAGCTTCATCAATGTATTTCTTTAAAACACATTCATGAAAACCATATTTAATTAGTTTGCAAATGTGCCCATTTTATTATTTGATTAAATTAAAGTTTTTATATTTAAAATGGGGATGTCTCTTTGCTAGGGTGCTTCAAGAAATCCACAGTATAAAGATGATATTAAATGACTTTGAATGTAATATTAAAGATGATATTAAACGAATTTGAATGTAATGTGTACCAAATTTGTTAGGAAGATTTGCCTAGTCATTTCTGTAGTAATTTGAGGACGATAAAACCATTGCTTTTATCCATTTTGTACCCTTTGTCATATTACAATCTTGATTTGGTCACTTCTTTACTCAATGGAGCCATATCTTTCTTTTACAAATATATTTTGTGTCACAAAGAAGTACAATGATAGAGAAGTGTCAATGGGATAGCTTCCGATGGAAACATGCCTATTAGTTCTAAGATGAAAGCATGGTGGGAAATACATTCCATATGCTAACCAAAGCCAAATGAAATAGTTTAGTTGGTGTATACTTTGCACCTTATATTTTGTCTTGATCTCCAAAAATATAACTTGAAAGTGGTTCCACCGTAAATGTGAATTAATAATAAGGGTGCAAAATTCATTAATGGACTTTACAAGGAAAGGGAGATAAAACTAATTCAAAATATAATAGGCCTACTTGTTTGTGGCAAAGCTTTAACAGGATACATTAGTCATTTCGAGCCCTTCTAAGAAGCCAACACAACAAGATGAATTTAAAACTTCGCATAGTTGCTCCAAAATAGGAGAAAAGATGATCTATCAAAATATAATGTTTTCTATTTACCTTTATCAACATATGTGCTCCCTTTATTCTTTTCTATTTTTAGCCCCCAAACCCATGATTACATTGATCTTCTTATGTGAAAATGATAAAGAAACATGGATTAAGTATTAGTTTCCATACAAGTCTTTGAGAAAGCTTAAGGGTGTTATCTTCATCAATTAAGGTGTAAGATTATATGCAAATGTTATGTTGTATAATGAAGCAGACTATATAGTATTTATATCATGGTGCTATCTTCATCTTTTAACTTGTAAGATTGTATGCGAATTTTGGATTATATTGGGCAAATTGTATAGTATTTATATCATTGAGCTTACAACATTCATTTTATTTGGAACTTTTCGTATGGATTCTTCCCTTGAGTTGTATTGTGACAAATTTGCTAGGCAAAGAGTCCAATATTTAGTAAATGAAGATCTAACTAAAACACACACACACACACACACACACACACACACACACAAGCCAAATAGACTATTGCTCTAATAACTCAATTGGAGTCAATGAATTAGATTTTGAAGTCTTCCCTCAATTGCATGTGGAATTAATATA
Source organism: Dipteris shenzhenensis (assembly GCF_047967505.1). NCBI lineage: Eukaryota > Viridiplantae > Streptophyta > Polypodiopsida > Gleicheniales > Dipteridaceae > Dipteris > Dipteris shenzhenensis. The sequence goes on from NC_141605.1 coordinate 5,545,742, forward strand.
TGGAGTTCCAACACACTGTCTAGATAAACTAGTGCCCAAACAACTCAATGCGCCAATCAGTTTCATTTTCTAGTCCTTCCTTCAATTGCTCGTGGGACTACATTTCCAAGTATGATGGAGACGTGTAGGAGGAAACGTGATGATGAGGTTTGCATGCAAACGAGCATGGGTGTTAGGTGGATGTGAGGGAGAGAAAGTTCAAGAGTCCAGAGCTTTTGGGGAAAGAGTTGGTGGTGGCATGGGTGGTCATGAAGGTGGGTTGGATGGGATGGGAGAAATAGAGGCTTCAGGAAGTAAGAAGATGAAAAGCCACATCTTGATTCCATAGGTTTTTGGCGGTGCTATGCAAGAGGGAAATGTGCTTGATAGATTAAAAGATAAGGGCACTTATGACACGGAACTCATGAGCCAATGCTTACGATAAAGGATGGAAGCAATTTATGAGCAAAGGGAGAATGAAGAGACTCTTGATTAGAGTGGGGACCACCAGGGGTTGTCCATTGGGTGTACAGAAGGTGTGTGCCTAGCTTGTCAAGACGTGAATGTCTTGGTGAGTGGACTTCAATACAAGACAAACAAGGTGAAGAGGGTTTGATGGGGAGTCCCACTCAAGTTAGGCCCTTAGGGGGTGGAAGGTTGCTATCGTTGGGGTGTAATTAAAAAAGGAACTTCACCATTTTGTCAGTGCATGTCACAATTTTCTTAGATGGTGCTCTTCCATCAGATTTGTAACAACTAGTAGTGTGCATTAGGTGGCACTACCCACCTTATGTATGTGGTGTGTGTAAACTCTCTGCTAATCCTAAAGCACACTATTCTTAGCCCAAGCTTGTGAGAACAAGTGACTAGTGCTACATTCGACAACCCGAGTCATGCGCTTGCCTTTGTGCCAAGAGTCTCCTTGACATGCCGAACAATATGCGATGCAAGTGTGCTACACAGCTGGGACATCTTTGGAAGTATGGCGGGGTGATGCCAGTTAGTGCAATGCCGCCCACGGCTCATATGCATTCAATGCACAATGGGCGGGGCGGGCATGGGTCTTAGAGGTGCAACCCACGACCCAGATGCATTCAACGGCGGGAGCATACTACAAAAGCCATGTCATCCGAGAGGAGGGAGCCACGTAAGATGGCGGTGCCACGTGAGCGTGTGTGCTATCTACGCCACTGCGATTTTCCTCTTCGTCGTCTTCTTCTTCTTCTTAACTTTTTGATCGCGAGCTTCATCGTCTTCTTGTGTCTGCTCTGCTCGCCCTTCTTCTCTCCTTGGTTGCTGCGACATGCGTTCTGTTGCATCCGGCATGAGCGAGCCCCGCTACCGCCTCCCTGGATCCCCGTAAGTCTTCTTCCTGCTCTTTGCTTGCTTGCTTGCTTTCTTGCTTCCACCATTTCCTCTTTTAGCTCAGACATTTGGCCTCTTACACCCTCCAGCTATGGTTTCTTTTCAATCGCATTTGGCTTGCAAGGCCGCCGCTGCTTTAGGACTTTATCTTTTCTAATTCAGCTCGCTTATCGCGTTATCTTTGAATTGTCCACTTGCGTCTCTCCCTCTCTTTCTCGCAACCTGTGAGTTCACGGAGGGATGAACTGCTTCTCATACATGCATTTTGCGTACATTGCAGAGAGAACGACGACGCCTCCAAGTTTGCCTCAGCGGAACACCAGACACGGAAGCTCCCCAGAGATACTGAGAAGAAGAAGCTCGAAAGTTTTTACTTTGCAGGAAAGGACAGGCGCCTGAACTGCAAACCCTTCACGCTGAAGTTGGTCCTTCTTTCGCTTTTCGTGGCTGCATCATTAATCTTTCTGTTCTCGCCCGTCTCGTACGACGAACTTCGACGGAGCTTTAGGTCCAGGTTCGCATTTTGAATTTTTTCTCGTGAAAGTCTAGTCTTAAATTTTCTTTGGGTCCTAGGAGGTTTATTGAATCACGACCCTTGCAGCTTCACAGAGAGCAAGCGCTCCAAGGAGAGATACAACGCATCATTCTCCATAGATTGGTCCGAAGTCTCGTCCTTGCTGGGTTCACTGAAGGCGGAAGGACGAGGATTGAGGACAGGACTTGTAAATATCGATCAGCCTGAAGAGATCCACGAATTTCAAGCGTTCGCAGGTCGAAACAATGTAGCTCTGTTCCCCCTTGAGCATCTGGATGAGGATTTACAGTGGTTAGATATTTTCCCGGAATGGATCGACGAGGAGGAACTGTTCGACGTGCCGAAGTGCCCCTATTTTCCAATGCCGTCTGTTAGACGAGGAACGAGGCTGGACTTGGTTGTTGCAAAGGTCCCGTGTCACCAGGGTTCGTGGTCAAGGGACGTGGTTCGCCTTCAAGTTCAACTTGCAGCTGGGAATGTAGCATCTACTACGCAATCCACGCATGTGCTGCTTCTGAGCAAATGTAAACCCCTACCCAATCTTTTTACATGCAGGGAGCTCCTTGCAGGTGGGCACAACGCGTGGCTCTTCAAGGTGAACCTTGTGGAGCTTAGGAAAAAGTTAGCCCTGCCAGTAGGGTCGTGCGAGCTGGCTGTGCCCGTCGAGAATAAGGGTGAGTAGCGCATTGATACGCTCTTTTTAAGTTGAGATTATGGGAAACACCTCTTGGCTCTCACGATGGTCATGCTTGGTTTTCTCCTGCAGCTCCTCTCAGCATCAAGGAAACTGCTAGGCGGGAAGCATATGTAACAATCCTGCATTCTGCACAGTTTTATGTCTGTGGTGCAATTACTGTTGCCCAGAGTATTCGAATGACTGGCTCCACCCGAGATTTGATAATCCTTGTTGATGCAAGCATTCGTCCAGAACAACGGCAGGGTCTTGAGGCCGCAGGCTGGCATGTGATAGAGATCCAGCGAATAAGAAACCCCAAGGCTGAACCTGAGGCATACAATGAGTGGAACTACAGCAAATTTAGATTGTGGCAACTTACCAGCTATGACAAGATTATCTTTATCGATGCAGATTTATTGGTGCTTAGAAACATCGATTTTCTTTTCGATCTGCCAGAGATCTCTGCCACTGGCAATAATGCTACTCTCTTCAATTCTGGCGTGATGGTCATCGAGCCTTCAAACTGCACATTCCAGCTTCTGATGGATCAAATCAACGAGATAGTGTCCTACAACGGGGGTGATCAGGGTTATTTGAATGAGATTTTTACCTGGTGGCACAGGATTCCTAGACGCATGAACTACCTCAAACATTTCTGGTCCAATGATACAGAGGAGTTTGAGCTCAAGACTAAGCTCTTTGGGGCTGATCCACCTGAGCTCTACGTGCTACACTACCTGGGTCTCAAGCCCTGGCTCTGTTTTCGTGACTATGATTGTAACTGGAATGTCGAACGCCTGAGATCTTATGCAAGTGACGTGGCTCATGCCAGATGGTGGAAGGTACATGACAACATGTCGACAGATCTGCAGCAGTTCTGCCTGTTGCGCTCAAAGCAAAAGGCTTCTCTTGAGTGGGATAGGTTGGAGGCACAAAATGCATCCTTTCCTGATCAGCATTGGAAGAGGAATATCACAGACCCTAGGTTGCAGATCTGCAAGGAAAGCTTTTGCTTCTGGGAGAGTATGCTTTGGCATTGGGGTGACCCCAACTATGATGGAAGTAATCCGCCTAGCAATGAAACAGCCCCGCTTCCATCTGGTTGACCCAAATTCTGCCCCCTGATGAGTCTTGGAAGAGAAATATGACAGCCCGAGTTGGAGATCTTCAATGAAAGCTTTGTTTCTGCAGGAGTATGACGGAGTTGACTATGACGGCGGAGGTGATCTGTCTAATCCATGCTTTAGTCTGCTTGAGCCATTTTCTAAGGCTCTTTGGCTTTGCTACAACAGCAATATCATATATTCAAGAAGACAAGCTGTGCTCCTGATGGAAGGCACCATCATGGCAATGCCTGCTTGTCATCTGTTTAAGGGCTTTATCTCGACAAATGCCATGTTATTAGGGATTTTAATTATTTATACCTTCAAATTGCAAGGCAGAGTTGATTCCTTTTTAAAGCTTTGCATCCTGAATGGCCAGCAAATAAACAGTACATGATGCTATTTCTTTCTGGCATCATATCGATTTCTTCCTGTTTTGTGCAATTGTTTGGGGTTTTCCTAGCCTCCTCACCAATGTCAGGAGTGTCTCAGGCCTGTCCAAAGTTTCTATGTTTCACAAAACATGAAGGGATTCCATGGAAATCCATGAGAGCACATGCAATACAGTCATGTTATGTTATTTATTTGTTCTCTGGCACAGGATTGAAATCATTTTGCTTATACTCATGTGGATTTTCTGTAGCTCTGCTGTGGCTTGATTGCCATGATTTTAGGATTGGCTGAGAAAAATGGGGTTCTATTGTAGAGAGCAGGCCTTGCAATAGTCTTCATCTTTTGTAATATGAACTTGCCACCGTAGAAATAACACGGAATTTTCTATCCCTGCAACATGTTCGACAGAAGTCTTTCAAATCACGAAAGCACCCTATTGAGATGCCAATTCATTTGCTCTTTGTATGGTCTGTAAGATGTTTTTATCAAACTTGAAGCGTGGTACCTTTAAAGGAAATGGCTGTTGAAACTACTTGCCAGTAAATAGGTAGATGCAATCCTCAGTGCTTATTTTCATTGCAGGCATCTTTTAGCATGACATTTATTGTCCTTTTACACTGCAGGCAGGGACATCAAAATGAGCATTTGCACTTCAGTACTCGCACTTTCTACGTCTGATTCATTCCTGGCATAGGGGGCTCAATGTTCGGAAGATTGATCGATACCTGGATAATGAATACTACTAGAGGCATGGTTGTACCTAATGAGTAATGTTGATGAATCCCTTATGGATAGGGCTTCCATGGTATGCAACACGAAGGTCTATTGACCTAGGGTCTGTGTCTTCCCTATGACGTTTGGTGCTTGAAATTGCTCTATGGTGGCTGATAAATTGCTCTATGGTGGGTGGTAAGTTCCATATGAAGCACTCTCTGGCTTGATTCCTTTGTACATGGTTTGATGAAGATAATCTTGGTAATAGACTCAGTATTGGATTTGACTCAATGGAAGATGCCTTCGGTCCATGAGTGGTTGTGTTCTCTTGTTCATAGTTTACTTTGAGAAGTCTTCATGGTAGGCTTAGGTTTCTTCTTCTTGGTGAAGGCAGGAATTATGTCGCATGAGGTGGAGAGAAAGCTGAGAAGAAGGAAAAGCCATGAACCTAGATTTTGAAATCTTTTGAAGGAATAGGAGAATTATTGTTTAGAATAAACTATGAGCTTGGGTAATTTGCAATCTTGTAGACCCTCAGCGCAGAAGAGATGGTGCATGATAGGAGATAACGGGTTCTTAGACTGTGTTGTCAAATAGGACGGTGAAAGGTGACTCCTTCCCTTTGAAGTTCCATGTTTGTTTTGTTGTGTTCAAATTTTGGTTTAACCAATAATAAGGGAGCATTAGAGATAGTCCAAAAAATTCATTGTGGATAGCTTTGTCAATGTACCTCCTCTATATATCTCAGCATTGTTTTTACTTAGTAAATTTTGAGACCAACCATATGAACATTTTGGCCAAATGCGTGAGACTACGCATGGAGTTAGATTTCATTGGTGATGCACATGGACTTATTGATATTTGAAATAGCTTCCTCCTTCAATAAGCATACTACATTCTAGCATCATGCACATGATGTAAATGGATTGCTTACCATTTTATTGTATATCTTCTTAGAAGTTGTTTGCATTTATTTTGTTCAATGGCATTTTTTAATTCATCACATTTCTTGCATATTGACATCCTTTGCTTTGATGGTGTCTTGGCATTGCAAAACTATGCGCTCTAAATTTTATATAAGGTTGACCTTGAAATCATACTTTCTTCTCTTTCTTGTAAACATTTATGAATAGTTTCATTGTTTCTTTAGAGGTTTGCTTTAATGATGTAGTTGCATTTGTTGTTGGACCCCACAGGGCAACCGAATGCACATGCACAGCACAAGACATAGGACAGAGGGGCAGAGGCGAAGGACGAAGCAATCCAGTCCAACTTCCTTCGCACGACTTCTTGGATAGAGTGACTGAAGGGCTAGGCTGATGCACTAACTCCACGAATCCAACCATCGAAATTACTTTCCAAAACCCTTCCGAGGTCTATTAAGGCACAGACGGCAGAGGTGTAAAAGCCAAGGAAAAGGGCGACGGTATGTCATACCAGAATCAAGAAGCTTGACAAGCTGTTAGATCCTTCATGGTTATAAAGGTGGTGGGTAGTACCCGCCGCCAGAGTATAAATATAGTTAGTGTTGGAGAGATTGAGAAGAGTTGTGTGTGTCAAGTGCAGCTAAGCGCGTTGTTGTATCTAGCCCGTTTGGCTCCACATAATAGAACTTTTTTCTCAACGAATTCCTTTCATACCATTTCGCTTTTCTCGCATTCGTTGTTTTTTGGCCTGCGCTGGGCGGTAGCCTTAGGAGCAGTTCAATTTTGACAAAGCAGAAAATGCTTATTTGTTTGGTTTTTATTAAATATTTTTTTGTATTGGTCGATATGGAAGTGTCAGTTCCACGTGGAACTGCAGTGCCAATTTGCATGCTTCAATGCATGGCTTTGGCTTAATCATCGTTTTCTCCAATTTTTATGGCACCCTGCGTGATCCTCGTTTTCTTCCCTCACGTGCATTGTTCTCTTTGTTCATCTGTTTACGTGAATTGCTTTTGCGACGGCCTGCGTGTTCCTCATGTGCCCAATTTGCAAAGACAATTCAATGTATTTCTTTCATCGTTGAAATTCAAAAGCAAGGCAAGGGAAGCCAACCATTGTCAGGGAGAATTGAACGGGTGACAAAAACGCGTGAAGAATTTGAAAGGAGGAGGCTCAACCACGACGACGAAATCAATGTCGAAATTGAATGATTTATGGAGGTCTCAGGTATCTTCCTTCGTTTGCTCTTTGCATGATTGCATGCCTTCGTTTTGCCGGCTTGCTTGTCTTCCACACCTTCGTGACTTTGCTATTTCCGAAGTTGCGAAATGCAAGACTTTGTACTTTGTGACTATTGGGGCATGGATTCTAGGGAGTCGGGACTACTTTTGCAGTGCCTCTGCCATGCTACTGTTGTGAGTGATTGATTGATTCTGGGTTGTTATCAAGAATATGCAATTCATAACATTTCAATTGACATTGGTGGCTCATTTCCGTCGTCTTCTTCTGCCTCTATTAGTTATGAGTAATGGTGATTATTGAAGGTATGGGCACCTCAGCGACTTCCGTTGTGGTGCATGTAATAGCTCTGAATCAAATATTTGAAGAATATTTTCTGTTTGACCAAATGTTCCTGCGCCCTTCTTTGCTCTTCTAATCTCTTGGACCGGCGGTGTTCGGAAGGTTCCTCCTCAATGGCTGGAGGTTCTCTGCCATCCAAAAGCTGCTTTACTCACTTCGGGAATGGCCGTTGCCGTTGTGGTTCTATAGGCTCTTCTTCTTCTTCTTTATCTTGAATCCTTCGAAGCACCGTTGGGGGAGGTCGGTCTGTTGTTGGTGGTTGTACTGGATGGATATCCTGGTCCTGGTTGTCTGGGAAGGAAGCATCCTCCTCCAATTGATGCGGGTGTTCTGAGAAGACCACATCGCGACTTACTATTACCTTCTTGGTAACAGGATTATAGAGACAGTAATCCTTCGCCTCTTCAGTGTAGCCCAAGAAAATACACTTCCGGCTCTTCGGTTCCCATTTGGTCCTGTTAGCATCAGGGACATGCACAAAACAGTCACATCTAAAAACTCTGAAATGTGCAGCTGAAGGTTTCTTACCAGAAAAGCCCTACAGTGGAGTCATCCTGTTCACAGCCTTCGTGTAGCTACGATTCAGAATATGAACTGCCGTGTTACATGCTTTAGCCCATAAAGTCTTTGGCAAATCTTTCCCTTTCATCATACTCCTGCCCATTTCGCAGATTATGCGCATCTTGCATTCTGCTACTCCATTTTACTGTAATGTATGTGGCGGGGGTTTCTGCCTCTTGATCCCGTGACTTTTGCAGTAACTTTTGAATTCACTTGATGTGAACTCTCCACCTCTGTCTGATCTCAACTTCTTTACCTTCCTCCCCGTTTCTTTCTCAACCATTACATGCCATTCTTTGAACTTACTAAAAGCCTCATCTTTAGTCTTCAGGAAGTATATCCATATCCTTCTACTATAGTCGTCGATCAGCGTCATGAAGTAGTAGGAACCATCCAAAGCTTCCGTCTCCATCTTTTTGCAGAGGTCCGTGTGAACGAGCTCTAGAGGAGCCTTTGCCCTGCTGGCCTCTTTAGGAAAGGGTTATCGATGCTGCTTGCCCATCATGCAAGATTCACATACATCGAGCAGATCTGTAATTTCTGGTAGGTCTGCAATCATTCCACTTTTCTGCATCTCCTTTAAAGAACTAAGGTTTAGATGACCAAACCTCTCATGCCACAACTTAGTGTTCTTCACATCGGCTTGAGCACTGAAAGCTGAGAGTTCATAGATGTTGTTGTGCCGTGTACCTTTACCAATGACCTTCCCTTAAAGATCCACAATCTGTGCACCATTCTTATCGAATTGAACTTTGAGGTCCCGATCCGTGATCGCAGAAATGAACAACAAGTTCCTCTTGATATCTGGCACATAAAGAACATCGGACAACTGTTTTACAACTCCATCTGACTTGAGAGCAATCGTACCTTTTCCTTTTGCTGGACATTTTGCATCATTACCAATTGCTACCAGGATGTCATTTCCTATCGGATGTAGAGAGGTATACCAATCCTTCCGACTGGTCATGTGGCGCGATGCACCACTGTCAATAATCCAAGGTTCATCCACAGGTACATGAACTGCCTCCGTGCAAATCCCCTCAATTGCTACGAACAACTCTACTGGTACTACCTGCGCGCTGTTGCTGGACTCTTTCTTTACTCCGTTCTTCTCATCTGCAATCTTCTTTCGGCACTCATTCTGCTTGTGCCCTGCCTTGTTGCAATAGAAGCACTTGATCTTCTTCTTTCTCTTTTTATCATCAGAAGAACATGGGTTACCAGAGTCCTTACCCTTACCTTTCTTTGATCCAGCATAGAAAGCCAAATCTTCTCCAGTCCTTGTCTTTCGACGCATCTCCTCCTCTAGAAGCATTGCGCTGAAATCCTCAAAGTTGAGGGGTGGATTTTTGTTCTGCGTATTCAGCACTGTAACAAGACCATCGTACTTTGGTGGGAGAATCTGTATGCACCTTCGTGCTAGATTCTCGCTGGTGATGGTGATGCCAATTGCAGTCATCTGATCACGCAGATTCTTTACCCTGGTGATGAAATTCTCTGCTGCTTCAAACTCGGACAGTTTCTCATTCGCGAGTTGAGTCTCTAGATTCTGAATCCGCATCTGATTTGTGGTCTGGTACTAATTTTTCAAGACTGTCCATCCCTCCTCCGCTATGGTGACATGTTGAATTGACGCCATGACAGAGTCACTTACACTGCTGACAATAGAACACAGCACATCTGCACTTCTTCTTGTCCATGCGAGAATCTCATTCGCAATTGGTACTATCTGTTGTCCTGCATTGGCTGGATCCGGTCTCGCGATTGACTTCACGTCCACCCCAGTAGCAGTATCCCAAAGGTCGTATGCGCTTAGGATGGTCTTCATCTTGAACTTCTAGAGTGGATAGTTAGTGCCGTCCAACTTTCTGCTTTCGCCGAACGGTGGAATTCGCAATCTTGTGGGCTAGGCCATCTCTCACAATCTGCTCGCAAATAGAAACACACTACCAAATCTTCTTGCTAGAGTCCAGGCTCTGATACCATGTAAGAAAACAATACAACGTTTGTGCTGAACAGATAACAGGATCTCGTATGTAAGAGAGAAAAGCAGATAGTATGGAGAATAAAAAATTTGATTACTGTAAAACTGATACAATAGATGGCGGTGCCTCCCAGCCATGCGCTCCTGTGAGAGAAGCTTCGATGGCGTGTTGGAAACAGTAGAGGATGGAGGCTGGATGCTAAGGAATCAGGGTTGCTATAGCCAGTGATGAAATGGGCTTCAGGGGCTTGCTCTTATATAGCCACTAGTCGTAGTCGGTTAGACCCAATTGGGTGACCGACCCAGTCTGCCCAAAACAGCTGACTGGGAGTCGGTCCTGAAATAGGCCATCGACCACACGATAGAACCGTGGCAGAAAATAGAGCAAATAACCGACGGTTACCAATGGTTAGAGCGATGACACTAGGATGGAATACTTGGCCTAACTTACTCAAACATTCCATCCAATGATTATTTTCAAATAGGCTAGCAATCTATTCATGATTGATGAAAACTAAACTACTCCAATTATTCGCTTGTGAATCAAGGTTTAGGTACAATGGATGATTGTAACATCATGTTGATGCTTGGTTCTGCTCCCTTCCTCTCACCTCACTAGGTTATCGATGCCCAGGTTTGTGCACAGTGACTTGGTGGAAGATGCCCTCTCTTGCAGTCTTCAGTGGCTAGCTTGTGTTCCTACCAGTGCTGGGTTGCAAAATCACATCATGAACTAATGGGGTCTTTGTTGTGTGGGTGAAAATTATATGAAGACAGGTGAAAGAGAAGCACCACAAGTACAATATGCACTATAAGAGTAAAATGCAATACTTGTATTATCAAGGCATTCGGCCAATACAATAAGCTGGGGGTTGCATAGGAACATGCCTTGCAAACCACTCAACCTCACAACAAGACTCAAGACTTGCTTGGACTTGTCTCTCATACAAAACTCTGTGAGCTGAAAGTCACTCGATCTCAATTACCACAACAACAACTTATAGACTGGTTCCTTCTACCAAGTGGTTCTTGGAACCAAACTGCTACATCCTAACAAGGAGCCTCTCTAAACCGCTAACTACTATTGGAAGGAGCGTCACCACATTGCCAATCTTTGCCACTCAAAACTCTGCCACTTGGTTCTTGTCTATGTGTTGAGCCAACCAAGGTGTCTAGTTATCCAACACCTGGTCATCTTCCTGTGTCAACCATGAGTCAACACTTTGCCTTGACTAAGTTCTTCCATGTCTTGATATATGACAAGGTCTTCAGGAGGAAACATGGTCTTCAAAATCAGATGATCTTCGGGACCTGAAGCATCTTTGAAGATGCCTCATGCCCTTCAGGGGTGTTGGCGGGGGCATGACTGCTACAACAGATGGCCAAAGCAAAGGAGGTGTGGGGTTAAAGGTCACTGTGCCTTAACCCCACTTATGTACAATACTCAAACACATATATAAATGAATGAAAAAGAAGATTAGGGTGGTTCTGCACCCACCAAACTTGTGTGGCTCTCTGTCGCTCTCTCTCCTTCTTCCGTTCTTGCTTCCGTTGAGAGCACTCTCAACTGGTATCAGAGCCCGGGTGATCTAGCTGAGCGTGTGTGAATGCTTGGAAGCTCAGCAGCTCTGTGGGAGGAAGGAGAAGCTCTGTGGGAAGCTTTGTGGGTGACTTTACTCGCATCTGAGTGTGCAGAGACCTTGGAGGAACCTTTCGAAAAGTCACTTTAGCTTTGCGAAGTGGTTTTGAGAGCCTGTTAAGTGGTTTCAAAGAAAAAGTCGTTTTTTTGAGCTTTTCCCTGTTCCGTTTGATGACAGAGACTCCGTATTGACTTGTAGAGGCAACTATTGCTTGCTTTTGGTGTCCACATTACTTCAGGAGCTTGGAAACACCTTCATTCTTGAATCCGGGATCATTTCATTGGATTTCTGGCTCTCTGTGTCAGTTTCTGCGTTTTTTGCCCGGGTGTTGAAACTCAAGTTTGGAGCAACCATTTGCAGATCTGTCAGTTTTGGTGAACTCAGGAGGTCCTAAAACTTCCATGTTGCTCATCATTTGCACTCCGGTGGAGTTTACAAACAGCTCTGTTTCAAAAAACGTTTTTCAGTCCGTGTGTTGGACCCAGTGATTGAGGCCACGGTTTCCAAAACCGTCTGTCCCATTGCGTTTCGGACGCCCAAAAACCCCTACCTATCAGTTCTTGCGTGATTCGGTGGAGGATTTTCAGAGTTATAAATCTCTGTGTATTCGATTTCGTCTCTCTGTTATGCATTTTTCATACTAAGGTTTTGAAACCTTAGATTTATGCCACATGGCAGTGGATAAGTATTGACTCCCATTTCTCACTCATCGGTTGGGATTTTGGAGTTCTGGCAGAAGAGAGATATTTGCAGATTTTCTTGCTGAGTCCAATTATGTGATGGCGCCCATGTTTTGAGGCATCTTAGGTTCTATTTTCAGTAGCGCTCATTACCATGGGACTATGATTTCTTGAGCATACCTTATGCAGATCACTCTGGTTGCAGTTTGAGCAATGTGCGCTCATTCGTGGTGTGCATTGGGTTGCAGTGGATGATTTATAGGCCATTTGGATGCATTGCGGTCCTTGTTGGATGCGCTGATAGGCCCAAATTGCCTTGTGGGATGCTATTTTTTATGGACGCTTTGCACATGGATGCTATTTTATACTGAGGGACAGCTTTGACACATTGCTGGTGATGCACTGATAGTGCTATGCTCTCTTGGATGAGATATTATTGATGCATATGCCAGTGGACGGTGTTTATGATTGAGTCATTTGGCACTTATTGGCATTTTCTTTTGGGTCAGATTTGCTCATATGGATGCATTGTATATGCACATGAGTCAGATGCTTTGAGTTTTGAGTTTTGGTGATATTTCACTCTATTGTGGCATACACATTTGGGTGCACCTGGTATTTGGTGTGATTCTCTCTTGAGGCACTAGCATTTGGGATTTTGCTTTATTTGCATCATGGCATCCTCTTCCATGTCTGAAAAGGAGTTTTTCAACATTAAAAAGTTTGATGGGACAAACTTTTCTTTGTGGAAAGAACAAATAAGGGATGTGCTTATTCAAAAGAAGCAGATTAAACCCTTGGCAGGGATTGAAGCTAAGCCTGCAAATATGTCTGAGGATGATTGGAATGAGTTGGATGCATTAGCAAAGTCTACTATTAGACTTCATCTTGCAGAGTCAGTTTATTTCACAGTAGTAAATGAGCAGACTACGGAAGATTTGTGGAAGAAACTATGTGCCACTTATGAGAAGGAAACTGCCTCTAATAAAGTTTACCTCATGAAGAGGTTGTTTGAGCTGCAGATGAAGGAAGGGGTCTCCATTGCTTCTCACTTGAATGAATTCAATATTATTTTCAGCCAGCTTCAGGCTCAGAAAATGAATTTTGATGCAGAGACTAAGGCAATATTTCTCTTATGTTCATTGCCATCCTCATGGGATACCTTTCGTACAGCTGTCAGTAACTCTGCACCTGGTGGAGTACTGAAATTTGATGATGTTGTGGGTAGCTTGTTGGCCGAGGAGATTAGACGGAAGTCTATGGATGGCACCAAGCAGGATGCAGCCTTAAATGTGCAAAGGGGCAGATCACAGTTCAGGGGAAGTCCCAAGAAAGAGGGAAGTCTCGTAGCAAATCCAGGGCACGGGCACGGAACATTGAGTGTTACCATTGTGGCAAGAAGGGCCATATGAAAAAGGATTGCTACAAGCTGAAAAGAGAGCAAAAGGATAAGAAAAAGAATGCAAATTGGGGTGCAAATCAAAAGGAAGAGAGTCCAAGGGAGGACAAAGGAAAAGTGAAGATCGAGGAGATCAATGTAGTCACACATGATAGTGACAATGATGTTCTCTTCATGTCTAGTTTATCTGCAGAGTTGCTTACCACTTCAGATGATGCATATTCCCAGGATTGGATTTTGGATTCTGGTGCTTCATTCCATGTTACTCCCCATAGGGAATGGTTCTCCACTTATGATAGTGGAAAGACAGGTTGTGTGCACCTTGGAAATGACTATGCATGTGACATAGTGGGAGCAGGTGACATAAAGTTTTCTTTTGCAAATGGGTCTGCATTTGTTTTGAAACATGTGAGACATGTGCCTAAGCTGACCAAGAGTCTTATTTCAGTGGGTCAGCTAGATAATCCTGGTTTTCACACCACTTTTGGCTTTCAGAGTTGGAAAATTCAGAAGGGCTCTATGCTTTTGGCCAGGGGTGCCAAGTGTGGGACTTTGTATCCCTTACATGTATCAGGGGTATTTGATCATGTTGTTGTAATAACCAAGCAGCCAAGCACTTCTTTGTGGCATTGCAGGTTGGGGCACATGAGCCAGAATGGAATGAAACTCTTATGCCGTTTGGGTTATGTACCGCATTTGAGTTTCTCTGATTTTGAATTTTGTGAGCATTGTCTCTATGGGAAGCAGACTAAATCAGCCCATAAAAGAAGGGGAAAGAAAGAGTTTGAAAAGCTTGATTTAGTGCATTTAGATGTATGCGGTCCCATGCCTACACGGTCATTAGGTGGGGCTGATTACTATGTGACATTCATTGATGATGCAACTAGGAAAGTGTGGGCTTATGCTATAGCTCGAAAGAGTGATGTGTTCCAGGTATTTCAGAAATGGCTGGCCTTGGTTGAGAATCAGTCAGGTAGAACGCTTAAATGCCTACGGACTGACAATGGTGGAGAGTATCTCTCTCATGACTTTCAGCATTTCTATGATACTCGTGGGATTAAGAGGGAGCTTACATCCCCTCGTACTCCAGAGCAAAATCCAGTTGCAGAAAAGATGAACTGTACCATTCAAGAAAGGTTGCAATGCATGCTTTCCAATGCAAGTCTTTTTGGTGGTTTTTGGGCTGAGGCAATGAAGACTGCAGTGCATGTGATCAATAGATCACCTAGTAAGAGTTTGGATGGTAGTATTCCTGAAGAGGCATGGAGTGGCAAGAAGCCCTCTTACTCTCATTTGTGCAATAGTAATGTCTTCCCCTTGAACTTTGTAGTAGAGTGTATGATCTTCATTAGACTTCATGTATCCCAACTCAGCAAAATACTTGTCGATTCTACTGTACCAACTTCTGGGTGCTTGCTTTAAGCAGTAGAGACTTTTCTTGAGATGGCCAACGTTATTCTCCTTTCCTAGTTCAAATAACCTGCTAGTTGTTGCATGTAGACTTCTTTGACTAGGTAACCATTGAGAAATGCATTCTTGACATCGAGCTGATACACACTCCATTTGCTAAGTGTCGTTAGTCATATTAAGAACTATATGGAATCCATCTTTGCTACTAGAGCATAAGTCTCATCATAGTCCTGACCATATTGCTGTGCAAATCCTTTTGCAACTAGTCTTGCTTTGTATCTTTGAATACTTCCATCTGCATTGTACTTCACTTTGTATACCCATTTGTTTGCTATGGCCTTCTTTCCTGGTGGAAGGTCGCATAATTCCCAAGTATTATTCTTATACAAAGAATTTATTTCTTCATTCATAGCAGTTTGTGATTCTGGCTTGTCTACTACATCTTTGAAGTACACTGGCTCTTCTGTAGCCATGATGGTAGTCATAAGAGCATAGTTGGTCATTTTAACCTAAATTGCTTTGCCTTTTTGAGCATATGTCAATCTAGCTGGAGGTTTGCTTTCCCTAGTAGACCATCTGAGCCATTGTGGCTCTGCTTGGGGTGTTGCTAGCAATTCTTTCCTTTCTTCATCTCATCAAAGATTACATCTTTGGAGACAATGACCTTGCGGTTGATGGGATCATACAACTTGTATGCTTTGCTTTCTTCATTGTAGCCAACCATGATGCATTTGCATGACTTCGCATCCAATTTCCTATGATGATCATCATGTATGTGGGCATATGCTATGCAACCAAATATGCGGAGATGCCCAATGTGTGGCTTATGTCCAGTGAATGCTTCATAAGGTGTTGTTGAGATATGGTGCCATGAGCACATATTAGAGGCTAAGGTATGGTATAGGAAAGAATTAAAGTAGCCACCCTAGGATGTGGACTACATGATGTGGAGATGTGGACCAAGGATATCCACAAGGAGAGATGTGGATCAAAGGATCCCACAAGTGTTGACTATTCTAAGGGCTGTCTCTATATAAGAAGCCTATCTTGTATTTTTGAATGAGATATACATTTGCTATCTCCCTCTCATGTCTTATTTAGTGTGCTTTGAGCCTCCTTGATCTCTTGCTTTCACATGGTATCAAAGCTCCCTTGCCTTCCGTTGAGGCATTGCGATCCTTGAGAGAGTGAGAGTGATTGAGAGTTATCTTGAGTGTTCTTGTGAGAGTTCACTTTCGGTGAGAGACTCCCATCTATTGATAGAAAATTTCGTTCATTGAAATTCCGTCCATGAGAGTTTGAGAGATTTTCGTTAATCTCCTTCCATTCAATTCATTGTTCTTGAAAGAAATTTCCATCACTCCATTAGGGAGAGATTCTTCCATTGCAAAAGGAATTCCATCCATCAAAAGATTATGAGTTGAGAGATCTATGTTGAGAGAGACTGTTCATCATCATTTGTACTTTGAGTGAGAGAGAAAGGTTTGCATTGAGAGAAAGAGCTAGTTCTCAGAGAGAAAGGGATCATGAAGTTTCTATTTTGAGACAGTCGAGAGAGATTTCTGTATCAAGAGAGAGTTTCCTTGAGGAAGAGAGAGAACTTTAGAGCCTACAACCCATGAGGCACCTCCTACAAGCAACGACCTACAAGCACAAAGGCCATGAGCTCATCTCAACAAGGTGACTCCTACATGGACCCTTCAACAAGCTACTGCAATCCTTCATGATGTCAAAGGCATCTACCACAATAGCCTTGGACTATAGAGACCAAACAAATTAATGCCTTCCAACCTCCCGCCCATAGATGGCTATAGTTTCATCAATGGCCTAAGGCACTGATGCTTCAAAGAGCCTCTTCTAGTGGGCTTCTAGTAGCCCGAGAGATGGCTCTATAGCCTGGTAGCCCATAACGGCTGAGGTGACTCAACAACAATACTATAGCCCATGCACGACTCATTCATTGATGCCTTCAGCTTGTCCGATTTCTAGCCCCTGCAACTCAACACGACCGGCACACAGCGCCATAGTAGCCGCTCCACTTTGCTCTACACTAGTAGAACATCACCCACATGTAAACTAGCTCTTCCACAACGTGGCTCACTGCACGGCTTTGCAACTAAGTTCTCCAAAGCTCCAACGATGAGCTTCAGTGTATTGCACCCTCCAAAGCCTCAACGATGGCTCTCCAACATAGCACCGCCTTGCCATTCCTCCACGCCTCTCCAATTGGTAACATCTACCACCCAAGTTCATAGCACTGGCTGCTCCATCAAGGAAATTTGACTCATCATAGAGACGACGCCCACTCACAACTCCCTAGAGTGCACAAACGGACAATCTACGAGCAAAATCCCTCCAAACGATGATGCCATCATGATCAGACTTTGCTTCAAAGGTTTTTAAGGTTTTCTTGCTAGGTCACCATTGATTGACACGTGGCTGGCAAGGTTGAAACTAACCATGGTTTAGTGTCTCTAACCTTGTTTGAGTATGTCTAGTTAAGCTAACTTACCAGAGTCAAGTTTCCACAAGCTGGGTTAGGTCAAGGGTTTAGTCAACTCAGTGCTACCTAAGCACATAAGCCCCTGCTAGGCACACTTTGGAATTTGCATATGAATCCCTATGCCACATCATCAATGGCCCCTTTTTTTGATCAAAACTTCAACAAGCCATAACTTCCAATCCAGGAAGAAGTTGCACATGCTCCAAAAAGAAAAAGTCATCGCCTTTTTAAGCTCTACACACCTGTCAAGACAAAATTATTGTTAGCAATTAGACATTGCCATTGAAGCAAAATAAAGCTCATGGTAAGACCTTTGCAACAAATGCTAAAGCAACGCATGAACGCAAAAAGCATGTCGGAAGCACAAGTACATGAGATGACCATAGCATAGAACATGGCATCCACACATAAAGCATTAATGTACATGGAAGAAAAAAGCATCATGCATCAAGCTACATCAATCAAAGAAGAGAACGCCATCGATAACATGTATTAAAAAGAAAAAATCTTTCCACCTTTAGCCTATATTCTTGTAAATCAAGCTTGACCACCTGCAAGTAGCCATGTAAGCACTCAGGGGAGGTATTGACATGTAAAAGCCACACTTGACCACCTTATGTAGCAAGGTATGCACTAAGGGGAGGTTATGGAATGTAAACTCACATTTGACCACCTTGCGGTAGCCAATGGATCATGGCACCAAGGGAAGGTGTTGAGCTATGGTGCCATATTAGAGGCTAAGGTATGGTATAGGAAAGAATTAAAGTAGCCACCCTAGGATGTGGACTACATGGTGTGGAGATGTGGACCAAGGATATCTGCAAGGAGAGATGTGGATCAGAGGATCCCACAAGTGTTGACTATTCTAAGGGCTCTCTCTATATAAGAAGCCTATCTTGTATTTTTGAATGAGATATACATTTGCTATCTCCCTCTCATGTCTTATTCAGTGTGCTCTGAGCCTCCTTGATCTCTTGCTTTCACAGGTGTCATACCCTGAATCGGTTCGGTTGGAAGCCAATTAAGCAAGTAGTTCATAGTGGCTATTGCTTCTGCCCAATATTGATTTGGAATATGCTTCTCACTAAGCATTGCTCTAGCTAGCACTATCTGTTAAAGTCCCATTCTTCCTTTCAGCTCTTGCATTCTGCTAAGGAGTATCTACACATGTGAATTGTCTTCAAATGCCATGACTTTTGCAAGAGTTCATGAATGCTGAAGACATGTATTCACCTCCTCTATCTGATCTCATGACTTTGATCTTTCTGCCTGTTTGGTTTTCTACCATGGCTTTGAATTCTTGAAATCTAGAAAACACTTCAAATTTCTCTTTCAGAAAGTAGACCCAGTTGTCGATGAAAGCCAAGTAGTAAAGTGAACCATTGACGCTGCGGGTCTGGGCATAACTCCATACATCTGTATGAATCAAATCAAGAATACCTCGTGCACAAGAGGTACTTCTGCCAAAGTTGGTTCGCTTTTGTTTGCCTAAGCAGCATGCTTAACAAACTTTTCCAAGAAACTCTAGCTTTGGAATCCCAATTGCCATATTCTGATTCTTGAGATCTAACAAGTACTTGAAGTTGACATGGCCATATCTTTGGTGCCATTTTGCAAATAGTGGCATCTGTTGTGGTTGAGCTGACATGGCATGCTGATCTAGTACTGTAGCTAGCATTCTGTACAAGTATCCCTTCCCTGACAGCTTTTGTACTAGCTAACATCTTTTGGATTTATCTGATAATGCATTTATCTCTATAGAAGGTGACTCAATAGTTGTGTTCCCTCATTTGATCTACTAACATGAGGTTTTTGCTAAGCTTCGGAACATAGAGTACATCTTCACCAACCCTTTCGTACTAGTGAAATTGCTAGGGATAATACATGTCCCTTGAACTGGATTTGGTGTATTATCTCTGCTATGTAGATGACATTCTTTTGACCTTCTAATGGCTTCATCTTTGTAAACCATTCCTGATGATTTGTCATATGAGATGATGCACCGCTATCGATACACCAAGGATCTTGATCTACTTGGTCGACTTGATAGCTGAAATCCTCTTTTGTATTGAAATCAATGTCTAGGTACACTGTATCAGTTTGCTGTATTTCCTCATTTACAAGAAACATATTCCCATGTTCATTTGCAAAATGATTATGACTAGAATGTCCACCACGATAATTTCCTCTACTATGAAAATTCCCTCGATTATTACTAGATTGATCGCCTTGGTTGTATTGCTTCTTGCGGCAATCTCTTTCATAGTGTCCAAACTTATTACAGTATTTGCACTAAATGTTTGACACATTGGTGGATGCATTCCCTCATCCTTGGAAACTTCCTCGGTTGGAATGATTTCCTCTTTACTGATTCTGATGTTGCTGAGGATGATGCTGATGCTGACTTTGATTTTGTTGCTAATGATGACCAGTTTGCGGGAATGATCTACCTCTGCCTTTCCTTATGTCTAAAGCTGTGAATGCCTGATCATTAGAATGACCTTTTTGAGCGTGAATGGCTTGAGTTCTAAGTTCTTCGCCAAGTAGGATTGACTGGAGCTCTTCCAATGTTGGAATTTGCCCTTGGATGGCAATACTTTTGACTAGATTCTCGTATCCCTCTCCTAGTCCATTTAGGATGACTTGAACCATTTCTGCTGGGTTCATGGTCCTAGCATGACATCTTGCACATTCTGCTTGATCAGGTGATATGCGTACTTATCTTTCTTATCCCATTCTGCCTGAGCTCAGGCAATGGCAAGATCTGTTACAGGTGCAGAAGCTGTTTGTGTAGCTGTAGAAACTATTGCTAGTGCTGTGACAACAAGTGGAGTAGAGCTACTGGAGGCTAGATCGTCCAATGGCCTAGGTGTAGATCCATCGACATACTCCCATTTTTCCTGAAGTACAAGAATGGTCTCCATTTGGTATTTCCATGTGCCATAATTGGAGTTGTCTACCTTAGCAGATGCCTCCAGATTGAGGTTGCTAATCATAGACATGGTGCAAGGAATGTACTCAAAGTGTCATGAAAATCACTATATGAATCAATTGCAAAGCACTGACTATGCCAAGTGAAATCTGAACTATTGACGGTGAAGATAGAACTGCAATAGATAAAAGCTGATCTGAATTACAAGGCTTGTGGCAAATGATGCCAGGAATAGCCAAGAGGCTTTACACGGCTGAAATGATGTGCACAATGCCGTGAAATAGCCGAATAGGCTTTACAATGATGGCATGTGTGTATAAATAAAATCATGTGCTATCTATCCACCGAACAATCGACAATGCCTTTGAACACTCTAAAGTCTACTCACTGAACTGATGAATGCCAGGTTTTAGGTAATGTGATGATGTGAAACCATATGTGAGCATATGGACTAACTCTGAGTAGGTACTAGTCGAGAATTTCCGGCATGGCTTAGATTGGCAACTTGGGGAGATTCAAAGCGTCCCCTCTATGCTGATCTAGTCTACTCTAATCTAGATCTATACCAACTATCAATCAGTGAAAGAACAACAAATAATTTCTTTTCTTTTGTTCTTTTTAAGTGCTGGGTCAGATGCATCAATGTAGAGGCTTATGTGCATGTAGGAAGTGGATATGTCACGACGAGGCTCAAAAGTGAGTGTAACTTGCACCAAAATGTGTGCATGATGTGACAAGCACATAGAGCACAAACAATCGATCGTCTCACCTTTTTGTAGCACCCTCAAATTCCTCCTAGATCAAGAGATACAGCTTGATCTAGGTGGAGGGGCAAAAAAGAGTGAAATGTGCAGTGTTGATGTGTCACTGTGAGTCACATGGAGTGATGATGTGGCAATGTGCTTAGCAATTGGTGTGCCAGTGGAGCAGTGTGCTGAGGTGGCAACTGTGTGCACGTGCAAGGTGCATAGTGTGCCTACAGAGTGATAATTGTGCCTGCAGGGGTAAGTGTGCCACATGGCACTGATGAGGTGGCAGTAATTGATTGGGCAATGATGACATGGCTCTGCTGATGTAGCCATATGATGTGGCAACTGAGGTGGCCTGCTGATGTGGCTTGCTGAGGTGGACTACCACCATGGTAGATGACATGGTAGTGTTGACTAGACTACTGATGTGGCAGTCGACATATGATGTGGAGCTATGAATAAGCTGATGTGGCAATCATGCCACATGTCAAAACTGTGTGAGAGCCTTATCTACCACGTGATAGATAAGATGACATGGCACTGGAGAGGATAAGGTGCCATATGGCTAGTCCTTGACCAAGCTTAAAGTGTGGTACCCTTGAAGGATAGGATGCCACGTGTCGTTCAATGGAGAACCGGAATCTTCAAAGATTCTGTTACCGTCCGTGTAGTTCCATCGAGTCATGAGCAGGGCTACGTGTTGGAGAAGTGGACTACAATTGAGTCATTTATGTAGTATGGAGTTGTGGGAGGTCGTTGTTCTATGGAGAACTTGTCTCCCTCGTAGATCATGGAGGTTTAAGGGTTGAGGAACTAAGGGTTTAGGGGGAGCATAGGAGTGGGAGAGGAAGAAGATGTAAGAGCATGGGGGAAAGGAGAGAGAGAAGGAGGGAGGAGGAGCAGGGAGGAGGAGGGAGGAGGAGGAGGAGGAGGAGGAGGATGGGGGAGGAGGAGAGGGGAGGAGGAGAGGGAGAGGATGGGTTTCAAGGTTGGAGGAGAGGGGAGGAGGAGTTGCAAGGTTAGGACATGCTTTTGGATGTGGAGTGCAAGGAAGCATGGACACTTGAGACAATTGCTTGGAATACCAAAGTAGAACTCAACACAATGCCCCAAAGAGTCTTTGTAGTATAGTGGTAAGTATTCCCACCTGTCACGCAGGTGACCCGGGTTTGATCCCCCTAGTAGTAGCGCCAAATGTTGGCTCTTTCCTATGGCTTCCACAAGAAGAATGGGGTATTCTCAGTATGGAGGGTTCCGAGGCTTTTTGTCACCTACATATATATCAGGGTTGTTGTTTGTAGTATAAGTGTAGCTTAAGACCCCGAGTCATATTCAGGTGAGAGACGTAGGCTTAAATATGGCAAGCAAACATAGTGCATGCATGTGTGAAAGGAACATGCATCATCACGGTTGAGGTAATGAAGCTTTTGCCTTCATTGGGGGTTGAAGGGTTTAGGAGGATTTTAAGGGTTAGAGGGAGGTTTAAGTTTTAGAGGGAGGTTCAAAGGTTTAGAGAGAGGTTCCAAAGTTTAGATGAGGTTCCAAAGTTTAGAAGGGTTTCAAGGGTTAGATGGAGGATCCAAGGTTCAGGGTAGAGTACATGGTAGAGAACTCATCTCCCTCGTAGATCATGGAGGTTTAAGGGTTAAGGAACTAAGGGTTTAGGGGGAGCATAGGAGTGGGAGAGGAAGAAGATGTAAGAGCATGGGGAAAAAGAGAGAGAGAGGGAAGGAGGAGGAGGGAGGAGGAGGAGGAGGAGGAGGAGGATGGGGGAGGAGGAGAGGGAGAGGATGGGTTGCAAGGTTGGAGGAGAGGGGAGGAGGAGTTGCAAGGTTAGGACATGCTTTTGGACATGGAGTGTAAGGAAGCATGGACACTTGAGACAATTGCTTGCAATACCAAAGTAGAACTCAACACAATGCCCCAAAGAGTGTGGCCTTTATTCCATTATGGGGTATTTATACAAGTTGGAGAGCTTCTCTCTCTGCATGTCTCTCTACATGTACAACTTGCATATAGAAGCTGCATGTAGGAGTTGCAAGTTGCATGTAGGACTTGCATGTAGAACTCACATGTTGCATGTAGAACTCGCACGTAGGACTTGCATGTTGAGGATTCCTAAGAGAGATTATTCCTAGCCTTATGCAAGTACAAGTGGAGCTTTGCTGCTACTCTACACACACATTTTGTACTACCTAAGTCCATGTTGCCACAGAGACAACATACTCCCAGATCCATTTTATTACTCGTCCTTGGGTTATGGCTTATTGTGAGCATGTAGCTAGGTTGCCATGCGTGTAATCCAGTGGCTATGTAACTTGTGTCGTGCCAGTCGATCCTGCTTTAAAGCCTTAGCACCATACAATTTTTGCGTCATGTCTTATCTTATAGTCTAGAATCAATGGCATGGTTTGTCTTATTGCTTTGGGAGGTAGCCCTTTATTTATCATGATTGTCTAGAATCATTTACCATGTTTGTCATGTTGATCTATTTATTTTCATGTTGATTTTTTTGGGGGAGAGTTCTTTAACACTTTCATATCATAGAGGTTATGTTGATATGGATTGGATACTTATGGGTCCGTCATAGTAATTGGTGGTCCAATGGAATTAGACTATTATTACTTTAAAAAGAATGGTTCTAATAAAATATGGTTTTAACAATGTGCTAATTTTTAATAAAGATTTTTGCGGGCACACTAATGTATTTAAAGAAGATTCGATCCGTGTAAGATGTGCATGAACCTCTTATGTAGGTTATCTTTCATCATCAAAATTGGATTTTGCCCTAGGATTTTTCTTCATTCATGGCTTTAGTGAGCCATTATCTCTTATATATTGTTATATATAAGAGTTAGCTTAGTTAAACTTTACATATAGTTTATAAATATGTTATATAATTTCTTTCTTTCTTACACTATAGATGTCGATTGTTATAGAGATCCTTTTTTTTTTGGTTAGGAATGGATAGATTATTTCGTATGTTAGTAGGTTTTTAATAGTAATTTAATAATGGTAGCTTAGCATTGTGGTTTTGCAGTATGAATTTATTGCTTAAATTTAACATTACATAAAGGTTGATGATGGTCGATCCTCTTTTATTGATTACAAGAAATTTATCTCCCTCATTTTGATTTAATATTAGAATGGGTTTTAGTTAAAAAGAATTTAGTATACTCTTTGGTAAAATTTTAAAGATTTAAAATACAAAATGAGGTCTAAGAAAAAGGTCATGATCAATTGTCAAGCTTCTTTAAGGTCTTCCTTATGTGATAGGCTCCAAGGAAGAAGGTGTTAGTATGGTGCTCTAAGTGGAGCCAAGTGGTAAGGCTTTTTTGATAATTTCTTTTATTTACATTCTTTTTCTTTTTTGCAAACAAAAAATTATATTTTATTCAAAGGAAAAAAGATCAATAGCTCAATGGCCCTCTCTCAAGCATGGCCTAATGTCATTTGCTGCAACAGACTATGCAGAGTCTCAATAATAAAGTACATCCAAGATCCCATCGTGAACCTACCACACAAAAGTAGGAGGCAATTCAGCATGATAAAATACAATTAGATTGTGCATAGCCCATATATGGTGAATTACCTTAGCTCTAATGATATGCCATATTTTTTCCTAAGAAATCATCATAACATTCTTACCCTAAGAAAACTACTTTCCATGGTAAAGGAATGTAGATATGTACAAGCTGCAACCTCCTATGCAAATACTACCATATATTGCGAGACAACACACACTCCCAAAATAAATGGAAATGACTCTCCAAACACACTTGAAAAAAGGGGTAGATCAAGGGAGCTTCATCCTTCCACTTCATGATCCTATCCTTCGTTTGGAATTTCTCTATCACTAGCCGTCGCCAAAGCATAAACCTCAATCGGCCCGAAGGGGTAAGTGACCACCCCCTAAATAATCAAGCCTCCCACACTTTGATAGAGTTGTATGAAGCATGATGTTGCCACATAGCTTGCATACATTTGGGAATATCTGCAAGTGGGGGTAGAGCAAAATCAGTGCAGGAAAGTCAAGAGAGATCTTTTCCTTTGGAATTCACCTAGCCTCTGAGGTCAACTACCCAATTACAAACCATGATACTAGTTGGCCACTATGGCAGCAATCTGAGAAATATAAAACTCACAAAGCGGGCTTCTAGAGGTGACAAGTTATACCTTCCAATCAACTCAAGCATAGCACAAAAGCTGTGATGTTGATCATCCCATATTATTGTCTCTATTTTACCTTAGTGCAGGTTTCGAGGGTGTTAGTCACCTTCAGTCGTGTCGTTGCTCATTGTAGCATAGGTGTTCACAAGTGTAGCATAGGTCCTTGGGTCATGTTCCGGTGAGAGTTGTAGGCATGGAAAGTAGATCTCATGTGCGTGTGAATGAGAAAGAGGGCTTGATTATAACGATTGATGGAGGCTCTCGCCTCCAGGGGAGTTCAAGGGTTTAGAAGGGGATTTCAGGGTTCGAAAGGGGGACAGGGTTGAGAGAGCTAACTAGGAGTTCTAGGGTTCAGAGGGGGTTGCAATGTTAAGGAGGAGTCCAAGGTTCAGGAGTGGAGAGCTAGTCACCTTCGTGGATTTGAGGGGTAAGGGTTGAGGAGGAGGGAGGGAGGAGCAAGAGGAGGAGGGAGGAGGAGGAGGGAGAAGAAGGAGGGAGGAAGGAGGAGGAGAAGGAGGGAGGAGGAGGAGAAGAGAGGAGGAGGAGGAGGAGGAAGGAAGGAGGAGAAAAGAGAAGGAGATAGGAGGAGGAGGAGGAAGGAGGAGGAGGAGGAGGAGGAGGAGGGGGGAGGAGGAGATGGAGGAGAAGGAGGAGGCAAGAGGAGGAGGAGGAGGAGGGAGGAAGAGGGAGGAAGGAGGAGGAGGAGGGAGTACAAGGTTAGAGAGTGCAAGGGTAAGGGCATGCTAGAACACGATAGTGTAAGAGAGCATGGACGCAATGGAGATCAATTGCATGAACACAATATTGAGCTTGAACACTGAACCCCAAAGAGTGGGAGCTTCATTCCATAAAGAGATATTTATACATGTTGGTCTCTACACAATCCATAGGTAGCTCCGTGCTGGGACCTCTTTTGTAGGAGACCTTTTGGACAAGAGTCCCTCCACTTCTGGGGGGGACCTTTTGGGTCTCTACACAAGATGGGGGGACCTTTTGGGTCTCTACACAAAGTGGAGGGACCTCAAAAAGTGTAGGCTTTAGTCTTTCTCTCTCTAGATCCTAATTTTGCAAGTATGATTGGATCTTTTCTTAAAAGGATTTTGGCCATCCTCATCCTTTCATATTTATCATACCATCTTTCAAGATCAAGATATTACAAGCGGAGCTTTGTCGCTACTCTACACACACAATGCTCTCATAGTTGTTGTCCTAGACTGCACTTCTGGCCCTTGTTGCCATAGGGTTAACAACTCCCCTAGACTGATTTGATTACCCGTCCTCAAGTTATGGTTGGGTCTGCAGACGATGTTGTGTTGTAGTTGTCTTTACCCAATGAGTATGGTAAAGATGGCAGCAGTGATGGATGGAGCGAGCTTGTTGTCGATCGTTTCCTTGTAATCCACAACCACCGTAGATTTTTTGCTCAGTTTTTAGGAAGCCAATGTCAACCATTTATTCAAACAAACACACATAACGCCCTTGAAGATATATGGCTCTTTGAAAGAGGTGGCTTGTTGTTTGAGCATCTACCTATGTTCATTGAGCAGCTTTGCCAAATAGGTTGTGGCTCTAATTTCATGCTGATATCTGGAATGATTTATGCTTGGTAGATACTCATTGAAATTCCAAAGAGTTCCCATCCTCCTCTTGATTGCATGTTTGGGTATTGCCTCCAAAAATCACCAATGGGATTACCGAGCATGGGAATCCTATCTGTATCTTGTTGCAACTCCCATGTGGGTGTGCAAATTGGATTATCCAATTCTTGAAGCTCATTGATGGAATCATTAATGGTGTCTTCCATTGAAAACTCAAGGGAGATTGGAGGAATATGTGGTCTTGGGGGAGAGGAAGAGGTTATAGGGGAAAAGCTTGAGGTCGAAGCAAGTAGTGAATTTGAGAAGGTAGAAGTAGGGATGTTGGTGGAAAGTGGAGGGAGAGAGGGCAAATTGATTTAGCAACTTGATAATCCTCAAGGGTTGGATTGTTAAGTGTTGGAAAAAAGTTAGATTGGTAGGAGCTAGATTCTTGGATTAGGCGATAGTGTTGAAAGGCATGGGCAAAGAGTCATGGCAAGGAATACGGGTTAGCATGGATTTTTGGAAAGGTATGGAGGATAGTACTAGAGTTAGGAAGGGATGTGAGTAGATCAGAATACAGAGTGGCAAGATAGAGGAGATTAGATTGTGAAGGTAGACCACATATTCCTCTAGAAGCTCCTTGTCGCTTCTTGTAGGCATTGACAGCTTAAATATTGGACTTTTCTTGGAGTTATATCCCATGGAAGTTGCTAGTGATTGTAACTACAGTAAGGGTAGGAGTCCAGCTACTACCCGAAGAGGGGGGCTTCCCATCAAGCATTCATATAGTAGTATTACATCAGCCTTTAGCCGTATGAGATTTGCATGCACTGAGAGACAGAACACATTCTTCTCGTCTTCATCCATATGCTGGCATAGATCTTGCAGAGTCTTTGTGCTTACTGGTCTGGTCTAATCAAGACCAGATATTGCATGTAACATTTTGATTTGCAAGTGTTTCCAAAGTATACATATTCTTCCTTCAAGGTGATCCTCTTGCTAGAGGACTGCAACAAGCTCTTGGTATAATGTAGTGATGCCTTGTAGCAAAAGATCTTGTGTTGACCCCTCCGCATCATCATCACCTTAACCGAGTAGTTGAATTTCCAACTTAGAAATTATTGCCTTTTGATTTTGCCACTCCATGCACTTGTCTTTATACTTACCCAATGTGGAGGTGTATGCAAGCTTTAGACTATTGAACTATTGAGCTGCTTTTGGATGCCCTAGAAATTGATCATTAAGCATGCGGAGTTGGAGTATCCCTTGCTCTTGAGCATCCAATTCTGCTTTGGTGTGCACAAGTATCTCTCTTGATGCCATGCATTCCTTCTCTAGTGCTTGAATTTGACGTTCATCTTCTTTAAGACTGTTCGGCAACTCATTGTTTGTGTCTAATGTGGCATGGAGCTGATCCTCTTTAAGTAGAAATTTTTCATTTAAGTGCACCATTTCCTTCTTGATATCATCACGAGTGGCTTGCATATGGGAGAGGGATAACTTGACCTTTTCCTTTTGGTTCAACGCATCAGATACCTGTAGGTGTTTTTCTTAGAGAGAAACCATGGCTTGTAGGGCATCCTTTGTACTTTCTACTAGAGCATTGTGTGCAAGGAGCTGTTGTTGCATTTGTTTTGCCATGCTTTCCTTGAGCTTCATAATTTTAGTCTCGGCACTTTGCAACTTGGATTGGAGTGATGGGAGCATCTATCTTTCCATTTCTCTTTCCTACTCATCTGACGCCATGGTAGCAAATAATTGAGACCATTGTTGTAGCTATTGCCTGTGATGTTGTATGATCTAGAATGTGCTATGGCCTTGCATGTATTGGACATACAATTGACTCCCATGTGCCCATGTGGAATTTTGATCTATTTCTTGAAAAGCAATATGTTGTATGGTGCCACTAGAGACATTTGGGGGGTTGTGACTCTAGAGTCGTGGAGTCATCAACGTTGGTGACTTGTGATTCTTGGAGAGGCATTTGGGGGGTTGTGACTCTAGAGACATTTGGGGGGTTGTGACTCTAGAATCATGGAGTCATCAACGTTGGTGACTTGTGATTCTCAGAGAGGCATGCTATTTGGCTCTCTTGCAAAGTCATTATGTGGCATGGTATCCTCTTGGATTTCCATGCTTGAGTCCTTCTATTGTGGGAGCAATACTGAATTGAGTTGCAGTATTCTTTGGCAGAGTTCCACATTACCATTCTCTAGAATCTGTTTGAATTGTTGCCCATCCATGCTATCTATATTGAGAGTAGGTGGAGGGTCTAATTCCCATTATGGTGATAATATCAATGTTTCAAAGTCTTCTATATGCTGTGTTGAGAAGGGTGTAGAGTCATCCTCTTGCTCTATTGCAACCCCAATTATTATGGCCAATAGATGGGCAATGTAGCTTTTGCCATTATGTGTAGTGGATACATAATTGGTTAGCAGCAAGGATATGTGTTGAGCCCAGTCTTGTAGTTTTGCTCTACCAAGGAGTGTAAGAGTTTTTACTGGCATATAGTTTTTTCTCACTCCTATATGATTGAAAATGTCAGCCAAAAATTTAACTGCCTCTTTGCATATGGGATCCAAAATCATATCATGGCGTATTCCCCCGCTTTGTGGCTTTGTGTCTTTGTATTAGGTGGGAATAAATCTTGAATTTCAGAGAATCTTGCATCCAAATGTTTCTTTGGATATTCTTCTTGTGCCTCTAGAAATGAGAAAGCCTCCTGCATATTGGATCTATTGAGGTAGATCTGTAAGGGCTTTTCTTTATGTGTTGCTGTTGTTGAAGAAGTGAAAGGAAAGCATGAAGCTGAACATAAAACAAGAGAATGCTTGCTTGCTTATGGAATGAAGAAAGGTGAGGTCCATATGTAGGTACCTCTACATGAGCCACCAAGCTCCATGATCATCTCCTTAATCATCTCCTCAATCAACTCCTAGAATCTCTCAATCATCCTATGTGGTATCTACCACCACCTAACAGTGCTTATGGGCACCTAACTATGCCTCTAGCACACACACATAGAACCCAAGTTGTGCCTAGGGCATACACCTTGAGATATCCCATCAAACCCCCCTCAAGGGAATGCCTTAGGCTATGTCAAGGATACATCTAGTCTCATAGTTTCTCATGCCATCTCATGGTGGTCAAGGATAAATCTATGACTAGGATCTCATGCTAGCAAGGGTTCCCAAGGGTGTGAAGTAAACAAAGGGATACATAAGACCTTCCAATGGTTATCTCCCCTGCGTGTACATGCACACAATGTCTGCAAGAGGTACCATGGAGCAAAACACATACACATGGCCTACATCATATGGTGACTAGAATTGTTTACAAAGAACACAATAGTTTATTCCATTCATTTTAGAGGACTATCCAGGCAGAGTACCTTGACTCAACATAAAAGAGAGATCTGGAGCATATATGGAGATGGTTCAAAAAGCATAATCATCATAGGAGGCCTCATCTTGTAGAGGCACATCAACTGAAAGTAAATTGGCAGTTTCTGGTTTTGTAGTTGCTTCCTTTTTGGCCTTACAAAACTTTTCATGGTGATTGTTTTTGCCATAATATTTGCAAGGATTGATCTTGAAGCAATCTTTTGAGAGGTGATTAGTCTTCCCACAATGTTTGCAGGGTGAAAACTTGTGCATTTGAGTTTTTATGGCATAGGCTATGTCATTGCCTCTCTGAAGTTCCTTGTGCCTTTCTTCTTCTTGAAGAGCAGTAATAAGACCTTCAAGAGTAGGATAAGGAAGATTTTTCAATGCGATAACAACATGATCATAATCTTCAGGCATACTTTTGAGCAATACTACCATTGCATCATCTGTAGTGATTGGAGAGTTGATAGAAGCAAGTTGAGTCATGAGACTCCGCATGTGATTGATATGGGCAGCCAAGGGAGTGCCACTAGCCATCTTCAATTCAAAGAAAGCAATCTTAAGTGACAATTTTGAGATGTGAGAGCTAGCACCAAAAATAATATCAAGCTTCTACCAAGCTTCAGAAGGAGACTCCAAATCAGAAATGTGATGAATATACTCATCTCCTAAGCCAAGAGCAATAATGCCATAGGCTTTCTCGTCTCTAGCAAGATCTCGTGCCGGGTGTGTAGGAGCTGAGGATTTTCTAGCATTAGAGGCTGTTGAAGAAGAAGTTGAAGCAGGTTTGGCAAGCCCCCAGAGGATTTCCCTCATCAATGCAAACTTAACTTTCATCTGCCATGTGTGAAAGCCTTTACCATTGAACTTATCCATATTCAAGAAGGTAGCCATGAGAGGGTCTAACCGAGAATGGGTAGTGTCTACTCTCTTACAAGGCTAGAAAGAGTTGAAAAGCTTTCAAAGTACAAGCATTTAGTGTAGCAAAGACTTGTAACCAAATTCCATACTAAAAAACATAATGGAAATGATACTTCAACTTGCATGCTTCATAGAGGTGGCTAAATGAAAGTATTCCAAGCAAATCCAGGTATAGCAACCTAAAGGAAAGCTATAGCCACAATTGTACTAATGCTATTCAACACTTAAAACCATCAGAGCTAAAGTAGCATCTAATGTAGCATCAAACTCACAACATTGTCAAAACTGTCCAAAACAAAGGCCTGATCTTGGAGGGCTTGTATCTCACTCTTCAAAGCAAAGAAAAGAGGTCTTTCTAGGTAGAAATAAAGCTGGTATACCAGAGAAGACCCATTGAAGAAGAGAGGCGAAATGCCGCGTCACGTCGCCATAGCCAGCAGCTTGAATGTCGCTAGTTTTTCATCTGTTTCTCCCTCCCTGGTGGACCATTTCACTTCAAATCTAGACAAGGGCTAGCTCATGATGTTGTGCAAGCATGGCTTAGAGGAATTTTGGAATGGCTACTCCAGCAAGTTGTATTGCATGAAATAGCATCAAGAAGAAGGTGACTCTT
This sequence comes from Dipteris shenzhenensis, assembly GCF_047967505.1. Lineage (NCBI taxonomy): Eukaryota > Viridiplantae > Streptophyta > Polypodiopsida > Gleicheniales > Dipteridaceae > Dipteris > Dipteris shenzhenensis. Next base: position 5,577,545 of record NC_141605.1, read on the forward strand.
GTGTGGTTTTGTGGGCACCATTGTCTAATTCCTCTGACGTGGAAGGTCTCATATATGAAGGGTCTCTCCAGCCAGAAGGACCCTAGGAATGGTTGCTTGTAGGTAGAGAACTCAGCCCTCCAAGTGGTTGGGCAGAAAGGGGCAAAATGGAGAGGAAGGTGAAGAAGAAGAAGATGATGAAGAAGATGACATGGCATAAATGGGCTCAAGGAGGATCATAGTGCTCTGATACCATGTTGAAGAAGTGAAAGGAAAGCATGAAGCTGAACATGAAACAAGAGAATGCTTGCTTGCTTATGGAATGAAGACAGGTGAGGTCCATATGTAGGCACCTCTACATGAGCCACCAAGCTCCACAATCATCTCCTCAATCAGCTCCTAGAATCTCTCAATCATCCTATGTGGCATCTACCACCACCTAACAGTGCTTATGGGCACCTAACTATGCCTCTAGCACACACACATAGAGCCCAAGGTGTGCCTGGGGTATACACCTTGAGAAATCCCATCAATTGTGCCATACTTATCTTTCTCCAACTCTCTGCTTTTATATGATGTTATGAATTGACAAATGTATTCTATCATAGCAAGTGTTGGTAAAAAGGATTTTAGCTTCTCAAAAAGACTACCTAGTCCCTTTGACTACAAGAAGTTGTAAGCATCGGGTGACATGGTGGACGTTGAGACTCATGGCCATACAAGTTGTATTGTTCCATCTGTTGCTAGCTCTTTGTTGGTCTGGTCATCAAGGTGTTCTGCACCTGCATCCTCATAGTCAATTACTCTACCTCAATTTCTCCTACCTCTAGGATCCTTTGGTTTAGTGGCATTTCTTCTTGGCATGTTGCATTTATTTGCTCATTAGTATCACTATCCAGAACCACTAGCCATAATCATTTTGGTGCTGACCTCTGGGTCTCGGTGATTCCGGACCGTGTCCTTCTTCAAGTTGGTGATTTGAGGAGGGCTGTTGAGGCTGAGGCTTGGGCCGTTTGGTATGGTGTCACTTTGTCAATGGCGTTGTCATCTAATTGGACTGTCTTTACCCTAGCATTGCACACATGAATCAGATACCAGTTTGACAGTGCCAATATGGTGCCATGTGGTAAGAGTTCCTGTTTCTTTTGTGAGTGGCTAATGCATTTTACTCTTTTTGTGATGAGGGTGCCGTGTGTGTGGACCAAAACAAGTATCTCTTGGGGCTTTTATTTGTGTAATTTTGTGGTGCTCAAAACATGTGGGTGCGCTATGCATGACTATGAGGTAGATGTTCCTCCTATATGCTTAATTTGCTAAGGGAATCATAGGGTAGCTAGGACTCAGTCATCACCTCTGAGCCCTATGTTGAAATCAATTGAAACTACCTATATGTGTGAAAGCGTACATATGCTAGTGAGTGCTTGTGATACAATCTAGTCCTAACTATGGAAGACTTGGGGCCCCCAAATCTTCATTATTGTTGGGGATGGCTTGCATGTTGATGTAGTAGTGCTTCAGTCGGCTCCCATTTATTGTTGTTGTGAACAGAATTCCATCCAGTGTTTCTAGTAGCACAGCTCCGATGGGATTCATTTTTTTGACTCTATAAGGTCCTTGACCTAGAAATTTGAGCTTGCCCTTATGGACTTTGGTATTGTACAATAGAACCAAGTCACTTTCCTTGATGTCTTTGTCTTAGAGGTTTCTATCAAACCATGCATTATTTGTTTTTCTGTTGTCATGGCATGGTAGGCAACTAATCTAGTTTTTGTATGCTTCTATAATTGGTAGAGTCTTTCTTTCAGCAATGCATGATCTCCCATACATTCTTGTACTGCTATGCATAGATTGGGTATTACAAAATCCAGTGGGGCCACTGCTTCAAGGCCATACACCAATTGAAAAGGTGCATTTCCTGTACTAGCCTTGAGTGTGGTTTGGTATGCCCATAAGGCTGCACCTACTTTCTCTGCCCAATCAGAACACTTTGGTTCTACTACCTTGGTGAGGACAATACATCAAATTTTATTGGTGGATTCGGCTTGTCCATTCTGTTGGGGGTAGCAAGGTGTGTTCTTTCCATGGATCACCATAAAGCCAAACAAGAGTTCTTGGATGACCTCATTGACAAAATGTGTGCCTCTATCTAACACAATTTCAATGAGTTATCCAATCGGGTGATTACATTCTCGTACAATAACCTTGCTGTGCTTATGGCATTTACCTTTCTGACAGCTTTAGCTTCATCCCACTTGGTAAAGTAATCAGTGGCCATAATGATGTAGCGTGCCTATATTCCTTTTGCTGCTGGATGGATGGGACCCACAAAATCAATCCCCCATTTTTCAAAGGGTTTTTGTGCAACGGCTGTTGTTAGGGGATTGAAGTCCTTATGTTATGGTTTAATAGTTTGTTGGCATACATCATAGCCTTTGACATATTCATAGGCATCTGACCAAAGTGTCGGCCACCAGTATCTTGCAAGAAGGACTTTTCTCACTGTTGCTTCCCCTTGGAAATGTCCACTTGCAATGCCTTCTTGTGCTTTACTGAGGATTGGCGTGATCTCATGTGGCATCACATATCTCCTTAAAACTTGGTCCTTGCCCATCTTGTATAGTTGTCCTCTACAATGAGTTGATAGGGTGCAGCTTTTAGAATTAGTTTCCGAGCATCCACTGCTTTCATTTCAGGAGGTGGTCTTCTTGCCACCATTAAGTACCCAATGATGTCTGCACATCAATCAGGCACAGCATCTATTTGAAATAATGTGGCATCTGGTAGGTCATCTTCTATTCCTTTTGGTTCTTCTCCTATTCTCAATCATGACATGATCGGCAATGAAATGTTGAGCTCCTTTTCTCACCATGATTTTGAAATTGAATTCTTGTAGCAGTAGAAGCCTTTGAGTGATCCGGCCTGTGGTACATGGCCAATTGACAAGATATAATAAGGCTTGGTGATCTTTGCAGAAGATAAAGTCAATAGCCAAAATTTCTTTACGTTGTAGATCATTGCCAAGGCTTCTCTTTTTGTTGTGGTGTAATTAACCTCTATATCATTTAGCTGTCTACTTGCAAAGTATACTAGGTAGCCTTTGTTGTGTTTGCCAGGTTGACATAACACACTCCTACTGCATAATTGGAGCCGTCAATATGTACATGAAATTCTATGTCCCAATTTGGTGCCATCAGAATAGGGGCTGTGATCAATCTCCACTTGAGGGTTTTGAATGGTTGTTTGCATTCATCTATCCACATGAAGTTGACTATGAGCTTATATAGGGGTCTTGCAATCATGGCATACCTCAGTATGAATCTTCTATAGTATCTGGCATGTCCCATTAAGACTTGGATTCCCTTGGCATTTAGTAGGGGGGGGGGGGGAGTTCCATGATGATCTTTATTTTGTCCATGTCAGTTGCAATCCCATGTCGAGAGACTATGTGTCCCAAGACTACTCCGTGTGTGACCAAGAATTGGCATTTTAGAGGATTGAAAGAAATTCCATACTCCCTGTATTTTTAAAGGACTTCTTTAAGGCATTTCAAGTGTTCCTTTTTTCTTGAGTATATCTTCGATATTGAATGCTTAGGTGCTTGAGTCACAAGAGTGTGCTCCTTTCAAGTCGTAGTTTGGAGAGCTCTTTTTCATGTGAAGAAGTTTGGCAACATAGATATTGTTGGTGGAGAAGCAGTTGAGAGCTAAAAATCTCCTCTTAGAACTAGACTCTCTTGCTCTCAGTAGAAATCTCTCCACAATGAACATGCATGTATGAAAAAATATAATGAAATGAACATGCATGGACGAAAATCTCTCCACAATGAACATGCATGGATGGAAAACTCTAATGAAATGAACATAAGTATATCATGGAATTCTTACACATATCACCTATTAAAGACCTCATGGGTGTTAGGATATAACAAAAGTGAAACTGAAGGTTTAAGGCCTTAAATGTGAGGATTGAAGATCCCTAGAATGTTAAGTAAGCACAAGAACTTTTAAAACTATTTGAGCTTTAATATAAAATGTTTGATGAAGATAATTCTCTCTAATTCAACTCTCTCTCTCTCTCTCTCTCTCTCTCTCTCTCTCTCTCTCTCTCTCTCTCCTTGCTACAAGAGTCACTACTATACTTGTAAAGAGAACATCTCTAAAGTAGTTCCTTCTTCTTTAGGTGCTACGATGTCATTGCAATCCATAGCTCTAGAAGACAAGTGTGTTGTGCTATCTAGAACACCTTTACATTTGGTTGATATGTTGAGTAATGGTATGCTAATGAAAGAGGCCATTAAGAAATCATCACCCAAAGGCTTCACCTTGTTTTGGTCTATTTTAGGCTTAAATGAAGCATCATAGATGCAGTCTACACCAATTGGAGGCTCACAGGGTGTCTCAAATGAAGCATCAAAGATGTGATCTCAGGATATAACAAAAGTGAAACTGAAGGTTTAAGGCCTTAAATGTGAGGATTGAAGATCCCTAGAATGTTAAGGAAGCACAAGAACTTTTTAAACTATTTGAGCTTTAATATAGAATGTTTGATGAAGATCATTCTCTCTAATTCAACTCTCTCTCTCTCTCTCTCTGTCTCTCTGTCTCTCTCTCTCTCTCTCTCTCTCTCTCTCTCTCTCTCTTGTCACATGATAACTGCGTAGGCTTGTTCTACACTGCACCCATGTCCCCTAAAATCCTCCTCATCCACACTGCCTCACAAGAAGCAAAACATGCTGATTTGTACTGAGCCTTGATAGAAGAAAGAGCAACTGTAGGTTGCTTCTTGCTGACCCATGACGCAGCTCTAGATTCATGTGAGAAACAGTAACCTGTCACTGATCTCCTACTGTCCACGTCTCCTGCCCAATCTGAGTCATAGAATCCAGTCAAGGTGTTGCCCTTGGTATAGGTGATGCCATAATCAAGTGTGCCTTTGATGTATTTCAGCACCTGCACCCTTGTCCTCGTACATGGTGTGCATATGGCCCACAACATATTCAAGAGGCAATAGGATATCCATGCAGAGGTAGTTACAATTCGGGTGCAGGATCAACAACGGATCCATTAGCTCATGGAAGAGCTTTAATTAGCAGAGGGCTGCATCTTAATTAGTAGAGGGCCACTAGACATCTACTAACCTTAGCACTCATGACCTTAAGCCCCGAACAGTGGAAGACACCTTCCACTTCCACTTTAGCATTCTTATGGTAGCTTCCATCCAATACCACCTCAACCTCACTAACCCAATTCCCCGAATGTACATTTTTTATGTTATGCACCGCCACTGCCATGGACTTTTTTAGCAACGATCTAAAATTTGTTGCGGATTACGATATCCAAAACCTGCTCTTCTACACCATCATCCTAAATTTTCATAGTTGGTGCAAGTGCCTTATGGAATCCTCACTCTTTCGAGCCAATGCCAACATTTTGGACTTGTCTAAGCCAAGAAACCTCCCAGAACCCCATATTCTATGGCCGAAGGCCTCGGGTGGTTGCGTGAATGCAATCGGGGGAAGCCCCTAGCTAGCATTATCCATTTTTATAATAAAGTCCTAGAAGCTATGCATAGCGCATGCTCGATGAAGGTTTCAGTAATTTTGACACCAAGCATGTCGCTTACCCTCGCCTTGTAATAGAAGAAGAGACCCATATGGCCATTGCTATCTTTAACTCCAGCACCCACCCTAACACATCTCAACTCCCCCACCTGCCCACTAATGCCAACCGCCCCACTGCTTCTCCCTTAAATACTTACCTCAATTTTCCTAATCCGACCACCTCCTCCCCCTCTCCATAGCCCTCCACCACCACACACACGAGGTCAGTGAATGCATCTCTAGGAACTACCGAGGACCTACAAAATGATTTTACTCTAGAACAATTTCTAGGGGGGGGTGAGGGGCAGCTTAGTGAAAAAGGGGGGGAGGGGGGGGCTGGTTGGGGCCTTAATAGTGTGGAGGGCCACAACTAAAGCTGACTCACCAACCTCATGGTGAAACTACTACCTTGTGTGATGGGGTGCAGACGGGGATCCCTATTCACCAAAGATACTTCATGAGTGTGGACTCTTGGAGGTGCAAACGGTGCTATTTTCACCTAGGGCTTGATATTCTATTATGGGGATTTCTATTTTCACCTACATGGTGGGATTCCTATTGTTACCTAGACCGAAGATATCATCATCAAAGTCAAATTGGCGGGGGCTTAGTGTACATCGCATCTCTCCAAGTCATGTACTTGCTAACTGCACTTGGAAAGAGGGCAGAGAGATGTACCTTGGTGAAGGGGAAAATTGATGTGTGTGTGTGTGTACCTATGGGCTTGGAGTCCTATGCAAGAAGTGTGTGAGTGTAGGTGTGCTAGAAGGTTCTAGTGACTCATCAGTTAGGTGTGTCAGGTTGGTGTGATGAGTGAGTGATCATAGGAGGTGATTGATTGAGATAATCATGGAGATGATTGTGGATTTGGGATCTACCTACATGAAGGCAGTTGCCTATATATGTAACCACTCTTGGAATAAATATTTACATTTGTGCCTCATTGCTTCCTCTATGGATTCACATGTGGTATCAGAGCTTGTTGAAGATCCTAGTGCCTTTGAAGAGATTCTTTGAAGATTCCCTCTAGATTCTCTCTTCTTCCCCAAATAGAGTTTTCTTCTTCCTTTCTTCCATGAATTTCCTTATTCTCCTCCTATAGGCCACCATTGCTCCAGCCCTTTCAGGTGTAGATTCCCCTAGTTAGGGGGGCCTTATCTCCTTGCAGAGCTTTAGTTTCTAGCTGGTCCTTAGCCGTGGTTAGAGGGGTTCCTCTGCCTTAGGTTCCTACGGGGGCCTTAATTTTATCCAATTTGGCTCCCCAATTAAAAGACATGGCTTTGCTTACATGGCTAGTGATGTGGCACTTGATGAGGTGGTAGATAGGGTGCCATGTGTCACAACTGTGACCAAACCCTTGGTGATAAGGTTGGATAACCAGCCATGTGTCACCATAGCAAGCAGTTAGAATTTTTAGATGCCATCAGAATCTTCAAAACATTTTGATGATGGGCGATATCATTGTGGATTTTTACAGATGCTGCTGTGGGCATCGCCAGGAGCTCTGTGGGCTCTGAGTTTCCTGGAGCTCTGAGTCGTGGGTGTTGTGAGGAGAGGGAGCTGGCCAGTTGCCCATGGAGCATGGCTCGCTAATGTGTCACCTGGCTACATCTTACAACTGGAGAGAACAGGGTGCGGTCTTGCCCATCAAAGATTAAGGGAGCTACAGAAGCTGTTGGGCTTTTACTATCGTTACGGCTATCGAGGTTGCCAACGCATACAACGGGAGGCCTTGTGAGCCTTTTTGAGAAGGAATTAGTTAGCTACAACAACACGAACGATGGGATGGAGGAGACATGTATCTCACAATGGAGTGCGTAATAAACACTGGCGGTGTGGATATAGAAGAAGATTACCCATATTCTAGTGGGGTGACGGTGAGATAGGGTTTTGCGATACTCGACGGGTGAGCAATCGGGCTGTATCGATTGATAGCTACACAGACGTGAGCTCTTATGATGACGAAGACGCTCTCTTGTGCGCTGTTGTGTAGCAACCTGTGATTGTGTCCATCAATCAACTTTCAACTTTAGGCAGGGTGCCTACACAGTGGCCTAGTGCTTCTTGTACATCAATCCAGATGATGGAGGAGGGTGCTGCGGATTTTTTCACAAGGGATTTGCCCTTAAAGTAGGAAAGCAGTGAAGCAATTTTCTTGGATAGACCAGGGAGTTGATCATGAGACTGCCCTTCCTTTTTTTGTTGCCCTTGTTGCTACTCTTGAACTTTCTCCTGCTGCTGCTCTAGCACTTGTTTGGCCATGAGGGGTTGACCACTTCGTCATTGTAAAAGACATTGTGAGTTCTTGCAAGATTTTTCTTGTGGTCTTTTGCTTAGCCCACTCCAACTTATGCTCTTCCAAATGGACTTAGCCCTTGCCTCCTCCTGCTACCTACAGAATTGCTCTTGCTCTTTGGCCATTAAGATTACTGGGGCAAGGAACCCTCCGTGTTGTGTGGTGTGCCACCCATAATGGTTGATAGGCCAATGCTTTGGCTTGATAATGTGCTTGATTAGAGGCATGAACAACATTGGATATCCAATTTTTTGATGGGGGTCAGAGTAGCAGATTGGACACTACTATGTTGTTGTGGTCTGACATCTCCACTATTGTAAGGAACCATAGTACGCATGTTGGATTGACATATGTTGGATCCTTGATATCATCAAAGGGAATATCTCCCTTGTGGCATCAACCATCCCCCCAGCTTCTGTTCTAGATATTGGACCTTCATGAATGGCTCAGTCATCATGGGAAATCCAAAGACCACCCTGATGGCATCAATTTGCTGAGCTAAAAATGATGAGTGATGCTCTGGTGGTCTCTGATTATAATTGTCAATGAATTGTGTGACCAAGTTTAGGTCAAGATATCACAGAAGATGGTTGATGAAGGGAATGAGTCTACCAAATTCCAACTAGGGTTTGTCCTGACCGGTGATCCAAAGTGGTATCGCATCCTCCACAAGTGCCAGCAATTTGAAGATATGACCAACTTAAGATTATGGAAAGGCAAGCTACAAAGTTTCAATCTCAAAGTTGTTGACATTATGGAGGTTCAAGCCTTGACGATGCTTATAAAGGGTGCCTTTCAGATGTGGAAGGCTGCCAACAAACCTGAATCTTGAGGAGGTTACAAAGACCCACATCCCCATGAAGTGCACCGTACTGATGCAGACGGCGGGTTACTACTTGCATGGCAGATCCCTTTTTTGAAGAAGCCAGAGTATTGGGCCACTTACTACAATGCATGCCGCTCTCGTCGGATACATCCTACCTATATGGATGTGCCTCATTATTGGAAATGAAGTCTTTTCCGAGAAATGCAAGAGAATGACCCTAATGTCATCTAAATTTTTCCTTGCTTCAATTTCCCTCCCATTGTTGCTACCACTCACTACATAGATGGACTTTATTGATAAGTATGCCGAAGTCCCTGATCGAGTGATCGTTGCCTCTATCTTATTTTTCCACCTCGATCATTTTGTTGAGGGACGTGCCAGAGCAATGGTGGCCGACACTAGAAGAACGGCATCTCAATATCCACCATGAGCTCATCTTCAATCTAGATGATGGCCCTATCTTTAAGCAAGTCATTTGCATGTACCTCCACGTCCATAATCTCCATGCAGACATATTTTTACCTTTGAGGACATGCATGAAAAGGGGGAGAGGGGACTAGAGTTTGGACTAAAGAGTGTTCCCACGCAACCCTTTGTATCATCCAGCAATCGAAGCTATCAAATTCATATGTGGAGAGAACACACGGATATGTAGCTAGGAGAGAGGAATACTTGCATCAAGGCTAAAGAGGTTGGCAAGACGTTGGCGATAGAGAAGCTACAATGAATTCTGAACCAAGTGTAGATGAGCAGGTGAATCCTCATGGTGTAGCTACAAACCCCCAACAACAGCCTAAAAAAGTTTGAAGTTTTGCAAGTCCTTTGACCCCTCCCTTGGAAGTTTTGCCTATGACACTGTTTACACTGACACATGCTATCCTGAGGAAGGAGGATTTCTCGGTTACTTACAGGACAATGGAGGTTGTTGTCAGTCTCCCTCGATAGGCCCAAGTTTTCTATGAGCCGCCAGCCCACATCATTCCCCTAGAATATTTACGAAAAAAATTATATATTTATGAGTGGACTGTAAAGGTGGAAGTAGTCTCCCAATGGGCCAACTACAAGCCCGAGCACTAGGAAATTTTGCAGAGCATACAAGAGTTACCCTGCCCAACAACTTCCACCTGATCGAGACGTTATTGCAAGTGGTTGCATTCAAGAACGTCAATCTATGGCAACATTTTGCCCAAGTTTGTTGCTCACCGCACCAAGTTTACTGAGCGCAATTGTTGTAGAAGAGGTATAAATGCAAGTTTGCACACCTTAGCAATGGTCCAGGTAGTGGAGCAACGGAAGAAGTAATCGTGGATCCACCTTGATGAAGTACCTATCAGTACCAATGCCTTGTACCCGTGGCCACCAACCCCAGTACCAAGTTGACATGATCCACTCCATGCCTATCTCTTTGATCAGGATGCCTCAGACCCTCCTGAGAGTGCTCTCAACGGAAGCAAGAACGGAAGAAGGAGAGAGAGAGACAGAGAGCCACACAAGTTAGGTGGGTGCAGAACCACCCTAATCTTCTTTTTCATTCATTTATATATGTGTTTGAGTATTGTACATAATTGGGGTTAAGGCACAGTGACCTTTAACCCCACAACCTCCCACTTAAAGGACAATGTGCCTTTAAGGGAGAACAACAAGTGAGCATACTATCCAATGCCCATCAATACATGACAATACTCAAACCGCTGACTAGGTAGACTCTTCGTCAGCATATCTGCAGGGTTATCATCTGTATGAACCTTAACAAGCTCTATGCGCTTGTCCTCAAGTACCTCCCTACCTCCCTGATGAAATGGTACCTGACCTCAATGTGTTTGGTCTTTGCATGAAAGACCGGATTCCGTGCTAGCTGAATAGCACTCATGGAATCACTATGCAATGTCGGTACACCTGTATGAATCCCCAAATCTTCCACTAGCCGATCAAGCCATATAGACTCCTTGCAACCCTCTGTGGCTGCAACATACTCAGCCTCTGTGGTAGACAAAGCCACGCACTTCTGTGCACGAGACATCCACGACACTGCACCACCTGCAAAGGTGAACACATAACCAGAAGTGGATCTCCTACTATCCACATGCCCTGCATAGTCTGAATCTGTGCACCCAAGTACATGCATGTCTCCTTTACCAAAGCAAATGCACATCTCCTTGGTACCCTTCATGTACCTCATGATGCACTTAACTACCTCCCAATGCCTCTTTCCTGGATTAGCCATATACCGGCTAACAACTCCCACTGCAAATGCAATGTCTGGTCTAGTAGCTATCATAGCATACATAAGACTCCCAACTGCTGATGCATAAGGAACCTTGGCCATCATGGCCCTTTCCTCATCTGATTTGGGACTATCTGTATGACTCGGTTTCACATATGGAGGCAATGGAGTACTCACTGCCTTCCCCCCCTCCATATTGAAACGCTGTAATACTTTTGTAACATACTCTTTTTGTGAAAGCCAAAGGAGTTTCCTACTCCGATCACGCGTGATGCGCATACCAAGAATATGACCTGCAAGTCCCAAATCCTTCATATCAAAGGCCTCATGCAACTTGGCCTTTAATGCATCTAGCTCATAAGTATTCTTGCTAGCCAATAGCATATCATCCACATATAGTGCCAAGATTATCAGGCTATTATCCTTAGCCCTTTTAGTGTAGAGGCAGTGATCAATTTCACTCCTTCTAAAACCCTGGGACCGAATGAAAGCATCAAACTTCTGATACCATTCTCTAGGTGCTTGCTTAAGACCATAGAGACTCTTTTTCAGCTTGCAAACTAAATGCTCTTTGCCCTTTTCTTCAAAGCCTTCCGGCTGCACCATGTAAATTTCCTCATGCAAATCCCCATGCAAGAAAGCTGTCTTGACATCCATCTGCATAAGCTCCATATCCTCTGATGCCACTAGTCCAAGCATGCATCTAAGTGTGGTCATCTTCACAACCGGAGAGAATATCTCATCAAAGTCCACACCCTTCTCTTGCTTGAACCCTTTAGCAACCAAACGGGCCTTGTACCTAGGCACATCATCACCTATGACCTTCATTTTGTAGACCCATTTACATGGCAATGCTTTCTTTCCATGTGGCAAAGAAACCAAGTCCCAAGTCTTATTCGTCATAAGTGAACTCATCTCTGATTGCATAGCATACTCCCACTTGCGTTGATCCTCACGCATCATAGCCTCTCTATAGCAAGAAGGCTCCCCGCAATCAGTAAGCATCACATAGTCTACCCCTAGAACAAACCTATCAGGTGGTCTAGACACTCTAGATGATCTTCTCAAGGGCATTTTAGCTTGCTGTCCCACTTGCATATCAGCCACATTTGGCTCATCATTTCCACCAATAGATGATCCATCATCTACCATTGATTGTATACCTGTGGGAGTACTTGGTGGTACCATTTCTTGCACATTTGGTGCATGGACAGCTTGCTGTCTATCAACATAGGCAGGTGGATTCACATCCTGGAAAGTGATTCTCCTCATTTCCACATCCCTCATGGGTGCCTTATGCATCTTCTTCTCATTGAAGACCACATCATGGCTACGTATGATCTTCTTTGCTTCTGGATCCCAGAGATGATAGCCCATCTCTCCACTTTCACCATAACCCAGAAAGATGCATTTCCTAGACTTAGGATCTAGCTTCTTTCGAAGCTCTTTTGGCACATGTGCATATGCCTCACACCCAAATATACATTCTTGCATCCTAGCTTATAGAGTTTTACTAATATATAGTATAAATTTCTAACCACATGGAGAGAGCCCTTGACAGACATAGCAAGAATGAAGCTAGATAGGTGGCTTAGTAGAATGGGAAGAATCCTGCACTACCATTCATAGAAAAAACAAAAAGGAGAAAGGGGTAGCAAGTAGACTATCAAATGTCGCTAGCCAATATTATACCCAGATTACTAGTGGTTTCTCGAAAAGGATTGACCCAAGAAGTCAAGATAGCAAGGCACAAATAGATCTATGCATGAAGTTTGCCAACATGTGCTCTACAACAGTACACTTCCCATTAGTTGCCTTGACAATTCTTAAAGAATTGGGCAGGGGAGTGGAAGGAAAAGTGTATTGGGTTAAGATAGAGGTGTGTGCTAGGTTTCAAGCCAACCCTATCTTATGCTGGCAAGAAGTTGAGGCACAATATTGCACATGGACATAAATTATTGAAGATAGAGCTAGCAATGACTATGATGCAGCTTTTCCAAGATCATAGTTTAGGAACCACAATAATGGCATCATCATCAATAACACCCTCTCGACCATCCACACCAGTTGAGTACCAAGCACAAGATGCATGCACATGGTCTAGTCAAGTGATGAAGTTCATGATGGATGTGGCTGATGCCACCACATAACTAACAAGGAGGGAGTAGACAAAGGCAATTGTTATTGCCAATCCTTTCCATAACCTTGAAGGCATGAAGTGGGTAGCTGTAAAGGCCCTTGTCTCTAATGACGATGTAATGGCTATATGAGATATGAGCTCAGCCTTACCATGGACGAAGGCCTATTGGGCGCTGTCGTAACCAAGCCATCAAAGAGAATGTAACCACCATCTGAGAGATGATATTCACAAAGAAATCTTGCTCTGATATTCCCCTATACTTTGCAAAGATGCTATATGCAAAGCTCGTGCTTGGTCATGAAGTGGAATTTGCCTCAAATGCTCGAGTACACAAGCAACCACGCGGGACAAGCGTGAGACCCATGGTAGTAGAACCTCCTACATGCACCAATAGTCCAACGTCAAGTGACTATAATATTTAAATATCTTTTCAACTATTTGCTACTTTTTTGGGAAAATTCCAACCCAACATCAACTGACAAGGTGTTATGTGACCTCATTGGACATGTAGCGTCGGTGATGTTTGACTGACGATATCTTCATGGCCATCAAAGAGGATGTTGGAAAGGGACAATAGGGAACACACACTGAGCAAGATGTCACATTTCCTCCTATGGTTGTGTGAGATGTAGTTATGGAGCATCGGTGGGTGCTGCAAGAACTTGAGCAGCTAAAAAGTGACAATGAACGATTGCATGCACTATTATCTCAAACCGGACAGAGGATTAATATCGACAATGTATGATAGCAACTAATTATTTCCTATAGGTGCATGATGCATAAGCTGCCTTGCAACATATTGTGAACATATTGAGGAAGGATGCATAGTATTGGCAATCAACCACAATTTTGTTGGCCTCACTATGCGCAAGCCATCCACAATACCCGCTCGATTGCAATTCACCATATATGGGCCATGTTGTCCAATGTGTCAAGATCGCTTTGACTAGGACACTTGATACTATGGTCTCCCTTGTGATCATTTCTTTCACCTTGCTTGCACCGAGAATACTCAGGGAATACTCTAAAGGGGAGAAGTGCATGTGCAGTGTGCAACGCTCTTGTGGCACGTGAGTTGTATGACATGTTCAGTATATCGGTGCAACGTGCTCTCTTGATCTGCTACGTAGAATTTAAATTATTAGGAGAGTAAAATTTTGTATATAATTTGACATAATCCATCTTTATCTTTTGATCTCCACCCTCGATGAAGCAACTTAATCCTAGCCCTCCAAGAAGTGTCTCCATCTCCACCATAGATCTTGATTAGATCCAATGGCTACAATGAACTGCTTTATCCCTCTTTATGAGGCCTTCCCCTTGTCAGATTTGGAGGCCACTAAAGTCAACCTCACACCATCCAAGGCATCCTACTGCCCTTGATCCATCTTCCATCCAAGGGCCAAGCTGACCCATGTTAGCTTAGTAAATGCCAAGGGGAGGCCAAGGGTCCCTTATCCCCATGGGTTACCATAGTAGCAAGGATTTGTAGTGGTTTTAAAACATAGTATTAAAACATTTTTAACATTTTTAACTTAACCCAGGGGTGTTTTAAAATGGTCCAAAAGTGAATTTTAATCCAAACTGGTTACAACAGGTTATAACTTGGTAAATCAATATACCGCTCTATATTCTTAGATAACACTGCTCAGTAATGTCTTATACCATCAGGTGTTATGTATACCACTCAGTGTTAATCTTATATAAACCTGCACCGCAAAGGTACTATTCACGTTATCGAGATTCCTAGAATTCCATGGAGTCTCGGGAAAGAGAAGAAGCATAAGAAAAAAGGATAAACAAAACTACAAAGGAATTTGTAAGTTTGTTAGTCCTTATAAGTTCAGAACAGTATCCGGTGCTGGTGGTGCGCTCGATTTTGCCATCGGAATCCACTCACACTTAGATATTAGCTAGATAATTAGCATTTACACACTATTAGTAGGTAAAGAGTTTGTTAATTGCATGTAATATTGTAGGTGTCTTTGAAAAAATACATGATTTTAAGCTTTTGCATGAAGTATTTACGTTGTAACTTGTCTTGACTCTTTGGAAAGACTTAGGATTAGGTAAAGAGTTTGTTAGTTGCATCTCTTATTTAATTTAGTTGCTTGACTTAAGACGTCAATCTAGTTGCATGAAATATCATAGGTACTAGGAAGCTTTGGAAAAATGGAAAAGTTGACATTACAAATTGCATGAATTGAATCACTTTTGTAAAAGCTTAGGGTTTTAATTGTAGTTGCATGAGTTATTTTTTATATGTTTTTATTGATTTTAGCATATGTTTTTATTTATAAGCATGTAGCTATAGCCTATAACTACATTTCAAAAAAAAAATTCAATGAGCTAGTTGGAGGTTCGCATAAGCCGACCTAGAACAACTCGTTCGTTGATGAATAATATTATACCACGTGCCAGTTGGGGGTTCACTTAGACCAACTTGGCCCATTGAACAAATATATCATCCAACACTCTAGATAGGTAGTTCAGTAAGACCTCTTTCTCCTTTGTCAGCTCCACCTCTCCATGCCTCGTCCAGCTACATTCAAATATGCACTATTGCATTTCATCCAGCTACATTCAAATTGAGCAAATATGCACTTAGACTTGGTATGAGCAATCTCTCTTATTTGCTCCTCACTTAGTGTAATAATATGTCGAACCCACACCCTACGCAGAAAAGGTGTTGCAATTCGATTCTCTAAGTCTCTCTCTCTCTCTCTCTCTCTCTCTCTCTCTCTCTCTCTCTAAATTGGTGGCTACCATGAGGAAAGCAGAGGTATAGATCTAATTCACACAACAATCATGTTACATAAGCACTTGACTAGTTTTGCTACCACGACATGTACATACAAAAACCAACATAGAAGCAATTAAGTAATTCGCACGAATGCATTACATCAACACTAGACAATCATTTAAAAACAAAAGAGAAAGAAATTATGTAATCAACACAACAATCATTGCTATGGTACGATGAAAGCAAAAATCAAATTGTACTTACAAACACATAGAACACATGCAACACAATTTCTTTAGAATCAAAATCGAAATCTATGCACACATGCTAACATGAATTCCTAGTAGATAATTATAGCATGGACCCTACAAGCAATAGCATGGCTCATACAAGCAATCGAGGTGCATGAAAAATGTAGGTAAGCTGTAATTGGTCCAAGAAACACTATTGAACAGGAGAGGCTATAAAAGATGCAACAGGAAAAGGGTCATTGTTTGCTTGGGTGTAGGCATTTTTGGTGAGGTATAGGGAATTTTTTGTATGACCCATAACTTATGCATTGCTCAATGGAATTTGGCAAACTTGGTCTTCAAGTTGTAGTATAGATTCCAAATTTGAACATGAGATAAAAAAATTATGGAATAAGGATTTGAAACAAGACCGTTAAAGCATTACATGTGCTATGTTGCATGTGAAGCATGCATCTTGAAGACTGTAGGATATAGCAATTTATTCAAAAAAATCAAAATTTTGTTCTATACATAGATGCAACCAAGTAATCATTCTAAAGTACACTACGTGAGCTTCTCCTCAACCCAAGGACACACCTAAATGAGATCATTATGCATGGCTTAATGGGCTTCCAATGTTGTGCTAAAGTGATGCATACCCATTTGAGGGCACGCTCCATAACTTTTTATTAATTTGTTGAAAACCAAAACGGATTGAAAATTTGGAATCCAAACTATTGGGTCTAGTGCATGGTGGTCTTAAAACATTGACAGTTGTTGGTATTGTTATCTAGATTCACCCTAAAATGAAAGAAGTTGGAAAAGTGCAATTTGTGCATGTGCAAAGATATTTTAATAAATCCAACACTATTTACAATTTTGAATTGTTTTTTTTTCCATGCACTTGCTTGCTAAATGGCTCATATGCATGCCAAAGGTCATTGCATTTAATAACACATAGCATCAAACCTGATAGCGTGCCCTTGGCCTATTTGTGTTTTGAAGCATTTTAGGCAACATTGCACTTGTTTGGGATATCCAAGTCTGCTAACGTGTATCACTGAAGGGGGGAAAAACCTGGTGGCTGAAATTTTGCTACTCCAAATTGTCTTCAAGCATCAACTTTTGTCTTCTACTATCTCCATCTAAAGCATGTCCAATTATGGGTTCAATTTTATCTTTCAGGTTTGCATTCCACATGGTCTCCAAAAAATTCCATTGGTTCCTTACAAAATCACTATCAAAACGATTGCATGTTCAATGCACAATCAAAGCCAGTCGTGGAAGAAGATCATGAAGAGGATTAACAATCAAAAGTCTAGCATAATGAAGTATGATATGATTTTGAAAGGCATCTATAATATTTGAGGATCCTTGTGAGCCTTCACCAATAACAATGGAGTCATTTGATGAGCATTGATGATATTCTCCTTTCTTTCCACAAAACCCAATAAGAGTGTCATCTTTTTCATTCCATCTATACAATACGATTATAGAGTTTAATAACTTCCTCATCTTTTTGAGAGATTTCCAAACATAGCAATTATAAATATCTTGATGACATAGATAAAGTAGAATGCATAGAGAGCTAAAATTACCTTATTCGACACTTAATGGTTGTCTCATCTGCCACTATGATAACTGGAACTATAGAAATGACTCCATATCTTTTTGCATCCATATAGATCTTCCCGACAACATCAAATATGTATTCGTTCTCACCACAAATAAATTCAATTGCTTTTCTTCCTTGCCTTATGGTGGTAGACAAAGATGGACCTCCAAGGTTTATACTCAAGAAGTCATGTAGACATGGACCACCCATAGCTTAATAATTTCATATATGGTTTTTGTAGACTCACTAAACCTGTGTCCTTGCTTTGACTGTAACATGTTTTGTGCCACCTCTTGAAAAAACTCCCACAAGGCTGATTTTCCACCAAACTTTCCTTGTCTATGAGCTTCAATTATGTTGTTATAAAAGCGTCAAACGTCTTTCCTATTTATACATTCAAAACTTGATTCTTTCAAAGTTTTGACTCTGACTGACAGCATTACACATTTTTATGTTGCCCACCACAGCCTTATTTTTTCTTCATTCAAACTTTTCCTACACTCAAAAGTGGCATTTTTTAGCTCTTCAATTGTCAAGTAGTCTACCCTCCTTCCTTCGCTCTTTTTCTGGTTCCTCTCTTCTGAATTGCAAGATTCTCTCTATATAATCTCATATGAAAATTAGAATAACCTGAAATTTTCTTACAGTGTTCACATGAGAAACCTTGAAATGGATCTCCAATGCTTGATATACGAAGACAATTTATGTGCCTAAAGCATCCATCTATCTTATATTCCATATTCCCATCATGTGAAGTGGCCTTTGTATATGGTTCACAAAACGATTCATGCCCCATCTTTTGATCCATAAAAAATGACTTAATATTAATTTCACAAACATTGACATGAACATTAGCTTGCCATAATCCCCAACATAACAAATTCAAATTTGATGATGAAGATAAGAATGACTCAATAATCAAGGAATCAGAAAGAGCTTTTGTCTCACCACATTTTGGTTGCAACACTTTAAACTCCTTTGTTTGTACAAGGAACCTTCCCAACGATGTTTGTCATGGATCTTTGTCAAAATGCTTCCTAGGTTTTGCATTCCATCCTTGAATCTATATTCATATAGTACGCGTTTTTTATGACTCTTCATCTTTTCCATGTTACCTTCTGCACATAAAACAAAATTAGTTGCTTTTGTAAGATTCTTCTCTCTCTCTCTCTCTCTCTCTCTCTCTCTCTCTCTCTCTCTCTCTATCCCTCCCGCTGCCAGGAGAATTGCAGACCATGTCAAGAGACCGGAGTGCTCCCGAGGCTAGATTGCTTACATACTATACATTGCATGACTTGATTCTCTAAGAATTCTGCCAGGGGAATTGTAGACCATGTCAAGAGACCGGAGTGCTCCCAAGGCTAGATTGCTTACATACTATACATTGCATGACTTAATTTTGTAAACTTTCTGCCAGGGGAATTGCAGACCGTGTTAAGAGACTGGAGTGTTCCTAAGGCTAGATTGCTTACATACTATACATTGCATGACTTGATTCTCTAAGCATTCTGCCAAGGGAATTATAGACCGTGTCAAAAGATCGGAGTGCTCCTGAGGCTAGATCGCTTACATATTGTACATGGCATGACTTAATTCTCTAAGCATTCTGCCAGGGGAATTGCAAACCGTGTCAAGAGACCGGAGTGCTCCCAAGGCTAGATTGCTTACATACTATACATTGCATGACTTGATTCTGTAAGCATTCTGCCAGGGCAATTGTAGACCATGTCGAGAGACCAGAGTGCTTCCGCCGAGGATATATTGCTTACATACTATACATTGCACGACTTAATTTTGTAAGCATTATGCCAGGGAAATTGCAGACCGTGTCAAGAGACTAGAGTGCTCCCGAGGCTAGATTGCTTAATACTATAAATTGCATGACTAAGACTAAGACTAAGACTAATACATACTAAGACCATAGAAATATAAAAGCATAAAGCATAAATAGCATAGAAGCATAAAGATATAGAAACATAGAAGCATAGAATAAAGAAGCATCATAAAGAAACATAGAAGCATAGACTAAAGAAGCATAGGCATATATTTCTTTCTTTCAAACTGACAAGCATATTCAAGAAATAAGGTTACACTTGAGTATGGCATTTAGTGTTCATTTTAGTCTAAGTAATATAGATTCAAATGCAAACTAAATTGATAGACAAGAAAAACTCGAGAACATTTTCATCTTTTGATTGGGGGGCTAGTGTGTGTGAATCTTAAGACCTAATCCTTATTTACATCTTTTTTTCATCACGAGAAATAAATCTCAAACAAGCAATAATTCCTAGACACACTCATTAAAGGGAACAATGTAAGATTTTCAATAGAGCAATAGATTAAGGCACATGAGCACTTTCTATTAAGTCTTCTAGATAACACTTTGTCCCTTTACTTCAACATGAGCTATAGGTTGTCAACTAATTATCGCCATCGGCTTCCATTATGATACTTTGTATTGGAAGGCATCTCCTTGATTAGTATGGAAAATATTAGTCATTACACTAAACATAAGTATGGAAAATATTAGTCATTGATCAGCATAGACAGACTGATCGTAGATGTAGACAAAGAAAAGAAAGCAAGATCAATACATTATACACCACACATTAAACACTAGGTGACAACAGGGTCGAGGCGATTGACTGACGATGAAAAATCTAAATTACTAGATAGACAAAGAAGGTGGAGTCTCATAACCCATTGCACCTTGCTTTCCAAGAGCTTGATTCACCTCAGTGCATCGTTGACTAGATAGCAGTGTAGCACCTCCGATCTCGAGTCTTGAACTTCTGAAGCAAACCTACTACCTCAAAGTCACCACTAGTCTCCACTACTCCAGTCCCTAGAATTCACCCGGCACCGTTCCACCGTTCAACTTCAGTCTTCCAACTTGCATGCAGTGCCCATCACCCGCTTATCTACAAGCAGCTAGAAATGATTGAATCATTGTAATATATGATTCAAGCCTCAAGGCTCAAGCTTTCCAATCAACGACTGGGAGTAGGGACGGAGGAGCGGCCTTCAGGTAACATTCAGATAGGTAGACAATAGGTTGGCTGGTAGAGATTCAAAGGTGAGAGTGCTCTCAACGGAAGAGGGAGAGAGAGAGACAGAGAGCCACAAGTTTTGGTGGGTGCAGAACCACCCTAATCTCCTTTTTCATTCATTTATATATGTGTTTGAGTATTGTACATAACTAGGGTAAAGGCACAGTGACCTTTAACCCCCACAACCTCCCACTTAAAGGACAATGTGCCTTTAAGGGAGAACAACTAGTGAGTATACTATCCAATGCCCATCAATACACGATAATACTCAAACTACTGACTAGGTAGACTCTTCGTCAGCATATCTGTAGGGTTATCATCTGTATGAACCTTGACAAGCTCTATGCGCTTGTCCTCAAGTACCTCCTTGATGAAATGGTACCTGACCTCAATGTGTTTGGTCTTTGCATGAAAGACCGGATTCCGTGCTTTTCAAACTCTTTCTTTCCCCTTTTTTAATGGGCTGATTTAGCCTGCTTCCCATAGAGACAGTGCTCACAAAATTCAAAATCAGAGAAACTCAAATGCGGTACATCAACCAAACGGCATAAGAGTCTCATTCCATTCTGGCTCATGTGCCCCAACCTGCAATGCCACAAAGAAGTGCTTGGCTGCTCGGTTATTGCAACAACATGATCAAATACCCCTGATACACATAAGGGATACAAAGTCCCACACTTGGCACCCCTGGCCAAAAGCATAGAGCCCTTTTGAATTTTCCAACTCTGAAAGCCAAAAGTGGTGTGAAAACCAGCATCATCTAGCTGACCCACTGAAATAAGACTCTTGGTCAACTTAGGCACATGTCTCACATGTTTCAAAATAAATGCAGACCCATTTGCAAAAGAAAACTTTATGTCACTTGCTCCGACTATGTCACATGTATAGTCATTTCCAAGATGCACACAACCTGTCTTTCCACTATCATAAGTGGAGAACCATTCCCTATGGGGAGTAACATGGAATGAAGCACCAGAATCCAAAATCCATTCTTGGGAATATGCATCATCTGAAGTGGTAAGCAACTCTGCAGATAAACTAGACATGAAGAGAACATCATTGTCACTATCATGTGTGACTGCATTGATCTCCTCGATCTTTACTTTTCCTTTGTCCTCCCTTGGACTCTCTTCCTTTTGATTTGCACCCCAATTTGCATTCTTTTTCTTATTCTTTTGCTCTCTTTTCAGCTTGTAGCAATCCTTTTTCATATGACCCTTCTTGCCACAGTGGTAACACTCAATGTTCCGTGCCCTAGATTTGCTACGAGACTTCCCTCTTTCTTGGGACTTCCCCCTGAACTGTGATTTTCCCCTTTGCACATTTAAGGCTACATCCTGCTTGTTGCCGTCCATAGACTTCCGTCTAATCTCCTCGGCCAACAAGCTACCCACAACATCATCAAATTTCAGTACTCCACCAGGTGCAGAGTTACTGATAGATGTACAAAAGGTATCCCATGAGGATGGCAATGAACATAAGAGAAATATTGCCTTAGTCTCCGCATCAAAATTCATCTTCTGAGCCTAAAGCTGGCTGAAAATAATATTGAATTCATTCAAGTGAGAAGCAATGGAGACCCCTTGCTTCATCTGCAGCTCAAACAACCTCTTCATGAGGTAAACTTTATTAGAGGCAGTTTCCTTTTCATAAGTGGCACACAGTTTCTTCCACAAATCTTCTGTAGTTTGCTCACTTACTACTGTGAAATAAACTAACTTTGCAAGATGAAGTCTAATAGTAGATTTTGCTAATGCATCCAACTCATTCCAATCATCCTCAGACATATTTGCAGGCTTAGCTTCAATCCCTGCCTAGGGTTTAATCTGCTTCCTTTGAATAAGCACATCCCTTATTTGTTCTTTCCACAAAGAAAAGTTTGTCCCATCAAACTTTTTAATGCTAAAAAACTCCTTTTCAGACATGGAAGAGGATGCCATGATGCAAATGAAGCAAAAATCCCAAATGCTAGTGCCTACAAGAGAGAATCACACCAAATACCAGGTGCACCCAAATGTGTATGCCACAATAGAGTGAAATATCACCAAAACTCATGTCTCAAAGCATCTGACTCATGTGCATATACTATGCATCCATATGAGCAAATCTGGCCCAAAAGAAAATGCCAACTGCAATGGCAATCCAAAATGCCAATAAGTGCCAAATGACTCAAGCATAAACACCGTCCACTGGCATATGCATCAATAATATCTCATCCAAGAGAGCATAGCACTATCAATTCATCACCTGCAATGTGTCAAAGCTGTCCCTCAGCATAAAATAGCATCCATGTGCAAAGCGTCCATAAAAATAGCATCCCATAAGGCAATTTGTGCCTATCAGTGCATCTAATAAGGACCACAATGCATCCAAATGGCCTATAAATCATCCACTGCGACCCAATGCACACCACGAATGAGCACACACTGCTCAAACTGCAACTAGAGTGATCTGCATAAGGTATGCTCAAGAAATCATAGTCCCACAGTAATGACCGCTACTGAAAATAGAACCTGAGATGCCTCAAAACATGGGTGCCATTGCATAATCGGACTCAGCAAGAAAATTTGCAAATATCTCTCTTCTGTCGAAACTCCAAAATCCCAACCAATGAGTGAGAAATGGGAGTCAACACTTATCCACTGCCATGTGGCATAAATCTAAGTTTTCAAAACCTTAGAATGAAAAATGCATAATAGAGAGACGAAATCGAATATACAAAGATCCATAACTTTGAAAATACTCCACTGAATCGCGCAAGAACTGATAGGTAGAGGATTTTGGGCGTCTGGAATGCAATGGGACAGACGGTTTTGGAAACCGTGGTCTTAATCACTGGATCCAACACACGGGCTGAAAAACGTTTTTGGAAACAGAGCTGTTTGTAAACTCCTACGGAGTGCAAATGATGAGCAACATAGAAGTTTTAGGACCTCTTGAGTCCATCGGAACTGATAGATCTACAAATGATTGCTCCAAACTTGAGTTCCAACACCCAGGCAGAAAAACGTAGGAACTGACATAGTGAGTCAGAAATCCAATGAAATGATCTCAGATTCAAGAATGAAGGTGTTTCCAAGTTCCTCAAGTAAAGTGGACACCAAAAGCAAGCAATAGTTGCCTCTACAAGTCAATACAGAGTCTCTATCATCAAACGGAACAGAGAAAAGCTCAAAAAACGACTTTTTCTTTGAAAACACTTAACAGGCTCTCAAAACCACTTTGCAAAACCAAAGTGACTTTTCCAAAGGTTCCTCCAAGGTCTCTATACAGTCGGATGCAAGTAAAGTCACCCACAAAGCTTCCCACAGAGCTTCTCCTTCCTCCCACAGAGCTGCTGAGCTTCCAAGCATTCACACACGCTCAACTAGATCACCCGGGCTCTAATACCAATTGAGAGTGCTCTCAACAGAAGCAAGAATAGAAGAGGGAGAGAGAGAGATAGAGAGCCACACAAGTTTTGGTGGGTGCAGAACCACCCTAATCTTCTTTTTCATTCATTTATATATGTGTTTGAGTATTGTACGTAACCGGGGTAAAGGCACAGTGACCTTTAACTTCCACAGAAGGTGTTTTCACCTTCATGCAGCGCTGTCCTGCATGGTTCTGACTCCTGACTCCCTCCATCTGCCAGTAGCTACAGCTGCAAGTGCCAAGGAGCACTTCAATTTCAAGCCTCTATGGACCATGAGTCTCGAGATCTCGATTCCCAAGACTTCACATTGATGGGTGGAAAGGGAAGAGCGAGGAACTGAGGGAGTAGTTGGAGAGGATGAGGGAGGAAAAGAAGGATCTAGGGAGGGAGGTGGAGAGATGTTTGAGAAGGCTTAAGCCACTAGCAACAACAAGCTTCCATGAAGGATCGAGAGTAGAGGACTCACAAAAGTTAAGCCACTAGCACAAGTAACATGCAAGGAGAGTAGAGTAGAGAACTCACAGCTGAAAGGAAACACATGCAAGGAGAGTTGAAAGGAGAGAGGACCTCAGGAGAGAGTCGAGAGTAGAGAACTTACGGAAGTGAGAAGGAGGAAGAAAAGTGAGAAGAGGGCCTCAGAAGTCAGGGCTCAAGAGGATCCGAGGCGAGGAGGAAGTCCAAAGAGATAATGCTATGAGAAATTAGGATAATAATATGATTTATTAGAAGGTCCATTGGACCCTCAGCCGTGGATAATAATACGATTCATGAGAAGGCCCATTGGACCTCAGCCCTTCTTTTGATAATCTCATGATTTAGTCACTCTTCTTGCCATGAAGTGTTAAATTGAAGATCCCTCTTCTTTTGATAGCTAAATTTTTCTACACTCCTTCTCTGAAGGGCAAAATGGGAACAGAAGGGTCTCGAAGGCTTCAAATTTGAGGCCACATGAAAGACCAAACATCAACACTCCCTCATCAATCAATGGTGTACATCATACAAAGAAAGTTTCAATATTCTCACAAGGCAGGGCTTTTAGGATACGTCTATTATGTCTATTATGTTCTCCAAGAAATAGTTAACAATCCCAATTCCATAATGTTTTGATGTTGAATCCTTGGGTTCTTTCCAATGTAATGGAAATTTGATCATTGAAAAATATCGTCATGGGATCATCCTTAGACTACTCTAAGATCTAGCATCGAATCTTCATACTCCAAGATTTGTCACAAACCATCTCATGCATGTAGCCTCATGTCCAATTTCAAAAATCTTGAATACTACACTATCACCTTCAACAACCTCCATCAAAAACTTTATAGCATTAAATGCCATTGATTTGAGTATCTAGATCCTTTAGGATTTTGATCGAGAAATTTGAACATAAAATCTCTTAGCTCTTGGTAGTATAACCCTTTCTCAAAGTGTGAATTTCGTTAAATAACATTATTCCATCCATCCTTCAAAGTATGATTAGTCATATGCTTGACAGTAGTGCACTTTAGATGGAGTAGAACTAGCACGCTCATCAATATTTTAAACCTCAACATTCACCACAAAATCTTGTCTCCTATATCAAGAGCATTGCTCAATGTATTATGGTGAACTTCATATGCTACATCTTTGCTTGAACTTTGAATGATCACCAACATCACAATCGCTTAAAGGATCACAACTACATCACCAATTTCAAGAGCATCGCTCAACACATCATGGTGAACTTGATATGTTGCATCTTTGATTGAAGGATCATAAACATGACAATCACTTGATGGAACTAGTGTGATATGTTCCCAACATGAAAGGGGTGCTTTGTAAGAACACATCTTCTGCATACCTTGAAAGCATGCATTATAGTATATGCTTTGAACTGGGAGGCTATGCCATCAAACCAAACTCAATGTTTCTTTACAAGTAATTACAATCATTCATGGTGTAACATAAAGCAATGTTATATGAACAAATTTTTGTGCTTCTTATCATTTGAAATGTAGAAGGTTATAAATATAGGGAAAGGTTATGTAGAAGGTTATATATAGGGTAAGGTGGTACTCTTTTTCCACTTTAAAGTGGTCAAGTTTTGTTGTGCCCAAAAGGTACACAAGTGGGAGAACTTTTGGAGATTCAAACTGTACATGCTCAGGACCAATGTAGTAGAAGCTTACAATAACATCCTATAGTAGAAGTGTCCTTAAGCCCATTCCACATTCAAATGTTCTTTCAAACACACTTTATTCGCTTTGCAGAGCTTGACATTAGGTTACTAAATTGCCACTATCTCAAAGCATAGCTTAAAAGATACAATTTGAGTCCTCTCTCTCTCTATATGTGTGCGTGTGTGTGTGTGTATGTGTGTGTGTGTGTGTGTGTGTGTGTGTGTGCGCGCGCGCATGCGTGCGTGCATGTGTGTGTGTGTGTCTCACTGAATCCAAACTAGGTTATTGCATAGTAGTATACAGGTTAGGTCTCTTCCATGTAGATAGCTACAAAGTAGCTTTCACAATTCTAGGTAGCTACAAAGTAGCTTCCAAGCTAGGTAGCTCTAAACCACAAACTAGGTAGCTACAAACCAGCTATCTACAAACTAGCTTTCTCTTGGATATGTCTTTGCAATTTAGGTTGCCGATAGCTGATTATGTATAACCTAGCTAGCTACAAACTAGCCAGCACAAACTAGGAATCTCCAAACTAGGTACCTGCTAACCAGATATCTCCTAACTAGCTACTTGCAAACTAGCTACATGAAACCTAGCTGCTTGCAAATGCAAATTAGCTATTTGCAAACTATGCAATGGAATTTTCCTAAAATTATAAATACACTACCTCCAGGGACTGCCTTGGTCACATTTGCATCTCTAGTACTGGCTCTCGAAACTCACATTCAGCAAGTATGTAGAGCCACCCTCACATGTGTACTAATTATCTGAAAGTGCAGTAGTTAGTATATCAACAATGCAAGATAAAAAGCATGTCATGGACCCTACCAGTCTATATGTAGAGACAAAACAATGAAACTTTCTATAGATATTACCATCATTTTATCCCTTAGACATCTCATTTTTCTGGTGTGTGGAGCCAACATGGGAGAATTGATTGTCTAAAAGTAAAGGAGTTACTTTCTTATCAATGCATATTCCATACAAAGCATCAAAATTGTAATCAACAACTTGAGCCATACCCACAAAAAATTTCCCTATTGATGGAGCGTGGATATTGACATCATCTTCAAATACATGCACACTTCTGAACTCTCCTACAATGAAGAGAAAGAAAGCTTCAACTATATTGTTTAGAGGGATGACAAATAAGTAACTAATGACACTTGAGTAGGTAATTTCATAGCTTGCCAAAACTAATAATTGGTTGGTAACTAGTAGTTGGGTACAAGCTAGTCCTAGATACTTAGCAAGTAGATGATGGTATGTAATATCTAGGTGTAAACTAGTAGATGATGGTATGTAACAGCTAGTTTTATACTAGTAGAGATGGATGGTAACCCATAGGAAAGTGGTGAGTAGTAGATATTGGGTGGTAAGGAGTAGTTACATTTGTGAGAGAGAAGCCTCTCATTTATAGAGTGGGAGAGAGGGTGGCCTAGACCATAGGCACCTCTCCTACATCAAAGGCAATCAACCCTACATTGTAGGGACTTCCTGAATCATTGGCAAGATCCTTAAGAGGGCTCCTTCTACTACATCATCACCTATGTCATGGTCCTAGATAGCACTAAGTGTGCTTCACTACACACACACAAACATGTGATTGCTAGATGCACACATGCACCTTAGAACAAGCCATTGATCACAAATATCCCAACATACCCACCCTCAAGGGTGTGCCTCATGCTATATGAAGGATACATCATCACATAGTTTCACATGCCATCTAATGGTGGTGGTCAAGGATAAATCTATGGCTAGGATCTCCTACAAGGGTGCCCAAGGGTCATGATTTACAAAAATGGGATAGACCCCCCCAAATGGTTATGTCCCTTGCATGTACAAGGATTAATCTTAGGCATTTTTGTGGACCTAGTTTCTCATGTC
The DNA here is from genome assembly GCF_047967505.1 of Dipteris shenzhenensis. Classification (NCBI taxonomy): domain Eukaryota; kingdom Viridiplantae; phylum Streptophyta; class Polypodiopsida; order Gleicheniales; family Dipteridaceae; genus Dipteris; species Dipteris shenzhenensis. The sequence goes on from NC_141605.1 coordinate 5,605,708, forward strand.
CAAAAGAGGTACCATGGAGGAAAAGATATATCACATGGCCTACATCATATGGTGACTAAACACATAACCATAACATTATTTATGGAGTACTACTCCAAGCAAAGAGCCTCACAATTGACTACATGACCAAGTGATGACAAAAGTTCAAATATGTTGGACTTTAGAAGGCCCAATCTTTATCTTTGTCTACCACAAATTTTTTTACTTGATTTGCTGATGGAGTTCTTTCTTCAACCATATTTGCTTTGTCTTTCTTCTTCTCATTACAAAACTTCTCACAATTATTGTTTTTGCCACAATAAGTGCATGGATTGATCCTATAATAATCTTTTTCAAGATGATTCGTCTTTCCACATTCCTTGCATGCTTTGTACTTGCCTTTTGATGAGAACTTCACTGTAGGTACTTGAGTTTGATCTTCTATCTTCCTTGAAGTCTTCTTTCTCTCTTCTTCTTATGGAGCATTGATAATGCTCTCTAGTGTTGGTTGGGGAAGATTCTTCAAAGTAGTCACAACATACTCAAAATCTTGGGGCATACTCTTCAAAAGCATAGCCATTGCATTATGTTTTAGTGACTGGAGAGTTGACTGAGGCTATTTGTGTCGTAAGACTTCTCATAGTGTTGGCATGAGCTGCAAGAGAGTCTCCATTCATCTTATTAAAGGACTTAATCTTCGAAGTCAATTTAGAGTTATGAGAGCTAGCACCAAATAGCACACCTAGCTTATGCCAAGCCTCATAAGGAGATTACAAATCAGAAATATGATGCACATAATCATCTCTCAAACCTAATGCAATAATTGCATAGGCTTTCTCTAGCCTTTTAGCATCTGCTGGTGTTGTTGAAGTAGAGTCACTTGCCATCTCCTTTCCTTTGCTAGTGGTGGATTCACCCTCTTGTGATGACTGATTCCCTGGCTTGACTAAATCCCACAAATTCTCCTTCATAAGCAAAATTTTAATTTTCATTTGCTAAGTATGGAAGACTTGGCCATTGAATTTGTTTATTTTAAAGGTAGCCATGGGAGGGTCTTACCTTTATGGATTAGGCAGTGTTTGCTCTCTTATAAATGGCTATAAACATCAACCATACAAGTGCATATTGCAAGCAAAGAAATCAGACAATCTTAGTCTTTTTGCATCAGAATGGTAATACGGCAAGCTTTGTCACTTTTCTATTGACATTCTAGGTGCTTCTTTCTTCAAATCCCTTTTTCTTGCACATATGAAGCATTAGAAGAGAAACAAGAGCTATGCATTGTAAACAATCATTACTAACTGAAAATTTACTTTCAATAAAGAATCCTCGGCATATTTAAACTTGCATCAAGCATCCATTACCCAAATTGTCAAGAATATGAACCATAAATAGTAGCAATCTTGTAGACCAAAATTTGCACAGATAGAAAAATTAAATAGAAGGCTTTTGAAGCATAAATAAAGCTTGTATACCAGCCAAGTTCTACACCAGAGGATGGGTGCAATTTCTCGTCAGGTCACCATAGCCAAGCTGAAGAAGTTTGACTTAGTTTTCTTTAAATTCTCCTCACTCTAGCAACCATTTGGGCTCAAAATTTATTAGGAGATAGCTTGCAGCATTGCCCAACTTGTGCTCAAAGGACAAGTTGAAATTTTGATTGTAGAAGCTGAATTACATAGAAAATTGTCGACGGGTAGAGGGCAAATGTTGGGAAACCCTATGAAGTGGAGGTGCACCCTATTGAGGTGGAACTAAAGTTCAAAGGGTTTGAGTAATGGCACACTATAGAGGGAGAACAAGATCTTACAAAAATCTCTAAGAAAGAGGCAAAATGGAGAGAAGGAGGTGGAAGTAAGGAAGAAGATTATGATGTGGCAAACTAGGGGGCTAAAGGGTTTTCTAGAACCTAGAGCTCTAATACCACATGTTGGGGAGTGGTGAGAGAGAAGAGATGCATCATGACAAGAGTTGAGAACACAAGAGAAGACCAAAATGCCATCTCCTCATAGGCATCTACTGCTTTACGAATATTTGTTGGGCAAATTCTTCTTCTAAATCTTCTTCGAGTTTTGGATCTACTTGCTCTTGCCGAGTCTTTTATAGACGTCAATTGGTTCTGCCAGCATGACTTGATAGGCTGTCACCACTTCAGCCGAATATCACTAATAAATATGACCCACATTGACCTCGACCAGTGGCATGATAGAGGGATTTGCATCTAAAAATTATTGCTTCTCATCATCATCCATCTCTAGTGGCATATTGACACACCACGCAATCAATGGTCTGTCTTCTTTTTCTAGTATCACCTTTGGGACCATGTCTAGGTAGAGTTTCTTTTTTCCACTTTGAATCGTGATCTTAGAGGCACCCCAATCTTATTTTACCTTGGTTGTTTTAAACCATGGTCTTCCCAATAGCATTGGCTATGAAAAACTCATGATTCCATCTAAAGGACCACAAAATTTTGAATGACATGCCTTGAATTATATTTTGCTAATTTTGAACAATACCTAGTGGTTGAAATCATCATTGATCAGTACTTTGATTTTTGGGAGCTTGTAGCCTACGTCATTGCGTTCTACCTACAGTACTGGTGGTTCTTGCAAAAAAGGCTGGTCATCTTCCTCACATGGAGATTCTAGTATCTTTTTCTCCATATTTTCTTCTTGCAATTGATTGATAAAGTTCTCACAAAATACTGGATCCAAACTCAACAATTGATCCACTGTAATCTTGATGGATGCTTGCTTCAAGGCTTGAAACAATTCAGCCAAGAGGTTCTCTTCATCTTGCTTTTGGCTAGTCACCCCCTACTCTTGGACTACTATTTGGTCCCCAAGATTTAGACTACTTGTTGGACTTTTCTCAAGCTTTTTGTTGGACTTATTTTCACACTATTTGTTGGACCTTTTCTCAAATTGGATATTGGAGTGTTTGTTGGACTATCTGTGGGATTGATTTTTGGATTTATTAGATTGTTTTGTTCTTGCGGGTCCACCAGTTGCCAAAACTCTAGTCTTTGCCTCTTTGGATTGTGCTTTCTGAATATCGTTCAAAGCTAATGTCTTCTGGAACTCTTCTTGATCCTTCCATCTCAACAATTTTCCCTTTACTTCTTTCTTTGCTTGTGGTTTCTCTCAAACAGGTCCTTTTGATCTGGTAACTACTAGAACCTCCACTACCAGCGACCTACTCCTGTCATGGCATGTGCAGTGAATGGACAAATCTCACCCCCAATAGGTTGTGTGGAATTGCCCATATTGATAAATAACATAGCGTGGCTAGTAGATGTTATGTTATGTTTGCAGGTGCTATGGATGAGTAGGTAATCCTTAAAAGAACTTGGTGTTGGGTAGTTATTTGCCAAATCAATTGGTGGGGATGCACTGCGACATTAACAAACAATGGTTGCACCTCAAGCATTTTAATTGTTATAGGGACGTCGAGCTCGATGTTTCTTGTGATCCATAAGACCAGCAATGTGCTGATCTCAATCCACAATAAGGCCTCTAACTTAAGCACAATAAAAGCATCCCCATCCACCTCTACAAACACTACAACGGCCCCCATATTATCACATGATAATTCCCTTGCAAGACAAAAGGGAAAGGAGCCCACTAGACTCCAAAAGGTACGCTTCCAGCATCAAAACTTTAGCCTATTCAAGGTTAAAGTCATTGTGTAGCTTCGCTTCCCCCTTTACTTCCTACACCAATGGGAATACAAGCTGCTAAAGAAATCTCAAATGAGGAGATGCAAGACAACACATAAAAAAATCCCAAATGGATCACTAAGAGGCTGCTATAGGCTCAAGGCTTCTATGATGGCAACGACTACATTTGGATGCCTAAGTCCCAATCTATGACAATTCCTACGAATACCAATCAGTCTTCAGTGACACCTACAAGTGACACCTACAAGCCAGAGATAGTAGTAGTACCACAAGAACCTACTACTCTAAGAAGGAGGTAGCTCCACAAGAACCTACCACTAGTGCCTCCAAGAAAAATATCGCTAAGACAATACCACAGACAAAGCCTTTCCACACTATATCAAAATATAGAATTGCTCAATCTCCTTAATAGGATTGAACCCCCCAAATGATTTTGTTACAAGGAAAGACCTTGCCAGCGAACCACAACAGTGCCATAAGAACCTATTTCTAAAAATGGGACAGCCACACAAGTACTTGATGCATTAAAAGAAAAATTTAAGGTCCGATGGATCCCCAAGAGCCAACCATTGAAGATAGCCTCTGCTTCTACCTTAGTTGGCTGCCATGGGCATGGTAGTCACATGAGCACTTGCTTTTAAAAATGTGTATTCCCAACGAATACCTACCATTGCTACTATGCCACAAGTACTAGCTTCAGGCACCAACATTCCCACAAGTGTCTTAGAGAGTCGAGAAGTTCTGCAAGTCTATGCAGACCTTCAAGCCATAATGCTACCAATCGATGATGGTGCTCGACCTACACTCTTCAACACCAATGAGCTGATAATGCCATTCATCCATAATTCTAAGGCATAGCAAACTGTGATCCAATTTATGGATGTTATCATTTCCAAGGGGCGATGAGAGGAAAGTCTTAGAGATCAAAGTTGTAAGGAGTGTAATCCATGACTGTCATGATTAATTTATTGGGAATATCCCCCTTCTAAGTTTTACTTTTAGATGAATATAAAACCTTTGGCATGCTCTTATATGGTGTTTCATGTATTTGACTAAAAGAATGAGTACAAGCACTAGAAGTTGCAAAACAATGAAAAAAGTCCAATGTAGATAAAAATGCATCATGCAAGTTGCTTTAATGAACATGAAATTATAGTAAAAATATTTGAAATCATAAAATTTAATAAAATCATATTTTTCTTCTTAGAATATAGGTTTGGAGAATGCAAACCTATCTACTTGGTGCTTGGACTAAGGAGTGTTCTCAAGTATCCATTTGTATCATTCAAGTGTTACATACAGAATGTCTAAGACATGCTTGGTGAGGAGACAAAGATACACAACAAGATGAGAAGAACATTTGTAGAGAGGATGAAGAGGTTGGCAGAGTATGGAAGACAAAAAATCTTCCATGAATTTAGAGCTAGTAGAGACAAACAATGGAATTGGGAAGAGAACCTCAGGAGCCACCTATGATGACAAGCTTGGGATAGACAAAGACCTAGCTACATGCAGAGGGGAGAAATCCTGTGATACCATACCAGAGACTAGAAGTGAGCCAATTCCAAATTTACATCCAAAACCACCTGAACCCTTCAATAGAGAGGTTACTTTTAGGTTTTGGAAAGAGGATTCTAAGGAGTCATCCACAAAGAGCCTCCATTCTAAGGACTCCAACATGCCATGATGAAAACTGAACCATAAGCATGATCCTACAAGCCGACAATAAAAATTCCTGGGTGAGGCTTAAGAGAAGGGATGGAGGTCTATCTTCACTACTACCATGTGGCACATTTGAACCACATGTGATTATTTCTGGGAAAGTCTATCTCTCTAGAGCTTAGTTTTCATATTTATCTCAATGCAATGCATATGAGGGGGATTGTGACTATGTGAGTGTATAGAGTGGACTTTAAATCAAATTAGCTCTTATGTAGGAACAAAAAAATCCATTACCTCTCTCTTTAAAAGAGTCCAAGAACCTAACCTTAGAATTGGTCCCATCTAGTCCCATCTGGACAAAATATGAAGAGGGGAGAGGAGAAGAGTGGAGATGAGGAGAGAGGGCACAACTAGAGAGCACAGCACAAATGACTAACTATACACTAGATTTAGTTGAAAATGTAGGATATATACAAACCCATTTAGGGTTAGGGTTAGGGCATCTAACCCTTTCCTTTGTGGCACTCTATATGTGTTAGTGCTATGCACATGTAATCACATGATGTTGAGCATGGTCTCTCAACACCAGATCAACATCATGAAGTAGGCCCTCCCTCAAGATGATGATTCTGGGGAATCGAAGAAGGACTGAGCATTACATTCCATCACATCATTTTAATGGGAATGTCCTTCCTCTGCATCGAACCAAGAGCTTGTCGATGTTTCTCAAAAAGCTCTTTACCGAGTGGTTTGGTAAAGATGTCTACAACATTCTCTTTGCTATCACAATGCTACAGTGTGATGTCACCAAGTAACACTCTTTCTCTGATGAAATTCTCTTTGACATCAATGTGCTTTGTCTTGGAGTGATATACTGGATTCTTGGCCTGGATTCTTGGCCAATGCTTAAGCCGATTGATTATCACAGTATATTGTCGTTGGCTTTGATTCATCAAAGTAATCTATTTTTGATAATAGTCTTTTGAGCCATATAGCCTTACATGCACCTGCAGTGAGTGCTCTATATTCTTCTTTAGTTGAAGACAAAGAAATAGTTGGTTGTTTGTTTGATAACCATGATATAGCACCTTGACCAAGAAAGAATACATATCCCTGTGTTGATCTCCTGGTCCCATGATCTCTAGCATAGTCGCTGTCATAATATCCATGCAACCATGGATGACTTCCTCTGTATTCTATTCCAAACTATCTTGTACCTCTAATGTATCTCAAGACTCTTTTGGCTACATTCCAATGAGACTACTATGGATTTTCCATAAACTATGCTAGTGAACTTACTGCATAACACATATCTAGCCGTGTGATAGTTAGATATATAAGAGATCCAATGAGCTACCTCTAGTACCTATCATTGACCGTAGGCTTTTATGAATCTTTCGTAAGTTTCAAACTCTATTCCATGGGAGTGGTTGCAATCTTACAATCTGCCATGTGAAACTTCTTTAGGAGACTATCAACATATTTGAGCTGACTCATAAAGGTGCTATCTAAATCTCTCTAGAACTCAATTCCAAGACAATAGTGCATAAGACCAAGATCTTTCATGTCAAAATCTGTAGATAAGTATTGTTTCAATTTCTTGATGAAGCTATCCTTGCTTCCAGTCACAATCAGATCATCTATGTACAAAAGTGCAATAGTAATGTCTTCCCCTTGAACATTTTAGTAGAGTATATGATCTACATTGGACTTCATGTACCAATCAGCAAAATACTTCTTAATTCTACTATACCAACTTTTGGGTGCCTACTTTAAGCCATAGAGACTCTTCTTGTGATGGAAAACCTAATTCTCCTTTCCTGGTTCAACATAACCTGCTGGTTGTTGCATGTAGACTTCCTCATCTAGGTAACCATTGAGAAATGCATTCTTGACATCGAGCTGGTACACATTCCATCTACTGAGTGTCACTTATGATATCAAGAACCATATGGAATCCATCTTTGCTACTGGAGCATAAGTCTCATCATAATCTTGACCATATTGCTATGCAAATCCTTTTGTAACTAGTCTAGCTTTGTATCTTTGAATGCTTCCATCTGGATTGTACTTCACTTTGTATACCCATTTGTTTTCTATGGCCTTCTTTCCTGGTGGAAGGTCACATAATTCCCAAGTGTTATTCTTGTCCAAAGAATCCATTTCTTCATTCATAGCAATTTGCCATTATGGCTTGTCTACTACATCTTTGAAGTACACTGGCTCTTTTGTAGCCTTGATGGTAGTCATAAGAGCATAGTTGGTGGTTTCAACCTGAATTGTTTTTCCTTTCTGAGCATATGTCAATATGGCAAGTGATCTGCTTTCCCTAGTAGACCCCGTTTGAGTTGTTGTAGTTCTTCTCAGGGTGCTTCTGGAAATTCTTGCTCTTCTTCATCAACCTTTTCTGTAAATGACTGAAATCGGTGCATCTACCTCCTGTGTGTTTGAGGTTTTCCATTCTAATTTATAATCAAAGATTACATCTCTGGAGATAATGACCTTGTGATTGATGGGATCATACAACTTGTATGCTTTGATTTCTTCACTGTAGCCAACCATGACACATTTGTGTGACTTTGCACCTAATTTTATGCGATGATCATCATTAATGTGGGCATATGCTATGCAACCAAATATGCGGAGATGCCCAATGTGTGGCTTGTGTCCAATGAATACTTCATAAGGTGTCATACCCTAAATCAATTCAGTCGAAAGCCAATTAAGCAAGTAGTTTGCAGTGGCTATTGCTTCTACCCAATACTGATTTGGAAGATGCTTCTCACTAAGCCTTGCTCTAGCACTGTCTACTAAAGTACCATTCTTCCTTTCAGCTCTTGCATTTTGCTGAAGAGGATCTCCATAAGTGAATTGTCTTCGAATGCCATGACTTTTGCAAAAGTTCATGAATGCTGAAGACATGTATTCACCTCCTCTATTTGATCTCATGACTTTGATCTTTCTGCCTTATTCATTTTCTACCATGGCTTTGAATTCTTGAAATCTGAAAAAGATCTCAAATTTCTCTTTTAGAAAGTAGACCCAACAATATCTATTGTAGTTGTCAATGAAAGTCAAGTAGTAAAGTGAACCATTGATGCTGTGGGTCTGGGCATAACCCCATACATCTGTATGTATCAAATCAAGAATACCTCTTTATCAAGAGGTGCTTCTACCAAAGTTGGTTCGCTTTTATTTGCAGAAGAAGCATGCTTCGCAAACTTTTCCAAGAAAATGTAGCTTAGGAATCCCAATTGCCATATTCTGATTCCTAAGATCTATCAAGCTCTTGAAATTGACATAACCATATCTCTTGTTCCATTTTGTGGATAGTGGCATCTATTGTGGTTGAGCTGACATGGCATCCAAATATGGTACTGTAGCTAGCATTCTGAACAAGCTTCCTTCCTTACTAGTTTTCTTACTGGCTAAAATCCTCTGGATTTGTCTCTGATAGTGGATTCATCTCCGTCAAAGATGACTCAGTAGTTGTGTTCTGTCATTTCTTGCTAAGCTTTGGAACATAGAGTACATCTTTCACCAATCCTTCGTACCAGTGAAATTGTTCGTAGGGATAATGCTTATCCCTTGAACTGATTTGGTGTATTATCTACCATGTAGAGGACATTTTTATGACCTTCTAATGGCTTCATCTCTATGAACCATTCTTGATTCTTTGTCATATTAGATGATGCACCACTGTCGATGTACCAAGGATCTTGATCTACTTGGTCAACTTAAATATTCTTTTGAATTGCAATCAATGTCTAGATACGATGTATCAGTCTTCTACATTTCCTTGCTTGCAAGAAACATATTCCCATGTTCATTTGCATAATGACTATGAGACTAGAATGTCCACCACAATGATTTCCTCTTTCGTGGAAATTCCCTCGATTGTTGTTGGATTGGATGCCTTGGTTGGCTTCTTGCAGCAATCTCTTTCATAATGTCCAAACTTATGACAGTAGTTACAGTGGATGTCTAACCTGTTGGTCGATGCATTCCCTCATCCTTGGAATCTTCCTCGATTGGAATGATTTTCTCTTTGCTGATTTTGATGTTGTTGCTGAGGATGATGTTGATGCTGATTTTGTTATTGACCATTTCACTGGAATGATCTACCTTTTCCTCTATCTCTACCTCTGATTCTGTCTAAAGCTATGAATGCTTGATTATTAGAATGACCTTTGTGTGCATGAATGGATTGAGTCATGGGTTCTTCACCAAGTAAAACTGATTGAAGTCCTTCAAGTGTCGGAATTTGCCATTGGATGGCAATACTCTTGACTAGATTCTTGTATCCCTCTCCTAGTCCATTCAGGATGACTTGAACCATGTCTGCTAGATTCACGGCCTCTCCTATTGCTATGACTTGATTGTTGTAGTCTTTGATCCTGAGTAAGTAACCATGACTGGTTTCATCATTGTTGAAGAAACTCTGGTTGATTTGGTGTCTCAGTGTGAGAATCTTGGAAGTGTTCTTGGACTCGTAGAGAGCTGCAAACATATCTCATGCTTCTTTTGATGTCGCGACTATATTGAGCTATCCTAGCATGACATCTTACACATTCTACTTGATCAAATGACATGCATACTTGTCTTTCTTGTCCCATTCTACCTACACTTAGGAAATGGTAAGATCTGCTATAGGTGTAGAAACTATTGGTGTAGCTGAAGATCCCGAAGTAGATCTCGATGTTGGTGCTGCAACAACAGGTGGAGTAAAGCTACTACTGGCTGGATTGTCCAATGGTGTAGGTGTAGATCCATCGACATACTCCCATTTGTCTTGAAGTACAAGAATGGTCTCCTTTTGGTATTTCCATGTGTTATAATTGGAGCTTTCTAGCTTAAGAGATGCCTCCAAATTGAGGTTGCTAGTCGTAGACATGGTGCAAGAAATGTACTCAAAGTGTCGTGAAAATCACTGTCTAAATCAACTGCAAAACACTAACTATGACAAGTGAAATCTGAACTATTAGTGAAGATAGAGCTGCAATATATAATACAATCTAAGTTACAAGGCTTGTGGCAAATGATGTCGGGAATAGCCAAGAGGCTTTACAAGGCTTGAAATGATGTGCACGATGTCGTGAAATAGCCAAATAGGCCTTACAATGATGGCATGTGTGTGTGAAATCAAATCATGTGCTATCTGCCCACTGAAGAATGTGCCAATACCACACTAAAGGCTGCTCATTGAACTGATGAACGTCATGTTTCAGGTAATGTGATGATGTTCATGAAACCTTATGTGAGCATAGGGACTTATGAACTAGTCGAGAATTTTGGGCATGGCTTAGATTGGCAACTTGGAGAAATTCAAATTGTCTCCACTATGGCAATCTAGTCTACTCTGATCTAGATCTAGACCAACCATCGATCAAAGAAAAGATTTCTTTTTCTTTGGTTCTTTTTATGTATTAGGTCAGATGCATCAATGTAGAGGCTGATGTGAGCGAAGGAAGTGGATTTATCAGTGAGGCTCAAAAGTGAGTGATACTTGCACCAAAATGTGTGCGTAATGTGACGAAGCATAGAGCATAAAAAATTGAGCGATCTTTCTTTTTGGAGCACCCTCAAAGTCTTCCTGGATTAAGAGATACGACTTGATCTAGGTGGAGGGACAAAAAAAGAGTGCAAAGTGCTCAATGATGATGTGGCACTCAAGGGGCCACATGCAGTGACTGTGCCTAGCAAGGGGTTTTCCTCTGGGGCACTGTGAGATGAGGTGGCATAGGTGGTCACATATAGTGTGCTTGGCAAGGAGTAACTGCAACTGCCAAGGGGCTGCCACATGGTAATGATGAGGTGCCAAGTGAGGTGGTAGTTTGATTGATCTAACCCAGGGTTAGGTTGACCTAACCATGGTTTGATTGGTCAACACTAACATGGTAGATGATGTGGCAAATGAAATCAGCATGCTAACATGGATGATGATGTGGCAATGATGATGTCAGCCTAGTGACATGGGAGGAGGATGCGGATGCTAATGTGTCAGTGGTGATGCTTATGGGGCTCAGGGATGTGTGTGTCTCTATTGATTTTTGTCATGTATGATGTGTAGTACAACGTTGCTCCATGAGGGTTCAGAACAAACTAGATATCTTTGTTTGCACCCCATAGTTTTTCAACTTCTCATTGAAATTATTGGTGCACATATCACACGGTTGTCTTCTTAGGACTTCAGACCGTGGCTTTAGAGTGCAGCGCTAGTAGGTATGCATCTTCTTCCATCATATCATGATGAGGAATGTTTTGAAGTCCAAAGACATTGTGTGTTCTTGCAAGAGCATATTTGATATTGTTTTTCATTGTTCCCTTTTCTCTCTTCATTGTACCTTGTCTTGTAGAGGGCACAGGACGTGGGTGCAACCCATGGGTGGCTGAGGGAAGTTGAACCTACAATGTTGATGCCTCTTGGCACGTGTTTTTCAACTTCTCGTTGAAATTATTGGTGTACATATCACACGGTTGTCTTCTTAGGACTTCAGACCATGGCTTTGGAGCACAGCACTAGTAGGTATGCATCTTTTTCCATACATATCATGATGAGGAATGTTTCGAAGTCCAAAGACATTGTGTGTTCTTGCAAGAGCATATTTGATATTGTTTTTCATTGTTCCCTTTTCTCTCTTCACTATACCTTGTCTTGTAGAGGGTGCAAGATGCAAGTGCGACCCATGGGTGGCTGAGGGAAGTTGAACCTACAATGTTGATGCCTCTTGGCACATGTTTTCTTGTGCTTGTGTCTGGATGTCTTTTAGCATATTTGGCAACTTCAAATTGTCTATTGTGATGTAACTTTCCAAAAATTCATCAATCTCTTCATCCTTCGCTTGTCCTAGAACCGGGGCACTTTTGATCCATAGCAACCCATGATCGTGCTGGTTGCCTTTGTTTTGAAACTCTATCACAAAGAAGAAGTCGCTCAGGGGGCCCAAAATGGTGTTGTCTTGATGAAGCAATGTTTTCAGTGCTTGGAACCTTTGGCTGTAGTACCGAGCTTTGGTGACCGGGTCTGACCTCATCATGTGTTGGAGCTGCGCAGGACTATGCAAATCTTCATACCCTACCCTTCCCTTTCCTCACTCAAGGATTCTATGCATGCAGTCAGTGGACCCCATCGTTTCTCAGCTGGCGAACAATGTCATGAAAAACATCGGAGCCCTTAGTTGGCAGATCATCGCGAACACATTTTGCTTGAGTTTGTGTTTGTAGTCAGTAGAGGTCCGTAGGCATTTGAAATCTTTATATCCTATGTTGGATTGTTGTTCATGCGGACATGACTTGGCGAACCAGTATCTTCATGATTTTGAAAAACAGATTCTCTATGCAAAAAGCAAACCATCACTCTATATGTTTAAGCTCCCAGTTTGCAATGTCTTGGTAAGTCATTGGCATGGCACTGACATAGGCATGTTTTTGCCCATAGAATAGTGTGGGGAATGCAAGCTCTTTGCAATTCTTGTTGAAGAAAAGGTTGAGGGTCTTGAAACCCTCCGATGGGGCTATGACAATAGTCTGGTCGTGAAAGTCTACTACTTGTTGTGCCATGTAAAAAAGTATCTATCTACTTGTTGTTCCATGCAAAAAAGTATCTATCTGCACATCACCCTCGTCTGTGGGGTCTTGCCTCATCGCGGGCTATCTTTCATCGGCATCGTTTTCTTCTTGGATGTTTTGCATGTGCTCCCTATGTGCTCTAGCCAAAGTCTATTGATTTTGACCTCATTCTCCACATACAAAGGGCTGAGTTGTTAACAACTCCTCTAGTGCACGCATTGTCTTGGTGGGGTGGACCAAGCCTATGTTGTAGTTGTGATTATATTGTAGCTTTTGTTTAATCACGACCACCATGAACCCACTATAATTAATGAATTGGGGACTTACCTTTTGAGCTTTGTCTATGTCAATGAAAACATTCACCATGCTTCCATGGAGACCCAGTTGACCTTCGTATGTCAACTCACGAATTTTGGCGAAGGGTATTCTAGTGGAGACCAGCCGTTGCTTGACTTTGTTCAGACTACTTGTGTACTTTGTCTTCTGGGAGAATGCCATCCTTGTGCTTGAGAATGTGGGGATGATGGACCTCTTGATTTGCCTACAATAGAGCGGGCAAAGGCATTGGGTAGAAGATGTTGTGCATTGTGGCCACAATTCGTGGGAGCCCATGAACTCACTGTCATCAGCACTAGCTAGTTTCAACTTTTGTTTGAATATCAAGCACCCATAACAACAACATGAAAAGGTTGGTGTATCTTATATTCTTGGCCTGCCCCCTTGGGGGGTAGCCTTAGGGATGGTTCACTTTCTACAAAGAAGAAATTGTGAATTTGTTTGTATTTCTAAAAGAATGCTTTTGTGATTGGATGATGATGTGGAACTGTTAGTTCCACATGGACTTCATTAGTGCTGGTGATTTGGAACCACAAATCCACATGGACTTTAAGAGTTCCAGTTTGCATGCACCTCAATGCATGGATGGCATCTTGGTTAGTGTGAGATTTCATGAATTCTATGCTTCTGTGCTACATGGTCATTTTTCATCAGTTGTGCCCTATGTGTTCAACTCGTCAATAGCCCCCCCATTGGATCCGTCGCCCTGCATGCTCAGCTCATCAATTGCCCCCCCTCGCTCAATTTTAAAAGGTAGCTTCCTTCCTCCACCTCCCTTGCTTGATTGCATGTCTCCCACTATTTTCATTTATAGCTTTAACGTTGTCGAATTGCATGCCTCCCACTGTTTTCATCTCCCAGACACCTCACATATGGCCTCTTCAGCTTGTCGTAAATTGGAAGTGCAAGACCTTGTAAGTACTGCAGTAGGAATTTTGGGGGATTACTTCATCGATGCAATCTATTTTGATTTACACTTCCTTTGTAAGTTGTGTGGGCTCTGGTCGTAATGATTGATGGCTAATCTGGTGATTATGGAGTATATGCACTGGTATGAACTATGGAGACTTTGCGGCTGGATTTGCACATTCACTCGACTTAGGCGGCTGATTTTTGTCGTGATGTTTTGCAACTTATTAGTGTTGAATAATGGTGATTAAGGAGGGTATTGGCACCTCAGTGACTTGCGGCTTTGTGCATGTAATACAACCTGCAGCAAATATTTGAAGAATATCTGAATTGACCAATATCGTTGTCGTGGTCTATCCTCTTAGAGCTTACCTTTGGCCTATAAATTGGAGAGATGTAAGTTCTTGGCATCGCTCGCATTTGCATACGCACTTAAATAATGATAATTGTGGGGGTTAAAGGTCACTGTGCCTTTACCCCGATTATGTACAATACTCAAACACATATATAAATGAATGAAAAAGAAGATTAGGGTGGTTCTACACCCACCAAAACTTGTGTGGCTCTCTATCTCTGTCTCTGTCTCTATCTCTCTCTCTCTCTTTCTCTCTCTCCCTCTTCCGTTCTTGCTTCTGTTGAGAGCACTCTCAACTGGTATCAGAGCCCGGGTGATCTAGCTGAGCGTGTGTGAATGTGTGAAGCTCAGCAGCTCTATGGGAGGAAGGAGAAGCTCTGTGGGAAGCTTTGCGCGTGACTTTACTTGCATCCGAGTGTGCAAAGACCTTGGACGAACCTTTGGAAAAGTCACTTTGGCTTTGCGAAGTGGTTTTGAGAGCCTGTTAAGTGTTTTCAAAGAAAAAGTCGTTTTTTGAGCTTTTCCCTGTTCCGTTCGATGACAGAGACTCCGTATTGACTTGTAGATGCAACTATTGCTTGCTTTTGGTATCCACTTTACTTCAGGAGCTTGGAAACACCTTCATTCTTGAATCTGGGATCATTTCATTGGATTTCTGACTCACTGTGTCAGTTTCTGCGTTTTTTGCCCGGGTGTTGGAACTCAAGTTTGGAGCAACCATTTGCAGATATGTCAGTTCCGGTGGACTCAGGAAACCTAAAACTTCTATGTTGCTCATCATTCGCACTCCGGTAGAGTTTACAAACAGCTCTATTTCCAAAAACGTTTTTCAGTCTGTGTGTTGGACCCAGTGATTAAGACCATGGTTTCCAAAACCGTCTGTCCCATTGCGTTCCGGACGCCCAAAAACCCCTACCTGTCAGTTCTTGTGCCATTCGGTGGAGGATTTTCAGAGTTATAGATCTCTGTGTATTCGATTTCATCTCTCTGTTATGCATTTTTCATTCTAAGGTTTTGAAACCTTAGATTTATGCCACATGGCAGTGGATAAGTGTTGACTCCCATTTCTCACTCATCGGTTGGGATTTTGGAGTTTCGGCAGAAGAGAGATATTTGCAGATTTTCTTGTTGAGTCCGATTATGCAATGGCGCCCATGTTTTGAGGCATTTTAGGTTCTATTTTCAGTAGCGGTCATTACCGTGGGACCATGATTTCTTGAGCATACCTTATGCAGATCACTCTGGTTGCAGTTTGAGCAGTGTGCTCTCATTTGTGGTGTGCATTGGGTTGCAGTGGATGATTTATAGGCCATTTGGATGCATTGCGATCCTTATTGGATGCGCTGATAGGCCCAAATTGCCTTGTGGGATGCTATTTTATGCTGAGGGATAGCTTTGACACATTGCAGGTGATGCACTGATAGTGCTATGCTCTCTTGGAAGAGATATTATTGATGCATATGCCAGTGGACGGTGTTTATGCTTGAGTCATTTGCCACTTATTGGCATTTTCTTTTGGGCCAGATTTGCTCATATGGATGCATAGTATATGCACATGAGTCAGATGCATCTTTTGATGCTTTGAGCTTTGAGTTTTGGTGATATTTCACTCTATTGTGGCATACACATTTGGGTGCACCTGGTATTTGGTGTGATTCTCTCTTGCAGGCACTAGCATTTGGGATTTTGTTTCATTTGCATCATGGCATCCTCTTCCATGTCTGAAAAAAAGTTTTTCAACATTAAAAAGTTTGATGGGACAAACTTTTCTTTGTGGAAAGAACAAATAAGGGATGTGCTTATTCAAAAGAAGCAAATTAAACCCTTGGCAGGGATTGAAGCTAAGCCTGCAAATATGTCTGAGGATGATTGGAATGAGTTGGATGCATTAGCAAAGTCTACTATTAGACTTCATCTTGCAGAGTCAGTTTATTTCACAGTAGTAAATGAGCAAACTACGGAAGATTTGTGGAAGAAACTGTGTGCCACTTCTGAGAAGGAAACTGCCTCTAATAAAGTTTACCTCATGAAGAGGTTGTTTGAGCTACAGATGAAGGAAGGGGTCTCCATTGCTTCTCACTTGAATGAATTCAATATTATTTTCAGCCAGCTTCAGGCTCAAAAGATGAATTTTGATGCGGAGACTAAGGCAATATTTCTCTTATGTTCATTGCCATCCTCATGGGATACCTTCCGTACAACTGTCAGTAACTCTGCACCTAGTGGAGTACTGAAATTTGATGATGTTGTGGGTAGCTTGTTGGCCAAGGAGATTAGACAGAAGTCTATGGATGGAAACAAGCAGGATGCAGCCTTAAATGTGTAAAGGTGCAGATCACAGTTCAGGGGAAAGTCCCACGAAAGAGGGAAGTCTTGTAGCAAATCCAGGGCATTGAACATTGAGTGTTACCACTGTGGCAAGAAGGGCCATATGAAAAAGGATTGCTACAAGCTGAAAAGAGAGCAAAAGGATAAGAAAAAGAATGCAAATTGGGGTCCAAATCAAAAGGAAGAGAGTCCAAGGGAGGACAAAGGAAAAGTGAAGATTGAGGAGATCAATGCAGTAACACATGATAGTGACAATGACGTTCTCTTCATGTCTAGTTTATCTGCAGAGTTGCTTACCACTTCAGATGATGCATATTCCCAGGATTGGATTTTGGATTTTGGTGCTTCATTCCATGTTACTCCCCATAGGGAATGGTTCTCCACTTATGACAGTGGAAAGACAGGTTGTGTGCATCTTGGAAATGACTATGCATGTGACATAGTGGGAGCAGGTGATATAAAGTTTTCTTTTGCAAATGGGTCTGCATTTGTTTTGAAACATGTGAGACATGTGCCTAAGCTGACCAAGAGTCTTATTTCAGTGGGTCAGCTAGATGATGCTGGTTTTCACACCACTTTTGGCTTTCAGAGTTGGAAAATTCAGAAGGGCTCTATGCTTTTGGCCAGGGGTGCCAAGTGTGGGACTTTGTATCTTTTACATGTATCAGGGGTATTTGATCATGTTGTTGCAATAACCGAGCAACCAAGCACTTCTTTGTGGCATTGCAGGTGAGTTGCAGGTTGGGGCACATGAGCCAGAATGGAATGAAACTCTTATGCCGTTTGGGTTATGTACCGCATTTGAGTTTCTCTGATTTTGAATTTTGTGAGCACTGTCTCTATGGGAAGCAGACTAAATTAGCCCATAAAAGAAGGGGAAAGAAAGAGTTTGAAATGCTTGATTTGGTGCATTTAGACGTATGTGGTCCCATGCCTACACGGTTATTAGGCACGGTTATTAGGCGGGGCTGAATACTATGTGACATTCATTCATGATGCAACTAGGAAAGTGTGGGCTTATGCTATAGCTTGGAAGAGTGATGTGTTCCAGGTATTTGAGAAATGGCTGGCCTTGGTTAAAAATCAGTCAGGTAGAACGCTTAAATGCCTATGGACTGACAATGGTGGAGAGTATCTCTCTCATGACTTTCAGCATTTCTGTGATACACGTGGGATTAAGAGGGAGCTCACATCCCCTCATACTCTAGAGTAAAATCCAGTTGCAGAAAAGATGAACCGTACCATTCAAGAAAGGTTGCAATGCATGCTTTGCAATGCAAGTCTTTCTGGTGGTTTTTGGGCTGAGGCAATGAAGACTACTATGCATGTGATCAATAGATGACCTAGTAAGAGTTTGGATGGTGGTATTCCTGAAGAGGCATAGAGTGGCAAGAAGCCCTCTTAGTTTCATTTGCGTATATTTGGGTGTGAGGCATATGCACATGTGCCAAAAGAGCTTCGAAACAAGCTAGATCCTAAGTCTAGGAAATGCATCTTTCTAGGTTATGGTGAAAGTGGAGAGATGGGCTATCGTCTCTAGGATCCAGAAGCAAAGAAGATCATACGCAGCCATGATGTAGTCTTCAATGAGAAGAATATGCATAAAGCACCCATGAGGGATGTGGAAATGAGGAGAATCACGTTCCAGGATGTGAATCCACCTGCATATGTTGATAGACAGCAAGCTGTCCATGCACCAAATGTGCAAGAAATGGTACCACCAAGTACTCCCACAGGTATACAATCAAGGGTAGATGATGGATCATCTATTGGTGGAAATGATGAGCCAAATGTGGCTGATATGCAGGTGGGACAACAAACTGAAATGCCCTTGAGAAGATCATCTAGAGTGTCTAGACCGCCTGATAGGTTTGTTCCAGGGGTAGACTATGTGATGCTTACTGATTGCGGGGAGCCTTCTTGCTACAGAGAGGCTATGATGCGCAAGGATCAATGCAAGTGGGAGTATGCTATGCAATCAGAGATGAGTTCACTTACAAAGAATAAGACTTGGGACTTGGTTTCTTTGCCACATGGAAAGAAATCATTGCCATGTAAATGGATCTACAAGATGAAGGTCACAGGTGACGATGTGCCTAGGTACAAGGCCCGTTTGGTCGCTAAAGGGTTCAAGCAAGAGAAGGGTCTGGACTTTGATGAGATATTCTCTTCGGTTGTGAAGATGACTACACTTAGATGCATGCTTGGACTAGTGGCAGTGCTCAAAGGATATGGAGCTTATGCAGATGGATGTCAAGATAGCTTTCTTGCATGGGGATTTGCATGAGGAAATTTACATGGTGCAGCCAGAAGGCTTTGAAGAAAAGGGCAAAGAGCATTTAGTTTGCAAGCTAAAGAAGAGTCTCTATGGTCTTAAGCAAGCACCTAGAGAATGGTATCATAAGTTTGATGCTTTCATTCGGTCCCAAGGTTTTAGGAGTGAAATTGATCACTGCCTCTACACTAAAAGGGCTAAGGATAATAGCTTGATAATCTTGGCACTATATGTGGATGATATGCTATTGGCTAGCAAGAATACTTATGAGCTAGATGCATTAAAGGCCAAGTTGCATGAGGCCTTTGATATGAAGGATTTGGGATTTGCAGGTCATATTCTTGGTATGCGCATCATGCGTGATCGGAGTAGGAAACTCCTTTGGCTTTCACAAAAAGACTATGTTACAAAAGTATTTCAACGTTTCAATATGGCAGGGGGGAAGGCAGTGAGTACTCCATTGCCTCCATATGTGAAACTAAGTCACACAGATAGTCCCAAATCAGATGAGGAGAGGGCCATGATGGCCAAGGTTCCTTATGCATCAGCAGTTGGGAGTCTTATGTATGCTATGATAGCTACTAGACCAAACATTGCATTTGCAGTGGGAGTTGTTAGCCGGTATATGGCTAATCCAGGAAGAGGCATTGGGAGGCAATTAAGTGCATCATGAGGTACATGAAGGGTACCAAGGAGATGTGCATCTACTTTGGTAGAGGAGACATGCGTGTACTTGGGTACACAGATTCAGACTATGCAGAGGGCATGTGGATAGTAGGAGATCCACTTCTGGTTATGTGTTCACCTTTGCAGGTGGTGCAGTGTCGTGGATGTCTCGTCGTGGATGTCTCGTGCACAGAAGTGTGTTACTTTGTCTACCACAGAGGCTGAGTATGTTGTAGTTACAGAGGGTTGCAAGGAGGCTATATGGCTTGATCAGCTAGTGGGAGATTTGGGGATTCATACAGGTGTACCAACATTGCATAGTGATTCCATGAGTGCTATTCTGCTAGCACGGAATCCGGTCTTTCATGCAAACACCAAATACATTGAGGTCAAGTACCATTTCATCAGGGAGGTACTTGAGGACAAGCGCATAGAGCTTGTCAAGGTTCATATAGATGATAACCCTGTAGATATGCTGACGAAGAGTCTACCTAGTCAGCGGTTTGAGTATTGTTGTGTATTGATGGGCATTGGATAGTATGCTCACTGGTTGTTCTCCCTTAAAGGCACATTGTCCTTTAAGTGGGAGGTTGTGGGGGTTAAAGGTCACTGTGCCTTTACCCCGGTTATGTACAATACTCAAACACATATATAAATGAATGAAAAAGAAGATTAGGGTGGTTCTGCACCCACCAAAACTTGTGTGGCTCTCTGTCTTTGTCTCTCTCTCTCTGTTTCTCTCTCTCCCTCTTCCGTTCTTGCTTCCGTTGAGAGCACTCTCAATAATGGTAGGAGTAAAAGGCTTGACCGACTTCATGGAGACCAACAGTGGAGTGTTTGTCTATTGAATTTCATCTTTCTCTGTTTCAATTGCCTTCCTTCTTTTTCATTCTTTTTTTTTATTTCTTACAAAGTTTATACATGCTATGCAGGACTTGCTAAGGCATGTACTGAAATTGTGGAATCATCGATGACTCTGATTTCTGCAAAAGCTATTGTTTCTACTTGATGCGACGGTGAATTTGCAAAAGTCAACAATGTTGCGGATGGTATAACCATTCATTTGTACTAGTTTATTTCTATTGTCTACATGTAGAAGTATTCGTTTTCTAGTGAAGATCGTTGGGTTTGTAGTTTCTGTGCTTTCTTGTTTTGCTTTCCAACTTTTTCATCCCTCTCTCTCTCTCGCTTTGACGTATTCGGTAACCATTGGAGCTTGCCTCTATAGGTGATACATAGATAAAGTTTGCCTCTGGTGGCCTTGCATCCCCCTCTCCATCCTTGCTTCCCTTTACCATTACATTCACTCGTCTCCCGTGCTTCTTTCTGATTGCTGCAATGCCATAAAGGCCTTCCCCTGTGCATTTTACAAAATCATATTTGCACCTTCCCATTGCTTGTCTATAGACTGCCTGCTGCAAGCTCACTACTATCCCATTTGGACATATAGTAACTCCTCTCATCTATCCAAAATTGACTAGTAGGGCCATCCCAATTCCTCAACTCTTTCCATCCCCTACCCAGGTGTATTTATGTTTGCAAGTGCAATTATATATATGTCCTCTATCTATATTTTTTGTCAATAATTGACGTGGTTTGAATTGTACATGGACAACATAGTTACATGAAATAGAATCTCAATGCCATTAGGCAAGTCCTTAGACCCCGTCTCCTGAGCATGTCCCTCTTTTCCTATGCTAGGACTACTTTTGACTAACAAGCTGAAAGATACGTTGCGAAGTACTAGAGTTGCTGATCATGCTTTGCAAGAGGCATCCATTGAAACGTTGAACGAAACAAGTTTTTTGAGCAGATTTCCTTGGGCCATAATTCACATATGGTCTAGCGAACGATGAATAGTGGACTCCAAACATAGAGCCACGCATTATATGAATGACCCTACTCCTTGCAGGAATTATAGTGTCAATAGGGAAACCATTTCGCCATTTTTTTAGTAGATTTTCTTGCATATTACGATTTCCATTTTATTAATATTGTCATAACATTTTAAAATGTAATAAATCTCTGTGTGTTTTCTACTTTTGCTATTCAAAATTAACATTTACAAAGCATAATTGTGCGACACTTGGAAAATTTGTTTTTTCTTTTTGGTTTTGTTAGGTTGTCCGGCAGCTTCAGCATGCTCTTATATGGATAAGGGCGTGTCACCACCTACTCTAAAGTCAATGCCTTCAATTTATGCTTCTCCAAGCAAACCCCCTAAGGAAAATTTTCTCAAGCATTTGCCCATCAAGAAAAATCCACGACGCTCTTTGAAGCATTCATTTTAGGAAGTTGCTCGAGAAGCATATGCTCAAGGTATAACATGTTGAGATATCAAGCTCTATCCCCGACATATCTCCTGGATGACTATCATTTATGTCACCGCCTATGTTAGTTGTACTCGTGGTGTAGTTAGACTACCACGTATGTTTTTGGTTTGGGTTCACATATGAACCACGTATTCTAGGTTTTGACATATAGGGTATTTCCCTCTTCTATTGTATTGTTGTTGTGTGCAAAAGTGAAGAAAGGCTTCACCCTCCAACCTTGTGTCCTCTCTCTTTTGTGTGTTGTGAAGAAAGCTGAACTTGAGTCTCCTATCTCTCTCCCTCTTTCTTTACATGGTATCAGAGCCTTGTTCGTGGTAAGGAGCTCAAGAAAGCTAGCCAAGTTTGTGGTGTCCTGGTAAGAGGACCAGTGTAGCCTTCCTATTTCGAGTTTGGGAGCAAATCTCTGCAGGTAGCACAGCCAGAAGTGCAGGAGTGCACTGCTTCAGATTGAGAGGCCCTTCGCGGTGCGGCGAGAGCGCAGTATATGCTGCGGGGGTGGGCGAAGCCCTAGGCGACTTTATTTTTCTGATTTGAGGCCGTTTCGGGCTGGTTTTGAAGGCGGAAGTTCTTCGCAGGCACTCAGAAAAAGGCCCTATTTTTGCTGTGCGACCACCGCGCGGCTAGTCGGTGGAAAGGTGCCATAGAAATTGCATCGTATGCCTATGTGCAGAGATATTGGGAGTTGCAGATTCATGCCTGTTGCCTGTTGATGCAAAATCGTCACGAGGAAGTGACTGTGTGGTGAAATACCACTTTCGTCAGTGTTGCAGATCTGCCCCTGTGAGGCTCTTTGCAGAAGTTTTGCTATTTGCCCTTCTGAGGCATTTGCTGTGTTTACAGGTTGCTGTTGCAATTCGTGATTTGTAAAATGTCTGAGAATCTGTCTACCATTGTTAGTGAGAAGCTTGACAAGAACAACTTCCAAGCATGGAAGTTCAGGATGACAAACTTCTTTATGGGAAAGGGAGTTTGGGATTACATCAGTGGTGAAACTGCAGAACCAGTTTTGGGTGCTGCTCCCACTCCTGCTGAATTGAAGGCCTTTAAAGAATGGCATGAAAAAGCCAGAAAATGCCTGTATTGGCTGTCCGTTAGCATTTCAGATTCTATGATTGTGCATATACAGGATCTAGAGATGCCTAAGGAGGCATGGGATACATTGGTGAAGCTGTATAGCACAAATACCAAAGCACGAAAGATGCAGCTAAAGCAGGAGTTGCACAATGTGCAAAGGAAAAATATGAATATAAATGAGTATTCCTTGAAGGTGAAAGGCCTTGTAGATTCTCTTGCCTCCATTGGAGCACCTGTTGATGATGAGGACTTAGTGTCCGTGACCTTGAATGGTCTTGGGAAAGATTATGCACAATTTCGGACATCCATTGGAGTCCGTGAAACATTTCCTGATTTTCAGGAACTTATTGCTCTCTTGCTGAGTGAAGAGCAAAGGAATGGTGGTTCAGCCACCTCAACTTCTCAAGAGACTGCTTTCTACTCGAATACAGGTAGAGGCAGAGGTAGAGGAAGAGGCCGTTCTGGTGGCCGTGCAGGAAATCAGAACCAACAGCAACAACAGGAAAACCAGTCCTATGGAGGAGGACGTGGTAGTTCTAGAGGCAGGGGGAGCCAAAGAGGCCGTGGTTCATGGCAAAGGAACCAGCAAGTAAATAGCAGCATAGAATGCTATTATTGTGGAAAGCCTGGACACAAGGAGAATACATGCTATAAAAAGCAGAATGACATCAAAAGTGGAAAGTTGCAGCAAAGCAACTATGCATCATCAAGTGGGCACGGTGACGACAGAAATGAGCACCTTTTTGTGATGCAACATATGGTTAACTCCATGTCAGGAGATGCTGCAGCTTGCAATGATGTTTGGTATGTTGATTCAGGTGCCTCTAACCACATGACCAGTCATGGTGAGTGGTTTCATGATGTTAGAAATTTGGATAAGCCAGGTTATGTTGAAACAGGTGATGATACTGCGCACCCAATTACGCAGGTTGGTAAAGTGCCATTGGCTATGCAGGATGGCAAAACAAAGTACTTGGCAGATGTACTTCATGTTCCAAAAATCACTAAGAACCTGGTTTCAGTTGGCCAGATGGTTGAGCAAGGTCTGCAGGTTAGATTTAATCCTGATGGATGCTTTGTTGAGGACTTGAAAAATAAATGCCGCTTGGTTGCGAAAGGCAACAAAAATGGAAGAATGTTCACCTTGGATGTTGATATGCCTGAGGTGAAAGCTGCTATGTTTGCGCATGGGAGAGGTGTCATTGCAGATATTGAGATATGGCACAAGCGCATTGGGCACGTGAATATACAAAGACTGAAATCTATGCAAACGAAAAACATTGTTGCAGGTTTGCCTAAATTCAGAGTTGAGGGAATACAAAAGGTATGTGAAGCATGCCAAATGGGTAAGCAGGCCAGACATGCATTTCCCAAAAATGCTAAGGTGAGCAGAAGACCTTTGGAAGTGATCCATTCAGATGTTTGGACAACCAAAGCTGCTTCTATTGGTGGATGCCATTATTATGTGACGTTTATTGATGACTACACTAGGAAGGTGTGGATTTATTTTATGAAGCACAAAAGTGAAGTGTTCAGCCATTTCAAGGCTTTTAAGGCCATATTTGAAAAAGAGAAAGGTGTGCATATTAAAGTGCTAAGATCTGATGGAGGGGGAGAGTACTTTTCAGAAGAATTTTGTGAATATCTGAAAGAACAGGGAATTCAAAGGAAGTACTCATGCAGGTCTACCCCTCAGCATAATGGGGTTGCAGAAAGGAAGAACAGGCATATTGCAGAAGTAGGATGGGCGATCCTAAATGAGAAAAACATGCCTGATTATTTTTGGGCTGAAGCAGTAGCAACTACTGTTTATATTATGAACAGAACCCCCACTGCAGCTGTCCATGGCATGACGCCTGAAGAAATGTATACAGGCCAAAAACCAGATATTTCTCACTTGAAGGTATTTGGTTGCATAGCTTATGTTCATGTTCCTGATGAGAAGAGAACAAAGCTGGATCCAAAGGCAGAAAAATGCATCTTTATTGGATATGCTCAGCACCAGAAAGGGTATCGCTGTTATAACCCTTCCACCCGCAAAATGCAAGTGAGCAGAGATGTTGTTTTTGATGAAATGAGCAGCTGGTATGCACCAACTGTTATGGTAGGAGATGCAGATGCAGGAAATGGGAATGCTGCAATAAATGCAGAGCAGCAATCTCAAGCCTTGAGTGGACCCAGAGAGTCCTCTACTAGTGGATCTAATGCATGGACAGGGAGATTGAGATCTAGTGAATCGTCACATGGCAGTCCTGATAGTGTTGTGCAGGTATCACATAAGGGAAAAGAAAAAGCGGACCATGCTCCAGTGTTTGATGTGTCTGCTGGTAGCTCTCATGTTGATGGAGAGTCAAGTGGCTCTGAAATGAGCCTTGATGAGGAACTTGGGATTCCTTCTGTTGTTACACCTGGTGCAAGGAAAAGCAGGCATGATTTAAAGACTCCTGCAACTGATCCAGTTGTACGGAGGTCCACTCGTATTAAGTATCCAGTTGACAGGCTGAGATATGATGGGTATACAGCACATCACTATGCTTATATGGTCAAGGTTCTAGAGGAGCCAGAGCCCACATGTTTTGAGGATGCAGCAGGGCATAAAAATTGGGAAGCAGCTATGGAAGAAGAGATGGCTGCCTTGGATGCAAACCACACTTGGGATTTGATGCCTTTGCCTCATGATAAGAAGGCTATTGGCTGCAAGTGGGTTTACAAAGTAAAACACAATGCTGATGGGTCTGTTAGCAGGTACAAGGCAAGATTGGTTGCCAAAGGTTTTGCACAGACATATGGAATTGACTATGAGGAAACTTTCAGCCCAGTTGCAAGGATGGCAACCGTGAGAGCAGTAATTGCTATGGCTGTTGCAAAGGGATGGTCTTTGCATCAGATGGATGTGAAAAATGCCTTCTTGCATGGTGACTTGCAGGAAGAGGTTTATATGATGCAACCAGAATGTTATGAGGATAAAGCACACCCCGATTTTGTATGCAGGTTGCGCAAAGCCTTGTATGGCTTAAAACAGGCGCCGAGGGCATGGTCAGACAAGATAGGGCAATATCTTGTCACTATTGGATTTCAGATTTCCAATCAGATTTTTCACTTTATGTGAAAAGGACAAACAGAGGGATTGTGCTTATAGTCATCTATGTTGATGACTTGATTATTACAGGTGATAGTGATGCAGACATTAATGAAGTGAAGCTGCTGTTGAAGCAGAAATTTGAGATGAAGGATTTGGGAGAGCTGCGTTACTTCTTGGGCATTGAGGTTATTAGATCCCCGAGTGGGATATGGCTGTTGCAAAGGCAATACGGTTTGGACATGCTGTCCAAATATGGGATGACAGGCTGTAAGCCTATCTCTGTTCCATTGGAGCAGAATGTGAAGCTCAATGCAGAGACAGGTGAGCTTCTTGAAGATATTACTATGTACAGGCGCATAGTAGGTAGCTTGATTTACATGACTATAACCAGACCAGATTTGAGCTATGCTGTGGGGCTGGTGAGTCAATTTATGCAGGCACCGAGGAAGCCACATTTGGATGCGGCTAGGCGCATACTGCGGTATGTGAAGTCCACATTGCATTATGGACTGTTTTATGAAGCTGGGTGTGCATTACAGGTACATGGATACACAGATGCTGACTGGGCTGGTAGTGTCTCAGACAAGAGATCTACTAGTGGTTTTATGTTTTCCCTTGGGAGTGGTGCCATCAGTTGGAGCAGCAAGAAGCAGCCAACAGTTGCCTTGTCGAGCACAGAGGCTGAGTATAGGGGTGCAGCAATGGCTGCATGTGAGGTAGCTTGGTTACGGAAGCTACTTGCAGATATGGGACAGTCAGTTCATCCAGTAGTTGTCATTCATTGTGACAACATTAGCAGCATCATGCTTGCTAATAACCCAGTTTATCATGCTAGAACGAAGCACATTGAGGTGCATTATCACTTTGTGAGAGAGAAGGTTCTAGCTGGTGAGATTGATCTTGTCTATGTCAGCACTGAGGAGCAGGTGGCTGATATCTTTACGAAGGCATTGGGTACCGAGAAGCTTCGCAGATTTAGGAGCTTGCTTGGTGTACGTGAGATGGATTTGAGCTTGAGGGGGAGTGTTGAGATATCAAGCTCTATCCCCGACATATCTCCTGGATGACTATCATTTATGTCACCGCCTATGTTAGTTGTACTCGTGGTGTAGTTAGACTACCACGTATGTTTTTGGTTTGGGTTCACATATGAACCACGTATTCTAGGTTTTGACATATAGGGTATTTCCCTCTTCTATTGTATTGTTGTTGTGTGCAAAAGTGAAGAAAGGCTTCACCCTCCAACCTTGTGTCCTCTCTCTTTTGTGTGTTGTGAAGAAAGCTGAACTTGAGTCTCCTATCTCTCTCCCTCTTTCTTTACATAACACTATGTTTCTTTTTTGCTTAAGATTTTAATTTATATTGTTTTTAATTAGTTTTTCTTTTCTTTTTTAACGGTGAAAAAACTAGTACGAGACTACCTAGAGTATGTTAGTTTTAGATCCACAATCACCACTCATGTCCATCGAAAATCTAAAGTAAAATATGAGCGGCAATTGCAGGAGAAGGTACCCGCACCTAAAATAAATCTTAATGATGTTATAAACATTGACTCTGATTGAGCAACATTTGATTTCTAATTTCCTTATTTCCTTTATAAGTGTTGTTATGTGTTTGCTCATAAACTTATATTATATTAAATATTTTTGTTATTTTCTATGGTATTGTGAAATTCTGTTTACAATTAGAATTGTTACTACTTATTGTTATGTAATCATAATTGTACGTCTTATGATAAAAGTTTTTTTTAAAAAAAAAAGTAGTTATTTTTCCTTCATTAATATTGTGATTTGGTTTTAAAAAAACCATACATGGTAACTTATATTAAAGTAAAGTTATTTATATCATAAGTTTTTAAAATCTACTTTGTTAGTTCAAAATCTGATTTTGCGCATACTTGTATTTACAGCCAGCAAACAACTCATATGTAAAGAAGAGAACGATGAAGTAAATTATGCATGTAATGAGGCTACCAACTTTGTCCCCTCACCACACAATCCATCAATTACAAAAGCAATCGTTCCATCAAAAGAAAATTTTGTGGGTGGAGGCAATTCCTTGATTTCTTTAAGCATCACTCAATTATCTGATTGTGCACCCCATAGATTTGTTTTCGAAGGAAAGATTTCATGCAAGTATGGCACCTATAAAGTCATTAATCCTAAGTATTCCACTTATTTAAAAGGAGATCTCACCAACAAATGTTGCAACCACATGATTACATTGCTCATCCCAAATGCCTACGTTCACCAATTTGAATATTTCTTGCAAGTTGGAGAATTTTATAGGATAGAGGGGGCAAGCGTTGTGCCAAGAGGAATAAAAGAAGGTGGAACTTCAAATTTCCCCTTGCTACTTGATGGGACTACATGCATCATTAGAGGTGAGCCATTTGTGGGGGTTAAAGGTCACTGTGTCTTTACCTTGGTTATGTACAATACTCAAACACATATATAAATGAATGAAAAAGAAGATTAGGGTGGTTCTGCACCCACCAAAACTTGTGTGGCTCTCTGTTTCTCTCTCTCCCTCTTCCATTCTTGCTTTCATTGAGAGCACTCTCAACTGGTATCAAAGCCCGGGTGGTCTAGTTGAGCGTGCGTGAATGCTTGGAAGCTCAGCAGCTCTGTGGGAGGAAGGAGAAGCTTTGTGGGAAGCTTCATGGGTGACTTTACTTACATCCGAGTATATAGAGCCTTGGAGGAACCTTTGGAAAAGTCACTTTGGTTTTGCGAAGTGGTTTTGAGAGCCTATTAATATTTTTAAAGAAAAAGTCGTTTTTTGAGATTTTCCATGTTCCGTTCGATGACAGAGACTCCGTATTGACTTGTAGAGGCAACTATTGCTTGCTTTTGGTGTCCACTTCACTTCAGGAGCTTGGAAACACCTTCATTCTTGAATCTGGGATCATTTCATTGGAATTCTGACTTACTGTGTCAGTTCCTACATTTTTCTGCCCGGGTGTTGGAACTCAAGTTTGGAGCAACCATTTGCAGATTTGTCAGTTCCGGTGGACTCAGGAGGTCCTAAAACTTCTATGTTGCTCATCATTCGCACTCCGGTGGAGTTTACAAATAGCTCTATTTCCAAAAATGTTTTTCAGCCCGTGTGTTGGACCCAGTGATTGAGACCACGGTTTCCAAAACCGTCTATCCCATTGCATTCCCGATGCCCAAAACTCTTGCGTGATTCGGTGGAGTATTTTCAGAGTTATAGATCTCTGTGTATTCGATTTCGTCTCTCTGTTATGCATTTTTCATTCTATGGTTTTGAAACCTTAGATTTATGCCACATGGCAGTGGATAAGTGTTGACTCCCATTTCTCACTCATCAGTTGGCATTTTGGAGTTCCAATAGAAGAGAGATATTTGCAAATTTTCTTGTTGAGTCCGATTATGCAATGGCGCCCATGTTTTGAGGCATCTTAGGTTCTATTTTCAGTAGCGGTCGTTACCGTGGGACCATGATTTCTTGAGCATACCTTATGCAGATCACTCTGGTTGTAGTTTGAGCAGTGTGCACTCATTTGTGGTGTGCATTGCGTTGCAGTGGATGATATATAGGCCATTTGGATGCATTGGGGTCCTTATTAGATGCATTGATAGGCCTGAATTGCCTTGTGGGATGCTATTTTTATGGACGCTTTGCACATGGATGCTATTTTATGCTGAGGGACAGCTTTGACACATTGCAGGTGATGCACTGATAGTGCTATGCTCTCTAGGATGAGATATTATTGCTGCATATGCCAGTGGACGGTGTTTATGCTTGAGTCATTTGGCACTTATTGGCATTTTCGATTGCCATTGCAGTTGGCATTTTCTTTTGGGCCAGATTTGCTCATATGGATGCATAGTACATGCACATGAGTCAGCTGCATCTTTTAATGCTTTGAGCTTTGAGTTTTGGTGATATTTCACTCTATTGTGGCATACACATTTGGGTGCACCTGGTATTTGGTGTGATTCTTTCTTACAGGCATTAGCATTTGGGATTTTGCTTTATTTGCATTATGGCATTCTCTTCCATGTCTGAAAAGGAGTTTTTTAGCATTAAAAAGTTTGATGGGACAAACTTTTCTTTGTGGAAAGAACAAAAGGGATGTGCTTATTGAAAAGAAGCAGATTAAACCCTTGGCAGGGATTGAAGCTAAGCCTGTAAATATGTCTAAGGATGATTGGAATGAGTTGGATGAATTAGGAAAATCTACTATTAGACTTCATCTTGGAGAGTCAGTTTATTTCACAGTAGTAAATGAGCAGACTACGGAAGATTTGTGGAAGAAACTGTGTGCCACTTATGAAAAGGAAATTGCCTCTAATAAAGTTTACGTCATGAAGAGGTTCTTTGAGCTACAGATGAAGGAAGGGGTCTCCATTGCTTCTCACTTGAATGAATTCAATATTATTTTCAGCCAGCTTCAGGCTCAGAAGATGAATTTTGATGCGCATGGATGCTATTTTATGCTGAGGGACAGCTTTGCACATGGATGCTATATTATGCTGAGGGATAGCTTTGACACATTGCAGGTGATGCACTGATAGTGCTATGCTCTCTAGGATGAGATATTATTGATGCATATCCCAGTGGACGGTGTTTATGCTTGAGTCATTTGGCACTTATTGGCATTTTCGATTGCCATTGCAGTTGGCATTTTCTTTTGGGCCAGATTTGCTCATATGGATGCATAGTACATGCACATGAGTCAGCTGCATCTTTTAATGCTTTGAGCTTTGAGTTTTGGTGATATTTCACTCTATTGTGGCATACACATTTGGGTGCACCTGGTATTTGGTGTGATTCTCTCTTACAGGCATTAGCATTTGGGATTTTGCTTTATTTGCATTATGGCATTCTCTTCCATGTCTGAAAAGGAGTTTTTCAGCATTAAAAAGTTTGATGGGACAAACTTTTCTTTGTGGAAAGAACAAATAAGGGATGTGCTTATTCAAAAGAAGCAGATTAAACCCTTGGCAGGGATTGAAGCTAAGCCTACAAATATGTCTAAGGATGATTGGAATGAGTTGGATGAATTAGGAAAATCTACTATTAGAATTCATCTTGCAGAGTCAGTTTATTTAACAGTAGTAAATGAGCAGACTACGGAAGATTTGTCGAAGAAACTGTGTGCCACTTATGAAAAGGAAATTGCCTCTAATAAAGTTTATGTCATGAAGAGGTTCTTTGAGCTGCAGATGAAGGAAGGGGTCTCCATTGCTTCTCACTTGAATGAATTCAATATTATTTTCAGCCAGCTTCAGGCTCAGAAGATGAATTTTGATGCGGAGACTAAGGCAATATTTCTCTTATGTTCATTGCCATCCTCATGGGATACCTTCCATACAGCTGTCAGTAACTTTGCACCTGGTGGAGTACTGAAATTTGATGATGTTGTGGGTAGCTTGTTGGCCGAGGAGATTAGACACAAGTCTATGTATGACAACAAGCAGGATGCAGCCTTAAATGTGCAAAGGGGCAGATTGAGGGCAGATCACAATTCAGGGGGAAGTCCCACGAAAGAGGGAAGTCTCGTAGCAAATCCAGGGCACGGAACATTGAGTGTTACCACTATGGCAAAAAGGGCCATATGAAAAAGGATTGCTACAAGCTGAAAAGAGAGCAAAAGGATAAGAAAAAGAATGCAAATTGGGATGCAAATCAAAAGGAAGAGAGTCCATGGGAGGACAAAGGAAAAGTGAAGATCGAGGAGATCAATGCAGTCACACATGATACTGACATAAATGTGCAAAGGGGCAGATCGAGGGCAGATCACAGTTCAGGGGGAAGTCCCACGAAAGAGGGAAGTCTCGTAGCAAATCCAGGGCACGGAACATTGAGTGTTACCACTATGGCAAAAAGGGCCATATGAAAAAGGATTGCTACAAGCTGAAAAGAGAGCAAAAGGATAAGAAAAAGAATGCAAATTGGGATGCAAATCAAAAGGAAGAGAGTCCATGGGAGGACAAAGGAAAAGTGAAGATCGAGGAGATCAATGCAATCACACATGATAGTGACAATGACGTTCTCTTCATGTCTAGTTTATCTGCAGAGTTGCTTACCACTTCAGATGATGCATATTCCCAGGATTGGATTTTGGATTCTGGTGCTTCATTCCATGTTACTCCCCATAGGGAATGGTTCTCCACTTATGACAGTGGAAAGATAGGTTGTGTGCATCTTGGAAATGACTATGCATGTGACATAGTGGGAGTAGGTGACATAAAATTTTCTTTTGCAAATGGGTCTACATCTATTTTGAAACATGTGAGACATGTGCCTAAGTTGACCAAGAGTCTTATTTCAGTGGGTCAGCTAGATGATGTTGGTTTTCACACCACTTTTGGGTTTCAGAGTTGGAAAATTCAGAAGGGCTCTATGCTTTTAGCCAGGGGTGCCAAGTGTGGGACTTTGTATCCCTTACATGTATCAGGGGTATTTGATCATGTTGTTGCAATAACCGAGCAGCCAAGCACTTCTTTGTGGCATTACAGGTTGGGGCACATGAGCCAGAATGGAATGAAAATCTTATGCCATTTGGGTTATGTACCGCATTTGAGTTTCTCTGATTTTGAATTTTGTGAGCACTGTCTCTATGGGAAGCAGACTAAATCAGCCCATAAAAGAAGGGGAAAGAAAGAGTTTGAAAAGCTTGATTTGGTGCATTCAAACGTATGTGGTCCCATGCCTACACGGTCCTTAGGTAGGGCTGAATACTATGTGACATTCATTGATGATGCAACTAGGAAAGTGTGGGCTTATGCTATAGCTCGGAAGAGTGATGTGTTCCAGGTATTTTAGAAATGGCTGGCCTTGGTTGAGAATCAGTCAGGTAGAACGCTTAAATGCCTATGGACTGACAATGGTGGAGAGTATCTCTCTCATGACTTTCAGCATTTCTGTGATACACATGGGATTAAGAGGGAGCTCACATCCCCTCGTACTCAGAGCAAAATCTAGTTGCAGAAAAGATGAACCGTACCATTCAAGAAAGGTTGCAATGCGTGCTTTCCAATGCAAGTCTTTCTAGTGGTTTTTGGGCTGAGGCAATGAAGACTGCAGTGCATGTGATCAATAGATCACCTAGTAAGAGTTTGGATGGTGGTATTCCTGAAGAGGCATGGAGTGGCAAGAAGCCCTCTTACTCTCATTTGCGTATATTTGGATGTGAGGCATATGCACATGTGCCAAAAGAGCTTCGAGAAGCTAGATCCTAAGTCTAGGAAATGCATCTTTCTAGGTTATGGTGAAAGTGGAGAGATGGGCTATCGTCTCTGGGATCCAGAAGCAAAGAAGATCATACGCAGCCATGATGTAGTCTTCAATGAGAAGAAGATGCATAAGGCACCCATGAGGGATGTGGAAATGAGGAGAATCACTTTCCAGGATGTGAATCCACCTGCATATGTTGATAGACAGCAAGCTGTCCATGCACCAAATGTGCAAGAAATGGTACCACCAAGTACTCCCATAGGTATACAATCAAGGGTAGATGATGGATCATCTATTAGTGGAAATGATGAGCCAAATGTGACTGATATGCAGGTGGGACAGCAAGCTGAAATGCCCTTGAGAAGATCATCTAGAGTGTCTAGACCGCCTGATAGGTTTGTTCCAAGGGTAGACTATGTGATGCTTACTGATTGCGGGGAGCCTTCTTGCTATAGAGAGGCTATGATGCGCGAGGATCAATGCAAGTGGGAGTATGCTATGCAATCAAAGATGAGTTCACTTATGAAGAATAAGACTTGGGACTTGGTTTCTTTGCCACATGGAAAGAAAGCATTGCCATGTAAATGGGTCTACAAAATGAAGGTCACAGGTGATTATGTGCCTAGGTACAAGGCCCATTTGGTTGCTAAAGGGTTCAAGCAAGAGAAGGGTGTGGACTTTGATGAGATATTCTCTCTGTTTGTGAAGATAACCACACTTAGATGCATGCTTGAACTAGTGGCATCAGAGGATATGGAGCTTATGCAGATGGATGTCAAGACAGCTTTCTTGCATGGGGATTTGGATGAGGAAATTTACATGGTGCAGCCGGAAGGCTTTGAAGAATAGGGGAAAGAGCATTTAGTTTGCAAGCTAAAGAAGAGTCTCTATGGTCTTAAGCAAGCACCTAGAGAACGGTATCAAAATTTTGATGCTTTCATTCGGTCCGAGGGTTTTAGAAGGAGTGAAATTGATCACTGCCTCTACACTAAAAGGGCTAAGGATAATAGCGTGATAATCTTGGCACTATATGTGGATGATATGCTATTGGCTAGCAAGAATACCTATGAGCTAGATGCATTAAAGGCCAAGTTGCATGAGGCCTTTGATATGAAGGATTTGGGACTTGTAGGTCATATTCTTGGTATGCGGATCACGCGTGATCGGAGTAGGAAACTCCTTTGGCTTTCACAAAAAGAGTATGTTACAAAAGTATTGCAGCGTTTCAATATGGAGGGGGGAAAGGCAGTGAGTACTCCATTGCCTCCATATGTGAAACTGAGTCACATAGATAGTCCCAAATCAGATGAGGAAAGGGCCATGATGGCCAAGGTTCCTTATGCATCAGCAGTTGGGAGTCTTATGTATGCTATGATAGCTACTAGACCAGACATTGCATTTGCAGTGGGAGTTGTTAGCCGGTATATGGCTAATCCAGGAAAGAGGCATTGGGAGGTAGTTAAGTGCATCATGAGGTACATGAAGGGTACCAAGGAGATGTGCATCTGCTTTGGTAGAGGAGACATGCATGTACTTGGGTACACAAATTCAGACTATGCAGGGCATGTGGATAGTAGGAGATCCACTTCTGGTTATGTGTTCACCTTTGCAGGTGGTGCAGTGTCGTGGATGTCTCGTGGACAGAAGTGCATTGCTTTGTCTACCACAGAGGCTGAGTATGTTGCAGCCACAAAGGGTTGCAAGGAGGCTATATGGCTTGATCGGCTAGTGGGAGATTTGGGGATTCATACAGGTGTACCGACATTGCATAGTGATTCCATGAGTGCTATTCAGCTAGCACGAAATCTGGTCTTTCATGCAAAGACCAAACACATTGAGGTCAGGTACCATTTCATCAGGGATGTACTTGAGGACAAGCGCATAGAGCTTGTCAAGGTTCATACAGATGATAACCCTGCATATATGCTGACAAAGAGTCTACCTAGTCAGCAGTTTGAGTATTGTCGTGTATTGATGGGCATTGGATAGTATGCTCACTGGTTGTTCTCCCTTAAAGGCACATTGTCCTTTAAGTGGGAGGTTGTGGGGGTTAAAGGTCACTATGCCTTTACCCCGGTTATGTACAATACTCAAACACATATATAAATGAATGAAAAAGAAAATTAGGGTGGTTCTGCACCCACCAAATCTTATGTGGCTCTCTGTTTC
Source organism: Dipteris shenzhenensis (assembly GCF_047967505.1). Taxonomy (NCBI): domain Eukaryota; kingdom Viridiplantae; phylum Streptophyta; class Polypodiopsida; order Gleicheniales; family Dipteridaceae; genus Dipteris; species Dipteris shenzhenensis. The sequence continues at coordinate 5,641,333 of NC_141605.1, forward strand.
TCTCTCTCCCTCTTCCATTCTTGCTTTCATTGAGAGCACTCTCACCATTTGATGGCAACCTTCGCTTGTTGCGTGATCATTCATTGTGCACTTATGTCCCATGGGCTTCAAAGATGATGAACTTCAACAAGTATTCTGTCTCAAATGTTATGGGCACAATTGCTATTGTTTTAATTAAAGTCGCAAGTGAGGAGGGCATGGGTGATCAAATTATCATTTTGCAAATGAGCCTCGAGATGAAGATAGAGCTGCAGTGAGTGAGTCCAATAATTCATTACACTTACTTATTTGTTTATCATGTCAACATTGTCTTACTTTACTTCCTTGTACCTTGTGCATTTCTATTGTAGTTGTCCTTTGTAAATAAGAGATAACCAACTGTTATGCAACTTATCCAAGAATTCAATGAAGAAGGGGTGGTTATGTATGTTCCAAAAAATGTCTCATTTTTTAAGGCAAAGGGCACCAATTGTGTTTTTTACTTCACTATTTTAGCTGAAGTTCCAGATGGTCCAACAAAGGATGACTTGAAAGCAGCTTTTGTCAGCCAAGTTTCACGATTAGGATACAGAACGAAGGTGAATACCTTGGCCTTACCAACTCATGCAATATACTCACAAATTGAAGCTCACAAGTTTGTCCTATTGCAAGTGTTTGGCATTCTACACTTTACAAATATTAACGCCGACTTGATCAAGCACGTTTTTGAGGCTTGTGGAGGAGTATGTGTTAGCAGAGATTCACTTCAACCTTTTTGCTATTCCTGCCAAGGCCCTCAAAACATTGAACAAGTTCCTTCCCTCACAGGAGACATCATACAACGTGGAGGTGAGTAAGTTCCTGTCCACATTAGAGGGCCATATGTTAACATTGTTCTTGCCTTGTCTTTTCCATTCATCCAATTGTACGATGGTATCAATTAGAACACCTTTCGCTCAAATACGTGAGTTATCACACAAAGGCTGATATGGACTTCATGGAAGCGTTGTCAACGTTTTTGCTAATGTCGATAGAGCACAACAAGTGTTGCCAAGGTTCTTAAACGACCAAGATACAGTTGTTGTGATGATAAAACGCAAGCTATCTTTCAAACATAATTATTTCAATGGAATCGTATGCCCAACTTGTACAATGCTTGCGTTGAAAGAGCTATTGTCAACTCCCTTGTACCAACAGAACAACGTTCGTATCAATTATCTTTGGGAGAAACATGTTCAAGTTGTACAAGCAAAACACATATTAGAACAAAACAATGATGGAGAATTCCAAGAACCATTGGAAGAATAATTTCTAACGGATACACTCGTGCATGGAATATACACAAGTCAACAAGTGGTTGACTTCGAAGGTCAAACTATTGAGGTTGCACCTTCTAAAGGTTTTTCTCCATTATGTTCAAGGAGAAATTTTGTGAGGAACTATCATTTGCTAAACTTTTCTTTGGAAACCCTCGACAATACAACATTCCCAAACACATCTCCTACCAAGAAATTGCAAAGAGGGAGTTAACAAATGTGGATCGCCGATTCGCACTCTCCATAAAGAACCTGTTCTTCAAGACAATGAAAATATTGGTAAAGCAAGTTCTCTCCTCATCTTGGGTTCGTATGCGAAAAGAAAAAACAAAAGGAATAGCCCTCCAAGCAAAGGATGCTCTGCTAGACACTAACATTGAAAAATTGCTTCATTCCAACATAGGTTACCGAGACTTTAGTCAGCTAAGAACTTCAACTGAAAATAAGCACTACCTCAAGAAAAACCTTTTCGCAATGCTTAGACAACTAGGACCACCAACATTTTAGTTGAAAAACTATGGCAACCATTGGCAGAAGCAATCTACAAACTCAACCCAAGGACTTCAGAAGAAAAGCATCCCAACCCACAAACATAGACAAGACATCTCCTACATGCTAATCTAATCACTACAGCACAATATTATGTTCACAGATTCCAAGCTCTAAAAAATATTATTAAAAAAGATGAAAAAATCCTAGGCAAAATAACAGATTTTCACTTTGTCTGAATTCCAAAATAGAGGGAGCCAACACGATCATGGTCTTCTTACACCTATCTTTGGAATATCTCCAAATAGTGAAATTGAAGCGTTTGCAGACAAATACATTTCAACAAACATCCTACAACTCCATCCACAGCACAGGCAAATCCAAACACATAAACATCAGAAAACATGCTACAATCGTTCAAAAAAATGTAGATTTGGTTACCCACGCCCACCCATGTCTTCTACAAAAGTATTAGAGCCTTTCACCATTCCTCCACTACTATACACGCATCCTATTGCGACGTTTACATACCGACAATTAGCGCCCGCTTAGCGTTAATCGTCGGTATAAAAATCGGGTTTCGTAAATCGTCGCTATATAGCGACTTTTGCCAAAAGTCGCTATATAGCGACGTTATTAAAGGTCGCTATATAGCAACTTTTAAAAGTCGCTATATAGCGACACTGAGACAAAATATTATAGCGACGTTTTACAGAGAGGTTTTTTTTTTTTTTAGGCCTTAAAATTTATTTTTTTCCAATGACAAAATTTTTTAAATTTTCATACATGTTTGAGCTCATAGAGAATTAAAAAATGAGAGCATGTACATCAAGCCTTTGAAGCTCATATATTCATGTCCAAGTTTGAGATGAGAAAAATCAAATAAGAGCATTTACATCAACTGTTTCATCTTGAGCCAAGTCTAAGGCGCCAAGCAAGTCTATCTCCAACTCTATACCGAGTTGATCTCCTATATCATCATCGTACTCTAGTATCGTACGTTCACCTAAAAGTATTTGATCATCTTCTTCAATAAAGCTTAAGTGTGGTGATTGATCTTGATGATTATTGTCTTCCTCGTCAATATCGTGATCTCCATCCTCCTCCCGTGCGATGTCATTATGCACATCTTCCTCTTGCCTCATATGGTGATCTACATCTTCTTCGTTAGATTCATCAATTGGATCCGGCATTGGTAGTGGCATCTCCATATCCACATCTCGATCTTCAAAAATCTACTTACTTTGTGGTGCAACTTGGATCACGTACCACCATCTTGGATCAGAACGATCCGGATGAAAAACCACCTATATTGAAGATGAAAAATCACGTGCCAAATGTCGTCAATTATATATATATCAATGGACTTAAAAAACGAGAGCTTTGACTAATTAAATCATTAGTGTGCACCTGCTCACAGTGCTCGGGAAGAACAAAAGTATCACTTTCATCGGTCCAATGTTTGGTGGAGTCTATTGCAAAGAGACCGCTACTATCTTTTCTCACTGTTGCATGGGGACCGTTGTAAGTAGTTCTAAACCATTTTACATCAAGAATGAAAATAGTAAATCGTCTGAAATCAATTTCATAGATGTCGCGTATGGTTCCACAATAATCCAACTGTGAGGAGAGAAGATTGGTATCCGAAGCACTTGCTCGGCTATCTTGTGTGAAGTTAGCCATGACTCCACAATCATACGTGACTCTCTTTGAATCGATGCGTTCCACGCGAAAATGTCGTCCATATGACCATAATGCACTGTACTTTTTGTACTATAAAAGAGCATCATTAAAACAATGAAGATGCACCTATTTTATAGCATATATTGCCACAAATAATTACGTCAAGAGATAAGAAACTTACATCCACCATACATCCAGATGATAACTCCCGCTCGTGCTCGTTTATTGTCTCTCCATCACGTTCGGCTTTACGTACAGCTAGTTGTAGCCAATCAAGTGACATGTGAGTAGGGAGAAGAGCCAGATCTCGTGGATATGGTTGTGATCGCCTGTATATTACTCTGAATCTCATCCTTGAATTTATTCTTTCTGCTTTGGCCACTTCATATCTCTCAATCCACTTCTGCATCTCAGGGCTATTGAGGATACAAAACTTATTGAATTTCTCCATTTGCTCTTCGCTCATCTTTCTTTCAATCCCTTTTCCTTGGGAGACCTCGCCAATGATGCGATCATCATCCTTGTTGTGCCAAGCTTGTGGCATATCAGGATTCGTGGATGCAAGAAACTCTGTGATATATACTAATGACTCTTGCACAAGCCATCCCTCTGCCATGCTTGCTTCTGGTCTTGCTCTTTGTCTTACAAACCCCTTTAAAGTTTTCATAAACCGCTCGAGAAAAAACATCCATCGATTATGAACGGTACCTGCTATAGCCACCTCATCAACTATGTGCACAAGCAAGTGGACTTGAGTTGTCATAATGCTTGAGGGAAAGTGCTTCTCAAGCAAGCATACGGCTTCAATGGATTCCACCCTAGCCTTCTCGATGCTCGATATAGAGATCTCTTTTTGAGATATCCACCTATTTCACATGTCCATGCATATGTAAGATATTTGAGATATCCACCTATTTCACATGTCCATGAAGAAAATACATAATGCGAATTGATAGTAAGCATACCTCACAATACCACAGATCTTGAATATAGCATTTCTAACATCTTCTTGTAAGCACCCTTTTATTGTAATTGGAAAGATGAACTATCAAAGCAACAATGAAATCATGTCAACAATATAACATAATAATAATTACGCTAATGCATCACTATTATCGGTACACTAATTCTACTTAGAATACCTGTAAGACCTTGTGCCAATCATGGGACTTGAGGCCACTAAGCTTATTGTCCTTTGAAAATGCTCCTTTCAAGCAACGCATGTACCCTGTCGGTGTTTGAAAAGAGGCAATGTCTGCCTTGATCGCTGCCTCCTCCCTCGTAGAGAGGATCCACGTTGCTTTCGGGAGGACAATTTTTCCTGAAGCATGCACTTGGGGCCACAAACGAGACATCCTATTCATAGCACGCAAGTCTTCTCGCACTCCTCTCGAGTCCTTGGAACCAACCAAGTGTGCCCAAATGGTAGCCCCCACATTCTTAAAGATATGCATGGGATCCAAGAGATGATTGATTTGTAACTGACCCCAATAAGGAAGCTCGTGAAAGATCGATAGCCTCTTCATACCAGGAGGAGGTTCCTCTCCATTCTCCCTCCAAGCCAATCACTTGCTTTCAAATATGATGGTGGTGGATCAAGCTGACCTCCACGTGCGAGATGGTCAAGATATGCATGGGATCCAAGAGATGATTGATTTGTAACTGACCCCAATAAGGAAGCTCGTGAAAGATCGATAGCCTCTTCATACCAGGAGGAGGTTCCTCTCCATTCTCCCTCCAAGCTTCAATCACTTGCTTTCAAATATGATGGTGGTGGATCAAGCTGACCTCCACGTGCGAGATGGTCGAGCGGAAGGTATCGAGCATGACCTTCATAAACATTTTTCCTCATATGTTTGGAGTAGCATGCAAGCGATTTCAGAGCGGGTCCACAAACAGGACAAGCATGGTACCCACTTGTAACAAGTCCTGCACGCGTGCATGAATATGTTAGTACAAGACATGCGTGCAAAAGAGAGTAAAAAAAGCATAATCCCTCATTGTACATGTAAAGACATAACCACGTACCTGCGCACTCTCCATATCCTGGGTAGTCATGCATGGTCCACATCAAGATACCCCTGACCAAAATATCATTGGTATGCCTAGGAGCTCTGGAACTATCAAAGACCTGCACTCCTCTCCATAATATCTGTAACTCCTCTATCAAAGGTGCCATGTACACGTCCATGTTTTTTGCCTTGTACTTTCCTGGCACAAGTAGTGCAAGCATGAGGTGTCCCTTTTTTATTGTTAGCCATGGTGGGATACTGTAATTCACCATGACTATGGGCCATGTCGACCAAGATGTCGAGCGTAACCCGAAAGGATTCACACCGTCCATGGCTAGCCCAAGATGTAAGTTGCGTGGCTCTCTCACAAAGTCCGGCCACTGATTATCTATGTGCTTCCAAGCTGCACAATCTGCGGGAATCCTCAATGTGTGATCAGTGGACCGATGAGATGCACCTTTACCGGTATCCTCTCACCCTGCAAGTCATCTCTATATCGTTGTTCCCCACACTTTGGACAACTAGCCAAATCTCCATGCTCACGACAAAAGAGAATACAATCATTACGGCAAGCATGGATGGTATCATAATCCATACCCACCATTGTTAGCATCTTTTTCACTTCATCTCTTGATGCGGGCATGGTATTTGGTGCAGGCAACATCTTCTGGAGCAACCTATGACAAAGACACTATCCAAATGATGATTCTCAAAACAAACAATATCCAAATAATGAGTCAAATTAATGCAAGGGCTAACCTCATTAAGGCCGAGACACTTGTATCCGACCACCCATACTGTACTTGTAGATTCAAGATTGAGAGACAAGCATGTAGTTTAGACATCCTAGCACCCTCGTACAATTGTGTTGATTGCAATTCTCGCATTTTGACCTCAGACTCTAACATCACGTGTACGTGGGATGTAGTGTCCCTAAAAATGGAATCCATCATGTCGACCATACCCTCGTCGTCATCCGGGAGACTATAGTCTTGTTGAAAGTGAGAAGGTATATGTGTACCCTCGTCACCCTCCTCATCCTGTCATAAGCTCATTCGTGTAAATATAAGATCTTCTATTTCCGGGTATACAATAAGATTGCGAACTTAAATAGCTTTGACTTACCGATGATTTATCAACATGTGCAACACCAACGGGGGGTACTGGTTCCGGCTCCTCCCCATACATCCGCAAGTGGCGCATGATAATACGACGTTGATGTCATACTTCTCGCTTGCAATGAGTGCAATGACAATATAACCTCTCCGTAAGCCACTTCGTGCTCCCGGGCGTTGGCGCATCATCGGATGAGCTTCCACTCATCCCTTCCATCTACACTTATAAAACCACAACATAAGCATAAGCATAGCATGTTTAATTTGAGCTTCTCTTGAGGCCATATAAAAAGAATGACGTCGCTATATAGTAAGGCTACATAGTAAGAGGAGATATTGACAATTATAAGCATAGCATGTTTGAGCTTCACTGAAGGCCATATTAAAAAAATAAACAATAAGCGTTGCTATATAGCGACGCTCTGTTCCGTCGCTATATAGCGACGTTTTTAATTTAAAGCGTCGTATATAGCGACGCTTTAAATTAAAAACGTCGCTATATAGCGACAAATAAGCGTCGCTATATAGCGACGCTATGGGTTGAAACCTGAAACGCCGAAACGCGCGGCGTTTTGTTCAATCCATTCCTAATCTCTCAAGTAAGCAACCCAAAATCTCCTCCCACCTATTTTCGACGCTATGGGTTAAAACCTGAAACGCCGAAACGCGCGGCGTTTTGTTCAATCCATTCCTAATCTCTCAAGTAAGCAACCCAAAATCTCCTCCCACCTATTTTCGACGACCTCCCATCTATTCCAAGCAACCTCCCACTCTATTTTCCACTCCTCACCCTTCTCCTACCTCTTGTACTCCCTCTCTCTCCTTTTTCCCTCTTTGGTTTCCAGAAAGAAAGTTCTTCAAGAGGTGAGTTTGTTTCAACAATGTAGGTTGTTTGTTTATTAGCTTTGGTTTTGTGAGTGTTTCTACTTGTATTGCTAAAGTTGTAAACTAGTTTTCATGCTTGATTTGAAAGGATTGAAACAAAAAACGAGATTTCAAGAAAGAAAGAAAGAAAACTCACCTCTTCTTCCTGTATTTCTCTTCCTTCTCTTTCTCCTTGTCTCCTCAATCTCCTTCTTTCCTTGTCTCCTCAATCTTCTCTTTCCTTGTCTCCTTTCAAGAAGTTGCTTTTGTGATCTCCTCTTTCCACTAACATCTTATTTGAAAAAATGGGTTGTTTTCTCTCTTTTGTAGGGCCAGTCCACTACACCGAGCGGGACATACTCTCTCTTTTGTGGGGCCAGTCCACTACACCGAGCGGGACATACTTTTACAGGTAAGTGCTTCCTCTTCTTTCCATTTAATATTTTTGTTATTTGCATTGGCCTGCAGCTAGCGCCTTAAGCGCTAGCTGCCGAGATGGGCGTAGGAACCCTCTCTTCCCCTCTCTCTCTTTCCGTCTTCCCCCTTCTCTTTTTCTCATTTCTCCCCCTTCTCTTTTTTCCCTCTTCTCTTATTCTCTCTTTCCCCCTTCTCTCTTTTCCCCTCTCTCTTTTCCCTTCTCTCTTTCCTTTCCCTCTTATTCTCTATTTCCTTTCCCTCTTATTCTCTGATACTTATGCTTCTCTCATTCCCCCTTCTCTATTTCCCCCTTCTCTCATTCGCATAAGCTCTTTTTCCGCATGAGCATAAGCTCCTTCTCTATTTTCGCATGAGCATAAGCTCATGCTTATGCTCATGCATGAGCATGAGCTTATGCGTAAGTTTCCGCATAAGCTCTTTCTCTTTTCCGCATAAGCTCCTTCTCTTTTTCCGCATGAGCATAAGCTCCTTCTCTATTTCCGCATGAGCATAAGCATGAGCTTATGCTTATGCTTATGCTACTTAAGCATAAGCTCATGCATGAGCATGAGCTTATGCGTAAGTTTCCGCATAAGCTTATGCGGAAATAAAGAATGAGAGAAGCTTCTGCTTAAGCTCTCTCTCTTTTTCTGCATGAGCATAAGCTCCTTCTCTATTTCCGCATGAGCTTATGCTTATGCTTATGCTTAAGCATAAGCATGAGCATGAGCTCATGCTCATGCTTATGCTTAAGCATAAGCATAAGCATAAGCTCATGCTTATGCTCATGCATGAGCATGAGCTTATGCGTAAGTTTCCGCATAAGCTTATGCGGAAATAGAGAATGAGAGAAGCTTATGCTTTCCTCATTCTCTTTTTCCGCATAAGCTCTTTCTCTTTTTCCACATAAGCTCCTTCTCTTTTTCCGCATGAGCATAAGCCCCTTCTCTATTTCCGCATGAGCTTATGCTTATGCTTATGCTTAAGCATAAGCATAAGCATAAGCTCATGCTTGCTCATGCATGAGCATGAGCTTATGCGTAAGTTTCCGCATAAGCTTATGCGGAAATAGAGAATGAGAGAAGCTTATGCTTCTCTCATTCTCTTTTTCCGCATAAGCTCTTTCTCTTTTTCCGCATGAGCATAAGCTCCTTCTCTATTTCCGCATGAGCATAAGCATGAGCTTATGCTCATGCATGAGCATGAGCTTATGCGTAAGTTTCCGCATAAGCTTATGCGGAAATAGAGAATGAGAGAAGCTCCTTCTCTTTTTCCGCATAAGCTCCTTCTCTATTTCCGCATGAGCATGAGCTTATGTGTAAGTTTCTGCATAAGCTTATGTGGAAATAGAGAATGAGAGAAGCTTATGCTTCTCTCATTCTCTTTTTCCGCATAAGCTCTTTCTCTTTTTCCGCATAAGCTCCTTCTCTTTTTCCGCATGAGCATAAGCTCCTTCTCTTTTTCCGCATGAGCATGAGCTTATGCTTATGCTTATGCTTAAGCATAAGCATAAGCATAAGCTTATGCTTATGCTCATGCATGAGCATGAGCTTATGCGTAAGTTTCCGCATAAGCTTATGCGGAAATAGAGAATGAGAGAAGCTTATGCTTCTCTCATTCTCTTTTTCCGCATAAGCTCTTTCTCTTTTTCCGCATAAGCTCCTTCTCTTTTTCCGCATGAGCATAAGCTCCTTCTCTATTTCCGCATGAGCTTATGCTTATGCTTATGCTTAAGCATAAGCATGAGCATAAGCTCATGCTTATGCTCATGCTCATGCATGAGCATGAGCTTATGCGTAAGTTTCTGCATAAGCTTATGCGGAAATAGAGAATGAGAGAAGCTTATGCTTCTCTTATTCTCTTTTTTCGCATAAGCTCCTTCTCTTTTTTCGCATGAGCATAAGCATGAGCTTATGCTTATGCTTATGCTTATGCTTAAGCATAAGCATAAGCATAAGCATAAGCTCATGCTTATGCTCATGCATGAGCATGAGCTTATGCGTAAGTTTCCGCATGAGCTTATGCGGAAATAGAGAATGAGAGAAGCTTATGCTTCTCTCATTCTCTTTTTCCGCATAAGCTCCTTCTCTTTTTCTGCATGAGCATAAGCTCCTTCTCTTTTTCCGCATGAGCATAAATGCATAAGCATAAGCATATGCATAAGCTCATGCTTATGCTCATGCATGAGCATGAGCTTATGCTTAAGTTTTCGCATAAGCTTATGCGGAAATAGAGAATGAGAGAAGCTTATGCTTCTCTCATTCTCTTTTTCCACATAAGCTCTTTCTCTTTTTCCGCATGAGCATAAGCTCCTTCTCTTTTTCCGCATGAGCATAAGCATGAGCTTATGCTTATGCTTATGCTTATGCATGAGCTTATGCTTATGCTTATGCTTAAGCATAAGCATGAGCATAAGCATGAGCTTATGCTTATGCTTATGCTTATGCTTAAGCATAAGCATAAGCATGAGCATAAGCATGAGCTCATGCTTATGTTTATGCTTATGCTTAAGCATAAGCTCATGCTTATGCTCATGCATGAGCATGAGCTTATGCATAAGTTTCCGCATAAGCTTATGCGGAAATAGAGAATGAGAGAAGCTTATGCTTCTCTCATTCTCTTTTTCCGCATAAGCTCTTTCTCTTTTTCCGCATGAGCATAAGCTCCTTCTCTTTTTCCGCATGAGCATAAGCATGAGCTTATGCTTATGCTTATGCTTATGCTTATAAGCTCTTTCTCTTTTTCCGCATGAGCATAAGCTCCTTCTCTTTTTCCGCATGAGCATAAGCATGAGCTTATGCATGAGCATAAGCTCCTTCTCTTTTTCCGCATGAGCATAAGCATGAGCTTATGCATGAGCATAAGCTCCTTCTCTTTTTCCGCATGAGCATAAGCATGAGCTTATGCTAAGGAAGGAGCTTATGCTCATGCGGAAAAAGAGAAAGAGCTCTTAAGCATAAGCATAAGCATAAGCATAAGCTCATGCTTATGCTCATGCATGAGCATGAGCTTATGCTTAAGTTTCCGCATAAGCTTATGCGAAAATAGAGAATGAGAGAAGCTTATGCTTCTCTCATTCTCTTTTTTCGCATAAGCTCTTCTCTTTTTCCGCATGAGCATAAGCTCCTTCTCTTTTTCCGCATGAGCATAAGCTCATGCTTATGCTCATGCATGAGCATGAGCTTATGCGTAAGTTTCCGCATAAGCTCCTTCTCTTTTTCCGCATAAGCTCCTCTTTCTCTTTTTATGCCATGCTTATGCTCATGCATGAGCATGAGCTTATGCTTAAGTTTCCGCAGAAGCTTATGCGGAAATAGAGAATGAGAGAAGCTTATGCTTCTCTCATTCTCTATTTTCGCATAAGCTCCTTCTCTTTTTATGCATAAGCTCCTTCTCTTTTTCCGCATAAGCTCCTCCTTCTCTTTTTATGCATAAGCTCCTTCTCTATTTTCGCATAAGCTCCTTCTCTTTTTCCGCATAAGAAGCTTATGCGGAAATAGAGAATGAGAGAAGGTTATGCGGAAATAGAGAACGAGAGAAGCTTATGCGGAAATAGAGAATGAAATAAGCTTTTGCGTGAGCATATGCGGAAATAGAGAATGAGAGAAGCTTATGCTTCTCTCATTCTCTATTTTCGCATATGCAGAAACATGAGCATAAGCTCATGCTCACCCATGAGCATAAGCATAAGCTCATGCGGAAAAAGAGAAGGAGCTTATGCGAAAATAGAGAATGAGTTTCCACATAAGCTTCTCTCCTTCTCTTTTTCTACATAAGCTCCTTCTCTTTTTCCGCATGAGCATAAGCATGCGGAAACTCATTCTCTATTTTATGCATAAGCTCCTTCTCTATTTCCGATGCCTATGCTTAAGCATAAGCTCATGCTTATGCTCATGCATGAGCATGAGCTTATGCTTAAGTTTCCGCATAAGCTCATGCTTATGCGTGAGCTTATGCGGAAATAGAGAATGAGAGAAGCATAAGCTCATTCTCTATTTCTGCATAAGCTCATTCTCTATTTCCCACTCTATTTCCCCCTTCTCTCATTTCCCCCTTCTCTCCTTCTCTATTTTCCCTCATCTCTTTCCCCTTCTCTATTTCCCCCTTCTCTCATTCTCTATTTCCTCATTCTCATTCTTTTCTTTCCTTTACATCTTCTTTCCCTCTTATCTTTCCCTCTTCTTTCCCTCTTTCCTTTCCCTCTTCTTTCCTTTCCCTCTTCTTTCTTCTTGCCTATGCCTATGCCTATGAGAATGCTCATGTTTGTTTTTTGTTTTCTGTTTTCGTGTTTGTGTCTATGTTAGACATGGGATCACGTCGCTCATCCGACGAGTACGGACAGCCTCGCAGGAGGAGAGCTCACGATCTATATGCTCCAGAGGACTTTGATTCCTCTCAGGCGACTACCCCGAGGACTACCCCTGGTCCGACTCCTCTCGGTCCTAGCACTGTGACTACCCCTGGTCCGACCCCTCTTCCACGTAGCACTGCGACTACCCCTCAGGGAACTCCTTTGCTAGCCGCGCATGGCTTTGTCGAGACTCCCGACGAGTTTGTAGCGCAGATGAGCGATGAGGAGGCAGCGAGATTCTTCTCTCTGCTCTCTCAGAGGACCTCCGCAATTCCTTCCCCTACACCGATGGGTGGACGTACTGCCCAGCCATCCCCTCGCGCCCCTTCGACCACGGGATCATCACCTGCGCATGCCTCCCACAAGGGAAGGAAGAGTAGGATGGGCGGCTCATGTTGTGCTGACTCAGGAGATGTAGACGAGTCAGCATACTCACGCTCCTTTAGGTCTCCACTTGGTCCAGAGACACAGTATCAGTCAGGTCCCTTTCCCTCTCCTACTCCCACAGCTACTCCTCGATCCGGAAGCGGTCGTGCTGCTTCCACTCCTTCAGACTCTGCTACCGTCAGTCCCCCTTACTCATCAGGGGATCTCTCCTATCAAATCACATCTGCCGGAGAGATAATAGAAGACAAAAAGGGCAAAGCAGTGATGGCCACCATGAGGAGGTTGATGAGTCATCACTTCAAGAGCGGCATAAATATCGATTGGCGGTATCAAGATGCCCAAAAGAAGCAGACGGTGATCGATGAGTTAAAACAAAGATACCCTAATCCACCAAATGTGGAGTTTAATAACAATTATATGCTCGAGCGCATGGGTTTGGTCCTAAAGCATCGCAGATCAACCTTGCATACTTCCATTACAAAGGGGTTGGCTAAACCCAGCTGGGCAAACAAAGCTGATTGGAAGTACTTCAAGAAGCAACATAGGGACCATCCCGAAATGTTCGAGGGTCAGAGGAGGGCTGCGAAGAGACAGCTGGACGTCGTAGGTACTTCGCACTTTGGTGCAGGCGGACGGTATGCGTTCGAGGCAACCGTGGTAAGTCTACTTCTTCCCATTTAATGTATTGTTCTATTTGTTTTACTTACATATTACATGCACTTTAGCTAACTCTAACTCTCGTAAATTGGATCCACAGCAAGCTGCGATGGGTCGTCTTCCTACAGATGCAGAGACGCGGCACGCATTTCGGATAGGAACAAAGCCGTGGTTCATTGAGCAAGAGGCAATGGGAGCGACAGTCGATTGGACTGAGGTGGCTGCTCGCACGGTATAAGTTTACTCCTACTTGTAATCTCACTTTTTAATTTAAGTTCCAATCTAATTTTCGATTTATATGGTTCACTCTTAGGGTCAAAGCTCAAGCGTCCCATCATCGGAGACGAGCGATCAACAGGGGCAAGGATCGGACGCAGGTGCCGAGGACGAGGGAGAAGACGCAGGTGTCGCGGACGAGGGAGAAGACGCAGGTGTCGAGGACCAAGGAACAAGCCAACAAGACAATTCGGATTCGGATTCGGATGAGTAGTGGTAGTAGCATTTTGTATATCCGCTCGTTTGAGCAATTTTGTATCGCCCTTTCACAGGGTAATTTTGTTACAAACACAGTTGTATATGTATATGCATTTCTTCCTCATCGTTCATAAGAACAATTTTGTATCACCCTGCAAGCAAGGGAAATTTTGTTATAAAAAACTTTCTTTTGTAATTACAAAAAAAAAAAGGATTAGTGGGGCTAAACAGGGCCAAAAGGAAGCCCTGTTTAGTCCCACTAACCCTTTTTTTTTACTTCTGTTAATCGTCGCTATATAGCGACGTTTACCAGTGTCGCTATATAGCGATGATTATCAGTGTCGCTATATAGCGACGTTTGTCATCGTCGCTATATAGCGACGATTAACAGCATCGCTATATAGCGACGGTTTATAGCGACGCTCCTTTTCTGACGATTTTAACAACTTTTATAGCGACCTTTGCGCCCGTGAAAAAAAAAAAATTTAATGTAAAAAGCGTCGGTATTTCCGTCGGAAAATGGCCTATGCCTTGTAGTGCTCGTAATAACAACATTATAAAGAAACACATCAACTTGATTAACGAATCTTTATCAATAGAAAACACACAACTATTGCACTACAATGAATTTTTAAATGCTATTAAACTAACAAAAGATCAATACATATTAGCTCTTCAAGGATCTATTTCACAGCCAACACTCTTCTTGAAAAGACAACCTAAAGACATTTATACTAACAACTTCAATCCTCATGTATCCAACTTATGGGGGGGAAACATAGACATACAATTCATACTAAATCCCAATGGGGCTACAGCTTACTGTACATCTTACATGACAAAAATTGACAAAGAGACAAAAAATCATATGTTTCAACAACTACAATGAGGAACCAAGCCTTGATAACTACACTTTAATATGGCATGATAAATACAACAACAACAAAGACATTATTGACCCAAACAAAGAAAAATTCAACAAGCTAATTCCAAAAGTAATGGAAAATTCAACAAGTAATTAGACCAACACAAGCACATCAAATATTGAGATGAACAATAACATTGAGGCCTATGACATTACAATAGGCATGCCCAATCAACCCAAAACAAAGCAACTCCCTAATTACACTTTCAAAAAATATACAATGGCACCAAATAATGATTACTACATTAACTTTAGAGCCTTGAACAACAACCATCGTTTGATTGTAGAAGACATAATGCTAAAAAAAGGATTTTCCCCTCACAAGCATTTCACCTCTTCTTGACAGGAAATGCAAGAATAGGAAAAACATTCACACTTCTGACAATAGTACGAGCACTTTTGCGAAACTACTCACATAAACAAAAACATAGACTCCCCAAAAGTTCTTCTCCTAGCATATACAGGAAAAGTTGCTTTCAACATTGGCGGCACCACAATCCACTCTGCACTACACCTGCCTCTAATGGCATCACACTGCACAAGTCTTTCAAGTGAAAAATTACAAGAACTCTCTCAACTCTACAAAGACCTTCAACTTGTTGTCTTTGACGAATCTTTGATAGGCCATTCCACATTAGTTGCGGCTGATATGCGACTCCGTGAAATCAAGCACAACCACAATGAACCCTTTGGAGGTGTTGATATTCTCCTATGTTGAGACTTGTGCCAAGCTAGTCCCACAAAGGATTCGTGGCTATTTATCAACCAATCAACACAAACAACTATGCAAACTTATTTTTGGAAGAGCAATTTCTTGCAATATGAATTAACTGAACCAATGCACCAAACAAATTCTCAATACATTGAAATATTCAATAGAATAAGAACAGGAGAACATACAACAAACGACATATCATACATTATAGACAACCAATTGAGAAGGAGAGTGTGCCACACCTATTCTACACTAATGCGTTCAAAGATGCTCATAATGAAGAAGTATTCCACTTACTCAAACAAAATCCTCATATTCTTAAAGCAATAGACAAACACCACAAGACATGCAGCAAAACAATAACAATACCATCAAATCCATTAAACACAGTAGGACTACACTAAAAACTCTAGCTAAAGCCAGGTATGATAGTCGAAATATGTTCAAGAAATCTTAACATCCTTGATGGCTTGGTAAACGGTGTAGACGATATTTTCCAAATTCAAACATAACACATGAACAACAAGTTGTTTGGATCTTATTCAACAATCTGGCAATAGGAAGACAAACTCGAATCAACAACTCAACTCTTTACGATGTACAAATTCCAAAACAATGGACACCAATACTACAAATCACAAGAGAATTTCAAATTGGCAAGAACAACCTAAATTCAATTACACATAGACAATTTCCAATCTAGCCCGTAGCAGCTAGGACAATCCACCGTTCACAAGGACTATCAATGGATCAACTTGCATTTGACCCATCAAACATAAAGTCACATGGATTGACATACACAGCACTATCACGTATAAGAAACCCCAAAAACCTTTACATCATCAAACCATTACAACCAAAGCACCTCAAAGTTGGCAACTAAGATGATCAAAGAAGACCGATACTCTGCAAGAGGAGCCCAATTTTGTTCTACGCTATTTTAAAAAAACTATTCGGTGACAATGCTCGACTCGTTGTCCTCTTCGACAAAGGGGGGTTCAATGTCTAAGAGTATTTTGCAACGCATTTGGATCATGCAACCTTTGCTCCTAAGCTCTTTCCGGACCGGGAAACACATGCTTTGTCAATGCTTTCCTCGATAACAATCACAACACCAAAGAAAATAAGAAAGCAACAGACAGAGCTTCACCTTCGGTATACGCTTCCTCGGCGGCGGCTGCATGAAAACAACTCTTCAATGTCTTCCTACTGAGCTTCTTGATAGTGGAATTCTTGAGTAAACTCCCATCTTTGGTGGGGTAAATAAAATAGGTACATTCACCACTGTGCATGGAGCAGCCGAGGAGGTTTTGACAACGCAGGCACCGAAAACTGATACAAATCCTTTCTCTGCCAAAGCTTCCACCTCTCCCACGACAGGGCCTGTGACTTGGCGCAAAAAACAACAAAGTTTGGAAAGCATGATATGAAAGCGTCTCTCTGCCAAAGCTTGCACGCCTCCCGCGACAGGACGTCTAACTTGCGGCCCAAACCAATCAGCTTTGTAAAGCTATATATTACGTGCAGCACCTGGGACTTACAATATAT